>NC_136063.1:2100398141-2101598141 GCF_964261635.1 Lissotriton helveticus | reverse complement strand
CTCGCGGTGGGGGCCTTGCCACGATCCCTCAGGGAATCGGTAATAGTCTCATTCCTGAAACCACACAGAGACCCCCAGCTCCCGTCATCTTATAGACCGATTACGCTGCTCAACTCGGACTGCAAAATCTTGGGTAAAATGCTGGCGGAAAGATACGCCCAGGTCATACCCCAGCTGGTCCACCCCGACCAGAATGGGTTTGTGCCAAACCACAACACATCCCACAACCTCCGCATACTGTTCCATGTCCAAGACATGACGAGTGAACGGTTCCCCAACGCAGCCTGCCTCATATTAGACCTCGAAAAGGCGTTTGATACTCTCCTATGGCCATACCTGTTCGAGGTCCTCAGAAAAAACAACTTTGGCCCACGCCTGACCGCATACACTAGGCTCCTCTACACACAGCTCACGTCCAGAGTCCGGATGGGCAGCTACATAACACAGGAGTTCGGGGTGGAGAGAGGGACCAGGCAAGGGTGCCCGTTGTCACCCCTCTTGTTCGCCCTGGCGGTTGAACCCTTAGCGATACGCCTGCGTCAGGAGGGCGAGTACTGGGGAATTCCCCTGGCACACACTTGGCACTGTGTGTCCCTGTATGCCGACGACTTTTAATCTATGTCAGGGATGCTACGGGCGACCTGACCTGCATCTGGAGGACATTGGAGGAGTTTGCGGTCGTCTCGGGCCTTAAGGGTAACTGGGGGAAATACTCACTATACCCGCTGAGCCTCCACATGGCCCCCTTCGAAGCCCAAATAGGCACTCGGGCGCTAGCATGGAATGCTGAAGCCCCCCGTTACTTAGGAGTGCGGTTGTACCACACCCCCAGAAGACATATATGAGGGAAACCATCGTAAGGCCTTGGCCGGACTACGGTCGGCGGTGAGCTTCTGGAAAACGCTCCCGCTGACACCTATCGGCCGCGTGGCCCTGGCGAAAATGGTCATGGTCCCCAGGCTCATATATCATTTCCTGAACCTCCCGGTGATCCGGCCATGATCGTTCTTTACAGAACTGAACAGCCTCCTGAGAGAGCTGGTGTGGGGCGGAGGTCGGCGACGTGTGGCGCTGTCCACACTTTACCTGCCCACTACGGAGGGAGGACTGGGAGCGCCGGCCTTCGAGGCGTACTTTCTGGCGGCCCAACTTCAATGGCTGTCCTACTGGACGGCAGGGCGCCATATAGGAGAGACTATCATAACCAATGGCCCAATGCCACAACCAGCAATCCATCGAATGCTGCTGCCGGGCACTAAGCCTATACGAACTCGACCGCTACAACTATCTATAGCCCGCACCTGTATGATGCGTATCCATCGCATGTCCAAAACACAACCGCCATATTCACCCCTGCTGCCATTGGTGGGCTTTCCACATGGAGACATATATTACACTCAAGGAACGCTTCGAGTCTGGACAGAATTGTCGGTCACGGAGGTAGAATCTTTATTTGAGGACGGGCAGTTAAAAACATTTGCACAAATGATGGAGCATTACGATCTCCCCCCCCGACAATTTCTACTCCATAGGCAACTAATAGACAGCAGTCGTAGGTTTTGGAATCCGGATGAAGGGGAACCCACACCACATCCAGTGATCCACACGCTTCTACACATGGGGGTAGGGCGACACTTAGTATCCTGGCTCTATAAGGCGGTACGGTCACTACTCCTTCCATCCCTCCAACCCCTGCGCCAGAAGTGGGAGACGGACATCGGCAGAGTGGTCCACGATAAAGAATGGAGCACGGCCCTGGAGTACCCCAAAAAAGTGTCCAGAAACGCCAGATTCCGTAACATACAATTCAACGTCCTCCACAGGGCATACCTCACACCGAACCGCCTGCAGCGTTTCTTCCCCGACACTCACTTCGAGTGCCCCCGCTGTCATACCCCAGGAGCGGATTTCAGACACATGTTCTGGGATTGTCCCACACTCCGGGGATACTGGGACTCGGTCCATCGAACCCTTGGAGAGGTTACGGCCATAACGACTATGACCACATGGGAGGCATGCGCGCTCTGGATCTTCCGTAGACGGAAAACCGAGAAGGTACAGAATCGATTCCTCTCACTGGCCATCCTTCTGGCGAAACGGGGAATAGCCATGCACTGGAGGTCCCCCACGGGACCGCCGGAAGCGGCGTGGATAGGTGCGGTACATAAGTGGGGCAAGGCAGAGGAGGAGATACTCCGGAAAGAGGAGGTACGGGGACACCGCAAATGATGGAGCGAGATTCAGAAATGTTTTTCATTTCAACTCGTGAAGTCACACTTCCATATATAAAATAATAAAATTAACAGTTGTGCTGTGTATGTATTAATTCAACCTAGTTTAAGTTGCATCTACACATGAAAAACGCGGGATACTAACGTGTGCTCATAAACGTGCATTATGTTGCATTTCCTTGTTTGTTAAAAATAATAAATTAATCGTGTCTATTTGTCATGTCAAAAATTAACTGCAGCTGTTTTGAATAAATGGCATGTGCTTATTTTGCTTCCCTGTCCATGTGGTGTCACTCTATTCTTTATAGGTGCATAAAGAACCTTGCTGGATAATAAGAAGAATGGTAGATATAATATGCTGCTTTATTTGTTTGCTTCTGCTAGGTAACTTAGACTAATGGGTTAATTATTAGCAATGGAGGGTGGCAACAGAACAATTTATATTACTCGCATTAATTATTTTCTTGTGTTTGTTTATATAATAGTTAATGAAAAAGGCTTTGGGCCTAGTGAAATTTTCCGTGCTTGCAAAAATCTGCTTGGAGCCAGAGTGAGTCCATGATGGCAACAGTTTTTCTCCTGCTTGAAAAGTTTGTCGTGCTGAGATGACATTCTCTTAGCCGAAACAAGGCCAAGGCCAGGAACCGGCAAAAGGCTTATGACATTCACGCATCCGAGGAAGCAAAAAACTTTATTTGTTGCAATTGTTGCGAACTGGAGGAAACTGCGTTGTTCGAAAACTAGAGACAATGGTCTCTAAGAATGATGACGGAACTATGATTCTGAAATGTGGTGACACGTCGCCTGTCACTTTTGGACCAATGAGGCTCTGATTTCAGCAGTGAAAATTACTTTTTCTTAGATTAGCTTAGCGTAGAAAGGTATAAAAACTCTTGCCCCGTGGAAGAGTTATGCTTCTCCTTGCAGACCTTTTTATGAGGGCGTTATGCTGTTGGACTTCTCTTGGAACACGTAAGAGCCCTCAAAGACTTTACTCTTTAATTTTCCTTATAGTTAGCATTAGCTAGGGACTTAGGTTTTGAAAAAATGCCAAACTGATAATTCTCATTTGCAATAATAATTTTGATTCATAATAAAATTGTCATAACTATTTGCAATGATTAAAATAAAAATGCTTTAATAAAATTTCTAATACATTTTCCAAATGAGTAGCTAATAAAAATCTTACTTTGGAAAACAAGCTGGTCTTGTTATTTTCATGAAATAGGTTACTCATAGCTAGATCCTATCGCCACAGTGGCTTAATTAGCTTGTAGGTTTGTGAAGTATGATGAATTCATTTACCATGGTTGTATATAAATGTATATAATTTGTGAATAGGTTAATTAGGTCACATGATTCAGTTGGTTATAATATGTCATGTTAGATTTATGGGCCTTATGAGTGTTTATTGATTGATGGTGTATATAGTGGAGTTGGGTAGCGTTGCTTATGACATATTTCCAAAAGCCCGCTGGATCAATTTTTCTGGTAGCAGATTTGATGGTTGCTATTGTAACCGATATGTTATATGGTAGTTGCATAGGATCGATGATTAACATATGTTGAGTTTGTTCATTTGCGTTATATGTAGTCGAAAGGGTTTTTCCGGCGTGGAAACCCCTAGTTGTACCGGTACAGAGTAGTGTGGCCAGAGTGTGAAGTCACAAGTCACACAGTGCATTTGATCTGTTTCAGAATAGTGGTATCGTCGTGTATCACAAGTGTTGTCGTCGTGCAGCACATGTTAGGGATATAGGTGTGTCAGATAGAATGTATGCATAGTGAGGATTGTCTATGAATTTGAAGCATTGAGTATAGGGACAATGCGCCCGTTCTAAAACTCTCCGTGGGAAAGTAATAGAATTAATTCAAGCTTGAGTGAAGGGTAAGGTAACGTCGCTTATTTTACTAACGATTCATGTTATCAGTGGGGGGTTAGAGTCCCGCCAGGATTTCATGTGTGTGTGGTTAGGGATACTTTCCGTTTGAAAGTGCGTAAATGGTTTTGTAATTTCGTTCGAGTCAAACTTTGAATTGCTACTTTATGTGCATTCAGAGAGAAGCGCGTTCGTTATTACGTGTGTGAAGGGTAGAGTAAAGGTATACTTTATCGGCAAATGCATATTCTGTGAGAATAGCGTCGTCTATGCCACGCAAAGAATTTCTCGTGTGTCTGTAAAAACTATCACCTTATTTAGAGAAACAGACAAATGGTTTGTTCTTTTGTTGTTGATTAATCGAATTTCATTGAGAAAGGTGTCTTTAAAATGGCGCTGTGAAAAGTTTTTGTGAAGGAGGGGTGAGCGCTGAGAGTGAGACGCGAGAAACCGCAGCGGCTGTGTACGTCACACGGTCCGCGCAGGGATTGGGTACTATACGTCACAGGCTGTACTCTGATTGGCTTACGTGACTTTGTCGAGCTGAACGCTGATTGGCATTGGTGGGAAGTTCTGTTTTTACTGGTCGAGCAAGGTGGTGACGTAGCTCGAACCTGATTGGCTTGTTGGTGTGTTTCGCGCACGGATTGGCTGGTGTTACGGAACAACCAGGAAAACATTACGATCATTTCTGATTAAGCGGATTTGATTTTAAAATGGCTTATTACTTTAAACATGTTGAGAAAAAGACTTCGATACTTTAAAAATTAAATTTTTTTATTTCACCCGACAAGAAAATTCAAACGCGAGTTGGTAAATTACTACATAAGTACAAGACACCTGCAGCGTATATGGAAGGTGAATATGGTTACCATACTGTTCTGTGGTTTGATGTTTGGAAAAATGATACAAAAGACGACGGCGTATTGGCTTGGCCGGATGATGGTTCATTTAATGTTAAGGTTTTAAGAAATCTGAGAGAGAAAATGTCAGCTCTAGTACCACGGCCTAGACCGACACAATTTGAAGCTTTGGTTGAATGGGAGGATGAGATGTTTCAACTTCAGAAAGAAGCAAATGGGATTAAGAGACCTCCAAAAACACCGAGTTACAGACGAGAAACGCATGAAGATAGAATGCGTATGCGGAGACAGGGAGATATGTGTGATGGTCTCTATTTAATTAGGGAAATGGTTTTAGGGTCTCCAGGTGAAAAGAGAACTGAAAAGAAAAATAATGTTGTTATAGATAACGAATCAGAGGATCCAGTCTTAGAAGAAATTTTTACGACGAATAATAAAAATGCCCCTTTGAGACAGCCTCGTTCATGGTCCACTCCAACGGTTTCTGCCGGAACCACTCCTAGTGCACCCCCAATAAATGATTCCCCAAAACTGTACCCAAATAATTCTGAATCTTTTGGAACTCCAGATCAGTTTGAGACAAGAAATAATTCTAGTGCTTATATTGAAAACAGAAGTTTTCCAATGGAAAGGGAAGCCCCTAGAAATCTGATGAGAACTGACAGGAATGAGGAAGTTGCAAACACTTCAGAATACTTGCGATCGAAAGAAAAATTCATTCAGCAGATAAAGAGCATGGAAGCAGTGACAGTTCCAGTAACGATTGGTCCTGTTCAGCCTGTTTTTGATAAAAAAGAAATTAAACAACCAGGTTTAACAATTCCATTAAATGCAGAAAATCAAAAAGTAGCTGAAAATTTTTATTCAGATTTATCTGAAATTAATCGTGAAAAATCAAGGATGCCTGACTTGACTTTTAATCAAGGTTCTTTTTTTTTTTTTTTTTTAATTTGTATTTGTTATTTATTCAAGATTGAAGTAGAAAAGCGAGGAAGAGCAAGAAGAGAAGAAGAGAAAGAGGAGAAGAATAAAGGAACAGGCGACAAACCGCCACATATCCCCACACAGGGGGTGCTGAAAATATTGCTGTAGAACCCCAAGTCATATATGGTACATTTTGCTGTTCGACTCCCATGTCAATGTTCGTGTTCGCCAACTAGCACCGATTTGGAGGGTGCGGCAAGTCCGTAGCAAATGGCCAAAGGGTTACAAGAGAAAGTGTCTCCAACCAGGAGCCCATCTATACAGGAATGCCACGCAGGTCACTTCCACATGCAAAGTATGTCGCAACTAAGAGTAAACTACAACCCCACCCCAACACCCCTCAAGCCCCCCACCCTTCCCCCGGTGGTGGCGACCAACATCCATGCAGCACAACGTCACATATGTAGATGGTTAAATTTGGAAGAGGTGCAATGCACGTAGCGCTGAGGGGCAGACCGCAGAGGGTAGACCTCGGGATAAGAATCTAACCAAGGGACCCCAGGTAAACATGAAGTTTTTAAAATTCCCCAAAAATATATCGGACATTCTCTCCATACTCAACAGTCGCCACAGCCGCGCGTGCCATAGCGAGATGGCCGGTGCAGATGGGTTTTTCCAGGCGGTCGCGAATGTCAACTTGGCCGCCCCTAAACACAGCCATACCATGCGCTTATCAGCTCTAGTTTGATGTTCCAACAATGGGTCCCTAAGTCCCAGTAGCACATATTCTATTGAATTCGGAACCGGATAACCCAGCACATCTTTAATATGGGACAGGATCTCGGACCAAAAGGGTCGGATGGTGGGACAATCCCACCAAATGTGGCGGAAATCCCCCAACATACCGCAGCCCCGCCAACACCTATCTGAGGTAGTCGAAAAGATCCGATGCAACTTAGAGGGGTATAGATACCAGTCAAACAGGAGTTTTAAGTGAGCCTCCCTAAGATCTGTTGAGTGGTTATGTGCCGCCACATCCCGCCAAAGGCTCCTCCACTCGCTGTCAGAAATGTCCCTACCCAGGGTAGCCTCCCAGTGGTCCATGTAACGAGGGCGGGGGGAAACCGCGGTATACATTAACATACCATATATGAAGGAAATCGTTCCCTTCATCGTAGACGTGCGGAGAATAAAAGCCTCAAATTTCGTCAGCGGTCTAGTGGCGGCGTCCCCCACTGCAGTCGATGTCGCCCAGTGTAAGAGTTGAAGGTGTCGAAAGCGTTCAGTGGGCGGAACCCCATAATCTCGCATACAGTTTTGAAAGGTGAGAGGTGTCGCTCCATGAAACAGGTGAGTAAGAGCTCGGCAACCACCCTCCCTCCAAAAGTCAAAGGGTCTGTCAGTCACTGCCGGAGTAAAAGCCGGGTTAAAATGAATAGGGGTAAATGGAGACGGGAAGGTAGTCCATCGATCGTCACCACTGAGTGTGTCCCAGACCTTCAATACCGTGCTGGTTGGGGTGCTAATATATGCATTCCTGGGCCGGTCAGCCTTGGGCTTCCATGCCAGATCCCAAATGGATCTTCCGGCCACACACCGATCCATATGGAGCCAATGCTTTTCCGAAAGCTGTTGTGACCATTCAACTAGTATTCTCAATTGCGTCGCTTTATAATACATGTGCATGTCCGGGAACCCCACCCCCCCCTCCGTTCGCCAACGGCGAAGCACTGCATATGAAAGTCGTGCCCGGCCACCTTGCCACACATACTTTAACATCAGAGTTTTAAGCCGACGGAAATAGTCTAACTCCACCGGTATGGGCAACGCCTGGAAGAGATACAAAATTTTCGGGAGGAGGACCATCTTGAGTGCGTGAATCCTACCCAACCAAGAAATGTACCTCGGCTTCCACCGCTCAAGTTCAGCGCGTATCATCGTCAACATTGGTGTAAAGTTGGCCGAAAATAAGGCGCCTAGAGTAGGTGTCAGACGGACTCCCAGATACAGCAAAGATGAAGTCGACCACGACAAGGGGGTAAGTGCTCGCAGTCGGAGCACCTCCTCGGGGGGAAGAGTCAAGTTCAGAATATACGATTTGGCGAGGTTGACTCTGAAACCCGCCGCCGTCTCAAAGTTAGAGAGCACCGCATGAACATATGGCAACGATAGCGCCGGATCTCTAAGTGAGAGCAGCACGTCATCCGCAAACAACGAAATCTTATGCTGTTCGCCGGAGAAGGGGAGGCCCAAGATATTGTCGTCCTCCCGAATCGCAAGCGCCAATGGCTCAATACTTAAAGCGAAGAGGAGTGGGGAGAGAGGACATCCCTGACGCGTTCCACGCGAGTGACGGAAGCGCCCGGATCTATGGCCATTAACCATCACTCTAGACATAGGGTTGCTGTAATTAGCCTCAATCATTCTTATGAAGCGGGGTGAAAACCCAGAGGCCTCCAGGGTACGATGTAAAAAGCCCCAGTCGACGCGGTCAAAAGCTTTCTCCGCGTTGAGCCCCACTAAAACCGCCGGGATATGAAGTCTATTAGCCTTCTCGATCAGGTGGACCACGCGTCTCAAGTTGTCATGAGTTTGCCGTCCTTTTATAAATCCGGACTGGTCCGGCAGCACCAGAGCCGGCATCAAGTCCTGTAGCCTCCCCGCGATTATAGACGAGTACAACTTAGCGTCCAGGTTGAGGAGCGCTATCGGCCGATAAGAAGCGCACTCGGTATGATCTTTCCCCGGTTTGGGGAGGACGGTGATCAAAGCTTCGGCCATAGTCTTAGAGGTTCTGCCCTCCGATGCCATGGCATTAAAGAGGGAGACCAGGTAATCGCAGAGGTCCGACGCAAACGTCTTGTAAAACAGGGCAGTGTAGCCGTCCGGGCCCGGTGCCTTGTGAAGTTTTAAAGCCTTGATGGCGTTTAGTACCTCTTCTCTAGTGATGGGGGAACCCAGCAAGTCGTTCCATTCTCTGGAGACCTGCGGTATCGGGAGACCATTCAAAAACGCAGATTGAGCCTCTGGGTCAAGGGCGTCACCCGAATAGAGATCAGCGTAAAAGCGGCCAAAAAGATCCGCTTTGTCCGCATCACTGTGCTGTACAGATCCCGCGTGGTCCCTTATTCCCCCAATGTAGTCCTTCTCGCGTTTATCGCGAAGTTGCCGGGCCAAGTGCCGCCCCACCTTGTTCCCTTGAGAGTAGGAGATGCGGCGGAGGTGGAGGAGGGTGAACTCAGCCCGGTTATTATAGTGGGCCCTCAATTTCCCTCTCACCGCCGTCAACGGACGGAGGGTCACCCTAGACGGGTTGGATTTGTGTGCTTGTTCCAAAAGAGCAAGCTCCGCTTCTAGGGCCTCCCTCTCCTTTCTCCTAAGCTTATTGAGGTGGGCATTAAGGGCGAGGCATGTGCCCCGCAGAGAGGCCTTGCACGCATCCCAAATGACATACACTGAGGTATCAGAGGGCGGGTTAAGTGCCATGAAGTCTCCTATAGCCTTCCGCAGCTCTTTACAAGACACCTCATCTCGTGTCAACGCAGCCGGGAAGTACCACTTTCGCCAACCGTCCCCCCCAACATGCCACTGCAGACCAAGAACCACCAGGTTATGATCAGATACCGAAATCGGAAAGACACTGGAGAGTTGGGTATCTCCCCTGAGGGCCTGACTAATAAAAACATGATCTATACGGGAGTAAGAATGATGTACAGAGGAAAAAAAGGTATAGTCCCTAGTATGCGGGTGTAAGAATCGCCAGCTGTCCACCAATCCCAAAGCCTCTATTTGTTGTTGCGTTTCAACCGAAAAAAAACCCGGGTCTGCCCGGCGCATTCCTGAACTGTCCATGTCTCTGTCCCACACCATGTTAAAGTCCCCCAAGAGGAACAAGTGCCCCTCCACGAAGTGTCCCACCCTGTCCAGCAACTCCTGTAGAAAACCATTCTGTCCAGCATTAGGGGCATACACAACCACAAAAGTACATTGCCGGCCATACAAGGACCCCTTCACCATTAGCCATCGACCTTCCTTATCACCGCTCACCCCCAGAGGTTGAAAGTGAAGAGACGCCTTGAACATGAGGGCCACCGCCCTATGTTTGGTGGACGCTGACGCCCTATAGATGAGGGGAAATTGTCGGTGCCGAAGTCTAAGTTCATCTTTCCTGGCTAGATGGGTTTCCTGGAGGGCCACCACATCAAGATGGTGATCCGACAGGTACTTCCAGAGCTTTTGGCGCTTTTGCGGGGAGTTGAGACCCTTCACATTCCAGGTTCCTACACTAATAGGCATAGTGACATTGGGAATCTCTGCTCTGGAAGCCTACCAGCATGATCCACTCCCCGACCAGTGTTACCACTACTTCACATGCACCCGGGCTAGGCCCAACTCCAAGCCTCCCCCGCCAGCCCCCCCTCCACCCCTCATTCATCGCCAGATCCGCACCACCAGGTCTCCCAGCGCCAGGCACACATGGCGTCCCGCAAAGCAGCCCACACTGATGACAACTGGATAGAAACACCACTACCAGTGACCAGGCCAATGTCCCTCCCCGGGAAACAGCACAACGCTCAAATAAGAACTCCAGGTCACTCATCACCAAGCAGCCAGTAACAATGAAATAACTCGCAATTATGCATGAAGCAGAGAGTGCTCCAGAGAAAGGGCCCCTGCACCAGACGCTAAAGGAGAACACCTCGAATGCAAACAGCACCTCGCACACACAGCTTCCGGACGCCACCACCATCCAATCCCCCCCACCCCAAGTCCCCACCCCCCCCGCAACCCTCGCCCCCAGGACCCTTCCCCCCCACCCCACACCCGCAAACAGAACAACAATAGAAAATAACGGAAGGCACTGAACCTGAACAATGTCTTCAACAGTTCCAGAAGGTCACAGGTCACAAGAACCCTTCTGGACCGGGACTGGGGAGAGGGTACCAACTCGGTGACCCCCAGGGCCACGGTCCGGGGTGTCTTCTCCAAAAGTACAATCGCACCCCCGGGACCTTAGGGCCAGATCCCCTCCGGCGCCAATCTGCCATAGATCCAGGATCACGCTGCTCCCGAGCTTTGCTGAGAATCAGCCAACGTGGCGGAGGCCACCGATGCCACCGCATCTCCTCGTTCTTGCAAGCTGGCAGCGCTGTCCGGCCGCCGCCGGTTCGGGGACGCACCAACTCTTTGCCAGGAGGACGACCGATGTCGTCTCCGCGATGCAGAAGTACGGGCCTCTTGAGAAGGAGGAACGTCATCCAGGCCCAGCAGGTCCTTAGCCACCTGAAGAGAGCGGATTTGCTCCAGCCGGTTCTGCCAGCGGAATATGATACGAAAGGGGTGCCCCCACGAGTAGGGGATGTTGCGGTCCCGCAGAAAGGCAGTCACCGGGCGGAACTCCCTCCTCTTCTGAAGCGTCGACGTCGCCAGATGCTGGTAGAGCTGTGGACGGTGGTCCCTAAATTGCAAGGAGGAGATGGCTTTGGCCTTCCGCAGGATGCGTTCCTTCACCTGGAAGTCGTGCACGCAGACGAGGATGTCCGGAGGAGGCCCCCCTCCTCTCCTAGGTAAACCGACTCTATGGACCCTATCCATTCTTATTTCCTGCACATCTTCCTCACCCAAGATCTGTAAGAACAGGGCCTGCACATAGCCACGTAGATCACCATCCTCACCCTCCCAAGGGACCGCACGAATTCGGTTGTTGTTCCTCCTAGATCGGTTCTCCAAGTCCTCTGAGTGGGCCTGCAGATCCAGATTCTGTTCAGTGAGGCGGATGATGTCCTGCTGAAGCTGGTGCACGTCGTTCGCCACATTCAGATCATGGTCTTCCAGCGTCGCCACTCGTTCGCCAATTCCATCCACATCTCTCCGCACCTCACGTAGGTCCGACGCCAACTGAGCACGGAGGTCCGAGATGTCCTCCTTGATAGCGGCGAACAACTCAGTCATAAAGGCCTTGGTGGCGGGCGCCTCATCATCCGATTGCTGAGATGATCCACTCGCCCCAGGAGAGGCCGGCTGCTGCGAGGATTTAGAGGCGCCATCTTTCCCCGGCTTCCCCTTACGTAGGGCGTTGGACATCTCAGAGCTCCTAAATAGGTGCGGGTCAAGGCGATCCCCCCTACTCCAGGGACCAAAGGCGGAACACCGCTATGGGGTCTCCGGAGCCGCAAGAGGCCAGCTCAGCCCGTCCGCCCCAGCTGAGGCACGATGCAAGCAGCAGCCACCCTGTCAGGACGGCGTCGATGGAGCTTCCCGCCAAGAGGTGCCTCGGTGACAAGCAATGCAGTGTCTCTCGAGATCCGTAGGTCAGGGTCGCAGAGCGCAAACCAGTCCCATAGGAGGAGCCAGATAAAATGGCCCCGCGGCGTTCTCTGCCGAGGAATGCACCCAGGACACTTGGTGCCGACCTCCTGTAGCTAGTGCCACCATCGGTTCAAAGTCGGGATCTGCGGCTCCAGCGACCGTCCGTCACACCCTCCAAGCCGCACGGTGTGCTGCGTGCCGTGTCCGATCCGCTCAAGAGGCCCACAGGGCAATATTGATGTCCAGCCTCCACGTGTCAGCACCCCCTCAGTGCCTGCGTGGGTGGCACCGCGTTGATCAGCAGGGTGAGGGCAGGGGTAACACACCTCAGCTATCACCAGGCCGCCTCCACGTTGCGGGCAATCAGCACGCCCTGCAGTTCTCCCGGCGGGCCCTGTCCACTGGCCTGGCTCCACCCGTCTCCTCTCCCGACCAGGGTGGGGGCCCACTCACCGGAACCAGGTCCCCTAGAGACCCTCGTTGTGCTCAGCCTCCGCTGTCCTCCAGGCGCCTCCTCCGTCCCCCTGGACGTGCACTGCGGGGCCTCCGTGCTCCACCGATTCTGGGTCCCCTCCGCTCCTCGGGCCGTTACAGCCAAGCACCCCCGGGGCACACTGGGAAACGGGTCCGCCCCTCACTGGCAAAGCGCGCTCCACCTCCGGTAGCCGGCGCAGGGTGAACTGCGGGCGGGACGCGGTCAGGGCTCTCCCCCTCAGCGGCGGACTCCGCGATCTATTGAGACGGCCCCAGACTACGCCAGACCGGGGATTCTCAGGCCCCAAAGCGCCGCTGCTCCTGTAGCCGCCACAGGCGTCGCCTCGCCCCGCCGACGGCTCCAGGCCACTCCGCTGCGTGTCGGAGACCTCCGCCACCGTTCTGGGGCCAGTCCGCTCACTCAGCACCGTGCTATAAGTAGCTTTGCTGGATCGGCGCCGGAGAGGTTAGGAGAAGCGTCCTACTCCGACGCCATCGTAGCCACGCCCCTAATAATCAAGGTTCTTTTAACCAGACACCAATGGGTGCAGAGTCAGATGCTGAGTCTCCTGAGAAAAGAGAATCGAATTCAAAACTTGATGTTGCAAAATTGAAAGCAGATTTGGAAGAATTAATAATTGGCACAATTGGTCCTGACAGTTAAAAATGTTATCGAGATGATGAACTCCTGTTCCTCAGCAAAAGTATGCAATGGAAAATAAAGAATAAATATGATCAGCTGGAGGAACTGGCAGAGGAATTAGAAATTGATTTGAACAAACAGAAAAATCTGGGAAAGCATTACAGATTAAATTTTACAGAAAAAGAAATTGAAAATTTCAATACAGGAGGATGAATTACACACATAAAAGAATTGATTGTTTACATAAAAAAATTGGGTGACTTGAGTAAATGGAGAGTGAAATGGACCAAAAAGAAGGAAGATGAGAGGTTGGATAGGTTGGATAATCTGTCCAAACAGTTTCCAATGAGAGAAATCGCAGGTGGAGGGTATGTACATGTTCCCTAGTCAAGACAGGACATTCTACTCTTTATTAATGATTTTCCTCGGCTGAGAGAAAAGCCGGTGGAATGGTACCGACAGGTAGACAGATTTATTAGAGTTTCAAAAGTTCTGTGGATTGATCTGGATGGATCTTTTGACATTGTTGTCCCATCAGATCTCTGGACAGAATGCAAAATTGCTGTGGGTTGGCCAAAAGCTGAACCAGATCGAGTTAAAGAGACGGGTGCTCCAGCACCCGAGGTCATGGAATTTTATGAAAAAGTGATTTACTGGTTAAAACAAAAAATTGCCCCAAAGGAAGTAGATTGGGTTAAAATAGACAGGACAAACCAGGAGCCGAAAGAATCAGTTCATTCCTTCTATGAAAGATTATTATTGGTTTTCAAACAATACAGTGGTTATGAAAAATTAGATGAAAAGGATATGAGCCATTTTATCTACAGGTTTGTATATGGTCTCAGACCAGAAATTGGAGAAATGATCAGGAATAATATTGTCGGATGGCAATCAAATTCAGTTGATGATATTTTGAGAAAAGCAAAATACTGCAGTGATGAGTTAGAGGCTAAACAAAAGAAATTAAAGGAAAAAGCAATGTGGGCACAGGTAAAGGTAGCTGAACAACAGATTGCAAGTTTTGAAAATAAAAATGGGAATTTTGTGCAACATGGAAATTTTGTGCAAAATCAGAATCAGGGTCAAGGAAAGTTTAAAAATAATTTCAATAATCCTAATAAGCCAAAGTTTAATCCAAAAATTGAAGAATTAAAACAAACGATGCCTTGCTTTAACTGCGGGGAGATTGGACATTGGAGAAATGAGTGCAAAAACCCACCCAGAAAATTTAAAAATACATCATTTAACCCACAGATGCAGAATGATGTTGATCTGCAGCAACAACTGCAGCTGCAGCGTCAAATGAGTGATCTGAGTCTTCAGCGACAGCTACAACAGCAGTTGACCCAGCAGCAGAATCAGATTCCACTGCCTCCTTTCCCAAACTGTGGGGGAGGTGAAAATTTTAATCCAGATATTGGATTCAGCGGATGTGATCAGGTAATAAGAAATCAAAGACAAAATTTGCAAGGTGCATCAGGACAATTTTTGTTAACAGGAAACCAAGGAAGAGATTCTGATGACTGCTTCTGACGGTGCCCGAGAGAGGGGGAAGAGTGTGTGATTGGAGCCACTCTTGAGGTTGACCAGTCTGGTCCATTTGTAAATGGAAAGGTGAACGATGTAGAGATCACTTTTCTTGTGGACACTGGTGCTACCCGTTCTACTGTTAGATCAGTGGAAATTGAAAACCTACCTCTCTCTGGGGATACCATCCAAGTAGTTGGAGTCAGCAATCAACAAATGAAGACTGATATTACTGAGCCTGTGAATGTGGAAATAGGTAATTTCAAAGACAAACACAGATTTGTAGTTTGTAATAGCAGTCCTGTAAATTTACTTGGGAGAGATATATTGTGTAAAATTAATTGCAGAATATATTGCTCACCTGGTGGAATTGAATTACAAACCATGGAGGAAGATGGGTTGTATAGACTGACGATGTTGATGATTGAGGCAGAAGAGGAAAAATTGTTTCCTACCTTTGATAAAGAAAATTTACCAGAGGAATTGAAAGAGACAGTTAAATCTGAGATTTGGGATTTAACTGGAAATGAGATGGGTCTGATGAAACATGTCGATCCAGTAAAAATCACAGTGAAGCAGGGAATAATTTTTTCCAAACATTCCTCAATATAAAATGAAGGCAGAAACGATTGAGGGTGTTATTCCTGTAATTGAAAAGTTCATCAAGCAAGGTGGTTTGAAAGAAATTGAGAGCAGTCCTTGTAACTCAGCGATTATGGGGATCAAAAAGCCAAATGGAACGTACAGAATAGTTCAGGATTTGAGAAAAATTAACCAGATTGTCGTTCCTTGTTGCCCAGTTGTTCCAAACCCTGCTGTCATTCTTTACCAGATTCCGCATGATGCAGAATGGTATACTGTCATTGATCTTTGCAATGCGTTCTTTACGGTTCCATTGCATCCAGAAAGCCAGGAAATCTTTGCTTTCCGGTTCCAGAGTAGGACCCTCGCATGGTGCAGAATCCCTCAAGGGTATACAGAAAGTCCTTCTATCTTTAATGAACTGTTAAAGAGATCTTTGGAAGATTTGAATTTGCCAGGCAGATCGACATTAGTGCAGTACATTGACGATCTGTTAATTGCAGCAAAAACAAGAGATAATTGTGTGACAGATACGATTACAATTTTGAATCATTTGGCAGATGAAGGACACAAAGTGTCTCCTGCAAAGTTGCGGTTTTGTAAACAGGAAGTAAAATACCTTGGTCATAGAATTGCAAAAGGAATAAGACAGGTAACAATTGAGAGAATCAAAATGATTCAGGGAATGCAACCTCCAAAAACACAAAGACAGGTGAGAATGTTCCTGGGAATGGTTGGTTACTGTCGTCAATGGATTAGTGGATTTTCGATAATTGCGAAGCCACTGCAGAGACTGACAAAATCAGATGTGAAAGATCCAATTGTTCTTACTGACATTGAGTTGGAAGCTTTTGAGAAACTAAAAAGAAGCTTATGTGAAGCTCCAGCTCTGGGCATGCCAGATTATGAAAAAGGTTTTGAACTGTATTGCAGTGAAAGAGAAGGATGTGCTTTGTCTGTGTTAATACAGAGACATGGTAACATGAGAAAGCCTATTGCTTACTTCTCAGCAGTTCTTGATCCAGTTGCAAAGGCCTTACCAGGTTGCTTAAAAGCAGTTGCAGCAACAAGTGTTAGCCTGGAGCAGAGTGAGGGAATAATAATGGGATTTCCTGTAAAAGTCTATGTTCCTCACTCAGTAGAACTTCTCCTTACAAGGAGTAAAACGCAGCACCTGACAAACAGTAGACTGACCAAATACGAGAAAATCATTTTGGGATCAGATAATGTGTCAATCGCAAGGTGTGTGAATTTAAATCCTTCCACACTGTTACCTGACACTGAAAATATTGATGAAAATGACGTGGAGCATGAATGCTTGGATGTCATGGAATACTGTACCAAGCCAAGGCAGGACATTAAAGATGTACCATTGCCTGAATCAGATCATGTCTTCTTTGTGGATGGATCCTGTCTGAGATCAGAGGGAGGTGTTTGAGAGCAGCATACTCGGTCTGCACAGTGGCAGATGTTGAAGAAGCTTCATGTCTTGTAGGAATTCGTTCAGCACAGGTGGCAGAATTAATTGCTTTAATTCGTGCTTGTGAAATAGCAAAAGACTTGAGGGTTACTATAATTACAGATAGCCAGTATGGATTCGGAGTTGTGCATGATTATGGACAGCTCTGGTCTCAGAGAGGCTATATGACGTCAGCAGGTTCTCCAATTAAAAATGCAGAATTTATAAAAAGACTAATTGATGGCATACAAATGCCAAGGGAGATTGCTGTGGTAAAATGCGCAGCACATCCAAAAGGTGAGGATTTTATCACCAAAGGCAATAATTATGCAGATGAAATTGCTAAATTTTGTGCAAGAAATGATTATGCACTCAATCGGGGAAAGAACAAAGATTTTGGTTCAAGTTCATTGATGCTATCATCTGTTGTTGAGACATGGGAGGAAATTAGGGACTTGCAAAATGAAGCTGATGATGATGAGAAAAATACATGGTTGAAAGGAGAATGTAGGCCACGAGATGAGGATGGAGTTTGGACTTACAAAGATGGCAGAGTAGTCTTACCAAATTGCATGATTGCTGACATGGCCAGAATGTATCATGGTCCTGGTCATATTGGAAGAGACTCTATGATCAGGCTTTTCAAAGAGACATGGTTTAATACCAAGTTCAGGACAATTGCAGAATCTCTTTGTCAGAGGTGTTTGACTTGCCAACAAATGAACCCAAACAGGAAATCAGTTGTGGGAACGGGAGTCATAGGACGGGAGGGTGGTCCTTTTACCAGATTACAGATGGATTTCATTGAGATGCCCATACACAACTGTTTGAAATATGTTTTGGTGATTGTATGCTTGTTTTCAAGATGGGTGGAAACATTTCCCACACGTCATTGTGATAAAATTACAGTGGCAAAGTTGCTTCTTAGAGAGATAATACCAAGGTATGGTTTCCCAGTCACTATTGAGAGTGATGGAGGGGGACATTTTGATAACAAACTGATTAAATTGATCTGTGAAGCATTACACATTGAGCAGAAAATACATTGTGCATACAGACCAGAGGCATCTGGAGTAGTTGAGCAGATTAATGGAACGATAAAAAATAGAATTGGAAAAATTTGTCTTGATACAGGTGTAAAGTGGACAGATGCTCTTCCACTTGTTCTGATGACTTCGAGAAGTACTCCAGATAAAAAGACAGGTTTGAGTCCTCACGAAATCCTTATGGGTAGAGTCATGAGGCAAGCTTTTGTACCTGTAGGAAAACTGTTAAGCATTAATGACAGTGCGATTTTGGAGTATTGTAAGCGTCTGTCTGACGTAGTGACTTCTGTGTCTAATCAGGTGGGAACTGAAGCACAATCAAAAGACAAAGTGCAGACACATGATCTGAGACCTGGAGATTGGGTCAGGACGAAAGTTCACCGAAGAAGGAACTGTTTGATCCCGAGGTGGCAGAAACCGAGGCAGGTGATCCTTGTTACAACGAATGCAGTGAAGTGTAGAGGAATGAAAAGGTGGATACATCCAAGTCACACTATTCCAATACCTACACCTGAAAACTCAGATGAAGAGAGTGATACGACAGATGATTCAGACTCTGAAGAGGAAGTAGAAAGAAATCCAGATATTGAAGATCGACAGAGTGGTCGACATCTGGAGAAACCATCTGTGAATGGGGATTTGATTGGAAAAGAGTTGAAGATTATTGAAATAGATTCTGGAGATGAAAATAATCTGTTAGACAAAGAATTAACAGAAGAAGCAGAAAAGGAAACAGGTGAAGAGAAAGAACCTGATCAAGAATCGAGAAAAGAAAAAGAAACAACTGAAGAGTCTGATCAAGTTCAGAAGAAAGACCAGGAGGGTATCGAAAGGCAGGTAACGAGCTCTGAAAGCAGGAACAAGAAATCCGGATCTGGGAAGTTAAAGGTGATTGATGAATTGGAGGAAGGCGAATTACCGAGTACCAGTGATGGGAGAAGAAGTGCTGTTCCTAACGGAGTAAGGCTGCCGATTAGAAAAGATCCTGGGATTACAATTGAAATTTCTGACAGTGACTCTGGAGAAAGTGATGAAGAATGTCAGAAAGGAGGAGTAAAGAAAAGATCATGGAAAACAGAATCTAATGAGTCTGAGCCAAAAAGAAAAATCTTGAGGAAAGGAGAGACCTGGCCAACTGAGAACGGAGAGTTGAGAGTCAGGTTAGTGAAAAGATCGAAGGAGCAGGTGAATGAGATCACTAGTCAGGGAGATCCTGAAAAGAAAGCTGAGAAAGGAAAGAAAATAGAAGTGATTTCTAGAAAGACAAAGAGGGTTTTGAGACCGAATCAAAAATATAAGTCTCCTGAATGGGCTTATATAATAATACCACCTGTAATTGAAATAAACAGTAGCAGTCAGGAAGAAATTGAGGACAATAGTGACAACGATTGAAGTACTAACCTGTTAGAATTTAGGACTAAGTTTAGGTTTCTGTTCTTGGCGTAAGGCTGAAGAAATTGTGTTAGATGACACAAGGTCGAAGAAATTATATTTAGTTGGAAAATAATTTGTGACGCAAGGTCGAAGAAAAATTGTTAGAGGGTTTAAAAAAAAAATAATTTAAAAGGGGGTGTGAGGTTTTAGAAAATTTTGAATTTTTTTTTTCTTTTATAAATAAGTAAAAAAAAAAAAAAAGATGCCTTATGTAATGGCGAGTGGTATTTCAAAATGTTCCATTTTTAAGAAATGCTGTAAGATGACTCTGGTGTGTGTGCTCATATTAATTCTGCTCTGGTTAGTTTTAGCTGTCATCTTTCCTTTCAGGATCGATAAGGAGAGGTACAAGGTCAATATGACAAGCAAAGCCTCGGTTAGTCAAGACAAACATAGTGCAACACACAAAACTAACAAGGTTATTGATCACAGACCAGATGTTCATCAGGACAGGTCTGTTGGTGATTTTTCTAGCAATACATTTTCAAGGCTATTGGGAGAATATGTTAAGGTCATGGGTGTCAAAGATTGTTATATCTGTGTGAAGTTGCCTGCTTCTGTTTCTGAGGGAGTGACATACAATATGCTTCCTCTTACTTATGGCATAACATGCAGTGTGATAGCTGGCTTATTTTACCAGACTGGTCGTTTGGAATATTATTATTCCAACTATGATGAGATCTTTGCTAACGTGAAAATAGAGAATGCTTTAAATAAACATAAACAAGCTAAACAGATGAGGGAATTCTTTTTAGTAACTAATGAGCTTACTTACGAGTACGCATACAGAAATAACTTAACTTGCAAATTGAGAGCTGAGGAAAAGACTTTCCTGAATCTTGTTGAGGAGAGAAGGGCGATTTATAAAAGAAATGAGATGGTCAAACAGACCAAATCAAAGTTTTGGCAGAAGGAGGATGAAAAGCTAAATGGCAAATCTTTTGAAATTGTTGCAATTCACATAGACAAACCAATTAGTGGTAAGCTTTGCATTAGGAGAGCTAATACCCTGTTTGATAATTATTTTGTAGGAGCTAGCAATTGTGAGGACACTTATCAAATAATGGGGGGTTGGGGATTCAAAGGTGGCAGAGATCCAATTTTTCCTGGGATCTATTTTGTTTGTGGAGATAAGGCTTATTATAATCTTCCGGACCATTGGTACGGGACATGTTTTGTTGGTCTTGTTTTTCCGAAGATTTTCCATGTTGACAGAAATGCAGAAGGTTCTTTTGAAATCAGTAGTCATGCAAACAGGTATAGGAGAGAAAGTTTCTCAGAAATTTTGGGAGACATCTTTGAGGCAGTGATACCCTTAGTAGGTATAACCCTGAATGCAGGAAGAATCAGAAAATTGTCTACAATTGTTGACAGATTGTCCACTGACACAGCAGGAGGTTTCCAGTTAGTGGATGTGGAGGTCATTGCGGTCAGATCAATGGCAATGCAAAATCGCCTTGCTTTAGACATACTCCTGGCAAAAGAGGGAGGAGTCTGTGGCATTTTACATGTGCAGCATTGCTGTACTTACATTCCAGATGAGAGTAAGAATATTGAAATGTACATTAGAAACATCACAGAGATGCACTCAGAAATAGTCCCCTTAGAAGAGGATGAATATTCAGAACGTCTTTCAAAAAGATTCCAAGCTATTAAAACCTGGTTTCAAGAAATTGGTGGTTCAGTTCTTGGCAGAATTCTAACACCTTTGTTTGTGATAATTTTTGTGATAGTTTTGACAAAGATCAGTTGCATGTTACACAAGAGAAAGAAGCACATGAGGGAAAAGAGAAGAATTTATAAAATCAAAAAGGAGCAAGAGAAAGAGATAGAGCTTGAGGAGTTGCGCAGAGCTCAATATGAGAGTTGCAAAGATTTTGCTGAAACTAGTCTTTAAGAAAATACTAACAGAATGAAATTGAACCATTTTCGTTTGAGATAAAATTTACCAAATTTTTGGGTGTGGTGTGGTGATTGGTTAATCACCAGATGAGGGAGTTGATGGAGTGAGATTCAGAAATGTTTTTCATTTCAACTCGTGAAGTCACACTTCCATAAATAAAATAATAAAATTAACAGTTGTGCTGTGTATGTATTAATTCAACCTAGTTTAAGTTGCATCTACACATGAAAAACGCGGGATACTAACATGTGTGCTCATAAACGTGCATTATGTTGCATTTCCTTGTTTGTGAAAAATAATAAATTAATCGTGTCTATTTGTCATGTCAAAAATTAACTGCAGCTGTTTTGAATAAATGGCATGTGCTTATTTTGCTTCCCTGTCTATGTGGTGTCACTCTATTCTTTATAGGTGCATAAAGAACCTTGCTGGATAATAATAAGAATGGTAGATATAAAATGCTGCTTTATTTGTTTGCTTCTGCTAGGTAACTTAGACTAATGGGTTAATTATTAGCAATGGAGGGTGGCAACAGAACAATTTATATTACTCGCATTAATTATTTTCTTGTGTTTGTTTATATAATAGTAAATGAAAAAGGCTTTGGGCCTAGTGAAATTTTCCGTGCTTGCAAAAATCTGCTTGGAGCCAGAGTGAGTCCATGATGGCAACAGTTTTTCTCCTGCTTGAAAAGTTTGTCGTGCTGAGATGACATTCTCTTAGCCGAAACAAGGCCAAGGCCAGGAACCGGCAAAAGGCTTATGACATTCACGCATCCAAGGAAGCTAAAAACTTTATTTGTTGCAATTGTTGCGAACTGGAGGAAACTGCGTTGTTCGAAAACTAGAGACAATGGTCTCTAAGAATGATGACGGAACTATGATTCTGAAATGTGGTGACACGTCGCCTGTCACTTTTGGACCAATGAGGCTCTGATTTCAGCAGTGAAAATTACTTTTTCTTAGATTAGCTTAGCGTAGAAAGGTATAAAAACTCTTGCCCCGTGGAAGAGTTATGCTTCTCCTTGCAGACCTTTTTATGAGGGCGTTATGCTGTTGGACTTCTCTTGGAACACGTAAGAGCCCTCAAAGACTTTACTCTTTAATTTTCCTTATAGTTAGCATTAGCTAGGGACTTAGGTTTTGAAAAAATGCCAAACTGATAATTCTCATTTGCAATAATAATTTTGATTCATAATAAAATTGTCATAACTATTTGCAATGATTAAAATAAAAATGCTTTAATAAAATTTCTAATACATTTTCCAAATGAGTAGCTAATAAAAATCTTACTTTGGAAAACAAGCTGGTCTTGTTATTTTCATGAAATAGGTTACTCATAGCTAGATCTTATCGCCACAGTGGCTTAATTAGCTTGTAGGTTTGTGAAGTATGATAAATTCATTTACCATGGTTGTATATAAATTTATATAATTTGTGAATAGGTTAATTAGGTCACATGATTCAGTTGGTTATAATATGTCATGTTAGATTTATGGGCCTTATGAGTGTTTATTGATTGATGGTGTATATAGTGGAGTTGGGTAGCGTTGCTTATGACATATTTCCAAAAGCCCGCTGGATCACAAACACCCCATATCCTTAGAGTGGGCTCAATTAATGTACAAATTTGCACAGTCGACACGCCCCGATGCATCACCCATGGCCTCACAGTCTCAGACACACCTAGCCACACCGGCCCCCGCACCCCCATGACACAGCTACGAACCCTACCAGATCACCGCCAGTAGCAGTGCCCCCGTAACACTCGTGATCTGTCAATAACTCCTCACACACAGCCGATCTCTGCGATCCAGGGGCGCCGCCACGGTACCCCGAGGCAGCGACCCTCTCCCCTCCGCTCACCCCCTAGACTCTCCCCCCCCCCTGTTACCCAGTTCATCCCGAAGTTCTTGGAAGAGTTAGTAAGTTTAGATCGGGGGGGCCTTCCCCCCCACCTATGGTTCATTGGGAAGACCTACAGATAACAGCGACACGGCAGCATACGCACCTGCGGATCACGTCGACATAGCCAATGCTCTGTGTGACACCCACATAACAACGGCCACGTCACGAGTCCATCACCTAACTGACAACAGTAGGCCGCACACCACGGATGGTACTGACCCCCCCTTGGGGGCATATTGGGGACCCCATGAGGGTTTGGAGTTGAATGCTACTGGAACGCACGGTTGGATGCGGTCGTGAGGCATGGGTTCCCTGGAGTAGGGAGACCGATAAGCGATAATATCTGAAACTATGTACCAATGGTCATGCATTGTCTTTATTTCATAATTACTGTCATGTTGATTATCAAATGTAAACAAAAACCCAATAAACAAAAAAAACAGGATATAAAAGATGTCTCCTATTGTACCAAAAGGGTAAAAAAAACTCATGGCAGTATTATAGTTCTTGATTGAAGATGAAGCGTAATGCGCGTAATGCAAATGTAGATAAGCTAGGCACCACACTATCCCTGACATTAAGAAAGAGCTAAACACGCTCTCACTTTGGCGAAAATTGGGCGGCGCCCTGACCCGCTGTGCCTTTGAGGCTGTAACTTACCTGGCACCTTTTTTCACATTCTGTGGGACTGCCCGCGGGTGCAACAGTTTTGGGACCGTGTTCTCCAGAAGATGGGTGACTCTTTGGGCAAGCCACTGGCACGGTCGCCTAGGCCATGTATTCTAGATATATGGGAGGCCAACGACCTCAATGTCCAGGAACTGCAATGGGCAGCTCTGGGATTCCTGCTGGCTAAACGCTCCATCGCAATGAAATGGGGCTCCCACGACAGACCTCTGGTGGTGGGGTGGGTGGCTGAAATGGACCGATACATGATTGCAGAAAAGACTGTATACAAGGTACGGGGTTGCCCTAGGGTGTGGGACAGGAAGTGGGGCCACTGGAACGCGTACAGGGGTGAACTGTGTGACTCTCCAACTGCTGAATTAGCTATGTCACGTGCTGGACCAGAGGGACGACTCCTGCATTAATTTGCTGATGTGTCTATATGGCGATGTTGTTCCCTACTTGCTCCACCAATAGTGACTGATTTATGACTCTGCTCTTTTTATTTTCTGTATGTTTGAATTATGTGACTGTAGTTGGTTTGGAAGAAGAAAAAAACAAAAAAGAAATGCATAAATATATTGTCTTCTGATCGTATTCCAGGTTTTAGCATTACGTCATGATCTGTGATCGCCGCCGAACCTCCGGGATGTCGGCAAGCAGGCTGTGTACAATTCTGCATTTTCTATGATTACCACTCGCTGCCGGCCCCAGGGTTATAGGCACTAACCAGCTGTGTATGCTATGCCTTTTGCAATAAAATTGTTATACCAAAAAAAAAAAGAAAGAGCTAAACAAGAATTCCAAAAGAAAATCCAAAAGGAAATCCATCTGTAAATGAGCAAAAATCAAGAACATATATAGGAGCAAGTGGCTGACAAATGCAACCAAAATAATGGAACTTATACATTGCAATGTATCCTTCACTGGTAGTGGAGACAAAATATTGAAATTAAAATATCGATATACAATAATATCGATGTTTTAATTTCGATGGTATAGAATATCGATGTGTAAAATATCGACAGACAGAATTTCGTTTTTTAAGGTATGTATGTAACTAATATCAAAATTTACTAATATCGAAATTTTGCTTAGTGTATTTTATTATGTTTATATGTTTGTTAAATATGTTTTGTAATGTATGTTTGAAAATTAGTAATTTTGTTTACATTTTGCGTTTTAGTATCAGAGCGGGTTATGGGTTTATAGGGGAATAGGGTGGGAAGTAATTTAATAATAATTAATTAATTAATATATTTTTGTAAATATTTTTAATTAATAATTAATTGGTAATTAATTAATATTAATTAGTTAATTACATTAATTAGAGTTAATGTGCTAATATATTTAATTTTGTGTTATTGTTAATTCATAATTAATTGGTAATTAAATAATATTAATTAGTTAATTAAATAATTAGAGTTAATGTGCTAATATATTTAATTTTTTGTTATTGTTAATGAATTAATTGGTAATTAAATAATATTAATTATTTAGTTAAATTAATTAGAGTTAATGCGCTAATATATTTAATTTTTTGTTATTGTTAATTAATAATTAACTGGTAATTACATAATATTAATTATTTAATTAAATTAATTAGAGTTAATGTGCTAATATATTTAATTTTTTGTTATTGTTAATTAATAATTAATTGGTAATTAATAATTATTAAGTGAGTAAATGATGTGATTTATTTATGTGTAGTGGGAATACTTCTACCTTTTCGTTTTAGTCTACTTTCATATTTTTTGTATTTAGCTGATTTTCTATACATTTAACCGAGCTAACGTTTATTATGTAGTTGGTTAATTCCACATTTCACATTCACCCCAATCGTTCGTCACTCAGTATTTCTTTTACTTCCATGAGCACATGATCGGCACCTTGCACCAATCAGAACAGTTCCCCTCGCTTTTAGGAAGTATTTTGTTAAGCCACTTTTTGAACCGTCTTGAAACCCGCACGTAGAAACTGACACCAGCGCAACGGATCGAAATTGAAGGAGACGCTCGGCGTCCCATCAGTAAGTCCTTTCCAGATATGAAATAAACGTGACATTCGAATCGATGATAAACTCGTTTAGCGAGTTGCTAACTATTACGTTTCCCTTGCTCTTCAGAATCGTGAATATCGAAATTTGAAAAACAAACCAAATTTCTACCATCGAGATGTAAGTACGCGCAAATTGCGTACGCCATTATTATTTTTCTTTCACAAAGCACGCTCTACCATTTTTCTTTCACAAAGCATGTTCCATCACTTTTTCACTTGGGCACATGACAGTATCAATAGGTTGCACTGAAAGATTTAAGAATGTTATACACCAGTTGAGAATAGATAGGATGCTATTTCTAGTTTTTGAAATGTTTTGTTCTATTCATTTTTTGTAGCACATGCTCCCTGATGAAGGGCTATGTTAAGCCCGAAATGCATTGGATAAAGCAATAAGAATCTCTGATGTTATGTAAATATACTACGTAAACATGGAATGAAAACGAATTTCATGAGAAAATAACAAATGAAGTGAAAATAACAATAAAGCAAACTGTTTCAATGGAAATCTTGAAGACAACAATCTTTTCAGTAAATAAGGAATCCTTGTTTTACTAATAAGGAGAGAAGGTGTGCACTAGGGGATGCGACTGATTTTCAATTAGAAGCACTGTTGTCGTAATTCTTTAGTGAGCATCCCTGGGCCTGGTACACCAGGCACTCCAGGTAGTAGTCCATCCCCATTGCCCACACGTCCAGGGAGCGGGCCTCTGAGTTCTTCCAAGCTCTTACAATATTTCGTTTTGCAATCAGTAGACCGAACAAACCCTGTTATCTCTGTTTTCTCCAACAACACCTGCAATATGCAGTAAAATCAGTTGTCCCTCCCTGGGGATCCTCCAACCTCTCACCACCTCAAGAGTCCCCAACACCCACTCCCAACAATGCGACAGAGCTGAACAGTTGCAAAAGGTAGATAGTAAATCCCCAGTGTAATTTTTGCAACGCAGGCAAGTCCCAGAACTAATAAACCCCATTCGGAACATCCATGTTCTCCTGAGGTATGTGTGGTGTATTAATGTAATTTGTGTGAGGGAGTACTGAGAAGCGACCACTGCCTCTTTAGGAGCAGCCACAGCCTCTCTCCAACCTTCATCAACCAGAGGCCCTGAGCCACTGGACCATGCATCTTTCAGTCTCGCCAGTGGATTTGACTCATCGCGGAGCAGAATCTGATTTAGTACTGGCAGTTTGTGAACTTTGATGTGTATGAGTAAGCTTTTCGCCTCCAGAGGGGAATATTTCCGCATCCGATGGTAGTTATGGTTCAAGCGCATGCTGAAGATGAAGGAATCGTAAAAATTGGGTATGATGCAGTTGATATTCCTCTTGCAGCACTGTAAAGGACTTCATGGAATAATTTTCCAGCATATTGCCCAGTGTGGTTATACTTATAGCATCCCATTTTTCTAAGCTCGGACAGCTTGGGGAGTCTAGTCCCCCTCCAAAGCGGGGTCTCAAGCGTAAGCCGTTTTGCCCATCCAGCAGCTTTCGCAGCTTCCCTCCAGGTGGTTAGCACCATCCAATGATGGCGGGTAAAGTCTGCGATAAGTCACCGCCATACAGCAAATGAGAGAGGCTATCTTGCCCCATTATCCATCCCTCCATCGTATAATCTGGGTCTTCAAACCCCTTGAATCAGAGTCATAAAACACCAATAGGTGTGTTGCTCTGTAAACAACGTCTGATCTGGGGTGGCAATGCCACCCTTAAAGCTAGGTCTACAAAATATTTCAAGGGGGATTCGAGGAACTTCTCTGTTCTATAAGAGATCTCGTAATAGTGCCTTAGCCTTGGCAAAGAAGTTTCTACCCACTGGTAAGGGGACATTTGGGAGTTAATATAAAAGTCTCGGAGGGACACTATTTTAACAAGCACAGCCAACGAGGGGGCAGGACAGCAAGCACAACCAACTAGGGGGCAGGACAGCAAGCACAACCAACTAGGGGGCAGGACAGCAAGCACAAGCAATGAGGGGGCAGGAGAGCAAGCACAAGCAATGAGGGGCAGGAGAGCAAGCACAAGCAACGGGGGGCAGGAGAGCAAGCACAAGCAAGGAGGGGGCAGGAGAGCAAGCACAAGCAACGAGGGGGCAGGACAGCAAGCACAAGCAACGAGGGGGCAGGAGAGCAAGCACAAGCAACTAGGGGGCAGGACAGCAAGCACAAGCAACGAGGGGGCAGGAGAGCAAGCACAAGCAACGAGGGGGCAGGAGAGCAAGCACAAGCAAGGAGAGCAAGCACAAGCAACGAGGGGGCAGGAGAGCAAGCACAAGCAACGAGGGGGCAGGAGAGCAATCACAAGCAACGAGAGCAAGCACAAGCAACAAGGGGGCAGGAGAGCAAGTACAAGCAACGAGAAAGCAGGAGAGCAAGCACAAGCAACGAGGGAGCAGGAGGGCAAGCACAAGCAAGGAGAGCAAGCACAAGCAACGAGGGGGCAGGAGAGCAAGCACAAGCAACGAGGGGGCAGGAGAGCAAGCACAAGCAAGGAGAGCAAGCACAAGCACCGAGGGGGCAGGAGAGCAAGCACAAGCAACGAGGGGGCAGGAGAGCAAGCACAAGCAAGGAGAGCAAGCACAAGCAACGACGGGGCAGGAGAGCAAGCACAAGCAACGCGGGGGCAGGAGAGCAAGCACAAGCAACGAGGGGGCAGGACAGCAAGCACAAGCAACGAGGGGGCAGGAGAGGAAGCACAAGCAACGGGGGGGCAGGAGAGCAAGCACAAGCAAGGAGGGGGCAGGAGAGCAAGCACAAGCAACGAGGGGGCAGGACAGCAAGCACAAGCAACGAGGGGGCAGGAGAGCAAGCACAAGCAACTAGGGGGCAGGACAGCAAGCACAAGCAACGAGGGGGCAGGAGAGCAAGCACAAGCAACGAGGGAGCAGGAGAGCAAGCACAAGCAAGGAGAGCAAGCACAAGCAACGAGGGGGCAGGAGAGCAAGCACAAGCAAGGAGGGGGCAGGAGAGCAAGCACAATCAACGAGGGGGCAGGACAGCAAGCACAAGCAACGCGGGTGCAGGAGAGCAAGCACAAGCAACTAGGGGGCTGGACAGCAAGCACAAGCAACGAGGGGGCAGGAGAGCAAGCACAAGCAACGAGGGGGCAGGAGAGCAAGCACAAGCAAGGAGAGCAAGCACAAGCAACGAGGGGGCAGGAGAGCAAGCACAAGCAACGAGGGGGCAGGAGAGCAAGCACAAGCAACGAGAGCAAGCACAAGCAACAAGGGGGCAGGAGAGCAAGCACAAGCAACGAGAAAGCAGGAGAGCAAGCACAAGCAACGAGGGTGCAGGAAGGCAAGCACAAGCAAGCAGAGCAAGCCCAAGCATCGAGGGGGCAGGAGAGCAAGCACAAGCAACGAGGGGGCAGGAGAGCAAGCACAAGCAACGAGGGGGCAGGAGAGCAAGCACAAGCAACGAGGGGGCAGGAGAGCAAGCACAAGCAACGACGGGGCAGGAGCACTCACCGGAGGACTTGGCAGCTTCTCTACTTCTTCCGGCGGTGTAAGAAGAGCCCCGGACGATGAGGAACCTAGCGGAAGAAGCTGATTGAGCCGCGGAGCGAACAAGGAATGAGCAGTCTTCCTCTCCCCTTTTCAGCCTTGGGGCTTGCGCAGCGGCTGCCAAGCAAGGCTCTGAGCTAGAGAGATCTGCTAATAGAGCAGCCCTGGGGAAAAGCGGATAGCCCCAGTGGAGAAATCTAGTAAGAAACTCGGATAGGGGACTTTCAGGGCAGCTTGTGAGGTGAATACAAAGAACACATTGGAAACTGAGAGGTGCGGCCAATACACACATGACGATCGGCATCTGCTTGTACAAAATGGCGCCCAGCACAAATCACCTCTGCTGTCTCTGCGGGCTACACAACCTTACCGTTTTACGTTGTAAAACATATTTCAGCCACAATACTCACCGCATAGTCCAGGCACAGGTGCACACCCCCGCCCCTCATCTGTGTCCTTGGTCCCTACCGTGTCCTTTGCCGGTGCCTCGGGCGGTCCCATTCCGGGGAGAGGGGGGGGGTCAGAGCGTCAGGAGGCCGGGCAGTTCTTTACCCTGGGAGCGGCTATGCCCCCGCCTGCAGCGGTGAATCCACATCACATCCATGGGACGGCAGACGAGAGGCGACCGTAACCCAGTCCCGGGTCCTGGAGCCGCCCACAGCCTACGCAGGAGCCCGGGAAACACTGTCCAAAGGTCCCCGCACCCCCGAGCCAGCAGCCAGCGTAGTGAGCTGAGTAGAGGAGGCGCCTGCAAGCATCACTGCCCAGAGCCAGAGGGGGGGCTCGTGGGAGGGGACGGCCGCAGGAGACAGGCGGGAGAAATAAAGACGCTGCACAAGCACATCAGAGAGTTAGGACTTGGAGGTAACAGATTATACTCGTGCAAATAGAGGGTGGGAAAACAGAAGGGGCCATATAGTGCCATGGTAGCAAGAACAAGAGAGGAGCGCTCCACACGACCACGTTTCTCCGAGGCAAAGCAGAAATGCCTCGGAGAAACGCAGTGTCATTTTTGGATTTGGGGGCGTGTTTTCTTTCTCTCCTCTTCCTATTGGCCGGAATGTAAAATACCAGCCAATGGGAAGAGGAGAGAAAGAAAACAGAAAGAAAGTAAAAAACACACCCTGAATCCCGTCTTCAACGGAGTGATGCCCCTCTCCTCCAATGGCTGGCCTCCGTTTAGGAAGCCAGCCAATGGAGAAGAGGGGCGGGTTCATGCCTCCATACTGTAAACAAAATTTCTCGCCAGCGAGACTGCGCAAGCGCAGCCTACACAGGCCGAGACCTAAAAATGGCCAAGTGGCATAGCAGGGACAATGGGAGGGAAGACCAAAGCTTAACATCCCTGTGTAATCTCTTCAGTTGAGCATGAAAGATAGTCTTCAGCACCAAATCTTTGTTTTCAGTTATATGCAGTTAAATGCCTTCCCAGCAATTTGAATCCGGCCGAGAGAACCTGTAATTCTGGGGCCCATGCCATGACCAGGGGGCATTGGGCATAAGGGTAGATAGAGGACTTGGCCTTATTTATATGAAGACCCAAGTAGATCCCAAAGGTTTTATCAGTTTTGTTTTAACTTGTACGAGGCATTCATGCAATTCAGATGTGTGTTCTGATATTTTGCAGATTCTTATATGTATTTGATCGTCATTGGAATGCATATGATAGCCAACTTTATGTAAATATAGGTTGTTGTGAGGGAAGCCACATACATATTAAAAAGAGCTGGTACGGGTGATAAACTCTAAGGCACTCTGTGGGTAACTTGATCAGATTCTGATAGGTAGAGGTCAGGTTCTACCCTAATGGATGCGGTTTGAAATTAACTAAACCATTTAAGGACAGCACTATCGAAGCCAAGTGTGGTTTCCAGTTGTAAATTGTAAATTGATACTTGTATAGTGCACTACTCACCCGCAAGGGTCTCAAGGCGCTTGTACGAATAACGCTGTGGAACCCATCCTGGCTTTCCCTGTGAGGTGTACACTCCTGGGACACCTCCAAGGTGGAGGCCAGGCATCCTTAGCGTTGTGGGGGCCGTTGTGGAGATTAAGCAAGCTATTGCCCAGAGTTGCAGAGTGGGACTCCATGATTGGAATAGGCACTGAGGCGAGAATTATCAGGTCCGTGGAATTTTTGAGCCCAAGACCCGCCGAGGCGGGGAATCGAACCCTGGTCCCGGGCTAGACTTCTGCATCAGGGTCTGCCGCTCTAACCATTGAGCCACATTTCTCCACTTGTTGGCAAAGACAATGTTATAAACGGAATCAAAAGCAACTTTCAGGACTAGGAGAATCAGGGTGCAGCTGTATCCTTTGGTGATTGTACAACTGAATTCAGGATATTGTTGTGCAAGAATATAGGGAACAGATTATTGATGGACGAAATACTGAATGGTAAGTGCATGTAGGGTAGTATAGATTTACTATTTCTAATTCCACATGTATGTACCTTGAAGATATATGTACCACATAGGCACATATATGTGGAGTTAAGTAAAGAAGATCTAGACTTTCTTACCTGTCTATATTTAAAAATAAATAATTTGTCCCCGATATTGTGTCCCATCGATGTTCTTTGTCCCTGCTGACTGGAGCTCTTCCCAAATGTTCATTATTCGTTCCGCCGCAGTGGACATTCCGCCGCAGAACAAAATGATGCGTGCGCAGTTCAGACGGCCCCTGGCCGTCTGACGCACAGGCCCACCGTGACATCGGACGACCACCAGCTGTCTGACGCATGGAAAAGGTTAGGAAAAGTTCAACGCTTCTTGATGGCCTAAAGTCGACTGTGAGGATTGTGGTGTATTATATGGTATGATTGTGAGATCTTACCATATGATACACTTTAAAAACTGTATTGGGTCACGCCACGCTTGTCTGTAAAAATCTTTAGTTCAACAGTGGGTAGGTGTGGCTCCGAGCAGCAAGGCTTAAACAAAGGAACTAGTGTAAAGCATTTAGTAGCAACAAACCACGAAATAAGAATTCTGACACCAATTTATAAAAATAGATTTGGTTTTATGAATTTGTAGACACCAAGATGAATAAAATCCATTGTAGGGTTCCAGAGGTATACATTTTCAAGTAAAACATAAATCTTAGCTTTTTAGTCCAAACTGCAAACAAACATTTGCAACTGTAAAGTTTAGAAACTTTTGAAAAGTTTGAAAGAGTTATGTTCAACTACTCCAGCCAGAGTGGGGTACCAGTCTCCGTATACACCGGGCCAGCAGTATTCTTTGGTGAATATTGGAGTCCATCTTAGTCATCCAATCTGGATTCAGAAGACACTCCTGGGTCAAGAAGACTCAGGTGCAACTTTTGGGCATCGAGGATCGGTCTCTTTGGTCAGCCAGTAGCAGTCAGCAGTGATTCGCAGGAGGTGGCCATTGACTTCCCGTAATGGGCTTCTTCAGGTTTGATGACCCTGATGCTGTTTCCAGAGGGTCAGCCAACTGATCCTTGGAGTCCTATCTTTGGTCTGGGTCTTGGGAGTGACCAGTACTCCATGAGCCAGGACCTACAGGCACATTCCTCCTTTGGCGAGCCCAAGGTGGGACAGGTGCAGTCGAGCAGTCGGTGCAGCATCTCTTGCCAGGTCCAAGGCAGTCTTTCTTCTGTCCTTTCTCCAGTTCTGGTGTGATCTGAGGTTTAAGGTGCCATATTTATGCCCAGAGAGTTCCCTGGAGGTATGGTGCGGTCACAAGCCTATAGGCCTGGTGGAACCCGTTGTGTACGTAAATTTAATATATATATTTTCCGGCACTTTCTCTGGTGTTTGTTTCTACATATGTATCCTATTTTCTTTCTCTATGGCTGTAAAAGATATCTTTCCTGCATGATTCTGTCCTAAGCTTTTTTAGAACTTTGTAATAAGGTTTCTTCCATTGCTGTACGTCGTCTATTCTTGTCATGTATGTTACTTTGCCCAATATATGCTTATTGTCTTTTCTTTTTTATAAAATTTTTCTTTTTGGCATAGCAAGAGAAAGAGGGAAAAAAAGAGAGAGAAAAAGACAGAAAAAATACAGGCGGCAGTTCCGCAATATCACCCATTCAAGGGGCCTGTAAGAATCCAAAACAGAGGCTGCTGTGGTAACATATGACATCAACATGGGGAGGACTCAAAGTCAGTGCTCTCCAACGAAGAGAGAAGAAATCAGAGTCAATCGTTCCATGGCTCAACGGCAGTTCTCTCCAAGGGTGACCATTCCCCTAAGCTAGTATTGCCGCGAAAGCCTCCAAGCTACAAATAGCCTCCACCAACAGTGCTGTGCCGCAACAGGAAACAAACTAACACCCTCAACGTAATCCCCATCCAACCACCCCCCCCTACCTCCCTCCCAGGTGGTGGCGCCGATATACACTTTCAGTCTCGGTCCCTCAATCATACACACAGGTTAAATCTGGAAAAGGTGAGGGGCACGCAGGGCAGATGGGCATACCGCAGAGGGCAAGCCTCGTGACAAGAAACAAACCAATGGTCCCCAACGAAACATAAAATTCTTAAAATTGCCCAGGAAGATGTCCGCCATTCTCTCCATCCTCAATAATCTCCAGAGTCTAGCGTGCCATAATGATATGGCCGGGGCAGTCGATTTCTTCCAAGCTGCAGCTAATGTAAGTTTAGAGGCTCCAAGGCAGAGCCATATAAGTTGTTTATCCGCCTTAGTTTGATGTTCCAACAGTGGATCCCGAAGACCCAGGAGAACATAGGACAAAGAGTCCGGGATCGGATATCCTAGGATGTCCTTGATATGGGACAGAGTTTCGGCCCAGAACGGTCGGATGATCGGGCAGTCCCACCAAATGTGGCGGAAGTCTCCCAACAGACCACAACCCCTCCAACACCGGTCCGAAGAAGCAGGAAATATGCGATGTAGTTTGGATGGGTAGAGATACCAATCTAGCATGGTTTTAAGGTGGGCCTCACGTAAGTCCACAGAGTGATTGTGGGCTGCAATATCCCGCCAGAGACCTTTCCATTCCTCCTCCGCTATGTCTCGGCCCAGGAGGACCTCCCAGTGGTCCATATAGCGAGGACGTGGAGAGAACGCCGTGGTTAGCAATAGTCTATATAGGAAGGAAATCGTCCCCTTCATCGTGGAGGAACGGAGGATGAAGGCCTCAAAGGGCGAGAGCGGTCTTGTAGCGGCTTCCCTCAGTCCCGTCGAGGTCACCCAGTGGAGCAGCTGAGTGTGACGGAAGCGTTCCGTGGCCGGGAGGCCATAGTCACGCATGCAGTTATGGAATGTGAGAGGTTCCACTCTGTGGAACAAGTGCGTAAGGGCTCTGCATCCTCCCTCTCTCCATAACCGGAAGGGTCCCTCCTGCATCGCAGGCGGGAAGGCCGGATTAAAATGCAAAGGAGTAAAGGGGGAAGGAAACGTCGTCCAGCGATCATCTTATTGTCTTTTCTTAATCTCATAGAAATTCCCTGGGGATCTTTCCTTCTCTCCTCCCCTGTTGGTCTTATTCTATTCTTCCTTTTTTTGGGCCCTGAAAAAGGTTTCCACCTCTGAGCGAGGTCTACACTGAAACGCGCGTCGGCGCCTACTCTGGAATCTCAAAGACCAAGACACGTAACCAACCTGAGTCCATATAAATGGAGTATTCTAGAGCTAATTATTAGTTGAAGCTCTGAAATATATTGATGTAAATATAAAACAAAGATGTGTTACCATCTAACCTATTCTCTACTTGTCTATTAAAAGAAACTTCTTGCTGATTTTATTGATGTGTATAATATATGTCTGAATGATTGTATTGTGGGAATGGTTTGTTATGTTTGCATGAGCGAGTGTGAGTCAGATTGTGGTTGTTCTGGAGTTGGTGGAACCTGGAGGTCTCCAAATATATTCTACTTTATACATTGTTTTTTGTGGTCTGTACATCTGTATATATTGTATAAAAATGAATGTATTACAAATGTTCTACCAACATGAATAAATTTGATGTTTTAAATCACCTGAGAAATATTGAGTTATGAGATCTGTTGTGATCTTCCTCTTTTGGACTTTATTGTAACTTTTAGCGCATTCAAATATTTGACTAAATATATTACTCTCGTCCATTTACCAGGCAGGTTTGTTCGTTTGCTATATTGAACAAGCCATTAGGCTACCAGGATCCCAGGGTACACTATTCTGACTACACCCTGCTAAACCCTTACACGGATGTTAGGATCTTGGTATCCCTCTCTAGAAGTGTGGCTACCTGTTGGCTACATGCCCACGAGAAAACCAGTTCGGGCATGTGTCTCTCCACTCTGTTTCCGTCGCCAGCCATTCTACCTGAACAAAGGGGCAACCCTACCAGAGTGTGATCGTCATTTGCCTACAGCTTTGCTGTTAGGACACATTAAAAGTATATCTCCTACTTAATAATATACAGCTCCCTGCCTCACGGCTCCATAAACCTTCCTTAGGGGAGACTTACATTTATTAGTCAGGGACGTGGGTCTTTGCCTTTGGTTAAAATGGCAAGGGCGAACTAGCAGTTTAAAATTGCTCTGCCAGGCTGCAGTTGGCAGGCTCAGAGCTGTTTAGTACTTTTTCAAACACGGGGTGTCATAACCACTGCTGCATATTAGGGGGGCACTCTATCTTACATGCCCTGGGTACCCTTGGTACCATATACTAGGGACTTATAAGTCAGCTTATACCAATTAGGGGTAGCTGATTCAACATACATTTTTGTAAGCGGTTGGAACACTGGCACTGAGGTCTGGATAGCAGGCCTCAGTGCCTTCTCAGAGTTGAAAAACCAGCAGCTATTAGTCCAAACAGGGGCAAAAAAAATGGGGAGAAACCTGGAAAATGCCTGTTTCCTTACTCCAACTGAATGTCAGAGTAAGTTGTTGGTTTCCAAATGGGTTGAAAGTTGTGAAGTACACGTTTAGGATTTTGGCTAGGGCAGTGAAATCAAAGCTGTGGTTACCCAGGACTTCCAGAAAAGCATTCAGATTCTGGAAAAGTGGTGTGATGATGGCACCTTTAAGTATATTTGGCTCTTGGATCATGCCAGTAGAGCAGCATCAACAAATCTGTTGATTTGTGTTCACATGTTCAGATGATTGTAATGAATATTACAAAACATTTGCGCCTAACATTTGCAAACAAATCAAACATGCATAAGTAAATAAATATAACTAAGCTCTTGCTTGCCTCAAACATCTGGTCCTAATTTACTCGGGGTAGCCAGAAGACATATTCCCTGGGTGCCGCTGCCGCATCCCAAAAAGTTTAATATTCTGCCATCACCAATGCTTGTGAAGGGGAACTATGGGTGCCACCCTCTTCATTCAACAATATGGAGAGTCAAGTGAAGGTGCTCCACATCTCAGGGTATCCCTGATGACCACCCCTGTGCAGTTTGAAGGGTCTCTGTGGATTTGTGGACCTACAAACTGTGTTCCAAAGAAAGATGCAAGGGAACCTCAGGACACATTCAACTGAATGCCTATTGTGTGTGACAGAAAATAGGGCTTGCCTAAAGAGATGCTTCAGAAAATAACATGCCAATCATCATAAAATTCTCTTGTTCATAATTTAACAGAAAAGGAGAGATTACCTAACTACGTTTTTAAGCATTATACCAGTTTAGTAAATTATGGTTCAATACATAAACTGCAGAGCTGAGGATAAACTGCAGAGCTGAGGATAAACATTGGACTGCAATCTGTGGCCTCACATAGTTCAAAGTTCAAATAACATTATTCGATTGTAAAGATTACAATCATAAAAGTACATATCATCGACAAACAATTAAAAACGGTCCGGATAATTCATTTTGACAAGTAAGAAGTCCAATACACAGTAAAAGGTAAAAAAGAGAAAGCAGCGGGCAACATGAGCATTAACATTATTAAAAGTACATTAAAAACATAAATAGATTTGTTATAAAAATTAAAAGTACCTAGAGCATTAGCAGCATAATTATCCATCCATACTTTTCCTAAAGGTAATGGCTGATTTTAAAAAGTTACAGACAAATAAAGTGCAATCACAATTCAGCAATTGAAGATAGTAAAGTGCGGGTTTGACTTGAGTAAAATTCAATTTTTTAAGGCATGGTTTAAGATATAATTTCCGTGGTAAAGTGTAATAAGGGCAAGTAAATAAAAAGTGTGCCAAGTCTTGCGGAGACTTCCCGTCGCAGCCGCAAGCTGGCAACTTCTCACCCCGATGAGCCCCGCTTGGGACCGCCAGTAAGAGATGAAATAGGTCGAAGCGAAACCTTGTTAACAAAAAACGTTCGTAGCCAGTCATATGCCATGACAAGAAGGGTTCCATTTGTGGACAGGTTTTGAGTAGTAAGTGTTTCCTAACACTGTCCTTCTGTAGCTCAACCTCTTCCCTGTCTGAACATCTTAGTATTAACATAGCATTTTTTACAAATATAACATCGGGTTTCGTAATCAAATTGGGGGCAAAGAACAAATCAGACCGGCCAATTGCCGTCAAACAGTCCTTTATATACTTCAACCACGGAACTTGAAACCTCCCATCAAGTGTTAAGGCTTCTTTTAACAAAGCTTGGGTGAGAGGTATATCTTTATTAAGCCAACAATTCAACCAGCACAGTACCGGGTTCAATGCAATTCTGTCACTTAAATAGGGGACACCCAGCTCCTCATGTATCGAGAAATTCCCAGTGCCCCTTGGTAGCCTCAGTATCTTTTTCAAAACATTATTTTCTGTAACCTCTAGGTCCTTTATCTTACAGTAGCCCCAAACCTCGCTTCCATAGCTGGTGACAGCAACACTTTTTGCCTGGTATAATTTGAGCAGGGCGGCCGTTGGACAATTTCCGATTTTTTTCGCAAAGCCAAGAATGGCCGCATTTACACGTGTTGCCTCACCCTTCTTTTTAATGACTGCGGGACCCCAGGATAATTTGTGATCTAAGAGGACTCCAAGGTATGAAAAGGTGTTGGTGGTAGGGATTTTCTCCCCATTTATAATTTAACAGAAAAGGAGAGATTACCTAACTACGTTTTTAAGCATTATACCAGTTTAGTAAATTATGGTTCAATACATAAACTGCAGAGCTGAGGATAAACTGCAGAGCTGAGGATAAACATTGGACTGGAATCTGTGGCCTCACATAGGTTTCTTTGTTTAAGTGCATACAGGATTGTTACTGATACAAGTATTGAACCCTTAGCAAAGGAATGCATTTATCAGCATCAATATTCAATCTCCTCCTGATTAAAGAAGCCTTTAATAGGCAATATCTGTTGGCGGTACTGATCTATAACTTGGTTTATACATATAGCAAGAAAGTCATTTCTACCCAAGCCATGTCTTCCGTGGACCGGAAACAAGCTTACTGGGACCGGTTTCTGGCTCATCAGCCGTCATCAGCCAGGATAGCTTGAATCCAGTGGCAAAGTGAGCAAGGGACCCACGTCTGAGCATACCCTGCCAACTTAGGGCGAACAAAGCAAAACCAAAGGTGATGATGGACGGAGTGTTGGGGGGTGGTCGAGCACTTTGCCAGGGCCGGTTTTGGTACTCAGTCCAGCCCTGAAGGGCTCTTACCTTTTCACATGGAATTAGCGACCCCGAGGCACACATCCTTGAGCATAAGCATCCAAACAAAATATTTTCATTTACGGGATGGCAAGATTATTGTGGCAGCCGAAAAATTTGTTTAACATCTGCATGAAAGTACAATTCGCAGAAACTTTTTTTGAACCGCGCTGATGACAGGCTTGCTTGCTGCGCATGCTTTGCCATTCGGATGTGTAACTGAACTTTTACGCCGCAGCACTTTCAAAAGTCACCAGCCGCCACTGAGTAAAACACAAGTTCCCCTTCACCTGACAATATTTATGTTCACATCCTTTGCAGTGTCCTCAAACGTGGATTCGCCCTTTGCTTCTATAGGCGCACTGTGAGCATCCTTCTCGTGACAAACATTGCTATTAAAAGTGGAAACCGCGTGGGCAGCTTTTGCATAATCAGAAATCCTGGAATCGCACCTAAACATAACCTGCATTTCACACCGGTTCGAAAATACCTGCAGGCGCTGCGGATTGCCGTCACGTCTCCGGAGTGTACGTAACTGCATCATTACACCCCCGCAGGCACGCGGGGCTTTCCTCTAGGGGCGGCTGCAGCTGCGCGCGAATATTAATTTGTTATTGTATCGTATCCATGGTTCACTTTACCGGAGCCGTGACCTACTGCGTCTCTTCTGAAAGATGGCTGCACCTGGTGCAGCGGAGGCCAACTGCTAGCAGAGCTCCAAGGAGTTTGCAGGCCGTCAATATCTATGAGAGTGAGAGAGAGAGATTTATCGAAGCTGTCCTCCCGACTCAGTAAAATATATTTGTTTTATATACTTTCTCCTGTTCTTCGTGAAAACTGATATTGAACTGAATATCTCCTAAAAACCAACATAGAAAATGCCCTTTTATTGCCCAGAATTTAACTTCAAAACCAATGGAGGATCTTTACATTTAGGGTGTGAAGTAAATGAATAACCGACAAAACAAAGATTTTAAAATAGTTACGTTAATACTATTAAGGGTCCATGTCACTTTAAGGATTTAGGGTGCCCCGGCAAAGTATATTTTGGGGGCCCTGTAAGGAACAGGTTTTGACTTTTAAACCCATTTCCTGCTAACTAAAGCCCGCACGATGCCAATCAATATTAAATTATAATTTAAAGTTTGGAAGGGTCCCACCATAATAGATGAGGTACGTCCCCAAATATCCTTAAGATGAGAGGCGGAGGTAGATTTAGGGAGAGAAGGAGAGCGTTTTGGATAGAGAAATAGAACAGACGGAGATCAACGAGAGATAGTTCACTTTCCCGGGGGGATCTTTGGAAAGTCGGAGCCCTGGGCAATCGCCCACTTTGTCCATGCCTTCAAACGTCTCTGTTAATGGTAATTGTTTTGCCACCAACACCAACGGTTTGTAATGTTTCTCAATCCTTACATACTTTTTCTTTGAACCACTTTGACAGACAACAGAGCCCGATTGTGACCTATAAAATAATGCATTGAAATGAGTTCATGTCACAAAGTTTTCAGTCTGGGTTTTAAGCATTGTTTTCAGATGTACTAATTCAGGAACATTTGATCCAGGACAACAACTCCCATAATGCATAAGGCTGTTAAACAAAATACCAGGATGCGGCCTTGCTGTCACAGAGTAAGCTCACTATAAAGCAACTAAAACATGTGAATACTTGGTAGAAAGTGCCACATTCAGTGCGTTTCTATGGCCTGAAAGTATATTGCATAAATAAACATTGTGGTAATGCACTTAGAGCTCTCAAGCTTCTGACTTCAATGGACAAGTAACTTAGCCAGTCCAAGTTTTTTTGATTTGCATTCTGGGAAGAGGAGTCAAGTTTATCCCATTAGTAAATCCAGACTACGTGTCTGAGAATGCAAAATTGTCCTAGACTGTGGGAGCTACTTAAGCATATATTTAGTAAACTCCAGGGCTCTGTGCACTGTAACATTTTAATAAAAGACTAGTGAGTTATTTATTCTTGGTTGAGCATGATGCCTACCAAGTCTTTGAATGTAGAGCCTACACTATTTTGAAGCCTTAGTCGTTGTCCTTCTTTACATTCAAGTTATTGCCAGACATTGAGTCATCATTAAAATGTAAACATCACCAAAAGATTATATCAGGTATCATTACAATGTTTTGCAGTGATGATGGCGTCATCCTTCGATGGCCCACTTCAATACTTGCAACAGAAGGTCTATTTCAGTTGCTCGAGATATAAGTTCTTACAAATTTTCTTTTGTCTTCAAGTTGTGTATGAGACGGGAACTGTTCTTGCAGTTGTCAAGCTCATGCATGGTGTAAGAATAAATTCAAACACTATTTTCTTTCAAGTCTACCAATCCTGATTCAGATCACTTTTGAGCACCAAGACTAGCACCATTCCAGTGGTCGACAATCACCCCAGATGGCTATTGTCTCCTCATCATGCTGGGTCTCTCTGTGTCCTTAGACTCCTTTGACCTTCAAGCCACAGAGAAGGGGGACCCCACATCAATATATGGCAGGTAGACGGGGAAAATACAGATCAGGGCAGAGGAAAAATACCTGCCTATAGAATTCAAAGTGGCCTCAATAGAGGTCCAGGTAAATTTATATCAGCCTCGAACCACAAAAGAGATTCTTGAACAAGAAAGTAGAAAATTAAAATCAACACCGTGGCCATTGATGTGAACTTGATTCGAGCCGACCTGTCGAAAACCAATGAGAAGGTGAAGTCATTGGATCTCAAGTCATCCAGCCTCACGGCAGACGTCTCGGAGATACAGACGGAGATTGGCAACCTCCGTAGGGTGAACGATTTCATGACCCGGCGCTTGGAGGACTTTGAGAACAGGGCACGTCGCTGTAATGTGCGCGTGTTCGGAGTTCCGGAGAATCCAGAACCTCACTCTGTTGATCTCCTTGTTGAGGACTTGATCCAGAACTACCTCTCTCCGTCTGGTCTGAGTAAATTTTTCGCAGTGGAGCGTGCCCATCGTGTTCCGGGGGGCCAGGGTAAGCCAGGTGCCCCGCCGAGGCCTATTGTTGCGAAACTCTTCCATTATAGGGATCGGGACGCTATCCTGCAAGCATCACGTGTGAAGGGCCCGGTGGCCTTTGAGAACGCCACGGTGAACTTTTATCCGGACTTTTCTCAACAGGTCCAGAAACAGCGTATGGGCTTCCGTGGTGTCAAGAAACGTCTCCGAGACATGGGGTTACGCTACGCTATGCTTTTTCCGACCAGGCTGCGCGTCGAGTACAATGACCGAACCTTCTTCTTTGATCGGCCTGATTCTGTGAATGACTGGCTGGACTCTCTGCCTGACCGACCTCCTGCGACTGAGTCCGACGCCCACCCGGGTGGTGCTGAGGGTGGTGTGGAGAGCTGAACAATTTGTCTACGCCTGGGCCCTCGTATAGAGTAAACTTTTCAGGGATTCTATGCCTCAGTACCTCTACTGTTTATGTGTTCTCCTCATTATCTGTCTTGCTCGGGGTGGCGGGTGGGCCGGAGCCTTTCCTCCTCCGGGGTCTTTTTGTAGAATGGGGGTTCTTGGGCGACAGGCACACTGCATGTTGGGGTGGCTTTTTAGCATTTTGCAGGGGTGCAGGGTGGGGGGTGTTATCTTGATTGTTGGGGGGTGGGTGGTTGGGACGTTCGATGTTTGTGTGTTATGTTCTCAAGGCGACTCTATTTTGTTTCTGATGTTTTTTATGTCATGCTCATTGCAGAGGGGTTTCGGCGTTGCTGTGTGGGATGGGGGGTAGCGGGTTGAGGTTTGTTTCGTGGAATGTTAATGGTCTGGGAGATCGCATTAAGCGGAGTGTGGTGTTAAAATGTCTACGCCGTTTATCTCCAGATATTGTTTTTCTACAGGAGACTCATTTGGTGGGCAATACTTGTCGTGCGATGAATAGGTGGGGATATCGCCTTGCCGCACATTCGGGGTTTACCACGGGTTCCAGGGGGGTGGGTATCCTTGTTCGGGCTTCCCTCCCCCTGGCTATTGATGACGTGATCCTTGATGATCGGGGGCGTTATGCTGTCCTTGTGGGTCGTTATGAGGGTCGTACCCTCTCCTTGTTTACTGTTTATGTGCCCCCCGGCCTACAGACTTCTACCTTTTCCGATTTGGGCCGTGTGTTGTTGAACCTCCCTGATAGTACTCTCTTTATTGCAGGTGACTTTAATTCTGTGATCTCCGGTCTACACGATCGTTACCCCCCTAGGGATACTCCTTCGGCCCATCAGTGGCTGGGTGGGTTTTTGGACACGTTTGGCTTGGTGGATTGCTGGAGGCTTCTGCATCCTACCCAGCTTCAATACACTTTCCATTCGGGGGCCCATGGGAGTCTGTCTAGACTGGATTATTTCCTGATACCCGCGGCGCAAACGCCAGCGGTGCGTGAAATTAGACACCTCCCCCGGGGCATCTCCGATCATTCTCCGCTCTGGCTTTGTTTTGAGATTGGAGTGGAGGCGGCGGGCCGAGTGGCTCCTATTAACCCTTGGTACCTTACCTCCCCTGAGACCCGCAACCTTTTGACTAAGTCTTTGGATGCCTATTTTTTAGACTACGAGGGGTCCGTTTCCTCTGCGGTATCCCTGTGGGAGGCCTTTAAGACAGTGATTCGTGGGCAGGCCCTTTCCCTTATTGCTGAATCCAAGAAGGCTAGGAATCGGGAGGTGGTGGACCTTGAGAGAGAGATTGCGGAGAGGGAGGCCGACTTAGAGTCGGATGTCACCTCGGATAAACTCCACGCCCTGGGTCTGAAACAATTTGCTTATAAGTCCTTGGTCACGGATGCGGCTAAACTGATGTTCCGCGAACAGCAGGGTCGTCTGTATGATGTGGGGGATAAAGCGGGTAAATTGTTGGCGTGGTTGGATAAGAAAGAGAGGGCGAATCGTGTGGTACCTGTGATTCAGTCGTCGAATGGTGTTGCAGTGACGGACCCGGTTGGAATCGTTGAATGTTTTGCGGAGTATTTTCGTGTGGTTTATACCCCTGTGTCTGGACGGGATGTGGCTGACTCTCGCCTTTTGTTGCGCGATATAGCTTTGCCCAGTGTTTCCGATCTTGACCGTGTCTCGTTGGAGTCCCCTTTTACTACGGATGAGATAGCGACTGCCATTCGCTCGCTCCGTTCGGGCAAGGCCTTAGGCCCGAATGGGTTACCGATTGAGCTGTACAAGCTACGCCCTGACAGGGTAGCGCCCTATCTTCGGGCTATGTTTTTGGAGTCCCGGGAACGGGGTGTTCTCCCGTATGACCAGCGTCTGGCTACGATAGTCGTAATTCCCAAAGACGGGAAACCGCGGGACCTTTGTTCGTCTTATAGGCCCATTTCCCTGTTAAATGTTGAGCCTAAGGTCCTGGCTAAGCTCCTGGCGACCCGCCTACTGACGGTCATTAGTGGCTTGGTTCATCCGGATCAATCCGGATTTATCCCACATCGTAACACGGCTGTTAACCTACGTCGTCTCCACGGTGCTGTTGCGAGGGCGGGGCTTCTGACGGAGCCGGCCATTTTGGCCTCGTTAGACGCCTCGATGGCCTTTGACACTGTAGAGTGGCCCTATCTTTGGGCAGCTCTCGAAAAATTTGGTTTTGGACCTGAGTTTATCGGTTGGGTGAAGTTGTTGTACGTTGAACCCTTAGCGCAAGTAGTGGTGAACGGTAAAGTTTCTGTCCCCTTCTGCCTTGGTAGGGGGACCCGTCAGGGTTGCCCCTTGTCTCCATTGCTTTTCGCGCTTGCCTTGGAACCGTTAGCTGCGTGGCTTCGATGGGAGCCTTCACTCAAAGGGATCCGTTGGTCACCGGACTTTGAGGACCGTGTCTCTCTTTACGCGGACGACATTCTTCTATATCTTACCTCCCCGCGTAAATCTTTAAATGTCTTATTTGATGTTCTTACTTCGTTCGGTGCTAACTCGGGCCTTGTTATTAATTGGGCTAAGTCCTGTGTGTATGTTCTTTCGGGTATTTTGCCCCCTTTGCCGGACAGATTTCCTATCCAGGTGGTCCAGTCTGGCTTCAAGTATTTGGGGATTTTTATTACCCTGGACCCCTCACTCCGGTTTGAGCATAATCTCCTCCCCCCGCTTCTTAGACTGCGACTGGATGTGGCCCGTTGGCGTAAGCTGCCCCTATCTCCTTTGGGTAGGGCAGCTCTTTTTAAAAGGATGTCCTTGCCGCGGTTCCTCTACGCACTTCAAAATTCTTATGACGATATTCCCGCTACCTATTTCCGAGAGATCGAGAGTCTGCAAAGACAACTGATTTGGGACGGGCGACCACGTATAGCCCTTGCGAAACTTACCATCCCTTGGTACGACGGGGGCATGGCGCTCCCCGATATCAAGAGATATTACTGGGCTGCCCAGCTATCTGCCATTAACCACGCAATGTATTCGCCGGGTCGCGATCCGGCCTTTGAGATGGATAGGTTCCAGCTGCCGGGAGGGGACTTTAATAGAGCGCTTTATTCTAGATCGGCCGGGCGCCATCTTACGGGCCCGTCCAGGACCGCAGTCAACGTGTGGCGCGCCGCGAATGTGAGTTTGGGATGGGAGAATCGACTGACGCTGGCGACTCCGCTTTATGCTTCTGAACGTTTGGGGTGTCTCTGGTCTACTAAGGGCTTTGAACGCTGGGATATGATTGGGATTTGTAAGGTGGGTGATGTTTGTGTGAATGGTAGCGTGAAGTCGTTCCAGGCCCTTAAGGCAGAATACGACTTGAGTGATAGAGAGTTTTTCCGGTATCTGCAGGTCCGGCATGCCCTGTCCTCAGTTCTGACTCCTGATGTGGCCCTGCCCGAGTCCTCCCCCCTTGAAGATCGTATACTAGATGGACACCTGCCCGACAGCACTATCTCCCTTATTTACAAAAAATTGATTCATACTCGCGCTGATTTGTTGGTCCGGCTCAGAGAGATGTGGGTCGGTGACGGATTGGAATTAGATGACGAGGATTGGCAGTCGGCACTCTCCTCTCCGAAAGAAGTCGCCATTCCCGCCCGTCTTCGTTTGGTGCAACTTAAGATCCTCCACCGGGTGTATGTGACTGGTCCGCGTCTGGTTGTAATGGGTTTTTCCCCGGATGGCTTATGTAAGCGTGGGTGTGGGATGAGCGCTACCTTTATGCATATACTTTGGGAGTGCCCTGTGGTGGCAGCCTACTGGGTGGATGTACTTGCGATAATGACTGTTGTGACTGGTGTTGCCCTGCGGCCTGAGGCCCGACGATGCCTGCTGAACGTGTGGGAACCCTCCGATTCCTCCATAGCCCAGACTAGATGGGCGACCCTGGGTTACATGGTCGCGAAGCGTGACATTGCGCAACTTTGGGGCGCATCCCGTCCTCCAGACGTTTCGGTGTGGGAGGATAACATGGACTGGTCCATGTTCCGAGAGAAGACCGTCTATGTGGCTAGGGGCAGACCCAGGGCGTGGACGAAAATTTGGGGTCAATGGAATGCATATCGTGGAGAAATTTGTACCCCTCCCTTGGTGGACACCTCCGATATTACCCTGTCTCCCTAGGCTGACGTTCCCGAAATTTTTCATTCTGTTTTAGGATTTTCCTGTCCTCCCTGCTTCCCCCCTCCCCCGGCCTTGCCGAGTCTCATTGATTCACCTTTGTTTTCCTGATTAGTGGCCCTCCCCTCTGACATCCTGGCTGACTTGATTGCTGCATTCGCCTTGTTTGGTGTTCGTTATTTTAATGTTTAATATAGAAAATTGTCATGTCCTGTCCTATGTCTGGAGCAATATTTACTCGATGATTTCGTCCTGGCCACGGAAATGATTGTTTACCTCATGTGTCGTGCTTTGCGAATTAGCGGCCAGCCCGTGTGGTTGTAGGCCCATCTTTGTACTTTTTATCTGATTGCTCAATAAAAGTTTTTAACCAAAAAAAAAGAAAGTAGAAAATTAGAAATATGGGTATTTTATTATTTTTCAAGACATGAATTTTCAAATCATACACTTGATCAACATTAATTGGTAGCAAATGATTGATAACTGTTCTATGAAATGAATAGCATACTTAAAATATATACAAGTCCTCATCATTGCCCACACCGCATACCACATTCCCATAATAACAGGCATACACATGCATACTTCTCACATCTACACTAGTGTACCTAATACATTCATAAATCACTCCGCAGACATGTTATAATTAGTGATCAATTGGGGATAGTTGTAATATTCTCCCAAGTGGTTCGGTTGGTCTTCAGATGGTATAAACGCCAACGCGCGTTTCGGAAAGACGCCCCAGCCGGGGCTACACCTTCTTCAGGGCGGGAGTGGATAGGGGGCACAGGGAGGAAAGGCGTCTCTCTTCTAAGCGCCGAGATGCCTCACGGTGAGTCGTTGCGCTATACAAGAAAGTATAACATAACATAACTAAGGGCGTCCCTGGTGACCGACTCTGGGTTGGAGCGGTCCTTTATTTGAAAGAGTCACACTCATAGAGGGGGAGTTTCAAAACAGAACCAGATGAGCTCCAAATTCGGACTCTTCTATACATTCGGCATCTTTTCACTTGTTTGAAACGCTTAGCAAATCCAGCGTCTGATAGAAGTTTCTTCCTAATGGCGACTGGGACCAGGAAACCGGTGCAGCGTAGGAAGGATCCCAACAGGAAGGTCGCACTTCCCCCGTGTGTAGTGCGCTCAGGTTCCTCGGGCGATAGCCGGAGAGAGCCATCGCTCCTTCCGCGCGGCCAGAGCCTTCCGCTCCAGCTCAGACAGATAACATCGCTCCCCATCTTTGCAAGAAACCTCAAACCCTGGCTCTTCGACAGACCCTCTCCTTGATGAACTGGAACCTGTGACCCCCTGGCCACCCCCCCAGCACCTTGAGACCCTTACGGGTGAGTAGTCGCGCTTAACAAACACCTGATTTGATTTTTAAGCATAGTTCTGTTCTAAGAGCAGAATCCTTTCAACAATACGTGAAGTACGAAACATTTAGGAACACCTACATTGCTGCATATTAATAAATAAAGACAACTGTAAATTTCATAACAAACGAATACAATAACATGTTCAAGCAATGAACAACCCATGCAAGAGCTTTGAGCAAAAGACCTTGAAATTATTACAAAGACAACAACATCCTGGGCCCGGCTTCCTCATGAGGAAGGCACATTATTACATTTGTATTTGATCAACACACAGCCAACAAGAAAAACGCTTTTATTTCACTTTTCTAAAAATGGAAAATCACATGAAATGTGGTATTAAGTGGATGCACAATTACCTTACCATTTCAAGGTTTGGGCCATGAATGGTTGGATAAGGAAAAATAAACTGTACATTCCTTTGACCTGTGGTGCAATTTTTTGTTTCAGGGGTTTTGTTAATAAGAAAAAAGCCTACAAAAGGATAAACATAAAATTACTGGAAATTTTATTTTGTTTGGCAAGTACCGTATTTTATTTTGGCTAAAAGTATATCTTGTTATTGTAAATAGTCGTTTTATGGCTCTCCTTCCACCTCAGGCCTCATAACAAAAGATGCATGTGTGGTCAAAGACTTTATTGTATCAGCAGTAAGGGCCAGATGTAGGTAGCCAAATACCGGTCGGTAACGGCCGAAATTACCGAATTTCAGCCGTTACCGACCGGTATTTAGACATTGAGATGTAGGGCTCCCAAAAACTACTAAATCAGTAAATTTTCCGATTTGGTAGATTTACCAAATCGGTAAACATTCTGAATCGGTAAATATTCCGAATCGGTAAATTTTCCGAATCGGTAAATTTACCGAATCGTAAATAACGAATGGAAAAATAAGACTCTTGTGATGTAGGTGACCCCTAAAATACCGAATTTGCTTCAAATTCGGTATTTAAGAGTCAGTATTTAGCATGAATTGAAAGGAGGTGGTAACCAGGTGCAGGCTATAAAATAGGGCCCCAAAATGCAACAGTGTAACCAGAATGGTGGCATTCTACGTCATAGCAAGGCGGCTACGGCTACAGGCAGCAGGTGAGAGGGAATGGAGAAGGGAGGAGCAGGTCTACAGGCAGAGGATCACACTCTTCCAACTGACTGAGCCTGAGATACTGCAAAGGTACAGATTGCACCCCCAAACCATCCTGGACCTGATCAGGGACCTCCACCCACTCCTGGAGCACCCAACACCAAGGGCGCACGCCATCCCACCCCATGTGCAGGTGCTCTGTAGCATACACCTACTTGCATCTGGGAGTTACCAGAGTGTTGTTGCTGCGGTAGGTGGGGTGTCCCAGAGCTGCCTGTCCCGTTTCTTCAGGTAGTTCCTGGATGCCATGATGCAAAGAATGGAGCATTACATCCGCTTCCCGGACACTGATGCGGACCTGCTCAGGACCAAGACTGACTTTTACCTAATGGCACATTTCCCACACGTGATTAGATGCATTGATGGCACCCACATCCCAATATGCCCACCTGCTGCCCACATCCCAATATGCCCACCTGCTGCCACTGAGTACATTTACAGGAACAGGAAGTCATCCCACACAATAAATGTACAAGTAATCTGTGATGCCAAGTACATGATCACGGACATAGTGGCCAGGTACCCAGGAAGCACCCACGACTCCTACATCTTCCAAAACAGTGAGATCTACACCCGCCTGACAGCAGGGGAATTTGGCGAAGGATACCTGCTAGGTAAATTACTGTGTGGCACTCCCTTGATAGATAATGCAGACGTATGTTTATGTGTGCCTGTGAGTAATGGTTTTCTCATTTCACATTAGGGGATAGTGCATATGTCCTCCGTTCCTTCGTCCTGACACCCTACCTCAACCCCACGACCCCCAGCCAGAGACGATACAATGTGGCACATAAATCAACCCGGAAAATCGTGGAGCGCACCTTTGGCCTTCTGAAGAGCAGGTTCCGCTGCCTCCACAAAAGTGGAGGGGCACGGCAGTACTCACCAGTCATATGCTGTAAGATCATTGCAACTTGTGCAATGTTGCACAACCTCGCTACTAAGAAGGGCACCGAGGTGGAATTGAGCGACTATGAAGACCATGATGATGACCAGGCACTACCTGCAGCCAACACAGTAGGAGTACCAACACCGACAGACGGCAGACAGAGACGTGCAGAGATCACACACAACTACTTTTGAGTAAGTAGAGAGACACAGCAAGGGTTTAAATGCAATAAACGTAGTTTAATTGGCACTACGGTAAATGTCTGAAGACACATTTGTTACATCCTAAGTGTGCCTAGCACAACTGGGCGGACAGGGGTTACCTCACCCTCACATGTCCACTCGAATTTGGCAGCCTTACTGCCTGCGCCCATGCACTGCACTGCGTGATGCCTGTGGTTGGGTGTGATCATTGTCTGCTGTGCCAGCGTCTGTACTCTGGCGTCTGCTGCTCCTCCGGATTTCCGTATAGGGGTGCTGCTCCTGCTACTGGTGTTGTCTGTGTCCCCTAAACCTTCACCTCCTGTGGTGGCTGACTCTCCCCATCCCCCTTGTGAGATCCGTGCAGCAGTGCACCAGCTCCTCCTGCATAGCAACAGAACGGCGACACAGCAGTGAAGTTGCAGTTGCAAGTCTTGTCTTGTCTGCTGTTGCATGCACTGCCTCTCCCTGCGCCTTTGTGCGCGGTCCTCATGGAGTTCGTCACAAAGTGACATCACACACTGTGACATGTCCCTGACCTCATCGGCCATGTCCCTCATGCTGTCCGCCATTGATGTGATCCCCCGGTTCATGGTGTCAACGTTTTTGTTCATATGGCGCATTTGTCTGTGCACTGCACTAATTGCTTTCGCCTGCAGGTGCTGCACCTTGACCATTGTTGTCTCGAGGCCACGGAAGACACCGTCATCATGCCCAGTCAAGCTTGCCTCCCGGACCCTACGGCGTCTTGTGCCTCCGGATACAGTGACAGGAGTGGACGGAAGACCAGCTGTATTTTCTGCCATTTACTCTATTGGTATCTCACCCTCCCTTTCCTCATCAGAGGATGTTTGTAGGATTCTGAGGGGGGGACGTCATGCCTCCTGGGCCTGCAGATTTCTGACACCTCTGAGTCTGCTGGTGTGGCAAGTTGTTGTGGCTCATGTTGTGGTGAGTCAAGGAGCAGAGGAGATGATGACAGTTGCATGGTGGCTGCCTCTGGTGTGGCAGCTGCTTGTGTGCAGGGTGCTGGAGGTGCTGCAGTGCTGGGCCCTGCATCCCTGCCTTCTTCCTCACTCCTCTCCCTTTGGGGGTGGCCTCTTCTCCCTCTCCTGCATTGTCTTGCGCAAAGTCTCTCCTGTGGACAGATATGGACAGTGGCTTAGTGGTGCTTTCACCGTGTATTCCTATAATAAATCACATATCATTTGCACTATTTCCTGGTCCTCCCCTGTCTCTAATTGTATTGTGTGCCATGCCTGACATTCTTTCATGTTGCCTGCTCTGATATGAATTCTTATGACTACCACTCCCATAATGCATTGCAGGTGGATACAGAAGCCTGTACTGGAGTTCCTCAACACAGAGCCACATTGGGGGAGGGAGACAGGCAAGGGGTGAGGAATGATGGACATGTCCCTTACCTTTCTTTGATGCAGCTCGGGCTGAGCTGTCTGCATCACCAATTCCTACAACGCTCTCTGGCTCCTGTGTGGATTCCACGAGCTCTTCCAGATCCGTGAGAGCAGGTGCCCTGTTCTTTCCTCCACCTGTAGCATTGGCCTCTTTCCTTCTTGCCGCCAATTTCTTTTTGGTAATCATCCTCAGATCATACCATCTCTTCTTTAGATCGTCCACTTCCCTGGTTGTCACTCCAATTGCGTTCACTTTGGACTGGATCCCCAGCCAGGTGTTCCTCTTCACAGCCTCTGCTACCTGCAGAGACTGCTTTTCAAAAATCTTGGAGTAGTGCTTTACCACCTCCTCCACCAGCACCTGAAGTTCACCTGTGCTGAACTTCATCTTCCTCTTCCTCTCTGCACCTTCCCTCTGGGAGTCCTGGGAATCCATTTGTAACTCCTGCACAACTCAGCTTTACAACAGCCTGTCATTGTGTAACTGCTCTCCTGGGTGATCAGTTACTCTGCACCTGCATGGGTGTGGCCACTTCCTGGTTGTGGGGTGGGGTGGATGCACAGGATTGGTTGATTGTTCTGTTGGTTGGCTGAAGGGCGGGGTGGGGGCACGTGATTGGTTGGTAGCTCAACTGCTAGCTTTTTTGTATCCCCGAGTCGGTATTTACCGATTCGGCAAATACCGATTCGGTAAATCCCATTAATTCCTATGGGCATCCTGGCCCATAGGAATTAATGGGATTTTCCGAATCGGTATTTGCCGAATCGGTAAATACCGATTCAGTAAATATCGACTCGGGGATTCAGATTTTTCCCGAATCTGTATTTTTTTCGAGGCACCAGATCAAATGCTGCCCTTAAATCAACAAAGGCAACATATAAGTGGCACCTTTTAATCATTACGTACTTCCAGTAGAGGCAGCAAAATCAAAAAATCTGGTCTATTGTGCTAACTTTTGATCTGAATCCAGCTTGGAATTTGGTTACAATTTTATTTACATCCAGCCAATCACTCACACGTAATAAAATGTGTCGTGAGTAAATTTTCTGTAGGATGTCCATTAGACTTATTGGCCGATAGTTACAAGGGTCCATCCTATCGCCTTTTTTAAAGATTAAAACAATTTCCGCTCCCTTCCAACTTTCAGGGTATTCTAAAGAGCAAGATAATGTATTGCACAGATAATTAATATAAGGTGCCCATACTTCTAGGTCGTGCTTGTATAAGTCCCCTGGGATCTTGTCCAAACCTGGGGCTTTCCCAGATTTGATTTGGGTTATTGCCAGCTCTGTTTCCCCTAAGGTAAAAACCAAATGGTCTGTTGGGGGATCACGGTTTACCACATTCGTATCCATATGTGAGTCATCATATTTTTTATATAGATTCGTAAAATGGGTAACCCATGTTTGCTCATCCAGGAAAACATCTTTTGTCACCCTACCTACATGATTCCCATTAGCGACCAGCCTCCAGAAAGCCACGTTATCACGCGATCTGACGGCCAGCAATAAATCGGCCCATTTGTCTTCCTCCCATTTTTTCTTTGAGGCCCTTTGAATAGCCTTATACTTATTCCTAGCTCTTTTGACGTCTCTCGGTGACTTGGTTTTTATCGCCATTAATAATTCCCTCTTTGACTCTCTGCAGGATCTATCATACCATGGTTTACCATGAGACAGATTCTGGGTCTTTTGCTGGGATTTTTTGGGCATTTTGGTGACTAACAATCTTAGGTCAGCAAAAAATTTCTGGTGTAACAACATGAAGGACATTCTGGATTCGTCCTCTGGCTTTGCAGCTAAATAGGGTCCAAATATCTCAGCAAGAAGAGAATATGTTTCGCTAAGGATATCACTATTGTCCAGTATAAGCGGCCATTTCAGAGATCTTCTATTATTACTAATGTGCATCTCAGAATTGTCAGCACTATTTTCCTCGAATGGAATTTGCTGAGCCGTGTCGCTAAACAGTAGAGCATCTAAAGTCAAAACTAGGGGCTAATGGTCACTTTCAAACCGTTCCATAACTTCAAGGTCCAGAAGGTATGTCCAGAGGGGTATAGAGGCGATTACAAAATCTAAGTTAGTTTTATAATTATTCCTGATAAATGTTGGTTTCTTAGAACTATCGGATGGTAACCGTCCGTTACAAGCCCTAAGAGAATGATCCGTACATAGATTTATCATTTGGAGACCCTGTGTTGAACATTTGACCAATTTAACGTTCTCAAGAGTAGGGATTTTGTTCGCCTGATCCTCTTCCTCGAAGATTTCGCTAAGGCCCAAAACTGGCTCAAAATTACAGTTAAAGTCACCAGCCAGGATAACAAAATCTTCTCTGGGATCTAATCCACTCAAAAAGCAGTCCAAATTTGTGATGATTGGTGATTCTCTTGAAGAGGATAAGGGCCTATTGTAGACATTTACTAGAAATAAATTCTTCCCGTTACCAAACGTGATTTTTAAAGCTAGTAAATCTACAGAATTTATATCAATCTTCTCAATTTTCGCCCTTAAGGTTATTTTCACCCACAACAGAAGTCCCCCTGACGGCCTTCCACTTTTGGAGGGTATCCCACCTATACCGTAGGTCTTATAACCCACCCTGTGAGGCGTCTCCACTGCCCAAGTTTCTTGAAATAAACAGAGGTCAAATGACTCTATAAAAAGTGCCCACTCCGGATCCCTCAGATTTTTCACAACACCGGCTATATTCCAACAGACCAATCTAACCGGCAACTCGAGAGCAGCTGACCTCTCGGGGAGAACCCTTGGCATCTCATCATAACAATTTAAAGCCACAGGTTGTATTCTTCCTGTTTTCTTATGCTTAGAACTATTCGTATTGTTTCCCGTTTCTTTTCCCCCCTGGCACTTAAACTCATTATGTCTGCCCTGGTCATCTCCCGGCTAGACTATGCCAATGCCCTTTACAACGGCATTCCGGCATATAGCCTACGCAAACTCCAGCTTGTGCAGAACCAAGCAGCCCGGCTGGTTTATGGCCTTCCCCGGTTCCATCATTCTACACCTTTGTTGAAGGAACTGCACTGGTTGCCTGTTCGGCAACGTTCGCTTTTTAAAATGGGGTGCATGGTATTTCAGGCACGACAGGGAACGGCCCCGGCCTTCATTTCTTCCCTTTTAACTAACTATGTTCCCGTCAGACATCTCCGGTCGTCTGATCGGTCCCTATTGCTAGTCCCTCGTTTCATCAGAAAAAAATGGGGAGGTTCCAACTTTTCTGTACTAGCCCCGGTATTTTGGAACTCCCTGCCTGACCACCTTCGAGCTTTAAAACAATACTCCCTCTTCCGCAAGGGCCTGAAAACTTTTTTGTTTGCTCAGGCTTTTCCCCTCTAATGGCCCAGCCCTGTTTTATTGTTTGCCGCCAAAGCGCCAAGAAACCGTAATGGTGTATGATGCGCTATATAAATTTTTTAAATTCAAATTCAAATTCAATTACCAAGGGTGTTGCCTCTAATGATGTCTTGTTACACAAAATGGTTGAGAGTGATACCTGTTCTTCTACAATATTTACATCATATGGTACATTTGCATCGTGAGGAGCAATCTTAACCAAACCAAAAGGCTCTGAATTAGCCAGTTCTTCAGGTATATTAACAGCACCCACATCACCAAAAAGCACAGAGTTAGCCAGTACATCAGTTATATTAACAACGCCCACATCACCAAGACTCAGTGTTTCTGGTCCCTCGCCACCCCGAATCAACAAACATCAGTCGCAATCATCTAGACCACTAAAAATGTCAAACCTATTAAAGGTTTCTAGAGGTGTAAAAGGTTTTAGGTGGTCCATCCTTCTATCTTGAAAATTGCGTGTTTTGTCCGGTACATAGTTCCATCCCAAGGAGTCTGGGGCTACCAGGGGATGAGGGACATAATGCAAATTGCTTGAATTCTGTGGTATAGGGGGGTACATGGCATATTGATTGCTGCCAATGTTCTGTGCAGTGGGGCAGTTGGTTGGTTGAGTTTGGTTTATATACTGTAATGGTTGATACTGGGATGGATGGTACTGAGATGAGTGGTACTGAGATGGAAATACCACTGATCTTGGGTAGAAGTATGTTAATGGTTTAGGGATTATTGTGTTCTTAGGACCACCTGATTGCCAATTTAATATAAAATGGACAGCAGAAGGATCCCTAAAGTTCACGACTACCACATCGCCGTTAATGTCTTTAGGTCTGCCCCCTAGCCATTGGAGCCGACGAACGTGGACGATCTCACCATTTATGTTATTTGCAATTGGCCTATAAGAACTCAGCCAATGCATGATCTTATTCTTTAATTGTATAAAACCCTCTCTCTTGTTTTGTCCCAGCACAGGTACACCTGTTAGGACGACCACATAGGGTACTGCCTCTGGCGGAAGTTCGGGCAAGGGTGTCTTTCCAGGTTCCCCCCAAGTGTGTCTGGTTTCCCCCACCTCCCTAGTTGGATTCCCTGGGAGTTTATTAGGGATGTTCTCAGTGGTTTTATTTACAACATTAGTCGACAGTTGGCCGTGATTTTTTTGGTTCATTTTAGGGGGTAAGTTGGGTATATTAGGTTGTGCAGATACTGGAGGTATATTCCCCAAAGGGTTGGAGGTTGATGCCAATGGGGAAGGAATGGCAATAGGGATAGTTGGAGGTAATTGAACTGGTACTAGTGTGTTAGATGATACATTGTTTGGTGGTAAACTAGTAACCTTGTTTGGTACCTTTTTTTAATACAACATCCTTACTACCCAATGCATACTCAATTTTACACAATCTACATTCTACTTCCATCAGCCTCTCCAAAATAGATGCAGAATAAGATTTAATTAAACTCTCTATATTGAGTAATGTAGCATGGTCCTTATCCACAATAGGCACACTTGCAACCACATTAACATCCATGTTAACCTCATTGTCTGCTAGCAAGTTTGATTGGGGAGAAGATGTATCAAGGGACCCCTCCATATCTACTTGGGAAATACTAGGTTTCTTCACAGTACTGTTGATAACTTTTTTCCCAAATTCAGAGCAGCTCAACTTGGGTTGTGACGGATCCCCCCTTTTTCGCCTTTTTTTGTTCGGCGGCGGGCCATAAATTTTTTGCAGGGGTATAGATTTTTTTGACCTATTACACAATAATTTCACAGTAGGTAAAGCGTTTCCCTTCGTCATACCTTGGCTACTGGTATGAGGAGCTAGTGATAGACCATTCGAGTCTGTTTTTGGCGGGGTATTTGATGTAAGCACCGTCACACTCAAGTCCAAATGCTCACTGTCCAAATTATTGACCAGCTCGTTAACTATTACATCATTGACAATATCAATGGAGGAGGAGGCAGGAAGCGAGGTTAGTGAAACCGACCTATTCTTTATACTTTCTATGGAGCGGCGGCGATCCGCACGCCTTTCCGCCATAACAATTTCCCTGGAGATATCAGGGGAAGATTTAGTAAAATAATCGTCGAGGGTCCTATTTAACAATACACTTTGTTTGTCTGACCCAGGTTGATCAGGAATCACAATAGACATTATTTATACTGAGACCAACAGAGCTACAGGGGAAGCCTAGTTGTGAACAGTACCTGTCACTCAAGGGGACAGGCCCAGCCCAGTCTCCTTGGCTCTCGGAGGGTCTCAGAGGGTCCGCCCTTAGTCCGGGCTTTGTCCCGGGATTCGTCCCGCACACGCGTTCCGCTCACGCGTGGCGGTATCAGATCTTATACCAGAAGGTGGATAGAGGGGAGGAGTCCCGGGAAGAGGCGGCAGGTGTGCCAGGTGAATCACGCACTGCCTGGTGGGCCTCGCAGTCCCGTCCTCCTTACAGCCACACTTTCCCTCGGCGGAGCTTCTCCTCACCAAACGCGCTTCCCAGGGTAACGAGGCAATGAAACAGCACAAACACTCCTCTGCGAGCGGTGAGGGCGGTGATAGAGAGGAGGAGTCCCGGGAAGAGGCGGCAGGTGTGCCAGGTGAATCACGCACTGCCTGGTGGGCCTCGGAGTCCCGTCCTCCTTACAGCCACACTTTCCCTCGGCGGAGCTTCTCCTCACCAAACGCGCTTCCCAGGGTAACGAGGCAATGAAACAGCACAAACACTCCTCTGCGAGCGGCACCCCTGGGTGGACTCAATGTCAGAATTAAGTAACCATTTGGGGAATGTTAAGGTGTGGTTATTAACAGTTATGATAGACTGAGAACTTCAGTTGAATGTAGTACGCTGGTGAATAATGACGTCAGTTATGAGCTCCACGTGTTGTATGTCCCAAATTTGAATCCTTAGGCAACTGGAGCCAGGTCCATGCAAGATAGTGCTGGCAACCCACTGACTGACTGTTAGATCCCCTCCCCGGAAGCAGTATAAAGGAGCGCCCTCTGCGCCCTTCAGACCCCAATAAATGCTGTGCCAGGTGGTACTAGAGCATCAGGAGGGTAAAATGGATTAGTCACAACCCAAACTTACCTTCGATCCTAAAAGGTTAGTGAGAGGCTGAGATGGGGAGTTGACAGTGGACCGCAGTGTGGACTCACTGGCCCCTGAAACTGGGGAAGAGGATTTTCGCAATAGACTACATGACATGAACCCGGGGCTGCAGGCAGCGCTGCTGACCTTTACATGTGGCCCCAGGTCAACAGCAGCACTGGGTTGCTGTTTACTCTTCTCAGCAATAACATTCAGAAATGTGTTAAATAAACGGGCACGCATTGATTTACAGGTTAATTGAAGTTAAAGAACGGAAGTAAGGAGTGTCCTGCACAACTTAACATTAGGAACATTTTCATTTTTAAAGACATCTTGCCACAAGCATGCAAAAATATTCGAGTCTCTTCAAAATGTAAGAAGTGTATTTCATTAACATGCAGAAGCGTTTTACCACTGTACATCAGATTATAATAGGGCATTGAGAAGTTTTTTGTGATGCATTTCAAACTGAAATGTACTAACATCCATGGTTTTCTCCACCCTAACAACAATGCCTATAGTGAACTAAACAGGTAAGTCAGTTTTTATGAGTACTCTTTGAGTGGCCTTTGTTTCTATTATACATGGGCAACGCTATAGTTTACTAAATCAACCACAAGAGAATGTTTTGTACGACGCATATCCTGAAGCAATGTATTTCTAGGTCCTCTTATGTGTGATAATGAAGAAAAAGAATGGAACATGAAATAAAACGATGGCCTGGAACAATGTAGGCAAGTAGGGAAGCCAGGAAAGGTCCTTGGCTTTCTGGTTTCACATTGTGCAATTCAGCCAGTATATGTATATGCTTTGCATCTGCTATGCCTACCTTACATACCCCGCATTCGACCATCATCTTGCGGTCCCCGGTCACACCTGGACCAAACCTTTTGGCCCCAGGGGAAAGGTTTGTGAGTACCCATGCTCTAAACCATCAACAGAAAAATTGACACATTGAATGCCAGAAAGGATGAATAAGCATTCATCCAGACTTGACATGGTTGCGGCATGTATCGGAGATTGAAGATGAAGCAGCGACCCGTAAAGATTCCAAAGTCAAAATGAAAAAGGAAATAGGGATGATGATGATCCTCTCCAAAAATTAAGATCTCGAGACCAGACCATAACGCACAAATATTATGATTCTGGGTGTGCCTGAGTCTGTCAACACAGGAAACATGGAAACGTTTGTGGAGTCATTGCTTTTGGATCAACTTGGTGGAGACAAATAATCTTTGTTGTTTGTTATAGATCGTTCACACCACTCCTTGGCATCGAGATCAGTCCCACAAATGCAGGCCAGACTAATCTTGATGAACTAATATGTGGATATGTGTACTGGCAAAAACTACTACTTTTAGACCAAAATGACTATGGGCCTCATTTAAAATATTTTGACCTAGGGCAGCACTGCAAACCTTCCTGCTGTGCTGCCCTGCGTCAAAAGAAAAGGGCAGGAATATGCTGTATCTTTAAGATATGGCGCATTCCGGTCCTCTTCCACATCGCTGATACTGAAATGGCTGCCATGGTGCAAGGGTTTTTGCATTGAAATCAGGTTGTTTTTTGTGGGGGAAGGGACACCTTTCCTCACAAAACCAACCCTTATGCCACCCCTGGAAAAGCATAGGCTTTTGACATATTCCCAGTTTTACAGTATGTTATAAATCTGGGAATGCGTTAAATGCTATGGGTGTTACGTGGGAACACCAACCGTAGCACCTATGGCACACCTCCCCATCACAGTGTGAGACAACGCAGGTTGAGTCCACCCCGGTAGTATAATCTTACCAAGGTGGGGAGAGAATGTCTATGATGAAGCATGACACAATATTGTGTGTGAGACATCCTTTTCCATTAAGGATGGCCTTCTCGACCTCCTTCTTAGTCTCATAAAAAACATATTATCTCTGGATCTCAGGTGTGAACTACTTTTCTCTCTTCTTTTTTTTAGATTTTTGGCTACCTACACCTTTTGTGTTTGCTGGTACTGAAAAAACAAGCAGCAAGGCATAAGTCGAACAAGAACAATGCTGAGGCAATTGGCCAAATGTTACCCATGAGGCTAATAACTGAACTCTTATAGCTAATGATACCCTTCTCTTTTGCTCATACAGTAATTGTTAGTGTGAACTACTGATCTCAGCCGAAGAATGAACTCTGACATCACAGCACACTGTCATCACCATCGAAATCGCTGCTAACATGAAGACCTAATGTGAACCTTAACCCCACCTCTTACCAATCAGAGAATCATTAGCACCTATCCTCAATGCCTCTATCAACTCAGACACATTCCTGGACACCTAGAAATATGCCACCATCACGCCTCTGCTCAAGCAGCCATCTCTTGACCCAAACATGCTCTCTAACTACAGACCCATCTCCCTCCTACCATACCAGGCAAAGGTGTTAGAGAAACTAATCAACTAAAGCCTCCCTGACCACTCAGCAACCCCCAACTCTTCAACGCCACACGGTCCAGATTTAGGACCAACCACGGTACAGCAACACTCACCACTGCCACAGATGACATCCGCATGATCCTTCACAGAGGAAACAGGACAGCCTGGATCTTTTCCTTCTTAACTCATAGAACACCTGCTGTCAGCCTCAACTCCGAAGCCTGAAAACTCATCTGCAGAGTGCCTAAAGGCCTCACAGCTTATCTACGAGACCATGAAAAGCCACGCAGGGTGGCTTTACGTGGCCTCGTAGATATGGGTGACCTCAGTGTGTCACCAGAATGTCATTAAAAGTAACACTCCAGTGGTGCACTGGGGTTTGTAAATAAACCCTTATGTATTGTTCTGTGCTGCTGAGTTGTAGTCAAGCCTAAATAATTGTATGCGGCTACCACTACAACTTAGCAGTGGGTTATCGGATCAACATAGTCTACCATATACATGTTCTACCTTTTCAGTTTACTAATGTTGGGGAGAAGAGATATGATGGATGGAGGGTGGTAATAATTCACTGCAAATTGAGGTCAGACTAATATTGCTGAACTAATGGGACCATGATGCTGCACTTTGAGAAGAGATGTAGTGGGTGGAGGGTGGTAATAATTCACTGCAGGTCGAGGCCAGATTCATATTCCTGAACTACTGAGACCATGATGCTGCACTTAGAATGGCACAAGAGAAGTGTGACCTGCAGTACACAGGAACCGCTATCTCACCTTTCCACAACAACATGGTATCTGTGCAGGAGGCAAGGAGATTGTGTCTGACTACTAAGAAAAAACTCCAATTGATGAATTTTGAGTAAATCATGTTATATCGGGGCCAGCTCTGATTTGCCTTGAGTCACAAATCACACATTTTTAAGAGCCGCAGCAGCTGATGAAGGTACTGAAAAAACAAACAAGGCATGAGTCGAACAAGAACAATGCTGAGGCAATTGGCCGAATGCTACATATGATGCTAATGACTGAACTCTTATAGCTAATGATAACCTTCTCTTCGACTCACGCCATAAGTGTTAGTGTGAACTACTGATCTCAGCTTCCCAACACAGCCGAAGAATGAACTCAGACATCACAGCCCACCGTCACCACCGTCAAAATCACTGCTACCATGAAGACTGTCTACTCAAATACCCAATGTGACCCTTGACCACACCACGCCTCCACCAGTGGACTCCTGCCAACCAGGGAATTCTTAATACCGATCCACAGTGCCTCTATCAACTCAGTCACATTCCTGGACACCTGGAAATATGCCACCATCACGCCCCTGCTCAAGCAACTATCTCTTGACCCAACCATGCTCTACAACTACAGACCTATCTCCCTCCTACCATTGCAGGCAAAGGTGTTAGAGAAACTAATCAACTGAAGCCTCGTTGACAACTCAGCAACCCCCACAGTCCAGATTTAGGACCAACCACGGTACAGAAACACTCACCACTGCCACAGATAACATCTGCATGATCTTTGACAGAGGAAACAGGACAGCCTGTTTAACGGATAGAACACAAGCTGTCAGCCTGGCACCGTACTCCTCGGAAGCCTGAGAACCCATCTACAGAGTGACTAAAGGGTCATACCTAAGCCCCACCATCTTCAACGCACATATGATCCCTCTGGCCAATGCCATCCTCACACATGATATCAACATCCTCTTCTTTGCTGACAATACACTACTCATACTCTACCTCTAAGACAAGATCCTCAACACAAGAAACAAGGTCACTGCTTATATGACCAAAGTCGCCAACTGGATTAAAGCCAACTGTCTCAAGCTCAGCGTTACCAAGACAGAAGTAGTGATCTTCGGCAAGAACACCTCACCATGGGACTCCAAATGGTGATCTTTAACTGGCTCCCAAGCAACACAGAAAAACTGTCACTCACACCTGAGTCACCACCAAGTTGGACTACAGGAACACCCTCTACATTGTGATCACCAAGCAACTATCTTGAAGACTACAAACTATCCAGAACTCGGCAGCCTGGCTCATCTTCAACCTCCCACACAGAACTGACATCACACCTCAAGGAGCTCCACTGGCTCCCCATAAACAAGGAATACTATATGCACACATCTCACGCACATTCAGAACCAAATCAGGAGAACGGTCATTGTCTTGCATTGCTGTTAAAGTCTGGAATGGCCTTTAACTCCTCATCAGAGCCTCCCCCTCTCTTCTTGAATTCTGCAAGAAGCTGAAGACCTGACTTTTCAATTAACTAACCTACCGTCGGTATGGCTAGCCACACACCTGCTCATCACCAGGACACCCCCACGGATGATGGTGTGCTTTACAAATACACATAACAACGTAAAATAATTATATTATGTTATGTAGAGAATTTCTAAAGCGCAACTGTTACTCCTAGGAGTGTCCTGGCGCTAATTCAGAGAAAGAGTCAACCGAAGGAATATGAGGGAAAGGACTTAGGAACTAGAAAAGTGCCTAGCCTTGAGCTTTTTCCGAAATAGAGGGGCAGACTTGACATAATATAACATAACAACAGAATTGTAAATTCGAAAATGGGATGTTTTGTGTGTTTCTATGTGCGTTTTTTTATAGGCAGGTAAATAGATATTTTTACTTTTATTTCGAGTATACATTTCTGCAAACATAGTTGGCATTCTGATGTGACTGAGTTAAGCTGTAGACGTTTGTGCCCCAGTTGGATTTGTGTACTGGTAAAAACTACTACTCCTAGACCAAAACGACTATGTATTGTCCTGTGCTGCTGAGTTGTAGTCAAGCCTAAATAACTGTATGCTGCTACCACTGCAACTAAGCAGTGGGTTATGGGATCAACATGCTCTACCATATACATGTTCTACCTTTTCAGTTTACTAATGTTGGGAAAAAGAAATGTGGTGGGTGATAATAATTCCTTGCAAGTTGAGGACTGCAGTGGCGGAGGATCTGTGAGGGGAACAAAATGTATATACAGGCAGGGTCTTGACATTGCTATTGTTAAGGATCCCGAGATACAGATGTAATCTATTGTCATATAGTTATGCTTTGCCTATATGCTGTGTTAAGTTAGCATGAGCTTATTAGGATTTTAAACGCCATTTTGCCTTTCTGCTGCTTCTGCACACAACACATAACTGTTATTGTAGCTTTGAGCCTAGTAGAGTGTTTTGATTCACACACGAATAATATGTTGTTACTCTGATATCAGCTTTGCCTAGTGAGCCGTGTCTGTACAGTTAGTGCTGAAGCCTTCAAGGATATCTCAACACAGTTGTTGTGAGGTCTGATCTTCGCACCTTCCTGGACATAACATACCTGCAGCTGCGGCCAAATTCAGGCTTTAGGCGCGTTTTATATTGCTTTGCACAGAGCATACACACACACTTGATGGTGCTTCGCATGCAGAGACCTGGTGGAAGATGATGTGATCCCTTACTACTAAGATCTGAGGTATGGGCCCGCCCTGCTAAAACCCAAAGAGACCTTCTTAGATATAATATAATATGCTAGCTAGGGAGGGTGAGAATTAGGTGTTGTTTAAACCTATTCATTTTAGCATTTTAATATGCTTTCACCTTTTGTTTGCGATGGACTAGTAACTATGCTGATTACTTTGTTTCTTATAATATGTTTGCTTGTATTAGCTAAGATACTACGTTTGAGAACATGGCATTAGTAAATAAACATTTCAAATGTGCACGCATCCTCTTTTACTGCTTGTTCTGGATTGAACTGATTGTATAACGAAAGAGTGTTCATGTGTTCCGCTTTACTTGAGGTATTCTAAGTCCATGTTCTGGTTTGTCTAAGCATTGGGAGTTTGTAATGACCAATGAGACACTGTAGCTAGTCTGGTAGGGGATTTTGGGTACTAAGGTGAGTTTTGGCACACCCTAACTCACTGAGGTTCCAAGTCTCTATGCACAGTTCTGTAGGAGAACGGAATCCCTGCGACACTATAGCCATAGAGCATTAGGTGTGCTGGAAATTGCCTGTTAAATCATATCATGAATTAGAAATAGGCCGACACTGAGGTTGCTCACTTGGAATGTCAGAAGATTGAATGATCATCCAAAAGTGTTTAATATATATGCTAATTAAAGTGACAATGAATAGATGCTGTTGCCATTCAACAGACAAATGTTACTCCACAATCTGTGCATGGCCTACACAAGAGAATCATGAGCTCATATTGCATGGTGTCCCTCAGTTCCCATACCATGGGGCATGTGCTTCTCTGAGTCAGGTGGGTCTACAGCATGTGCATCACTGAAATGATCTTAGAACCAAATGGCAGATATGTGGTGGTGGTGGGTTCTTTAGAGGGTAAATAGAGGGTGCTAGTTAATATATGTGGCCCTCACCACGATAACCCACAATTGTACTTGGATCTACAACAGGTGATGAATAAATGTCATTGTTGAATTTTAATATGGGGTGGGGATTCTTTTTGCATCTTGAATCCTGAACTAGATAAATTGAAAGGAGCCACCAGAAGACCATCTTCTGCTGCCTGGGAAATAAATAATATCAAGAAACAGGAGCAGTTGCTAGATATCAGGAAACACATGAACCCGAGGGGTGCTGTAGTCCATGGAATGTACTCCTGTATCTATTATATACTTATGTTCAGGGACATTGCCTCCTGGGTCCAATCTTGCATGCATCTCATGCACTTCTGCTCTGACCGTTTACCGATCCTGGGTCCTGTTAGAACTCGCATAACTGACAGATAACCTCCTTGCTTTTCATGGAGATTTCCCTTTGTGGCACTGTTGGACACTGTATTTAGGTTTGAGATTTCTGATTAATTCCACCTCATTGTTCTAGGTACAAGAGGGACTGGAGAATACCTGTTAGAGCATGTCAGCAACTAGAAATAGGCCTACACTGTAGTAGCTCACTTGGAATGTCAGAAGTTTGAATGCTCATCCAAAAGTGTCCAGTCCTTCTTAGGTCACATAGAGCAGGTCCAGTCCTCTTCTGATATTTCTGAGGTCGAGGAGTATTCCGAAGTGGGTGCCTGGAGGTGTCCCATTTATGGCAGTCACAAGCTAGTGGGTGGAAATGACTCCTGGTCATGCCCTAACCAATGGGGTAAAAATCATGGTGCCAACCCAACCCACTTTGGACATTTTCAAGATAGTGAAAGTCTTCTGTTACATCCACCTTGGGCTCTGAGGGCTGGGTGTGTATGTGGGGAGTATAGTATGGTAATACTAGTGTCCTCCCATATCTAACACTAAAACCCATTTTCAAGCAGCCACAGTACCTCACTAAACCCAGAGACAGAAGTGTGGTAGAGCAAATCAGGATGTTTCAACAACCAGACAGGGGATACTGAAGAATAGATTGGCATCCTATTTATGCCATTTGAAGTGAGATCAAATGTGATATGCAAAACTCCAGCAGACTTGTAAAGCAGGATTTGGCACTGTAATGTCAAAATGAGGCCTACTGTGATTGGGTTCTCTCTGGCTGTGGGGTGGGGGCAAAGGAGCGGCAAACATTTACGTAGTGACAAGGGAGGTCTCTTTGATGTGAACTCCAGGTGTTATATGTAAAACACCAGCAAACCTGTTAAGCAGGATTTGATATTCAAGCACAATTTGATACTGTAATGTCAAAAAGGATGCTCACAGTCTTGCATATTCAGAGGGGTCATCTCTGCCCATTCAGGTCAGCTCAGTGTCAGCTCTTGGGAGCAATTCACACCCATTCACACCTATTCAATTGCTAATTACTGGCTTACAGAAGTGGGAGAACAAATGGGCCTCCGGAGGCTTTAGGCAGGGAAAAGGTAACTATCACAAAAGTACCTTTTCCTTAATATTGATCAAAAATCCAACTTCACCATTGAATTGGATTTTTAACAACTATTAAAAATAGTTATTTAATTATTTTTTAACCATTCCATAACTGAGATTAGCATTTTAAAATATAATAATATAAACCAGTGGTTTTCAATGGAACAGCCAGCCTGGCTACAGTGAAACTCACTTTTTGACTGTAAGGACATGTTTAAAATTAAATTCCCACATGTCCTCCTTTTACATACATACATCTTGCTTTATGGGCAATATATCCTACATAGAAGTCAATTTTAAATATCTAAAAGGATGGTCAAAAGGGGTTATTTTGACAGGTTGAATCTGCAGTTTGAAACTGCAACAATAGGCTACAAATGGAAGGCTTTAAATCATGTTTTCATCATGTTGAAAGGGTGAGCACAGGCACTTTATCACTAGTTAGCAGGGGTAAAGTGATGAGAGTTCGAAAGCCAGCAAAATATAGGGTACTGCAGAAGGTGAAAAATCCAGGGTGACCCTGCAGAAACGGCAAATTTCCTACATAAATGAAATAGATTATATTCAGCTCACATTTGATTTTCTTATCTTTCTCAAGTAGAAGGGAAAGCTTTAAATGGATAGTTCTTTGTATTATCATTACTCTATCAGTGTTTAGTTTGCTCTTATCAGAATAAATGACTGTTGGTTGGAAAGAACAGACATGACGCACAGAATGTCAAAATTGGGTTTCTTCTTTGTGGAATCATGGATGTTATTTTGAGGTTGCCAGGGGTCGCAGTTGTGACTCCTGGCTTACCCCCTGCGACCCCTGGCACTTCCTTTGCGTCCGCTGGCCTCTGCGGTGGTAAAATCAGTATCAGGAAGACAGGTGCAACGAACCCTTATGGATGTTGTTTTGGGCTCCAGTTTCCTTGTTTTCTGGCAATTTGTTATTACACTTATAGTGAATAATATATGTTTTTATTTACTAATATGTAATAAAGAATGGAGTATAATTAGCTGGAATATGGCTCTCCCAGGCAGCTGAGATGAGTAAAAAATGCATTCAAATGTATGTTGTGTGCATGCTTGTGGGTGAGAGTGTGTTTATGTGAGAAAGAGTGTGTATGTGTGAAATATGTATGTATGTGTACGTATGTGTTTGTGAGTGACAGTAAAGGCCAAATAGTGTGTGAAGTCCCTTCCACTACCCCTTCCATTTTGGTGAATTGACCTTAATGATGGACACCATGTGTTCGTAGTTAAAAGCAGAGATGACCACATAAAATACCCAACCCAAGATGTTTGTCTCTCCACTGGGAGTAACTGAAACTCCCAATCCAATATATGGCAATGATGTCAGTTCTAGTTTAGGCACATGAAAGGCGGCATTTGATAATGCAAGATTCACCACAACAAATATGTTCCCTCACTTTTCTTCTTCCTCTAGGTCCCCTTGCCATTCATTTGTTGTCCCCTTACTTTTGTGAGCAGATTGAATTATTCCTTTGAACCAATCCACTTTCATCTGTTGTCTTGCTTAACATCTTTTGTGATCCTTGTTATTTTTCCTCTGACATTTTGGATTGTTTTCCTTGTAGATCTTCTGACTCTTGCTCAGCTCTATGTTCTGATGTCAGATGAAGTTAAGTGCTTTGATCATTTTATTAACTAACCTACAGCTACTCTTGAACATGGAGCTCACCTACAAGGGGACAGTGGTTGACACTAACTAGCATCCACCAAATTTGCTGTTATACATTCAAGATTTGTGTCTAAGAGACACTGCGGATCATTGCTAAAGGTATGCTGATATTTTCTACCTGCGTAGGAAAGCATAGAGGTAACATTTCTTGAATTAATAATCTGTTTCTGCAGCCTGATTCAAAATGTGCACCAATATTTGAAAATGGCCCACTAAAATGCCCTAGAGGGTGATGTTAACTTGGCTCAACAGATTTCCCCGAAAAGATTTCACACTTTTTCACACATGTTAAGATGGGTCAGTTCAGGGCATGGTTCTGGGATGCTGGACTCCACTGATGGAGGTGCAGGTGCAAAAGTACGATTATATGTCATTACCTTGTCAACATTGGCAGTCCCTACATCAAGTTCACTACATTGGGAATCACTCCATCTGGAGTGGCTTTATATCTCATGTAAATTTCAAATTGTGTTGCTAAAACTACACATTCAAGAGTTGTCAAAGCACATGATAGCTCCAGGTTGTTCAAAAACTTGTGTCTTTAGCTTTTTCTAAAACTAAAGCGATTCTTCTCTTTCTTCAGGTGCAAAGGATGGCTGTTCTTGGCACTTGTTCCCAGGACAGTCAAGTTGCATCCAAAATATTTTTAGGTCTCGCCTGACGTTAGCAGCACACATGCGCTGCTCTCGCCATGCAAGGCCTTTTGAAATCAATATGGATTCCAGATGTGCACGTAGATGTACAGAAGATGTGCACGTGGAGACTGGATGCATTACTCGCGGCGTGATACGGATGCACTATAATTTTCACACTGGCGACAGCTTGTCTTCTCTTCTCTTTGCTCCTCCCCTCCTTCTTTCTCAGGTTGCTGTCAGCCTGCCTGCTCTTTTTATTTTCGCTGTCTCTCGTTTTTCTTGCCCTCTGCCTCCTATTTCTCCTCTTTTCTGTCATCGTCGTCTTTCTCTCTGTCTCCATATCCCCCTTTCTCTCGTTGTTTTCTTTCTTGTTTCCAGCGTCTCCTTTCAGTCTCATTGTCCTCTCCCTCCCTTCTCTGTCTCTCTTCTCAACCTCTTTCCTCTCCCCCTTCATTTTGTTCAATCTCCATATCTCTTGCCTCCTCACCTCCATCTGCTCTCTGTTTTATTCATCCTCCCTCTCTTAAACAAACAGGCGCACGCAGAAGTCCTACTCCGTTTTATTTTACACTTCTGCCAAGTACTAATTTAGTTCGCACAAATACTTGTTTTTTAATGCCACAACGAGAAAAGGCAAACTTTGGGTCTGTTACTGCTAAGGCTGTTTCATTCAGCATGGCCACGAGAGGGTCTTCCGAGTCAGTTCTCAGCTATAGTCTGTTTTTGAGATTCATTGTTGAGCACTGACCCCCCTGGTCCCCTGCTGTGACAAATCCTGCAGCTGATGCAAGATATTATCGCTTCTGGGCCAAAGTAGGTGTACACATGTGCTAATACACACACAAGCCATTGGATATCCATCGCAGGAGTCAAGAAGTACACAGAAGCAAGAATACTCGCAAGAGAAGCTTTGTGACATACAGGGGGGGACTGTTCACACTCAATGTGTTTTTTTTTAGCTTTATCTCCCAAATTATCCACCTCCATAATCCCTATTAGGGACTCTGTGGGGGTGGGGTGGATGCGGGTGGAGGGTGATGCAAGCCTTCCCCTTTCTGACGAAAAGCGTCCCTTGTAGCTTGTACCATATCTTTCCACCCCTAGAATCGTGCAACTTAAGTAGGGTGCATTCTGTTATTCATGCGTGTGCAGACTAGTCGTAGCTGGGCAGCACCTAACGGGGTTCTTCAACCGTACAATGTGCTGAAGCTGGGGGTCTGAGAGGCAGTGACATACAAGCATGGCAAATATAGCGTGTGTTCTGAGAGTTGTGACAAGATGCAGTTTACAATGGCTGTGGTAGCGTTTTTTTCTTAGTTTCTTTTTGCATTCCTGTATATCGCTAACTGGACCCAAAGATATTGGAGCCTTTACATGAGCACCAGTGCATTACACAAGGACACATACATTTTTTTTAGGGATGGGAGATCAATTGATTTGCCCAGAATCACAGGATGTTAAGCCAATGCGAACCTCGGAATCAGAGACAGATTTACTGCCAGTAAGATTGTATGTTTTCATGCTTCATCTCCCTGGTATGTGGACCTTGAATTAACATGCACTAGTTTTGCTCTTACATTGTGTTTTGGGCAGAGCACCCCTCGACGACTGCACCCTATTTCAAAGAAGGACTTTAGATCCGTGATATCCCTTTAACGCACTCTCTCGACCACAAGGCGGGCCGACCCGCTCGAGGGCTTTGATCACGCGACAACCCTCGCTTCAGCTAATCACGTGGCCACCTAGATAGCCACATGAGGGGATTCGTGAGCTGGAGGATGGCGCGTGTGACACCTGCGCAAATGGTTTGCGCTCAAGAGAAGAGGGAACAACGTTTCTGCGGGAGCGTTGGAGAAGTATGTGAGTTCGTGCAGCATTGTAACGAATATTCGGTGCTCATGCTTAACTGTTCAAAATGCTATGTTACGATACTCTTTAGCAAAGCAGAAAGCGTAAACATCGTGGTCAGTTATTTAATGTGGTAACTACCTTTCAAGACTAAGCACGCACAGGCTTGGCATCCACGCACCAGATGCCGCTATGTTCTGTGATTTAAACATCTTTGCAACTGATAGATTATTTTATTAAGTGGTAAGCCACCACAGTCACCTTTCACATGTTGGAGTCTGTCTAAACCACGTGTTAGCATTTGGGAATGGAAAATGGTAAGCTTTAAACAACAAGCATTAAAAATGCAATAGGTCTCGCCCTTCATTAAGTTAAAGCCATTTGCTTTGCTATACAATACCATTAGCAAAGCAAATTGCTTTAACTTAATCAAAGGCGAGACCTATTATATTTTCAATGCTTGTTCTTTTTCTCCTGCCAGGTCAATAGTTTATCCCAAATGGCTGCGGATACTTTTTTGGGTGCCCCTTTGTTCGGAGCTGGTAATCCAAAATGGTTATCTAGTAGGACCCATTGTTACCCTAGGATGATCGTGGTTTTAGTACACTTGTATGAGTTATCCGCACATAATTTGCGAAGCGATGTGTACTTGTATTTTGCCAGGTTCCTGAGCCAGCTCCCCCTCGTTGCCTCAACAGCAGGTCTCCCGCTTCCCGCCGCGCTCTGCTGCCTTTTGCCACCTTGCGGACTGTCTGCTTTCTATTCCTCCCTGCTTTCTGCCTGTTCTCGCTTGCCGTATTGCCATAACTGCAGTCCTGGCTGCATTGACTGCTTGTTTTCTTTTTCTTTACTGAGTAGTGCTGTATTGTCATAATTATCGCTCAGGACTGTCTTGCTGTGTGTTTTTTCATTTGCCTTACTGCCATATTTTTGCCGCATGTATTCATTTGCCTTACTGCCGTATAGCCATTATTGTTATCCGACAGTCGTGCCTGTTTTCCTGCCCCACTTGTGTATTTTTCCGTGCCTCATTGCTGTATTCTGTGCCTCACTGTTATCCTGATTGTTCTCACACTGGTGTCTCATTGCTGTATTCCCCTGTTGTAGCTATATTTGCTTTATATATTATAAACTTACTTTTTCCTCTGTTCTTGGCTCCTTTTCACCTGCTGCTTCTTCCACCCTGCTTTTTGCCACCCGCTTGCCCTGCTCACCACCACCCAGCACCCGTCCCTTCTCACAGGACCTACTTAATGGCAGCCGCAGCATGGCCATGTCAAGGGCGCACCAAAGCCAAGCCCATCTGCACCCGTCCGTTCTTAGACAGTGACCAGCGCTAGGGAACCTGGCTCTCCCGCTACACACAGATACACTGCCGCCGAGTTCTGAGCCTTGGACCCCAGACGCTGCAACAGCTGCTGCACCTCTCAATGAGCCATGACCACGGCAGGACCTTTTTCATGCCAGCCCTACCTCGTCTCATGAAATGCCAGAACACCAGTACACACAACGACCACCACCATGCTGACCACAGCCACCTGCTCAACACCGATTACTAAGCAAGCATGCCACCATGATTTGGGACACCATCACCTCCCTCAACCCTGACGTCATCGTCCTCTCTGAGAGCAGGCTCACCCCCGTATCCGCACCTGACATTGCCTCAGCAACGCCAGACGGTTACAAGATAACACACTGAGACTGCAACCACAAACACAGAGGTGGAATCACCATCATCCACAAAGAAACCATCCACTGCTCCCCCACTGATGACATCACCCCTATCAGGGAGCACTTCAACTTCCAACTCCAAACCGGCGGCAGAAACACCATCAGAGAAATCCTCGCCCACAGATCTCTGGGCCCACATCCCAGCTTCTGCGATGCCTTTCCTGAATTCAATGCCCCACTCGCCATTGACTCCAAGCACTAGATCTTCCTAGGTGACCTCAACTTTCACCTCAACAATTGCAACAACACCGCAACCGCCTGGAAAACATGAACAATAGCGGCTTCATCACTTGTCACCAACCCCACACACATCACAGGACACACACTCAACCCTATCTTCTCTGCCAGCAACAGAGGCAAGTACAGCCACGTCACAGAGCTCACCTGAAAAGACCACACCATAGTCCACTTCTCCATCACAGGATCTCCTGACACCGGCACCAAGCAGCCCAGCACCTCACACCACAGTTGGAACAAAGGTGCCCATTAGGATGGTGGGCGGATTGCCCCCGCCAGGCTGGCGGTAGCCACCGCCGGCCTGGTGGGGCAATCCGCCCGCCATCCTAACCAGAATGACCCCCCGCCATATTAGCATGGCTGGGGGGCCCGCGGCGGACAGAAAGGCGGTCCACCGCTTTTCCGCCCCGGTCGCAAGGCGACCGGGGCGGAATAGGTTTAATATGGTGGCGGTGTCAATCAGACACCGCCAGCCATATTACAATGCAGCCACGGAAAGGTAGGCGGTCTTCACTTCGGGGGCCCCCTGCGGGCCCACGGAGTGAAAGTGAGGTGGGGGTGCACATGGGGGGGTACCTGTGGTACCCCCCAGCATTTTCACACACAAAGCGGCAGGCACCGCGCAGTGCCTGCCGCTTTGTGTATGCAAATGCATACATGCATTTTTAGCATTGTGACGGGCGGTGCTGATAGCACTGCCAGAAATGTTCCCCCGGCTATATTACAATGCAACCCCTGCTGCAGCAGAGGTCTCCTCTATGATGGTGATCGTACCCCCGAATATGTCGCTGCAAGTGTGTGCAAACTCACAGAAAACATGTGATATGTAAACGCATGCATGACATATATGGGGATATACCTTTTGCACCATGTACCTCATTGCTGGAGTGTGGCAATCTCTACACAGTCCAATCAATGGAGATACATATCACCTACGGACTGAACTACATACCGGCACCCACAGGGTCGTAGTCTTTGGGGTTGCTGCCACGATGTAGGGGGGACCTGGAGGAATAGATCCAAGCCAGAGACTGTCAGGGAGAAGCTCATTTTGGTGTATGTGCACCCCAAATCTATCATTTCTGACGAATCAAGGCAGTCGGTCAGACCACCATGGTCGTATCGTTGGAAACCCACATCGTTATCTGAATGGCGGTCGAAGATCCCTGTACTGCCCTGTTAATGCTGTACTTCTCCCACTGCCATCACGGCGGTAGGAGAAAGACTGTCAAAGTCGGCAGTATTTCAAGCGGTCGGTCAGAGTACAGGAGGCATGCATTGTAATCCGTGGTCGAACGACCGCTTCCGAAAGGACCGCAGTATCCGGTCTAACCGGCATCGTAATCAGACCCTAAATTCTTAGAGATTTTGAAAGTAGCTCTCAACCCCTTCACTCCTCAAGAATCCATCAAAGCATCAGTTTTGATATTTATCTGCACAACCAATCACAGGTGTTTAGACATGTTTAGAATGCTGCATCCTTTCCATCCACAGGAAAGAGAACATTGAGGGGACAGTTCAGGACAGCCTTCATATCTCACTTTACTGCTATCATTTGTAAAAAAGTAAATGGTGAATTTGAGTCGGTTGCATGTGTCTCCCATGGTCTTTTGACAGTATTCTTTTATTTAGTGAAATATGGCTTCAACAGAAGCCTATCATCCTAAAATGTATACATGAAATCAAAAGTATACCAATGACTTAAAATGTAGACCCTCTAAAACATTGATTGACTGTTTCAGGATTATGTGATATTTGCATAGCAGCCATTACAGATCTACAAATTCTCTTTAAAAACATAAGATACAATTATCTTCTTCTCCTGTTCCCCAGGGCCATGTCACAAACAGTGCATGATTCACGTGTTGAGGAGCACGTTTGCAAAATCTCCTTCATGCGTTCACAGGTACAAATTCTGGGATTTCCTAATACTGTATGGATTGGATTATTACCTATGAGTATAAGGACTTGGTACAATGTACTACGCTGAGGAAATGTCTCTTTTTGAATGATCAACCATTTGTATTGATGTGTCGGGTTTTGGACTCTATGCTCTGGGACCCTGCTAACCGATCCCTAGTGTATGTGTTCTGATCCCAAACGTGTCAAATTGTTTAAAATCCTTAATTGACACATTTAAGGTAACTATAAGTCCCTACTATATGGTACCCTTTGTGCCTAGGGTCGGTAAGTTAAATGGCACTAGTGGACTGCAGCACTTATTGTGCCACTACTAAAGTGACCATGTAAACCAGTTCTCTATGCCTGCCCTAGCAGCCTAGCAGAGTAGTTTTAAAACTGCAATTTCAACCTTTCAAAATTATTCTTTTGCCAGGCCTAAAATTTCCTTTTAAATAGTAGTAAGTCACCCCTAAATTAGGTTTTACCAACCCTGAGGCAGGGCGCATAGTACTTAAAAGTAGGGCATACGCATTAAATGTTTATTCTTGTCCTTATAGTGATAAGACCCCAGACCTTTTTATTTTAACTGTCGCAAAGCTGACTGTGCCATAGAAAACACTGGATCACTTTATTACACTTAATAAAGCTAACTTCATATTGGCACTAGCTAGAGAAATATCCCAAACACTTATCTTCATAGTGAAACAAAATCCAACTAAATGTTAAGTTGAATTGCGCTTATTTCAGAAATATTGACATTAGAAAGGTTCTATTTTTCTGCCTAAAGCCAGTAGTAGCATTTTCAGAGTTTATGTCCCACTGTCGCCTGGCAGCCAATTGGCCCTGTGCAAGGAGGTGTGAATGGCTCTCAGGAAAGGGAATAAAAGGGCCTTGGGTGGGAGGAGATGCGGCCTCTTCCTGACAAGATGACCTGGGGGATGTGCACATCAACTGCACAAGTTTCAAAGGGGCATCCCCTGTCTCAGGCAGATGTAACTCATACATAGGCTTGCCATTTCCATTGTGCAGGTGGTCCGGATGACACCAATCCAAGTGGTGGAAAGCCTGTGCCAGACTGGTTTGCAAAGGGAGTTTCTCATTTTCCTAGACATTTCTCAGGAATGTTCCCAGAGCTCTGCCCATGAGAAGAAAGGTTCCGTCATGTTGGACTTTGGCAGTACAGTGCACTGTGGGATTGTGTAGAGGCAAAGCCCTAGGAAATTATGTTAAAGTAGGTAAGGTTGTCCCTGTGAACGTTTTCCATATTGATCAAGGAGTCTCCCCCACCTACAAGCCAGTTCCAGGCATAAGTGTGTCACACCTGGGTACCTTCTTCAGAACACCTCTGGATGTATGTAAGACAGATGAAGGACTGCACCTGCTGTTCAACCCTTGGAGAGAGATCCCAAAGACTGGATCCACTTGTACTCAGGACAAAGAAGTGGACTTCAAGGGTTATTTGCCTGACCTCATGGTAAACTATATGGCCACAAAAGCTGCAAGAGGCCTACTTTTTGCAAGAGCCCAGCTGACCAGTTCCAACTGGATTTGCCCTGGTACCTTCTAGTGGCTTCTGGGAAAGTGAACTCTAATCCCCAAGGTTCCAACAAGGTCCTGAATCTTGGTTGGTATTAGAGTGTGCTCCTCTGACCCTAAAATCTGCAAAACCAGACACTTAGAACGTATTTATATAAATTGGAGTGGGATTTGTATTGTGTTGTGTTGTGTTTTTTACTTTTTAACTCTTTTGGTACTGCTAAATGCATTACAATTAAAGCCTGTTTGCTTTGTGCTACAGCAAGTGTTGAGTTCAGGTTTAAATTATTGAGACCTAACTGGACTTAGCATGAAATTGTGACAGTATTACTTGTTGAGGACTCAAATCCCCTCCAACTAATAATCCACTTTCTCAAACTGATCCACCAAGCAATCTCGTGTGGGCCGTGTTGTCAGTTTACTTATCAGTCCAGTTAGTTTCAGGGATGTGGTGGTAATCCAAACAATCTTTCATTCTTGAACAACACAATCAAGCATAGTACTAGGAGCAACATGAATTTGTTTAAATTGTTTATTTTAAAAGTCTTAATCTAGTACTTACAAATTTGCATAGTATCCATGCATTACTATGCATTGCCTTTACTGCACATTTCTTTACTACGCATATGCTTTTACCACGCATTCCTTTTAGAATGAAATTTGTTGTAAAGGTATGTATGGTAAAGAAAAATGTGTAGTAGTAAGGGCATATGCGTGGAGCTGCGTTGGTAGGCAATCCACATCTTTAGAGGAAACGGAGAGACTCTTCCATTTCCTCACTACGACATGAACCGCCTTTCAGACAAACTATCTGCACGCAGGGAGAGGTATGGGGGATTGGGCCTGGGGCAGGGTCTACTGTTTTAGGGGTTTGAGTTAAAGAAGGGCTAGGGGAAGTAGGGGAGGCTAGAGTAGTGTTTTAGGGTAGGGTAAGGGCTGGAGGCTGGGGGGGCAGCGCAGGGGTAGTGCTTCTGGGTTTAATGTTTGGGAAGATCTGTGGGACAGGGGAGGTTGTGCAGGGGTAGGGTTTATGGCAACCCTAGGGTAAGTAGGGGGGTCACGCAGGGGTACGTTTTTAGTGTTTAGAACAGGGGAAGGGTATTTCTTTTAGAAGGGTTGGGGGCCTAGGTGTTGGGGTACGCCAGGGACCAGGATTAGCGTTTAGTGTAGGGGTCAGGGAACTTTTGGCATGCCTATGCCTTTAACATTGATGCTTTTACAACTCAATTAGTTGTAAAGGCATGCTTGGTAAAGGCATATTCTTTGAAATAACATGTGTGGTAAAGGTTTGCGTTGTAATGGCATTTGCATTGTAACGCTGGCGTGGTAAAGGTATGTGTTCCAACGGAATGCGACGTAATGTCTTATAGCCCTCCGAACGAGAGTGGCAGATCCGGCAATCTGGTGTCACCTCTGGTAATAATCTTAGCGCACAGACCTCTCCTAATCAATGGTCAAATCCTAGACTTTATATAGGATTTGACTACTGACCTTATTTATAACAAATCGTGATCAGGAAACAAAATGCATCAGCACTGTCCACATGTTTATTTAGAAGAGGTCATTACTAAAACCTTGAGCTGTACACAGTGAGGGACCATATTAGAATTATGGAGCCCGTCATCAAAGATTACAAACATGAAGAGGGCAGCTGCGAGCAGGACCTTCTCATGTTCAGCTGATGATATGTAGGCGAGACATGGAAAAACATGCACATTTATTCTAACTAACATGGAGTATGTCACTGAGTTCACAACCCTACGTTCCACTAAATTTGGAGTCCCCTTGTGAGAAAACTTAACATACATGTGCTTACTGCTTGATTCGAGTTATTTATTTATTTATTTAGAATTTTGTAGAGCGCACAGCTACCTCCGACGGAGGTGTCCCGGCGCTGAAGACATATTCTCAGGAGGGATGGCGAGGAGAGGGGGTTTTTTAGATCTGCGAGAATAACCAGGTTTTCAGTTTTTTCCTGAATTGAGGTTCGGACGTTAGGAATCTTAGCTCAGTGGGTAGTTGGTTCCATAGTTTGGAGGTGGCTACTGCCAAGGCCCTTCCCCCAGTACGAGTGAGGCGAAAGCGGGGGCAGATCAGGAGGCGGAGGTGATTTGATCTCAAGTTTCTTGGAGCTTGAGAAAATCTCATTCTTTGACGTAGGTAGAGTGGGCCTCGGTCATTAAGTGCTCTGAAAGCCAGGGTCAGGGCCTTAAACTGAATACGGAGTTTTATTGGGAGCCAGTGAAGTTTGATTAGGTGGGGAGTGATAGAATGGCGGTATGGGATATTGCAGACTAACCTGGCAGCTGCATTCTGGACTTTTTGGAGTTGGTGGATGAGGTAAGTGGGGGCGCCTACGTATAGGCTGTTGGCGTAGTCCAGATGAGCAGTGATGAGGGCATGAACCACCGTTTTACGGGACTCGAGTGGCAGCTAAGGAATGATTTTTTTTATCATTCGGAGTTTCCCGAAGCAAGCAGAAGTGACTTTATTTATTTGGGTTGTGCATGAGAGGGAGGTGTTGAATTGAAAACCAAGGTTGCGGGCGGTTTGAACTGGTTCTGGGGGGGGGTTAAGTTCAGACGGCCACCAGAGATTGGGGGAAATAGGTGATTTTTGATTGAAGAACAGAACCTCGGTTTTGTCTGTATTGAGTTTCAGGTTGTTAGCGGACATCCAGGCTGCGATGTTGAGCATGCAGAGACGGAAGTTGTTGAAAGATTTTTCTGTGTGTTCTTTGAAGGCGAACATCAATTGGGTGTCGTCAGCGTAAAAGGTTACTTTGACGCCCCAGGTTTCAACAACTTTAGCCAGAGGTTTGAGGTACACGTTAAACAGGAGCGGGCTGAGGGCAGAGCCCTGTGGGACGCCCCAGATCAGCTGTTTTTTTGAGGAGAGAAAAGGTCCCAGCATCACTTGCTGTATTCTATCTGTGAGGAAGGATTTTATCCATTCCAGGGGGGGTCCGCTGATACCAACTTCTTGTAGACGAATCAGCAGTTTATCGTGTGAGATGGTATCGAATGCCGGGAGTTCACTTTCAAATCAAATTGCAATTCTCCTATTTTACTTCTTTGTACTAGGAGGCAGTTAGAGATGCTTGTGTTGCTGATCATATTGCCAGTATCTGATCATTTGGGCACATCCTTAAGCTTATATTCCTAACATTTGAGATCCAGCCTTTGTGCTGAGATGATAAGCCTTTAACGAACGGGCATAAGATGTTTTAATAGAATTCCAGAAAATCTAAAGGCTCAGTTCCATTATTTAAGAGACCATGTATAGAGTATGTTCAGTGAATTTTACCTCATAAACTCTACCAGTGCTGGTATATTTTTCTGGCCATGTATAGAGATGGTATGCAGTTTCTAGAAAAAAGGGCTGGTTGAAGGCTGCCAAGGAGGCAGATCAGGAGATCTGCTCCCTTAGGAGCAAGGGCCCTTACACACCCCAAAGGGTGTCATGCTTCATCATCGAGCAACTCCTCGTTGGGCCGGCGCAGCAATGCGCAACAGGTTCTTTTGGTATAGCTGATGTTAAGAGTGAGGTGTGGTGTGTGTGTGAAAAGTGAGCAGACTGGTCAGAAAGTGAAGTGAAAATAACTGAGAAGCAATTAGATTATGAATCAATCAATCAATCAATCATGCCATTTGTATAGCGCACTACTCACCCGGGAGGGTCTCAAGGCGCTTGGGGGGAGGGGTATGCTACTGCTCGAACAGCCAGGTCTTGAGTTGTTTCCTGAAGGCGAGATGGTCCTGGGTCAGCCGAAGGTGGATGGGGAGGGAATTCCAAGTCTTGGCAGCCAGGTAAGAGAAGGATCTTCCTCCGGCGGTGGCATGTTCGGATGCGTGGTACGGCTGCGAGGGCGAGGCTGGTGGACCGTAGCTGGCGGGTGGGCGTCTAGAAGGTCAGGCGGTCGTTGAGGTACTTGGGGCCCAGGTCGTGGAGAGACTTGTGTGCGTGGGTGAGGAGCCGGAACGTGATCCTCTTGTCGACGGGGAGCCAGTGCAGGTTCCTCAGGCGGCTGGAGATGTGGCTGCGTCGGGGGACATCCAGGATGAGTCGGGCGGAGGCGTTCTGGATGCGCTGGAGTCTCTTTTCTGTAGCTTGGCTGTGGTTCCGGCGTAGAGGGCATTTCCGTAGTCCAGTCGGCTGGTGACGAGTGCCTGGGTGACAGTCTTCCTGGTCTCGGTCGGGATCCAGCGGAAGATCTTGTGAAGCATACGCAGGGTGTTGAAGCACGATGAGGAGACGGCGTTGACTTGTCTGGTCATCGAGAGGGAGGGGTCCAGGATGAAGCCCAGGTTGCGTGCGTGGTCGGTTGGCTTGGGTGCGGTGCCCAGGGCTGGGGGCCACCAGGAGTCGTCCCAGGAGGAGGGCGAAGATCCCAGGATGAGGACTTCCGTCTTGTCCGAGTTCAGTTTCAGGCGGCTCTCCTTCATCCACTCGGCGACGTCTTTCATCCCTTCGTGTAGGCAGGTTCTGGCGGTGTCGGGGTCTCTGGTGAGGGAGAGGATCAGCTGGGTGTCGTCGGCGTAAGAGATGATGTTGAGGTTGTGCTGGCGTGCGATGGCTGCGAGAGGTTTCATGTAGATGTTGAAGAGGGTGGGGCTGAGTGAAGATCCTTGCGGGACGCCGCAGATGACTTCGGTGGCCTCGGAGCGAAACGGGGGGAGGCGGACTCTTTGTGTTCTTCCGGCGAGGAACGAGATGATCCACTCCAGTGCCTTCTCTTGGATACCGATGTTGCTGAGGCGCTGTTATAGGGTGCGGTGGCAGACCGTGTCGAACGCAGCGGAGAGGTCCAGGAGGATGAGAGCCACTGTTTCCCCCTTGTCGAGCAGGGTCAGGATGTTGTCGGTGGCTGCGATGAGGGCGGTCTCGGTGCTGTGGTTGGCTCTGAAGCCGGACTGCGAGGGGTCGAGGGATCCGTTCGTCTCGAGGAAGGCGGTCAGCTGTCTGTTGACGATCTTCTCGATGACTTTAGCAGGAAAAGGGAGGAGCGAGATGGGGCGGAAGTTTTTGAGATCGGTGGGGTCCACTGTAGGTTTCTTCAGGAGGGCGCTGATCTTGGCGTGCTTCCAGCTCTCCGGGAAGGTGGCGGTGTTGAAGGAGGCGTTGATGATGTTCTGGAGTTGGGGTGCGATGGTGGAGTCGGCCTTGTTGAAGACGTGGTGTGGGCAGGGGTCGGTCGGTGATCCGGAGTGGATGGTGTTCATCGTGCGGGCTGTGTCTTCGGTGGTCACCGTGGTCCAGGTGCGAAGGGTGGCGGTGGGGGGCATTGGTTCGATGGTTGGGTGCGTGGGTGGGGCGCCGAAGCTGTTGTGGATGTCGGCGATCTTGCGGTGGAAGAACGAGGCGAGGGAGTCGCAGAGGTCTTGTGACGGAGTGATGTCGTTGGTGCCGGTGCTGGGGTTGGAGAACTCCTTGACGATAGTGAAGAGCTCTTTGCTGTCGTGGGCGTTGTTGTCCAGTCGTTCCTTCAGGGATTTCTTCTTGGTGGTGCGGATGAGCTGGTGGTGCTTGCGGGTAGCGTGTTTGAGGGCGGTCATGTTGTCGGTGGTCCGGTCGAGGAGCCAGGCTTTCTCGAGGGTGCGGCAGGTCTTCTTGGAGTCCTTGAGGTCGTCGGTGAACCAGGATGCCTTCTTGCTTCTGGGTCTGCTGGGAGGGTTCTTTAGTGGCGCGAGGTCGTCGGCGCAGGCGGTCAGCCACTGTGTGAAGTTGCGGGCTGCTTCGTTGGGGTCCGTTGTGTTGGCGGGTGGGCTCTGGCTGAGGGAGGTGGTGAGCTGGTCTGGGGTGATCTTGCTCCAATTCCTGTGAGGTACCTGTTGCGGGTGGTGGTGGGTCGTGGATCTTTTGAAGCTGAAGTGGACGCAGCTGTGGTCGGTCCAGTGGAGTCCGGTGGCGTGGCTGAAGGTGATGTACTTGCTGGAAGAGAAGACGGGATCAAGTGTGTGTCCGGCGTAGTGGGTGGGGGTGTTGACCAGTTGCTTGAGTCCGAGGTTGACGAGGTTTTCCAGCAGGGCGGTGGTGTTGCGGTCCTTGGTGTTCTCCAGGTGGAAGTTGAGGTCCCCGAGGAGGATGTAGTCAGTGGTGGGGAGGGCGTGCGGGCTGATGAAGTCTGTGATGTCTTCGCTGAATTGTGTGCGTGGTCCCGGGGGTCTGTAGACGAGGGTGCCTCTGAGGGTCGTCTTAGGGTCGGTGTGAATCTGGAAGTGGAGATGTTCGGCTGCGGCGACGGAGTGGTTGGCGTCGGTCGTGATGCGGATGGTGTTCCTGTGGACGATGGCGATGCCACCTCCGGTCTGGTTGATGCGGTCCCTCCTGATGATCTTGTACCCGTCCGTGATGGCGATGGCGATGTCGGGTGCAGAGGAGGCGTTCATCCAGGTTTCCGTGAGGAAGGCGACTGGACTGTTCCCATGGGGCACAGGGTCAGCGCTGATTTGCATATCGCCATTGTCTAACCCAGGGTGGTGTGGAGTGGAAAAACGATGGATTTGGGCCCAGATCTTTGGACTGGGGTGAATGTGTGACATTGATCCACATTCTGTCCATCATTGTTGTGTTTGCAGTTACCGCTCTAAGTGTACTGGGGATACTCAGACGTGAGTCCCAGGCACTCCACACCACTGGAATCAAGCTAGCCGGGCTGATGAGAGGTGTTACCTCGAAACCGGGCCGGTCCTCGGATGCTTGTTTCCGTTCTGGGAAGGACATGGCTTCTGTAGTTCGGACTGGACTGTTCCCATGGGGCACAGGGTCAGCGCTGATTTGCATATCGCCATTGTCTAACCCAGGGTGGTGTGGAGTGGAAAAACGATGGATTTGGGCCCAGATCTTTGGACTGGGGTGAATGTGTGACATTGATCCACATTCTGTCCATCATTGTTGTGTTTGCAGTTACCGCTCTAAGTGTACTGGGGATACTCAGACGTGAGTCCCAGGCACTCCACACCACTGGAATCAAGCTAGCCGGGCTGATGAGAGGTGTTACCTCGAAACCGGGCCGGTCCTCGGATGCTTGTTTCCGTTCTGGGAAGGACATGGCTTTTGTAGTTCGGACTGGACTGCTCCCATGGGGCACAGGGTCAGTGCTGATTTGCATATCGCCATTGTCTAACCCAGGGTGGTGTGGAGTGGAAAAACGATGGATTTGGGCCCAGATCTTTGGACTGGGGTGAATGTGTGATATTGATCCACATTCTGTCCATCACTGTTGTGTTTGTAATAAAAAGGCCTGGCTGAAAGTAGTCGACCACACTGGACGTGGGAGACCATAAGTCAACCCCTACACATCCCAAGCCTTTGTTTTTAACCTCTGCCTGGGGCCCACCAATAAAGTAACCGTTAGGGACCCCAAGGACAGAATTTTAAGATCTCACGCAACACACCTCCACAGCACACTCACCTTCCAAAAAACCTGCTCCCCAGTAATCTGGAGTCGCAGCACACCTGAGGCGCACTCGGTGCCTCGAATGGGGCCCGATGATGAAGCATGCCACCAACTAGGTTGGTGGGTGCGGGCCTTCATACTAAACCAAGTGGTTTCCCATGCAGACACATAGCATACAGACATAGCTAGTTCTCTTTGATTAACCACTATATCCCAGGGTAAACGAACTAGCAACTCTAGTTCCTCTCTCTCTCTCCTTGATTAACAGAAGTAATATCGAATGCCAGTATATCGAATGTCATTATATAGAATGCCATTATAAGGAATGTCATTATATCGAATTTTTTAAAATTGTATTCTATGTTAGTATATGTGTTAAAAGTATTTAATAATTTTTTAATGTATGTTACAATTTTTTTAAGATTATGAATTTTATGTTAATTAATTTCTAAGTATATTAGTTCGGTAGTGGGTTGTGGGTTTATAGGGGAATAGGGTGGGAAGTAATTTAATTTAAATTAAAAAAAATGTATTAAATAATAAAATGTATTGTTTAATAATTAATATTTGTAATACATTTTTGCGTATATTAGTTCAGTAGCGGGTTGTGGGTTTATAGGGGATTAGGGTGGGAAGTAATTTACTTGAAATAATTTTTTTAGTTTTATTAATTAATAATTGTATGGTTAATAATTAATATTGGTAATTAATTTTTGCGCATATTCGTTCCGTAGCGGGTTGTGGGTTTATAGGGGAATATGATTGGAAGTAATTAAATTTAAATGTATTTTTTTTAATTAATTAACAATGTTATGGTTAATAATTAATATTGGTAATACATTTTTGCATATATTAGTTCCATAGCCAGTTGTGGGCTTATAGGGGAATAGGGTGGGAAATAATTTAATTTAAATCTAAAAAACAGTTTTTTTAATAATTAATAATTTTATAGCAAATCATTAATATTGGTAATTACGTGAATTAATTTATTAAATATTTAATAAGTTATTAATGCATGTTTTTAATTATTTGATAATTATGTAAATTGTGTAAATTGTTACTAAGTAGTAATGAAATATTAATTATTAATAATGAATGTATTCATATGTTAATTATATTCATTTTTTGAGGAGCGTGTTGAGTGTTTATAGGGGAGTATGGTGTGTATTAAATTATTAGAAAATACATTTTTATTAATATTTATATAATATTTATATAATATTTACCCAAAGTTATTTTATACTGTTAATTAATTTAGATATCATTGTTATTTTTTTGTTAATTGTGATTAGCTAATTAATTAAATGGTAAGTTAGTTAATTTATTAATATTTTAGACTATTGGAGGTGACGTTTATAGTGGAAAATAGTGGGAGGTAAATTAATTTTAAATACTTAATTATTTTTTAATTAATTTTAATTAAATTGTAGGACTGGGTCTACTAAATTATTCCTTATTCCTCTACGCTATCCAACACTTTCCCTACTGTTCCACTAATAGGAGTGGCAATAGTAATTTTTATCCTCCCACTATCCAACACTTTCCCTACTGTTCCACACATTGGAGTGGGAATTGTAATTTTTACCCTCCCACTATCTAACACTTTCCCTACTGTTCCACTCACTGGAGTGGGAATAGTAATTTGTATTCTCCCGCTATCCAACACTTTCCCTACTGTTCTACCCGTAGGAGTGGGAATAGTAATTTTTACCCACCCACTATCCAACACTTTCCTTACTGTTTCACTCACTGGAGTGGGAATAGTAATTTGGATCCTCCCGCTATCCAACACTTTTCCCAACTGTTCCACTCATTGGAGTGGGAATAGTAATTTTTATCCTCCCGCTATCCAACACTTTCCCTACCGTTCCACTTATTGGAGTGGGAATACGTATTTTTATCCTCCCGCTATCCAAAACTTTCCCTACTGTTCCACTCACAGGAGTGGGAACAGTAATTTTTACTCTCCCGCTATCTAACACTTTCCCCACTGTTCCACTCACTGGAGTGCGAATAGTAATTTTTACCCACCCGCTATCCAATGCTTTCTCTACTGTTTCACTTATTGGAGTGGGAATCGTAATTTTTATTCTCCCGCTATCCAACACTTTCCCTACTGTTCCATTCATTGGAGTGGGAATAGTAATTTTTACCCTTCCGCTATCCAACACTTTCCCTACTGTTCCACTCGTAATATCCAACATATTCTATACTTTTGCACTTGTTGTAGTGTAAATACTATTTTTATTCACTACGCTATGCAACATTTTTAATATTTCTCCATTTAATGTAGTGTAAAATATTAATTTGCATAAAAATATTAATATTATTATTTAAATTATTGTATATTTTCTATTTTTAAATGTATATAATATGTTTATTTATATATATATGTAATTATATGTGTAATATTGTTTTAAATATTTTATCAATAAGAATATTAATCATTTGTTAATATTATTAAGTTAATATATATATGTTGAGGAACTCTTAACTTCTAAAAGTAAAATCATCCCAGATTCCACTACCCAGGGCTCAACTCGCTTTATCACCACCTACTGCTCCCAAACTTCTAAGATAAGTAAGATCATCAGATCGGAGTGGCCTATTGTATTAACGGATGTCATTCTGGGTCCATTTTTGCCTAGATTACCGGCCATCACCTTTAGGAGGGCTCCTTCTATGAAAGATTCTTTAGATAGAACCCAACCTGAGCTTCCACCGAAAATTACTTGGCTTAATAAACCAGGTTTCTATAGGTGTACCTCATGCCGTGCTTGCACCTTTGCGGTTAACGGCACACACTACATTTCTGCCTTTAATGAGAGAGCTATTCCAATAAAAGAACATCTTACATGTCGCAGTGATTATGTAGTTTACCAGCTTACCTGCACATGTTCACTCTCTTACATTGGAAGCACAAAATTGCAAGCGAATCAACGTATATTGCAACACATCCGAGCCATAGTTAATTCGGATATGAATTATCCAGTGGCTCGCCACTTCAAAGCAGTTCACGATAAGAAACTGAAAGATTTGAAATATACTTTATTGTGTTCTGTAGCTAATCCAGGCAGGGGTGGTGATCGTGAGAAATTGTTGCGCCAAAAAGAAGCATATTTTATTCTACTGCTTGACACCAGATCTCCCAATGGGTTAAATGCATTTGATGAATTACATCATTTTCTGTAGTATGGGTTTCCTTTCTTTTCTTAACCTTGATTAGCGATGTATTTTCCGCTATGCTGTATATACATATATATTTTTTCTATATGTCTGATCATGACATGTTTATACATGTGTGACGAGCACTTGCTTTGTGTTATGTGCCTTATATACTTTGTTTGCAGGTTCTCAGATGAGTTCTCTATCACCTAAGATTATTCCATGTATCTAACATCTGAATATGAGTTTTTTTTTTAAAAGCATTTGCACTTTAGCATTCAAGCACTTTGAGACATGGGTATATACCAAACAAGATTTTTCTGTCTAGGCACATGTATTTGTTAGTTGAACCACATTTTGCACTTGCAATTGATACACTTTTTCCATGTGGCATTCTCATGCATGAAATTATGGGAGAGTACACAGTGTATGTATTTGTTGTGGTTTCGATACATAAATCATTGGATGTTGTTGTTATGGCAAACCAGTTTATTGTAATGGATTGAATTTACATTGGTTTGTTTGTACTTTCGACATCTGGCCTTCCCTCTTTTTGTATATTCTAGCACTATGCTTTCACTGTGTCTCTATGTTCATACATTTTAAAGTATTAGGAGCATTTATAGTTGAACTATTGCTTGTTTGCTTTGTTGTGACCCTTGCGTCCTATTTCTTTAGGCGCTTGGGCTTTTAATCACTATTTAATGCACCGCCTACTCCTGACGCGTCATGTGATCAAGCTCCGTTCGCGGAGCGAAACGCGTCAGGGAGGGCACTTGCTCTGACATTTTTTGCTAAATAAATATGCACTGCTGGCACAGTGTGATGGCTTGTCGGATGATTTAACATCTAAACATCTATTTTCTGGAGAGGAGGTCTGCGCCTGCTTAAACCGCTACCAGAGGCGGTTGGGATCCTTTGTTTCATATATATATATATATATATATATATATTTTAAATTACATTTATTTTTACATTTTAAGCTTTTTTACCTTATTTTACTATGTTTTATTATTTAATTACTTTTATATTAGTTTTAATATATATTTTTTTTAATTGATATTTTAGCTACCTATTTTTTTAACAATGATATTTTGTACTCGATATTTTGGTACTTACCTGATATTGTGTCCCTCGATATTTAGTCACTGATCCGTAAGTCAGAGAATGAAAAAATAAAAGTGAGCAAGGGAAGACTCAATGTAAGGGAATTTATGTGTGTAAGTGGGGGTTGCAACGGAAAGGAGGATTTGAAGGAGGGAATGAAATGTGTGCATGTGTTTGAGCGAGGAGCATATTAATTAAAATGTGAGTGTGTGAGAGTGAAAATGGGATGGTAAGAGGCGAGTGTGGAGAGAAAAGAGGGACTTTGAGAGAAGGGTGTGATGAAAAGGTGGAACTAGAAGATATGTGAAAGGAAGATGTGGGAAGTGAGAAGGATAGAGAGAGCAAGGTATCATATGACAGGCAAAAATTGGTATGCAAATAAAAAACGTGAGAGAAGAGTGTATGTAAGATAGACAAAAGGATGTGGATGAAAAGAGAAAGTGTGATTCTCATTCATTTTAAGAAAAGGAAGGGGATGAATGATTAAAAAAGAGTTCCAGAGAGTAACTGTGAGAATAGCAGTCAGTTTGAGACACCTGAGAGCAGGGACAATTTTGGGGGAATAGGATACTAAGGCCCCCATTAGGTGTCCGCCCGCCATCCCATCGCAAAAAGGGACAGCCCACCATAAGGGCGGGGGTCCCATTGGTGGCATTAGGATGCGCCCGCCACAGTGGCGGGCGCATCCAGCATTCCTACCATTGTGGCGGGCGGTGCACTCAGCACTGCCCGCCACAATGGTTATTCAAAAGGGTGCACCTAGGAAGAGAAACTACATACCACCTGGGTCCCTAGTGGTGCAACCCAATACAAATATTGAACCACAGTTGTGTCAGGCAGGCAGGCGTACTACTCCATCTGTCCCCGCCTGTCCCTTGGTTTCACATCCCTATGGACTGGTTGTACCCTTGCTTTTTGTATGAAATTTTTCACTGTATATAAATGCAACTAATGTTTGAATACTAAATCACGTTACTGCTTTTTTGGTGTGTCAATGATAACTGCCTTTATTTAATGGTGTTTATTTCACGTTGTAAATAATGTATATTGGTATGTGTGTATAAATGTAAATATTGTATTCATGTATTCACTGTCGTGACAGTCTTTGGTTTGCCCATGTGTTTTGAAAAAAATCTGAAAAACCAGATTAAAAAATTTAATAAATTTGTTTTGGTACAGAAGACCTTGGTTACGTAGTACATATTGACTGCGTTACTGCAATTCATTACATAAACCTTCCCTATCCAGCCATCTTGCTCTGTTTACTTCGTTGTTGAGATCCGGGTTGGGTAGATGTAGGATCCAAAACCTTTGTTGTTCTACACAATGGCAGGAAGGCATGCTGTGCACTTCCATGCACAACATGCCAGGCACCGCGTGGTGCCTGCCATATTGTGCATGGCACTGCTGGGGGGTACCCCCCATGTGCACCTCCCACCCCTCCCGGAGTCGCGGGCCCCAAAGCAGACAGCGCATGCCTTTCCGTGGGGCATTGCCGCCATGGAATGGCATTGCAAAATGCCCATCCTAATATGGCTGGCGGTGTCTGATAGACACCGCCACCATACAGAACCCTTTTCTGCCCTGTCGCAGGCGACCGGGGCGGAAAAGCGGCGGACAGTCTTTCCGTCCACCGCAGATGGTCTTTCCATCCGCCGCGGACCCCCCAGCCATACTAATATGGCGGTGGCTACCTCCGGCCTGGCGGGGGCGATCCGCCCGCCATCCTAATGGGGCCCTAAGTAAATCCCTAGGCTGCCACCAGCTGGGGAACTCATAATTCTAGTACAAGCAGCAAATGCAGCACAATTGCTAGAGCGCATGGTAGATAAAAATGTACATTGAACTAGAGATGGCAAAATTCCTTGTGCTGTCCCTAGGTTGTTGCAGATGGAGATAAAAGTAGTAGAGACATGTACAAAAGAGAGGGAATATGTGAGAGACAGAGGGGGTGAGACAGTGGGAAAATGAGAAGAGTCTTACAGAGGTATGTATGGTAGATAACATTGTAATAGGGTTAGGCGTGAATGAAAGGCGTGAGGGTATTGAGGGTAAGAGAAAAGTGTGAAACGAAAAATGAAAACAGGTGAAACAAAAGAAAATGAAAAGAGAATGAGAAGAGATAGAAATGTAAGTCAAGGAGGTACACATGAGAGGGAGGGAAAGAGTAAGAAAGAGGGATAAAGGAGGAAAGGAGAGTATAGTAATAAGAACAGACGGGAGACAGAGAAAGTGAGCGACAGTAAGAAATATGTAATTGATAAAGGGATAATATAGAGACAGAAGGGGCAATGGTGGGAGGAGAACATAGGAACAACAGAGAGGTGTATTTGTTTTTTCTTTTTTTTCTTTAAAAGGGCCATACTCGACACTTGGCGTGATTTAGAATTCGGTAGACTGGTTACTCGTCACAACATTGACGGATATCCTGTTCCCCAAAATTAAAGTCCCATAGGATATAATGGCTTTTATATTTTGGCTGACGGGATATCTGTCACAGCTGCCATCTGCTGAAATCTAAAGCAGGACCTAAGAGTAGGGAAAGTCTCTGTACTAGTACAGCAAGATCCCAGTCTTTGACAAATGCACATGTGACTGGCAGTCACAGCTGTTATTCAGCGCCAAGAGACCTCTGGGTGAACGTGCGTTTTACAAATACACATGTTATGTTATATTATGTTATTTGGCAGTAGTTGAAGCTGAATGAAGTGACAGGAGCAAGACTGCATGATAATACACCAGGAGTTACAGCAGGTCTTTGAGTGACAGCAACAGTACTTTTAGGGTGCCGATGTGGATAATCACAAGTGAGAAATGTGTCATAAATTTCATATTTACTCATTCATGCACTTATATATTTCTCTTAGTCAGGTAAGTGCCTGCTCCATAGAACTCTCTGTAACCAACATGTCACTCATGCCTTAACTGTGTAAGTTTTGTGAGCGTTGAATGTTTGTACTTGTCTGTCCTATACTGGTTCTGCCTAAGCTGTGCCTATTATATGAAGAAGGTTTGTTTCTACTACTGTTCCCCCATATGAACAAGCTAAATGGGGCCCCAGCTGCGTTTGTCTTCTAGAGAAGGCATTGCTATTTTAGGGAGAAAAAAAGGATATATTGAATGTACATACATAACATGTCCAATGAATATGGGACTTATTCTCAATATTTGATGGGTGATACAAAGACCTGCAGTCCTGAGAATGGTGTCTAGCCCTGTAAGGGCAACATTTAAGCATTGAAATATGGTGCCTCAAATAGAAGAGGCATCCATTGCTCGACCCTCCTGTTTTGTATTTTGTAGTAGAGAGATACCAGCAAAAACACTTTTAGCTTTGAGCTTAACAAAGGGCAAACATAAATGTCGACTTTAGGGACATAACTCCATCCAAACTTGGGACTCGGAAACTGTAAAATCACTGAAAAGGAGTCCTTCTTTCCCTGATGTAATTGATAGGGACAGCTGCCATGCCATTCAGCTTTCCGTATAGAACAGTGATTAGTGATTAAGACCCTTACCTTCCTTCAGAAGACTAATACATTCTTTTTTTTTTAAACAATTTTTATTTAAACATTTTGCATGGCATTGTATAAAGTACATGTCTGCATGACATCCATATAAACGTTTCCACCTTCCGTTTACGCTCTGCTAACAATATTTTCAGAAATAAATTACTGGGCATTAATATCAGTCTGTGCGCCCCTTGCTCTCAATAACCATCCTGTCGGCATGGACCTATTGACCTCTCCTTCTCATATGCTAGCATCTGACTCGGAGTCCTCCACCAGGGGTGGGCCACATATGTCGCCTCTATAGCTATTCCAACCTCCCCAAACCTTTCCCCATTTTTTCGGACATCCTCGATGGATATATACTGATTTTTCCGCCATCATTGCCATGTCCATATCCTTACACCATAGGCTAAGGTTAGGGCTATCCATGGATCCCCAGCGTTGCACGATGTTGCGCTTTGCTATTGTCATGCCTAACATCAACCAGTCTTGGGCCGTCCCAGCGAGATCTGTGGGCTCCCAGATGTTGAGCAAGCAGCACCTAGGTTCTGGCAATACTGTGACATGTGTGACTTGTGAGAGTGTTCGCATCACCGCCGCCCAATAAGAGATGATCCTGGGACATTGCCAGATAATATGGAAAATGTGCCTGCTTCCCCGCACTGTCTAAGGCAGAGTTGTGTGTCCGTGCGGTGTATTTTGTGGAGAAGCGTCCTCGTGTAATATGTGCGGTGTAGGATTTTAAGCTGCACTAGCCTTAGTCTCGATGGGATTGCTACCTCCCTGGGAGACGCAAGCGCTTCTCTCCAGTCAGCCTCCTCGATGTCTCCTAGTTCCCGCTTCCATGTACCCTTCAGCGCTGCTGTGGGATCCGGGTAATTGTTAATTATCTTACTGTAAGTCAGTGAGACCCCTTTCATGTGCAAGTGGTCAGTTAAAAGTCTATCTTCTAGTGGCGAGGATTCTTCAGGTCGTGTCCCTGGCGGTAGTAGGGATTGAAGTGCATGCTTAATCTGTAAATACCGGAATTGTTCTGTCTGCGTTAAGCCATAGGTGGCTTGTAAATGGGCAAAAGTAACCATTTCCCCCTTCTGCCAAAGGTCTCCCACTGTGGATATGCCTATTAGAGCCCAATTTCGGAACCCCTTGGTATTACCCAGCATCCCGAATTGTTTTGTGTCCCATAAAGGCATCGCTAGTGTCACTACCCCATCCCAGCCCAATGCCCTCTGTGTCTCAAACCATATACGAATTGCATGTGATGTTGGACCTGTTATGTTGTGTCTCTTCTTTTTATTGTATAATGCCCCCATGATCCCTGATGGAGCTAGTAAGAGCCTATCTAATCTAAACGCTGGATCCTCTTGGGGAATGGGAAGCCATTGATTGATAGCTACGAGCTGGTATGCTCAATAATATATCTTGGTGTCTGGGAGGGCTATTTCTCCATCGTACCAGCTTCTGGTTAATTTATGTAGGGCTATGCGGGGTGTCTTCCAGTCCCACAGCAGGATGGTCACGTCTGCATTAATCGCCGCAAAGTAGGCCGCGGGAACAGGTAATGGTGTGTTTTGTAGTGCGTAGAGGAACCTAAAATGAATGTGTGTCCGTCCTCATGTAACGTAACTGGTGCTATGTAAAGCGCTCTGATACCTGATTCGGTTCGGGTCTAGTTCGCGCTATATAAAACTCTGCAAAAAAAAAAAAAAAACGCGGGAGCGCCATCATCTTAAAGAGGTCGGCCATCCAATGTAACGTCAGTGGCAGTGTGCGCCAGTGTTTAACATCATTTTTGAATCGCGATAGAGGTTGGGTCAGATTACATTTCGTGAACTGTGCGCGGTCGTGTGTGATAAATATCCTGAGGTATTTAAACCCATCCGTGACTATCTGGAGCGTACAGCCTCACGGGAGTCGTGGAGGAGGACCTTGTAGAACATATAAAAGCGACTTCTCCCAATTATTGGTATATCCCGATAACCGCCCATAGGACACACAGATGTCTAAAAGGCAATTGATGGATTGCGCCAGAGATGTTAAGTATAGTAGTATATCATCCGCGTAGAGCGAGATGCGGTCTAGATTACCTAGGTGCATCACCCAGGGGAAACAACCATTATAAAGCGGTCATGACAACGTGTTACCATTACAACAAGCTTGTAACAATGCAAATGCTGTTACAACGCATGACCATCACAACGCAAATTTTTACCATGCATATGCTTTTACAACGCATGCCTTCGTTGTAAAGGCATGAATAGTAAAGGGATATGCGTTTCAAATGTAAGTACTAGGTAAGTATGGGTTTTGTTTTTAGGGTTTAGGGTGGGTATGGGTTTTGGATTGCAAGGGTAGTTTTAGACTTTAGGGTGGGTAAGGGCTTTGGGGTGGCAAAGGTAATTTTAGGGTTTAGGGTGGGTATGGGTTTTTGGGCTGCAAAGGAAATTTTAGGGTTTAAGGTGGGTATGGGTTTTGGGGTGGCAGGGGTGATTTTAGGGTTTACGGTGCGTATGGGTTTTGGAGTACAAGGATAATTGTAGGGTTTAGGGTGGTAGGGGATTTGGGGTGGCTAGGGTAATTTTACAGTTTAGGGTGGGTATGGGTTTTGAGGTGGCAAGGGCAATTTTAGGGTTTATGGTGGGTATAGGTATAGGTAATTTTAGGGTGGGTAGAGCTTTTGCGGTGGCAAGGATAATTTTAGGGTTTAGGGTGGGTATGGGTTTTTGGGTGGCAAGGGACATTTTAGGGGATTCGAGTGGGTATGGGTTTTTTGGGTTGCAAGGGTACTTTTTAAGTTTTAGGGTGGGTATGGGTTTTGGAGTGGCAAGGGTAATTTTAGGGGATTAGGGTGGGTATAGGTTTTTTGAGTGGCAAGGATCATTTTAGGGTTTAGGGTGGGTATGGGTTTTAGGGTGACAAGGGTAATTTTAGGGATTCAGGTGGGTAGGGTTTGCCGAGTGGCAAGGGTAATTTTAGGGTTTAGGGTGGTATGGGTTATGGGGTGGCAAAGGTAATATTAGGGTTCAAGGTGGGTATGTGTTTTGGGGTGACAGGGTATTTTTAGGGTTTAGGGTGGGTATGGGTTTTTGGGTGGCAAGGGTAATTTTAGGGTTTAGGGTGGATATGGTTTTGGGGGGGCAAGGGAAATTTTAGGTTTTAGGGTGGGTTTGGGTTTTGGGGTGACAAGGGTAATTTCAGGGTTTAAGGTGGGTATGGGTTTGGGGTGGCAAGGGTAATTTTAGGGTTTAAGGTGGATAGGGGTTTTGGGGAGGCAAGGGTAATTTTATATACATAGCGTTTATACTTACCTGTAAAATGCTTACATTTTCAAACTTAACTTTAATCACGCAGATGCCTTTACCAATCATGCTATTACAATGAAATTCAATGTAAAGGCATGCGTTGTAAAGGCATATGCAAGGTAAAAGTTTAGGCCCATTAGGATGGCAGGCGGACTTCTGTCTGCCCCCCACCCTAGTGGTGCTGGGACCGGCCGTCAGTGGTGCGGCGGTCCCTATCAGCGATTAGGATGCCACCGCCACCATGGCGGTGGCATCCTCCATTCCCAGAATTGTGGCAGGCGGTGCTCACAGCACCGTCCGCCACAATACTGGGAATGCACTGCGTGCATTATCATGCCACCATGTCCATGACAATGCAGGGGGTACGTACCCCCATGTGCAACCCCCACTCCAATACCCTGGGGGCCCACAATGGGCCCCCGAATGCAAAATCCACATGCCTCTCCGAAAGGCATATTTCCGCCCCCATACTAATATGGATGGCGGTGTCTAGCAGACACCGCCACCACATTAAACCCTTTTCCGGCCGGTCGACTTGTCGACCGGACGGAAAAGCGGCAGACGGTCTTCCCGTCCGCTGCGGTATCCCCCCCATACTAATGTGGCGGGGGCTAAATGGATGGCGGGCGGGGAGGGATGTAGGGCGGATCACCACCGACCTTCGGGCGGTGGCGAACTGCCCTACTTCCTAATTACTTCCTTGCGTAGTAATCGTAACGCGTTGTTGCAGCACTTGCATTGTTACAACCGCGTTATAATGGCATGCATTGTAATGGCATGCGTTGTGCTGTCATGCAACCTCACCCTGTGTCTAACTAGCAAATACTTCAGCCTTTCGTTTTCTTCAGGTTATGTTCTCCTATGCATTGGTCAACAGATTTAACTAAGCTATTGATAAACGTATCTGAGTTTGCCCTGATGCTTCCCATGTCCAATATTTGTCTGTCTTCTTCCTTGATTGTAGTAAGTCATATGCTCCATGCTAGTTGGTCCTATATTTGAAGTGGTGTCTTTTTATGAAGCTCATATGGAGTTGTCTGGGTCTTGCATCCTTGGGAATCTCCAGCAACTCCAGAGGTTCCTCCCACCACGTCCATGACAATGCAGCATGTGCACCCCCCATGTGCACTGCCCACTCCTCCAATACGGCAAGTCGACCGGGCGGAAAAGCGGCAGACAGTCTTCACGTCCGCCGCGGTACCCCCCCCCCATACTAATGTGGCGGGGGCTAAATGGGTGGCGGGCAGGGAAGGATGCAGGGCGGATCGCCACCGCCATGCGGGCGGTGTCGATCCGCCCTACATCCTAATGACCCCATTGCATAGTAATGGTAACGCGTTGTTGCAGCACTTGCATTGTTACAACCGCGTTGTAATGGCATGCATTGTAATGGCATGCGTTGGGCTGCCATACAACCTTACCCAGTGTCTAACTGGCAAATACTTCAGCCCTTCGTTTTCTTCAGGTTATGTTCTCCTATGCATTGGTCAACAGATTTAAATAAGCTACTGTTAAACGCATCTGAGTTTGCCCTGATGCTTCCTATGTCCAATATTTGTCTGTCTTCATCCTTGATTGTAGTAAGTCATATGCTCCAGGCTAGTTGGTCCTATATTTGAAGTGGTGTCTTTTTATGAAGTTCATATGGAGTTGTTTGGGTCGTGCATCCTTGGGAAACCCCAGAAACTCCCTTGGCACCCTTCTGGCTCCATCTGATTCACATCTACCACCTTGGCCGTTTCCATGCTGCCCAGTCTTGAAGAAACCACATTTGAGTCCTTGATAGCATTTTAATGTGTCCAGACATACCACCCTGCCCTTATTTTGAGGAGTCATAATCACCTTTGCCTGAGAGACTATAAGCAGCATTCCAGCACCCCCCACCCCACTTCCCATATCGACTTGTTAGTCTTTGCTGCTGATGAAAGGCAATGACCAAGAAACGTGACTAGAGATGCAAACGTGACTGCACTAAAACAGATGGCGAACACTTTCAACTTGAGAGTACTTGAACCAGCTATGAACTGCAATAACCAGAATGCATTTGGAAAAACTGATATTCCAACAGTGTTCTCCCTCTCCACTGTAAACATATACTGACAATCAAAACAACTGTGGATGTGCAAAAACGTGTGTATAAGATTGCGAAGGTTGTGCAATACAATGATAATGTCCATAAATACAATCGTAATGGATATTGGTTCTGGAAATACAGGAAAAATTTATAAAATATTAAGGCCTCTAATAAAATCGAAGAAATTGCGCCAACTTATCAACGTTAACAGGGATGTCTTTCTCTATTCTTTGTGAAACAGTCACACAAGATTTACAGATTTCTATATCCAGTCCATCGAAATAGGGATCATCTCCATAGTCAGTGGTATCATGACAACCTCCTGTGAATATGGCCCTCAGGATTGGAGCAGGGTTGTGATTACCTCAATAGTCATCAGCTCAGCAAAAAAAAAAGTTACAATATTTGCAGGATTAGAGTTATAGGTTAATTAATTGTTTTCTACATATAATCAATTCTATAAAATAAAGTTGTTGCTAGAACGTAGATGATTCTAATTGTATCCAACCAATGAGTGAGTTCTTTCGTGTCTTGGGTCTAGGCTAATAAAGAGAATCAATTTTATTTACATGTTTTTTGATCAAGAGATGAGTACGGTTGTGTGTCAATGTAAACAAAAATGCTATTACCTCCCCTCAGCTTCGGTGAAGGTAAATGGCCACACATCCACTCCCTTTCCCATCAATAGGGGCACGTGTCAGGGGTGCCCCCTCTCTCCCCTGTTGTTTGCTCTATGTATGGAGCCCTCCACCCAGAGGGTCCGCAACGACCCTGAAATCACCGACATAACATTTGGAGGCGACCAACATAAAATGTGTCTCTATGCCGACGACGTGCTGGTGACTCTAGACAGGCTAGCCTTGTCCTTACCCGCATTTCTTGCCATGGGCTTCTGGGTCAATGTAGTCAAATCCTTGGCTGTGAGTCTTTCACTTTTCCGCGAGACAGAAACCCGACTATCATCCCAGTTCCCTTTCCAATGGCCTTGAGCCCATATCTGGGTATTCAGCTTGTACCCACTCTCCAGAAAACAATCGACATTAACTATTGAGCACTGTTTAAACAAGTCCAAGCAGAATTATCCCGATGGGGCTGCCTCCAGACATCATGGCTTAGAAGAATTATGGCGCTATCATCCTCCCCAAAATACTCTAAGTGTTACAAACAATTCCCCTCTCGCCACCGGCCGGAATGCTCCATAAGATTCAGACCAAGTTTCACCACTACGCCTGGGCCCGGAAACAATCTCGGATGTGCAGCTAGATCAGTTATCTCTCCCCATGGGACGTGGGGCTGGGCATACCTAACCTCAAACTCTTTTTCCCAGGCTACCTAACTTGGATATTTTGTTGAATGGAACAGGGATGAATTGGAGCGTCACTGGTTATTTCAAGATTGGGCGGTGGCCGGAACATCCTTATGGAAGATCCCCTTTCAGAAGAAACCACATCGGCCCTGTAACGTTTACCTATCGCCCATCACAAAGGTGACTATGGACAGCTGGGACCGGTGCAGCACGCGGTATGGACTGTCATCCTTTCCATCCCTGTGGTCTCCCTTATTCAACAACCCAGACTTCTCACCCGGGACCATCCCTAGTGCATTCCCAGCGTGGCGGCAAACAAAATGTCGCTCAATGGGCCACTTGACGGATGAGGAAGAGGTCATTCCCTTCCCTCAGTTACACCTTTGTACTCTCTACCATTCCTATGTGACTCTTAGAGTATATCCATTTGTATCTCTTCCTTGAGTGACTTTACTATTTGTACATTTGCAAATTTTCTTTCTGTTTGTATGTCTTCCTTGTGTGACTTTTCATCTTGTATATTTGCAATTTTTTCTATTTGTATCTTTTATGTAACTCATGTAATCCTAAATCCTTATGTATCGCAACTGGTTCTTTTAGAAAGCGCTCTAACTCCGTCAGGTAATGTTCGCGCTATATAAATTCGCAATAAATAAATAAAATAAATAAATTTCAATCTCCCCGAAACCGAGCGCATGGACTACTTACATCTCTGTCACTGGATCTTGCACCTGGACAATAATGCCGCCTCACACAGACACCTCTTGGCTTATGAAAAATGGCTGATCACGAAAACCTCAGACAAGAGGACAATCTCCGATCTATATGACTTTCTACTCCAGCCCACGAGTGACTCTCACAAACCTAACCAGCCTTGCTGGGAAAAAGAGATTGGGAGGCAGTTGACGGACGCGGAATGGGGACAGATCTATCATGGAGCTCGCCACACAGCCACCCATACCGCCCTTACTGAAACACTCACTAAAATAGTGACATATTGGTACCTCACCCTGAGAGACTGCATAGGATGGACCCATCCAAAACAGAATACTGCTGGAGGGGCTGTGGTGGGTTGGGCTCTCTGACACACATCCTGAGGGAATGTCCGCTGCTTCAACCATACTGGACACTAATTCTCGACGACATTGACCGTCATCTAGACACCTAGCTTCCCAGATTCCCTTCCTGCATACTATTAGGCCTCCCTAATCCTCTAACTTACCCTTTGAAAACAACGCGTAGGCGTCAAATTGGGCTGGCACTAGGGGTAGCATCACAAAGCATTCTCGCCTGTTGGGGCACGAAACGAACACCAACCCATCTCAACTGGTTCCACCGCCTATGGCACATCCTCGGAATGGAAATAATTACCCTTATTATTAGGAATCGCGAGCTATCCTAACGGGAACTATGGCAACCATACATTACCCTCTTTCCCCAAGATTTCAGGGAACTCACATGCCCTAAATACCTCTGTATCCTGCGGATAACTGAGCCTCCTGTAGTCGCTGCGCAGTGACCATCGCCTGTTCTCATGGGACAAATTAAGCAGGACATGCTCCACACTATATTGAGTGTGAGGGGGGTGGGTGGTGGGTTGAGTTTTGTTTCTTTTCTTCAGGTATATGTATTCTGTAATTTGGAGGGCTTTGCCCGTCAGATCTGTTGCGTAAGATGTTAATCGCCTGTAATTCACACTCATGTTGGCTTCCAAAGATAAAAAGATTTGAACCATAAGTAAACAAAAATCCGGCCATAAGGGTTTTGGAGTTGGGTCTAAAGTAAAAGTGTCCAGCCTGTTTCTTTATTGCTTATTTATTTTATTAAGTGATACGTGAAATAAATAGGAAGAGTTAATCAAAGAAACAGTAAGTAATGACAAATAATGCAGCATTATTTGTACAAAAAGAGATCGTAATAAGGGGAGGCATATTTATATTGATGGAACACTTTATGGAGAGTTTCAGAGAGAATATGTTTTTTAAAGAAATGTGAAAGGGACAAAGTTTGAGGGAGGAGTGGAGGACCATAGGCAGCAAGTGCCACAGCTCGGGTGATCTAGAGAAAGGGGAGGTGCAAAGAGGTAGAGGTGAGACCACACATATTTTAGAAAGACAATGTAGCGATGACAGTGAACTGCATAAGAGAGGCATGGTACATTAGGTCCAGGAGGGCTAGAGTGATGCCTTATTTCCAGGATAAACTCAGTGTATTCAAATGAGATCCATTATAGGTAGTTGTATCTTATGTAGAAATACATAACATCTAACTTGAATGTATCTCTCTCCTAACCTTTTGGTAGATAACTATAGGTTAGGAAGAAAGGCTCAGGGGATACTCACATGGCACATCGAGTTGGTAGACCCTTCCCTGCCAGCCAGCTATAGGCCCATCTCATGCCTCCCATTCCCGGCTAAGATTTTCGAAAAAATCATGAATCTCCAGTTGTCAACCTTTATTCATAACAACAACCTACTGGATGACACCCAGTTTGGGTTCCGACAGGGACATGGCACGGAGACTGCGCTCCTGAAAGCTGCGGACGAGATACGGTCCACTATGGACAATGGAGGAGCCGCTATCCTAATACTCCTAGACTTGTCCGCCGCCTTCGACACGGTCGATCACGTTACCTTGATCGACCGTGTCGCAGCTATAGGGATAAAAGGCAAAGCTAAGGAGCTTCTTGCCTCATTTTTGTCAAACCGCTCGCAATCTGTGAAGCTGGGCCAATACACCTCCCAAACCTTTTCTTTGCCTTGTGGTGTACCCCAGGGATCCTCGCTAAGCCCGACACTGTTCAATATATACGTGTCGGACTTGGCGAGGGTCATCAAATCTCACGGAATCTTCCTTACCACATACGCTGACGACACCCAGTTGGTGTTGTCCATATACGACGATGGCTCCACTGTAGCTGCGAATTTCCAATCCGGAATGAATGCGATAAGCTCCTGGATGTCATCAAACTGTCTGAAGCTTAACTCTGATAAGACAGAGGTGATGACATTCGGGAGACTACAGCCGTCCTGGTCTCCACAATGGTGGCCACACCAGATGGGACATCCTCCGGAACCGGTATCAAAAGTGCGAAATCTGGGGGTTGTCTTTGACAACAAGCTGTCATTCCAGCAGCACGCCAATTCTGTGGTGTCCTCATCTTTTTTCATTCTAAAAAGGATCAAGAAACTTATTCCCTATCTACCATCATCTGCAGGCAAAACATTAGTCAGTACATTAGTTTTCTCTAAAACTGACTACTGCAATGCCCTATTTTTAAATGCACAACAAAAGGTCCTAAATAAACTACAGGCAGTGCAAAATGCAGCGGCTAGGACCCTGCTATCTATTCCCAAATTTGCACCTGTCTCCCCCTACATCCGACAGCTACACTGGCTGCCTTTGAGGAGCCGCATTAAATTTAAAGCGTTATGTATAGCTTACAAGGCTATCAACAATCATGGACCGCTATACTTAAGACAAGCCTTTCGCCCGCTTGAACATCCCAGGGCACTACGCTCATCCTCGGCTCACCTGCTAACAGTCCCCCGCACCAGGAGGGTCAACTGGGGAGACAAACGCTTCACGGTTGGCACAGCCAAATTATGGAACACATTACCCCTCCACATCAAATGTGCTCCAACCCTGCTCAACTTCAGAAAAAAGCTGAAAACTTGGCTGTTCTCAGCCTAAAATCTCACCCTTCCGCCAGAGAGTCTAGCAACTTAGCGCCGAGACACCTTCGGGTATTTGCGCGCTCTAAAAATCGATAAAATAAATAAATAAAATAAATAAATAAAGGCTGGAGTTTCTCTCGGATGGTACCCAGTACTTTCAGCAACATGCTGCTTTGAGGTCACCCGTTTCCGGTGTAATGAGCTTCTACCTGACAATTTGCCTCCAGTGGAGAAGGTTATGCCCACATTGAGGTTTATCTATCACAATGCGTCCATGATGAACTAGGAGAACCCTCCATTCCACTGTTTCATTTTGCCCATAAAATTACACCTCACGTAGCCCCTCTCAGGTGGAATTTCTACCTGATTTTCTATTCATATGAGATTTCGGGGAAACCTTCACTGTCTGTCAGATGAGTCCAGGAGCTGTTTTATGGCAATTCTGCTGGTGCTGTAGGTGTTTTGCACCCTCTTTCAGCACCTCTGAGGCAATGTCTTACTAGAGGAGGGGCAGCTCAGAGCTCTGTGGTCCCTATGATAATAGGAAATGCACAGCTTGAATTTATTTATGTATTTATTTTTTTACGGTATTTATAGACCACATCCCTAGCCGCCAGGGGTGCGGGATGCTTTATATAGAACAGTACAGATGGGACATCTTTATAACTTCAACTTCCAGCTGTATTCTGGGTAATCAGTGTCGCTGGAGAGCTGAGAGGAGAATAATAGGGTTGAAAGAACTTGGAAATGTGCATGTGTGTGTCTCCTTCCCTCCCTCCATTCCATCGCTCTCTTCCTCTTGCTGTCTGTCTCTTTCTTCTTACTCTCTCACCTCTCTCTCTTGCTCTCTCCCTCTTTCTTTCCCTTCCACCTTTTCTCACTCTCTTTAGCTCTCTCCTTGCTTTCTCTCTTTCTCTTCTTTTCTCTTAGGAAATTCCAGCACACCAACCATGGGAAATGAGAGCCCAAATTAAAAAGCACATTAGCACACTATGGGGTCGATTAGGATCGCGGACGGACTTGAGTCCGTCCGCGACCCCTGAGGAGGAGGGAACGTCCGCATGGGCTGCGGCGTTCCCTCCGATCAAATTAGGATGTGACCGCCAGGGTGGCGGTCACATCCTCTATCACTAACATTGCGGCGGGTGCAGCTTCAAGCTGCATCCGCCGCAATGTAAAAAATCCATTCACAGCATTTGCGTGCACAAAGCGGCAGGCACCGCGCGGTGCCTGCTGCATTGTGCACGCAAATGCAGGGGGGTACCATAGGTACCCCCCATGTGCACCCCCCACCCCACCTTCACCCAGGGGGCCCGCAACGGGCCCCCAAAGTGAAGGTCCGTATGCTTTTCCACAGCGGTAAAGCCGCCGCGGAAAAGCATATATTTTCAGACATCCTAATATGCCTGGCGGTGTCTGATAGACACCGCCAGACATGTTAGTGCTTTTCCGCCGCGGTGGAAAAGCGGCGGACAGATTATCAGACCCACCAGCCATCCTAATTTGGCGATGGGTCTTTGGAGTCTCCGCCGCGGTTTTTCCGCATCCTCCAGGCCGGCGGACACTTCCGCCGGCCCGGAGGATGCGGAAAAACCGCCATCCTAATCGGCCCCTTAGAATGGTTGAATACGTTATACAAATGTAGCTAACATAACATATATCTGTAGATTTGTCCCCCTTGCTGGGGTTTCTTTCTTGGAACTCACCATGGTTAAAGACAAAGAGCAAAAAATGCGTTGTTGTTAATTACTTAATATTTTTTAATAACTTGACATGCGAAGGTTCTGTATATCTGTGACTGTGAAGATTGCATTGCGTCTTGTGCTACTTTCCAACAGGACAACAAGGGCTAACTATTCACTCTGTGAAAGCACCACTTGATAACAACACGAATGAATGAAAGAACATCGTTTAGGAAAATACTTTTTTTTCTATCTTCTCTGACCATCAAAATACTTTGGGGCACATTATGATGGAGGATTTTCCGCATCCGGAAAATCCTCTGCGGACCCACCAAAGACCCACCGCCACATTAGGATGGCTGGTGGGTCCTGGTTTCTGTCCGCCGCTTTTCCGCCGCGGTTGGCTTACAACCGCGGCGGAAAAGGCCTAATATGGTGGCGGTGTCTCTCAGACACCACCAGACATATTAGGATGGCTGTGCAAACATGCTTTTCCGCGGCGGATTCTCCGCCGAGGAAAAGCATGTGGATCTTCACCTTGGGGGCCTGTATCGGGCCCCCTGGGTGAAGAGGGGGTGGGGGGTGCATGAAGCGGCAGGCACCGCGCGGTGCCTGCCACTTTGTGCATGCAAATGCACTGCTTTCATTTTTTACATTGCGGCGGGTGCTGTTTCAAGCAGCACCCGTCGCAATGTAAAAAATACAGGATGTGACCGCCAGGGTGGCGGTCACATCCTAATTGCCATGGAGGGACCACCGCTGCCCATGCGGACGGTCCCTCTTACGCAGGGGTGGCGGACGGACGCAAGTCCGTCCGCCATCATAATAGGGCCCTTAATATCTTCAATACCCCATGACCATTGCATTACAGATAGCCCTTGACATAGACATCGCTGCAACCCCATTCTAGACTTCTGAACCAAGGTCCAACAGTGTTCTACACACTAACATTACAGTTTAATCTACAAGTACTCACACTCAGACACCACTTACTCAACAGAACCCCTAATTATCAGGCTCACAACACAGCATCAGCACCATCTAGTTTTAACAGTGCTTTTAAATTAACAGCACGGTTGTGAACCACACCAATATACTCCCTAGAAACAACCGGATAAAACCAGTGTGGGAAATGGATTCCACTCATTTAATCCCCCAGTAAGCCTGCCTTGTTGATAATAACACCCCTTATATTGTGTCTAGTATAGGTGGGGGTATTGTGACTATGGAGTTCAGGGCTTGCTGGGAATGTGAACTGTTTTGAAGGTATCACCAAGTAATATTCCCATCTAATTTACTATACATAGTTCTAAGTTAATGTGTAGTGTTTAGTAGTGTGTGTGTGCAATAAAGTACTTTTCCTTTTTTATAAGGAAAAACACTGCCTGGACAATGTTTTATTGAGTGTTGTTGCGTACCAGCGAGCTGGAGCTACTCACCCACACCACCTCCCCTGCGTGGGCCTTGGGCTGCTCTGCATCGCTACCGATAGACTCAAATGCTACAATGAGGTACTTAGTTCCCAGTAAGGAGAAAGTTGTGGGATTATTACTTATGAAGGACTCATATCCTTTGCAACTAACAAACACAATTTCTTACTTTGGTTACCAGCACTGGGAACAATAGTATTCATTTCCAGGACGCACACATAACATTTGAAAAGTTCAATTTGTCACTTATTACCTATGCATTAATGTGCAAATGCCAGAGCGCAAGCTCTGAGAGGGGATCCCGGATTTGATTGAGTGATCTCAAAATGTGGGAAAAGAAAAGCCCCCACATATATATTCATGTGAAGACATGGCTGGTTGATGTAATAGCTGTGCTTAATGTCAGAAGTTGAAATGATTTAAAAGTGGAGTGGACTTTCCTGAAGAGTTTCCATTAGATCAATCCAAGGCCATTGATCTAATGCAACCCCAACACTACATACACTAGGTCTGTAGGAGCAGAGTGTGTTTTTAGGTTTAAGGACTGCAACAATACCCACACCATAGATTGGGAAGAGGGGGTGGGTCCTACTTCTTGGGATGTAAGTGACTGGGGGGATTCCAGTTATTCTCGCACTTATAATGGGCAATGCAAATTTCATGTGATAGAGCCTACATTAAGTCATTCCCTTTGCAGACCTTTTCTTACCACTGGTGCAGGCCAAATTCCACTAATACACTGGGGCTTGACAGAACCAGGAAGTTAAAGGCACCCCTAGGGGTTCCCGTCAGCGGGGTGGGTTGATCCACAAAATTGTTCCCATGGTGGGGTTGCAAGAAAATGTTGTGCTTCCAGAGGTCCCAATTCGTTGCTGGGGAGAGAGCTGTCAGAAGGTGGGCAATGGTGGTGATGGGCCCAATACAGGGATTGGTTCTCAAAGTAGTAAATGTGGTGGTAGCACCTAAGGAGATAGAGGATGGGTAGTGGGTGCCATTGTTTGCCCAGGCACGCTAGAGACCAGCCTTGAGGAGATCTCAGGGGGGTGTGGACTCCCTAATATTTCAGAATGGTTTAGTGGAGGACCCTGTTGTCAGGGTAGGGTAGGCGACTGCCCGAGTACAGTGGAGGATGAAATCATCAGGGAGGCAGAGAAGCACATAGCAGAGAAAGAGCAACGCATGTGTGGTTGGGGGGAGAAAAACACATGGGCGAGAGAAATAAATACACTGTATGGTTGAGACATGGGAGAGAGAGAGCAACACAAGCGCAGGTTGCAGGACAGAAGCGCATGGGCGAGATAGAGCAACAGAGTGGGGACAGAAAAGCACACGGGGAGAGAGAAGAACACAAACGTGGTTGAAGGGAGAGAAGCACACACTTGTGAAAGAGCAACCAGGAGCCTTAGGGTCAGAAAGAAGCACATGGGCAAGAGAGAGCCATGCGGCGCGAGGGCGAGAAAAACACAAAAGGGAGACAGCTGGAAAACACATGCTCGCACATGGAGTGCTTAAGCTAAAAGAAAAAAAATGTTTGCTAAAAGTCAGCAGTGGAGAGTTTAAAAGCCATCCTATTAGAGAGATGGTGAAGAGGTTATGCTCCAGAGGAGGGACAAACACAAGACTGACAAACAGCAACACAGAAATGTATCAATGGAATTTTACGTGAAGCACAAGTCAAGACACTTCACTGAGTTATTTGCGTATATCACCCCATCCATTTCTACTACAGAAGAGGAAACGTGGAAGAGCCTAAGAAATGATTGGAATAACTGTGTCTAGCCTGCTCAGTTAGTGGTTTATAGGACATAGGAATGGTGCTACTGGGATGTCTACCAGCATATATTAGGAGAGTCTCGCCTGCCAGGATACAGAGCAAGTCCACAGGAGAAGGTAGTTAAGCCGAAACGCTGATTGCAGTGGAATGGGGAGTAACAGACCCCAGTACAAAACTATGTTCCTGCTCTTTAACAGCTGAGAGAAGGGCAGGGGTGAGCAATGACTCTCGGTGAGGAACACATTCTAGTTTCTGCATGGAAATTATGTAAGAGGCCTCCTTCGGATAGTTAGGCAACACAGAGGTGGAATTGCACAAAGGTTGTTTAGGGCTGTGCTGCAGTGTGTTGCAACTGGCGGTTTTGCTGAAAAGTTGTAGTTTACTATCACAAAATTGCAGTTAGTTGAGTAACTTACTTTGCTCAGAAACACATCTGAAAGGGAATGCGGAAGTTAAGAATTAACTTTTTAGGTAAGAACTAAGCATTTTTCACTTCAATATCAACGTGTTTATTTCTTCTGTTTCTAGTTGTTGCTTTATTGTTTTTACTCAGAAGATGTGTTCTCGTCTTTTTTTTAGCAATGCAGATTTTGAAATTGTCCTGCCTTTGAGCCATGTATTGTTTGAAGAAGCATACAAGGGTTACATAGAAATCAAATGAATCACCAATTTCAACCACTTGAGTGAACAATGACATAAGGATTTCTTGATCCCTAAGCAAAGTGACATTTTGATACCCCTTCCTGGCAATGGATCTATCTGTCCCCACCATCTGAGTGCCCCTCTGGGCAGATACCTTTACATTTCTTTAGACCCAGCCTGTCCAGAGCATAGAGTGCCTTTCAGACGTGACATAATAGTGTCTACATTGCTTTCTGCTGTCAGGAGGTGTTTTTTACCACCTGCATTACTTAACTTTGTAGAGGACTGACAGCAGCAATACAATACAGTTATATAGAGAAAAGGTAGGCCTTTTTACATCGCCTTCTGGCCTCTGCCATCTTGTTAAATGGGTCTGCCTACACCCTGCAACAGACTCCTCCACCCATTCATATGGGACATGTGTATTATAATCTATATGTGTGAGGATATGTGTGGAGTGTGCGATACATGAAGCCATAGCCACTCTGCAATCCAAGGAGGGACCTGGAATTTTAAGGGGGGAGGGTATTGCTTCCCTGGGAATAATATCCAGTGAATACACAAAGATGCACTTACCTCAAAAGATAAAGTGAAGCTCCATGATCCTAGGGACTTCACAAGGGGTTCGCTGCAGGTGCTTAACAGTTCCCAGAAAATAAAATGTGCCTGTAACATGCAGTAAATGCCCTGTTAGGATCAAAACTCAGCAATACTGAGATATTTTCTGTGTGTAAGAAGAGCCCTCACATACTAGAGGTCATGGCAAAAGATGAAAAAGAAAGAAAATACGACGCTAAGAAAGGGTTTTTCTGGCTAGTTTCTTGCATTTGTAACATTAACGGTCTTCCGCATTCGTGGGTGTGAAATAATAATTTGTGACCGACCATCCAAATGTATGGGCGACCCTGCTTCTGCTTCGCTAATTCAGCTGAGGGGACTGCTAAATGTGTTGTAAAGTCCACGATGGGGCCTGTAGTTTGTAATCATGAAATAAAACCATTTTCCTGAGGACATTTGGAAATAAACCAGAATAATGATATTGTCTCCAAGGGGCTTTGGGCAGGGTTCTCGACCATGGTGTGGAATATGTGAAATGCATGCACCTCCCTACCAATGAATACAAGGGGACCTGTAGATAGTTTAGCCAATAGGTGAGAGGTGGCAGCTATGAGCTGTAGACAGCTAATACTGGGCACATTATACACTCACCGGTACAAAATGGCGGAACACAAGACACAAACATGTAGCCAAGATATGTTTGCTCGAGAGCAGGAAGGAGTTAGTTAGGTATATACCATAAGCAAAGATGCAAATATATACAAAGTGCACCCAAGTCCATTGGTGATGCTCCTCTTGATGTTAGGGCGTGTTGGTGTACAAAGTGTTTCACTAGGATGAGGGTACAAAGTTGGAGACCAGGTGGAATCGTGTATATTGGATAAGGAAACATGTCTGCAGATCAAATGATGAGTCGAATAAGTGAGTGGTAAAAAGGACAAGAACGAAAAAGTCTGGCTCCACATTGCCAGGCAGATATGGAATTGGTAAAACAGGCCTCTTGGTGTACAACTGCCTCTGGGCCCTCCATGTAACAGTAAGTTAATGGAGCAATCTTACTTGGAATTGTTGTAGTAGTGGCAAGATATTAACATGATAGCAGTGTAGGATGGACACAGTGTGAAGCTTGATCCAAGCTGATCTGCCTGGATTTATGAATTCTGTAGCAGCGACAGTCGACACCCATTATTTTTGATCAACGTGAGCCAGTTGTCGTGGGTCACACGTTAAACTTGTTAAGGCCTCATTCAGTGGAGACACTTTTAACCCAGACTAGAACACAGAACTAGACTAACTCAAGGTTTATTAAATATGAAATGACAGTACTTGCAGCACTAAAAGTTTCGATTTGAAAGTTGTAGTATTTTAAACCCAGCTACCCTTTTGCCACTTCAAATAGATGCAAATGATGAGGATGTTAAAGAAAGTGTACATAATTGCATTGATTGAATAGAATTATGCACGAAACCGAGAACTGATATTGGAGATGTATCACTCGATTTGTCTGATTTGGTTTTATTTGTGGCTGATTCATTGTTCGAGAGATTCCCAAAGAAGTTTACAAGCAGCATATGCAGTTTGCACATTAACATGTATTATGGAGGGTAAACATTGTTTACCACGAAACCTTTTCCCCGCAGGGAATTACAACGTGGTCGTTACCACGACCACATTGTAACCACGCATACCATTACCCCGCAAGTCATAACAACGACTTGTGGAGGGGGCAGAAGGTGTTGGATTTAAAATTCAACACCTTCCCTACTGATTCACAGACTGGAGTTGGAATAGTAAATTATACTATTCCAACATCCAGCGCCCCCCCCTCCGCAAGTCGTTGTTACGACTTGCGGGGTAATGGTATGCATGGTTACAACGCGGTCACTGTAACAACCGCATTCTAATTCCCTGCGGGGAAAAATATTGCGGAAAAAAAGGCATATTCATTATGGAGGCATCATACTTGTGCAAAGTAATTTCGGCACAAGTGGCTGAATTAAATGCCGTAGCCAATACACTGAATGTTAAAATCTACACTGATTTATTTTTAAACTAATCTTATTGCCGTTTACATGTTATACAACAGGACCACTTCCAGCGCCAGTAGGTAAGTAGCAGGATCAGGATCTGATGACCTCCAGTCCTCTCTCTCCTTCACTGACTCTTCGCCTCGACTCACTTGGTGTCCTTGCGGCTCCCTGCCCTGGTTCACCTCCCCTCTCCCCTTCCTCCACTTCCTTACTTCCTGCCCAAGTGACTACTCTCCCCCCGTCTCCCTCCCCATCTGCAGCTTCTGCTTTTCTGCTCAACACTCGGTCGGCAGTCAAGCACCAAATTGAACTTTTTAATTTTCTATCCACACATTCCCCCGACTATCTTTTTCTCACCGAAACATGGTTTACTACAGACTCACTTCCTGATCTCTTGGCTATTCTCCCTGATACCTATTACGCTCTCCGCATGGACCGTCCGGCGGACAAAGCCGGTGGCGGTGTGGCAATGATCATTCGTTCCTCCCTCAGATTCCAGCTCCTTGACCACCCTCCCTTACCTCATGTGGACTATCTGGTTGCTCGGTCCATCAATCTTACCGACCCCCTCACTTTTGTGCTTGTTTACCGTCCTCCCCAGTCCATGCCTCAGTTTGTTCCCCATCTCCAGGACCTCTTGGCCACCCTGGCAGTTAACAACTCGTCTGTAATTTTGCTTGGGGACTTCAATTACTGGCCCGATGATCCCAAAGAATGTTCTGCCTCCAAAGACTTTTCTGCCACTCTTCAGTCACTTAACCTTTCTCCTCACATCACTCTCCCCACCCACGACAAAGGTCATATTCTAGACCAACTGTGGTCATTGCGCCGCCAAATTTCTCTTCCCTCTATTCTTCCCTGCATCTGGTCGGATCATTTTATGATTTCTTTTAATATTTTTTCTGCTTCCCCGGTTAAAACTCCATTCACTAAGAACGTGTCAGTCCGCTGTTGGAGCAAGACGGACCTTGCTCTCCTTTCTTCTTCCCTGGCCTCTACAGCTCCTGATTTGACGGATCTCCCCCTTGAATCTCAAGCTGATGCGATCAGCTCTTGGCTTTCTACTTCCTGTGACATCGCTGCTCCCCTTAAGAAAGTCAAATCTGTTCGGCCTCACGATGCCAACAGATGGTTCACGAGCGAACTAAAAGATCTCAAACTTAGTCTCAGGCGCTCGGAGCGCCACTGGAGACGCAAATACTGCCCCTTGCTTCGCACTAGGTATAAACTGTTACTGAATAGCTACAAGAAAGCCATTGTGTCGGCCAAAACCGCTTACTTCTCAGAGAAGGTCTCTCTTTCTATTAATAAACCCCGCGAGATCTTCTCTCTGGTCAAGCAGCTCGCTACCTCTGACCGCACTAACATCAGTTCTGCTCCATCTCAGTCTTTCTGCCTAACTCTCAACAATTACTTTATTGATAAGATCACTGCCATTAAAAACAACATCTCCACAGTTTCTCAAATTCAAGCTACCTTCTTTCCTCCCCCGCCGCCTCTGCTGCTGGATCATTTTCCCCCTATCACCTCTGAACAATTTTTCATTTTGCTTGCTAAAGTTAAGTCCGGCTCCCCAACTGACTGTGCCCCGGCTCGGATTCTTCAAACCCTTTTCTCCTTCTGTCCTGGACCCCCTCTCACTCTGCTCAATTCTTCCCTGGCTCTCGGCTCCGTCCCTTCCTCCTTTAAATCCGCTATTGTCCTCCCTATTATCAAGAAACCGGGTCTGGATCCATCTTCACCCCCTAATTTTAGGCCCATCTCCCTCCTCCCGTACCTGGGAAAGAACTTGGAAAGACATGTCACCTCTTGTCTGTCCTCCCACATCGAGGACCACTGCCTCTTAGCTTCCCATCAGGCGGGTTTCCGCCCCGGCCATTCCACCGAGACTGTTGTCACCGCCGTCCTGGATGAGCTCAAGGGTAAGGCGGACCTTGGCCTTCCCCAGGCGCTGGTGCTCCTTGACTTGTCGGCTGCGTTTGACACGGTCGACCACGCCATTCTTCTCGACCGTGTCAGCGCAGCCGGCATTAGAGGTGATGCTCTCTCTTGGATAGCATCCTTCCTCCAGGGCAGAACCCAGGCAGTTCATCTTGCTGGATTCTCCGCTCCTCCCCGCCCTCTTGCGTGTGGAGTTCCTCAAGGTTCCTCTCTTTCCCCTCTTCTTTTCAATCTTTATATCTACCCTCTTATTTTTTCTCTTCTGGAGCTGGGGGTCTCCGTGTACAATTACGCGGATGACCTTCAGCTCATCTTTGATCTGTCCACCCCAGACTCTTCCTCTTTTCTTAGTTCCACTCTAGTCTTCATCTTGGATTGGATGATCTTAAATCATCTCAAACTGAATCCGGACAAGACGGAGCTTGTCCTCACGGGTGGCCCTTCCAACCCTTGGTCCCCTTCCCACTGGCCCCCTTCTTTTGGCCCCCCGCCCTCACCTGCTTCCTCTGTTCGCACCTTGGGCATTAAGCTTAGCAACGACCTCTCCATGCATGCCCAAATTAGTTCCGTTATTTCATCCTGTTTCCTGTCCCTCCGTCTCATTCGCAAAATCTCCCGCTTCTTCTCCACCACTGCTCTTAAATCGATCATTATGGCTCTCATCACCTCCCGTCTTGATTACGGGAACTGCCTTTATGTTGGTATCCCAGCTTTCGAATCAAGACGGTTACAGGCAATCCAAAATCAAGCAGCCCACCTCATTTTTCATCTCCCCAAATTTTCTCACATCACCCCTGTCCTCAAGTCCCTCCACTGGCTCCCGGTGCACTTCCGTTCCTTCTTCAAATTAGCCTGCTTAGCCTTTCTGGCCTTCACCCAGTCTGCCCCCTCTTTTATTGTCTCTTTAGTCACCCCTTACAATCCGACTCGCACCCTCCGCTCTTCATCTCAGCTTCTTCTTCAAGTACCCCGTTTCCGCAAATCTCGAACCGGTGGTACCCGCTTCTCGGTCCTGGCTTCCCAGTTTTGGAACAGCCTTCCGCTGTCCATCCGGTCCATCCCTATCTACTCTTCCTTTCGCAAAGCTTTAAAAACCTTTCTTTTTTCCCAGGCCTTTCCGGTTTAGCCCCCCGGTAGCACTGTAGAAACTGACTCCCCCCCCAGCGCCAGGAAGCCACTTGGCCACAGTGCGCTTTAGCAAGCATCTTTTCATTTAATTTCATTTCATTTCATCAGTTCAATGCATCACATTGCAGTCCTTTCCTGGTCTGGTAACACCAAGTCCTGAGTTTACCAGTCACATATTGAGTCGGAGAACGCTTCCGCTTACAACCGGGAAGATTCCTCCCTCCCAACAAATAACTAAACTAAACACCTCCCTCCTCCCCCTACCACCCGCACTGCTGTCTCCCTACAACATCTATTGAGCTCAGACAGGATCCACCCCTGCGCTTGAGATGTGGGTGAAGGTGCTTCGCCGGAGCCCCTCTGTCGCATCTCTGTCCTCTCCTGTGTAGTTCTGTTAAGTGTTTACCCCTCTCGGGCTCAGTAGTGCTGTTCTGTCCTAACCTGGCCCCTGGGGGTTCTCTATTTGTGGGGGTCTAACTGGGGTGGAAGTTTCAGATGTTCTACCATCTCTCTTTAGGTCTGCCAGCAGCCACTCCCACGCCTGAGCTTTTTCCAGCTTGCCCACCCCGTCTTGCATTTCTAAGCAGGACCCTGCTCTCGCACCTGGCCCATTTCACGATCTCCGTTTCCACTTGTTCCCGGTTTCTTTCAGCTGCTAGTAATTTACTGTTTCGCTAGGATAAATGCAAGGTCCTGAAACCTATCTGTGGTCTTGGTTTTGGCAGTGTGAGGGAACAGGTTGAGCAGGGAACCACCCTCTCCGTTATTCTAGCCGTCTCTTGTGTGATTTCCTGCCAGTACTGCGTTAAGGAGGTGCAGCTCCACATCATATGGGTAAAAGTTGCCCACAGCGTGTACCATCTCGGGCATCTAGCGTCTGAGCACTGAGAATGATACAGGAGCTTTTGTACGAGACACCGCTCGCAACAGAGACCCATTGTGGTCCGGAATTATCACCATAATTCAAAGAATTGCTAGACGGAATAAGTATCCTTGAGGAAGTCGTGGGACAACATCCCATGCGCGACAAAGCACGTGTTAGCTGTTGAGAGCTGATGTGGAAACCTACATGAATAAACACCGAAAAGAAGAACATTAATGTTTACACTGGTTTTTTTACTGGGTGATATATTACTAACTGTTTGCTCTTGTTAGAATTGGGAAACCTTACTTAGAATTGACGTGTGCTGGGTAGTGAATTTCATTTATATATGTGCTTGCAAATAAAATAAAATGTGTCATCATTTGTGTTGGTTTAATTAATGCTTTTTCTGTATTTTTGTGTGTATTGTTTTGCGGTTCAAATCATTGACAATGCTTAAGCCGGAGTCCCTGGCTTCCAGTAATGACTCGTGCGGGTCCCCGGATTCCAATAATGATTCAGTGGGAAACCCCAGGTTCTAGTAATGATTAAGTGGTGGTACCCTGAGTTCCAAAGGTTGGGTACCACTTCTTTAGACTCATTTTTAGCCGCCTTATAATGTGCAGCTCTGTACAAGAGACTGTGAGTGGAATGTGTTATATGAGTTGATGCTTTGACCTCCTTGATGTTGTCCCTTACTCTAATTTCAAACATTTGGTCTATTCCTTGTGCCTACTATGGTATAAAGCTGTCCTTATATAGGATGTTTGTCCACCCACTGTCGATATGTACGGTCTAGAGAGTGGTCTGTTTTTTGCACAGATTCTTTTCTCCAGGTCTTCAAGATAATGTGGTTTTGTTCTCTTCTTTATCCCTCTTGCATTTTCTCCTATATGTATGACCTGATTGCTACTTGTACAGGGCTCTGACACCTTGAAGGGTCATGTTCGCGCTATATAAAACTCTGCAAATAAATCTATCATGAGACTCTTCTTCATCTACAGACCTGCATCTCCTGCACAGCATTCTAAGAGGGCTACATCATACACAGGGTCACTAATGTATGCCCCGGATACCTACACATTTGCATAAGTAATTGTCCCTTACTTTGAATCTGAATGCTATTTAGTTTATTCGGCACACATAAGAGAACTTTGGTTTTTGTAAACTGTCAAAGCAGGTCCATGAAAAAAAAACATACACTTGGGAGAGAGTTGGACACAGTCCTTCTTTAACAAATGAGAATTAAATCCTAAAAGCACATTCCGTTCGCTTTCTGTGAACTCCAGTGGTTGCCTGCTAAACGATAAAATTAGTACACAGTGTTCTGAATGTAAATCACAACACAGCTTGAGAGAACTTGCTTTCAGAAAACACTGTCATTAGCCTGTGTAGCAGAAATGCTAGAAACAGCCAGGTGTCTAAGACTGTGGGGCTGGGGGCGGCGAGAGCAGCGACCTCATGTAGGTTGCCACAGGTCACACGTCCTCCTAGACAACAGAACTCCCCCACATTCTGAGCCACCAGGCAGAGGAACACCCAGACCTCACATTTACATGGAAACGTCACAAAAAATGCATTTGAAGCATAATCACTGTTTGCTTTGCTACTTTCCAAAGATGTCTGAAGGGTGCAGGTCTGCCTTGAAAGAATGCACCTGGTTGTCTGGTATTGAAGTGATCCCTGGCCCAGAAATGGCAGCCACTCGATAGACTGTAAAGACCTCCCCTGTGATATTAATGGCTGCCTGCTTATCTTCTTTTTTTATCACAACTGGAGAGGTAAACTCTGGAAACAAAGTGGACCACCCAGGATTTTCACTGATGCAAAGGTCTTGCTTGAGAACCAAAGTGGTAGCTCAGCAAGCCAAGCTGGAGACATGCGTATGCACCCAACCTCCTGTAAACATAAGTGCAAATGAAAAAAGCTGAAATGTAAATCAACTTCACAAATTTGAGAGAGCTCTTTCCATGCAAAGCTAAGATTGAAGAACTTTGAATGAATCTCTCTAGCTCAGGCTTCTCCAAGGAGCAGCTGATAATATGCAGGTTGTTGTCCAACTCTTTGTAAGTAGCTCTCCTCTGTGCAGCCCAGCCCACCAGATTAGGAGCTTTTGCCTAATTGAGTTAATACACCCATACTAAAATTAAGAGTGTTTATTTCGATCAATATATCAAGGATTTATAAAGCGAGGCAAATCACCCGTTACGGTTTCAAGGCGCTGGAGACCTGTTTATCTAAGACGTAAAGGTGTGTATTTTCAGAACTTGTACGATGATGTTTAAAGAAAAACTGCTGAAGTTCGAAAATGTGTTTAAAGCTGACATTTGAGTGACAAATCGTGTGGCATTGGGAAGTCTTTTTACTAATATTACTTTGATGAAAGGGGCATTGAAGCTGTGACTGGTATGAATTACCCATACAGAGGCATTCAGAATTAACAAACCCCTTTTGTACATCACTGCAGGCAATCCTGAAGGACGGACTGAGAAGATCAGTGCTAGTAATTCTGTATTGTGTGGCCACTAATATAATCTTGTCTGATGTGGTCTCTATTAAAATACTAATAATATAAGTAGCTTGAAATGATTTTCACTGAATATAAGTATCTTCTGTTACAGAAAAGGTTGGAGACACCTGCTCTAACACCACAATAATATCAAATGGGAGAGTAGGTAATTATTAACAGGATTTAAGGTATAATGACAGAAATGAGAGTGTGTAGTGGAAATAGGTTAGTGGAGTGAAGTGACACTTAAAAAACTAGGCAACACAAATCAAAATAAATCCATCAACCATGACAGAAAAAGAAAAAAAACAGTTTAGGTCGAAGTCTGTTTGCTAAAGACATCTTGGAGACATTCAGAAAGCTTCTTTGGAAATGCATTTCATTTGTTGCTTAACATTGGCTGTGTGGTTTGTAACTCACATTTTCTGGCTTTCTAGTTGCCTGCTTTATTTGTTTTAGGTTGTCCAGAGTGAGTTTCTCCCTCCCAAGGAGCAAAACCTTTTCACGTTATCACACTACATTTTTTTGTATTCTTCCACAAGTGTGCATATCTGCAAACAGAACCCTACATCTTGTTCTATTTCACATTTGCTGTGCAATGAAAGACAGAGGTCACATGTCAGGCTCTGTCTTCGGAGGGAGCTTAGCAGTTACTTTTCTTTTTCTGACTTCAAAGTGAGAGGAGTTATGTGACAATCGAGCTACTGGGGAGTTGGAAAGTTTTTTTCTAGCACACATTTGCAAGTATCTGTAAACTGTATAGTTGTATTAGTAAAACTCTATGTCTGTGCAAATGTAATGGTCATTTCAATGGAAAATGTGTACTCTGTAATGGCAGAGTGATACTATACCATGCATACTCCACTGTACGCCACTCCACTCCACTCCACTCCACTCTGCACTACTCCACACCACTGCATTCTACTCTGCACCACCACACTCTTCTCCACTGCTCTTTACATCATTCTAGTCTAGGCCACTCCACTCTACTCTGCACAACTCCACTTTTCTCAACTCCACTCTAAGTTACTCTGCAGGCCTGCACTCTACTCCACTGAACTCTATGCCAATACATTATATGCCAATGCACTCTACTCTGTAACACCCAACTCTACAACCCTGCACTCTACGCCAATCTCTATAACACTGAACTCTACGCCACTGAACTCTATGCCACACTACTCTGCGCTACTGAATTCTATGCCAATGCTCCCTATGCCACTACACTCTATGCCACTCTACTCTACATCACTCCACTCCATGCCACTGCACTCTGCAGTGCTCCATGCCCCTACATTCTACACCACTCTGTGTCAATGCACTCTACGCAGCTATACTCTACTCCACTACACACTACTATGCACCACTCAAATCTACAGCACTGCATTCTATAACGCCACATTGTACACTGCGGAAATCTATGCTGTTACACTATATGACAGTATACTCTGCAACACTTTACACCAGTTCACTCTACTCTACTGTATGCCACAGCACTGTACACCACTCAACGTCACTGCACGCCACTTCACACCACTCTGCACCAGTGCACTCTAGGCCACTGCACTCTATGCCACTCTACTCAGCGCCCCTCTACTATATACCACTACACTTTATGCCAATGTACTTTGTGCCACTCTACAACGCTGCACTCCACAACACTCTACTGTGCAACACTGCACTCTACGACATTGCACTCTACATCACTCTACTCTGCATCACTCCACTCTACGCCAATGCACTCTGCAGCATTCCATTCTATGCTACTCCATTTTATGGCTCTATACTCCACTGTGCACCACTGCAAGCCACTATACTCTATGCCACTCTACTCTACATCACTGCACTGTATGCCACTCTACGCCACTCCATATAATGTTACTTCAATACACAACACTTTAAGCCACTCCACTCTACTACACTGTACTCCACCCATCGCCATTCCCCTCCATGACACTCTATGCCACTCTCCTTTATACCACTAACTTTTAGCCATGCCAAACACCAGCACACTGGTGTAAAGCATGGCTAAAACACATTTGCAAACTCAATTGCTTTTGCATAGGCCAAACCTATTGACTTTGCCAAGGTTTGATTGTAATATGTTTTACTTCTTTGGGAACCTGAACCAAATAACATCTACTTGTGCAAGTGTGGTGTTCTATATGTTATAACCTTCAACATCCAGGATCATGAATAGCAAGGTATGAACTCCCACAAAATGAATAAACCAGTGCTCTGTTAAAATAAAAATGATAGGCCTGATTAAGAGTACAGCGGTCATAGGACTGCCATACCAGCGTTGGCAGTCCAACAGCCGCCACCGCAGTGATCCAACTGCCCGATCACAAGTTTTGTGGTGAGACCACGGCTATTCTGCATCCAGACAGGCGCTCCGCCAAGAGCTGAGCTCCCGCGGTGGTGTGGATTGCGGCAGGCAATGACGCCTTGCCCATTACAACCTGCCTTTCTTCCGATCTTTTCATGGCAAGGACACCACCATGAAACGGCTGGTGGAAAGGCAGGTTTTGGGGGTGAATTCATGTCTACAAGGTGAGTGTGCTCTGGAGACATATTCATGGTGATACCTATGTTTGCCCCATGCCACCTTCATGGTAGTGCACACTGTTTCTCTTGCTGACAGTGCTACAGGGGAACAGTGCACCCAACTGCCCAGATACATTGAAGCATGGCCGTCATTGGCTGCTGCTCTTTCCTAGATCTGCAGCATACTGCTGCCGCAACACCACCTGCTTGGCAGTAAAATCGTAATGCGACGGTCAGGATACAGCCCGCTTGGTGGTATGCTCCCGACCGCCAAAATTGCGGTCCGGCAGGCAGGCTGCCAAAATCATAATCACCCCTATATCATTAAGAAAACCTGGACTTATCACTGGCAGCAATGGAATAAAACAACAGGCTTTTCTGCAGGGAAACACGAGTACAATATTTATGTATGAAATTACCAAGGCCATCGGGTCAATGCAACTTTAAAAATGTTAAATGTTAAAGTGCGTGCATCAAAGAACACAAAGTGCCAGTGCAAGTCAATTGACAAGGGTGACTGGGCCCTTGAGGTCGTTTCATGCAGGTTGCAATGGTACATTGGTCAGACTGTTTTCTTCTTACTTCAATGAATGTAAGTCAGCCGATGAAGGCAGGGTGCTGCGGGTGCAATGGTCCCAAGGTCAGATACGTGCAATGTAGGGTTCTATGGAGCTTTGGGCCCAATGGCGGAAAAACAGCCAAACCATAAAACATAGCAGCTGAGGTCAATTTACTGCTTGAATGATTGTGCCACATTTACCCAGTTTGTAGTTTTACCTTCAGGCTTAGAAGTAATTATAGCACTCAAGACAATCCAGTGGATGACGCTGGGAGCCATAGCTGGTCAAGGGTACTTTCTGGGTGAGGTGCTACAGAATGTTCTTTTTTTGTAATGATAGGCTTTGAGAGAGATGAACCAGGAAATCTTGTGCACCAAGGTTGTGCTTTTTTTCCAGTATCCTTAGCACTATTATGTCTCAGGGAAGGGTTTACAGTCGAACCCATTGGTGGTGGCGTGTTCCCGTGGCCTTGTTGTGCAAGATGAAGCCACCCCATTCCTGGTGCATGCATTTGGTGCAGAGTTTTCTTTCACTCCACGTTGATGGCATCGGTGTCTCCATGGCTATGTCAGCTTCACATGAATGGATGCAGAAGATGGATGCATAAAGGATGTCAAACATGGTCAAGGGTTCACCTTTGTGGATGCTGACAATAGCCCATGCCTTCCCTACATTTCTGATGTATTAATGCACATGTGGCCGAGGCAGGATCTGTGGGGAAATAAGGGAGGGATCAAAGAGAGACAGAAAGACAACAACTCCACCTTCCATCTGGTCGAGCGCTGGATAATGGCTTCTTCATTGGTTCAGATGATCTTAGGTAGATATTCTTGGGACACCCCGAGAAAGACAATAAGATAAACAAGCAAAGTCATTAAACAACAGTGGTCTCAGAAATGTTATGGTCTGTAGCACTCAGACAAAATAATGCACCAGTTCTCATGCTGGCAATAGTGATGATAAGCCAGCAGGCAAGACCTGGACACAGTCCCAGCAGCCTGGGAAACTGGTAACTAAAGGGAAAGCCAGAAGACAGCACAGACAGGAGATGCTGAAGACTGTAGAGTGTTGAAAAGAAAGTACTTTCAGGGGCAGGAGATGAAAAGAGGACAAAGGAGTAGGTAGGGAGCAGACAAAAAAGTTGCAGATTGGGAGGCTGGGTGTGAACTAGTTCTGCAGTGAAATGCAAGAGACAGTCAAGACCCGTTGCCTGGAGCCATGTTTCTTTCATAGAGTGTTCTTATACTGCTTCTGTCATTCTTGCTCCGGAACGCCTTGCGGAGACCCAGAAGTGACACTGTTATTTCCTTTTGGGTTGACCATGTTTGTAGTTCTTATTCCTGCCATGCAATTTCCATATACCTGTTTTTGTAATTGCCAAGTTGGATCTATAGGAGGACAAGTTGTACACCTGACTCACTGCATTTGGGTCCTAACAAATAGGGGCTTTATAATCAATAGACCATTACTTGGTAACACCATTTCCTAGAAGTTTACCTTTCTTACTAAGATATCATATTCTATCTCAGGGATATATGAGAAGTCTTGGGCTTTCAAAGTATGTGTCACAATGCATTAATTCCTTGATTTTTATATTTTTAATAACTTTATTTATAGAACATTTTCATTACATCATAACATTTCCAAGGTAAGTGCAATCAGGTATATTTAGTGCATCGTCTAGTCCACATATATTAGCATCAATTCCACAGTGATGTCTGTGTTAATGCGTCTCGGGGGGCTGCAACCCGAACAACCACGCACTGCTATTTGGATCTAAACTACCAATGTGAGCCCAGCTCCAACAATGCATTCATTCCTTTCTTTTTTTGCTGCATACATCACACATTGCTATTAATTTTTGTACGGGATTTTGCTTTTTCTATCAGGATGTTTCTCAAGAAATTGGCATCTAAGAGGACTTATGGAGACTCCTAGTCAACTCTCATTCTGGATGGTTTAGGTGCCTTGATTACCAACCGTAATTTTGCCTCTTAACTACCATCAAGAACCATTAAGGTTACCAAGGAGGTTTTTCCCCTGTTGTTTTTTCTTTAACAAGGGACCCTCCTGAGGAGATACTTGACACTGTTCAAAAAGGAAAGAAGAGTGACCTTCTTTGAGTCAAGTCCTTGACAGATTCCCACACTAAAGGTTTCTTGGCCTGTCCGTATGAGGGATCATGTTCAGGATTTGTAATAAGAGTTACAACAGTCGATTTGGAGTGTCAGCTTTAGAACAGACCTTATTTTTAAGGTCTTCAAAAATCACAATAATTCTTACTGGGGGCCTCTGGTTTTTTATGGGATCATGATTGATTAAAGGAACTTTTACATTCCCTAATGGTGCATTTCGCCTTTTGCCAATGGCAATTTCCACAAGATCAAGTGAAGGTAGGGTTCCTAATAAGTTATTTTACTGGACATGACTTGGTTTGACCTACGTCTTTGGTTACGACCTAACTGGCACATGCATCAAGGTAGGCTTTTGCGATTCCTTAATTGAGATTATTAAGGAATCGCAATTAAGGAATCGCAAAAGCCTATGCATGTAGGAATCGCTATACAAATAGCGATTCCTAAACATTCCTTAATTGCGACTCCCTTTTCTCATTCATACCCTTACTGCCTCAAGGTGCGTCCCTCGCTGTACACCTACGTGCATACACTCCTTCCTCCCGACAATGTCGGAATGGAAGCCCAGGGCCGTTTTTTAACATTTCACAGGAGAGGCGAGATGCACTGCACCTGCGGCCATTTTAGTTAGGGCAGTTGCGTTTGTTCGTGATCCGGTGCCCAATGCGCCACCTGCCTGCATGAGGCGTGATGACGTAGCATCTCAAGCCGGAGTGTACATTGGATCCAGCTTCTTTTCTCAATGTGTTAGTATCCTATGTGGATGGCAATACGGACAATTTTCCAATATTGCGGTGTGAGAAGTTGGCCTGATATATGATGTTTCCAATTCTGGAACCACCTTGTATCAGTCCAAATAACCCCTTATGGTGTCTGGTTGTAAGTCAACCTTGTAGACAAGCTATCTTAAGGGTAGCATAGACTAAGCAGCCTTAAAGGCTCAACTCAAGAGGTCGTGTTAAGCGAGCTGTTTTACCAATCACAGTCCTGTAATATCAAATGAAAGGACACCACACAAGTATATATTATAAAAATATATGTGTTTATTTCTAAAAATAATCCCCAGTACTCTTTATGAACAAAGGGGCACAAGCGTTAAATCAAAAGCACAGTATAACATACAAAGTTGCACAATTATGGATGAGGGCGGGTGGCCACTCAAACCATATATTAAGAAAGTGGTATAAGAGATACCAATCGAACAGTGGTTAGGCCTAGGGCCTAGGCAATCGCTGGGAGTAGTTGGGACAAGCAATGCTGAAGTCAGGAAAAGCCCGCGGGATTCGGGTGCAGTGCTTAAAGCACACGCATGCACCAATGTTAAGTCAATGGTGCGTAAAAGTTACACAAATAGAGTTTTAGGACAAAACTTTAGACACAGACCCTAGAGGTGTGTACCAGTGTGGGAACACCGGCGTTGCAATGTTACCTCACCCACAGGAAGCGGGTGCATAGGGTCGAAGTGGCGTCGGGTTTCGTCACGCAGGTTCTGGGTGCTTGAAGCTGAAGATGCTGCAGGCGCTGTCTAGGAGAAGTGTCCGGTGTGATCCAAGGGTGGTTCAGAGTCGAAAAGTACCTGAAAGCAGAGGGGACAGAGTCTGGGTCACTCAGCAGTGACCAGGGTGGAACCAGGATGGAACCAGGCAATGTCGGGCGCAATCAGGTGGTTGTCGAGGAGCTTCTCTCTGCTGCCACGTGGGCTCTGGGGCATCTGCGATGTCCAGGAGCGGGTCCCGAGCTGTCCCACGTAGGCTATCACCGTCGGCGCTGTCGGCTTCAAGATCGGAGCAAACAACACTTGGCAAGAGCAATCCACGCGAAACTTGGAGATTGCTTCTCACTCGGACCAGGAGGGTCAGAGCGGGTGCTCCTTTTCAGAGGAGCGGGTGCAAGTCTGGAGCAACCAGAATCACAAGTCGTATTTAGGTTTTCGCCGGCACAGGGGCCACAAGCCAGCTGGCAAATGACAGGGCCAACTCATTGAGCCAAAGAAAGCAGAAGGGCCCCACGCAGCACTCGTCGAGTGTAGAGGGGTGAGCTTTGGTGCAAGAGTGGCTCAGGGTTGGGGCTTCTCAAACCCCGGTGTACAGCTTCAAGGGTCACTCGTGGGCTGCACGGTCAGCGTCTCGTGGTCTTTTCAAAATGGCGTGCCCCACGCTTCCGGTCGCCTCCACGGGTCTCAGCTCTGCAGGGACTGTGGATCGGGCTGTAAGAAGGCAGGCAAGCTTGATCTCGTTGATCTCTGTTGCTCGAGTTCTGGCGGGAACTGCAACAAAGCAGACGTCGAGGTGCTGGATGGTGCCTGTTTGCACAGGGTGGTCACTCCTTGACCACAAGGGAGATTCTTCAGTCTTCTACATTGAGTAGGATGTCGAAGGGTCCAGAGTTTCGTTTCCTATGTTTCATCAGGATAATCTAAAGTGCATTGGCACTGCTCCCATTCTTATACCAATCTAGGGGGCTGGATTACCTGCTAGGTCCCCTCCTATGGGAAGGACCCAGGAAGGGGGTGGGTACACCCCTTTCCTTTGATCCAGGCCACGCTGGGACAGGGGCTCATGGGCCCCAGAACCGGTTTGGCCGGATTATGCAAGGGGCAGGCTTGTGCGCCCCAAGCAGTGTCTGGTTTCTTTCAAACCTCCCTGCTACAATCCACTATCTCCTGTCTGGGGTGGTGTGACACCTCCCTGTGACAGGAAATCCTTTGTCCAGGCCTCCTTGGCTGAGTTTCGGTCAGCTACAGGGGGTCAGACCCGTGTCTGTGGCAGAAGCATCCATTTTCTGGATCGGAGGCTCTTTTTAAAAATCAACCGCATTACAGTAAAGTAACATGTCTTCTCCCTCTAGGGGGTGGAATGCTATCCCCGTCGCCAGGACTGGCGAGGGGATAGTATTCCAAATCGTATGACACCTTACACGACATGTTTTGATAAAGCCAAACCAAAGTTGCCATATAACCGCGAGGATTATAATGCACTTAATAGTATATGGTATGGCATTATCCCGGAACAGCTTAGGGAGTTGTTCCCGACAGCTGCAGACAGGCTCAGCTCATGCTGGAGCTCCATCTCACATTAAACCACGCATTCTGCCTCCAGGATTGATAAGGCTTTCCATAGGAGTGGCCCACAGGTTTATATGTGTCCAGATATAGGTTTAGATATAGGTATACTATATCTAAGCAAGAGGTGATTACACCATCTTGCCCCAGCTGAGTTATCAGCCAGTTGTGTCAATTTAAGAACCAGCCAGGGGTGGCAAAAGATATGCTGCAGCCCCTGGTAGGCCTTGGTGGCACCTATGCCCTGAGCACCTATAGTGCATGGTACAGGGGCTGACAAGGAGTCCATTTCCAATTGTGGTATGTACCTATAGCACATGTATTATGTATTTAGAGAGAGAACAGCAGTCTAGGGGTCTGATTAGCAGGCCCACAGCCTCCGTAAGGTGAAAACCAGTGAAGCAAAAAGCAAAAATTGGGGTGACCATAGGATAGCAGACCCTACTCTCCTACACAACCCACACCCCCCCCCCCCCCAAACGCAGGGACATTAAACTTAACCTTGACCAGATAAGTCTTCATGTTATAAGTGGAAGTACCTGGAGAGACCATCTGCATTACCATGGTCAGTCCCTGGGCGGTGCTCCACTGTAAAGTCCATCCCCTGTAGGGAAATGGACCACCTGAGCAGTTTGGGATTTTCACCCGTCATCTGATTTAGCCACAAGAGGGGCTTATGGTCTGTCTGAACTAGGAAGTGAGTTCCAAACAAGTATGGCCTCAACTTCTTCAGGGCCCAAACCACAGCAAAGGCCTCCCTCTCAATAGCTGACCAACGTTTCTCCCTGGGGGTCAGCCTTCTGCTAATAAAAGCAATGGGCTGGTCTTGACCATCTTGATTAAGTTGTGAAAGCACAGCTCCTACCCCCAACTCAGAAGCATCTGTCTGTACAATGAACTGTTTGGAGTAGTCAGGACTCTTCAGGATAGGTGCAGAGCACATGGCCTTCTTCAGGTCATCTAATGCCTTTTGACAGGTAACTGTCCACTGAACCTTTTTGGGCATCTTCTTGGATGTCAAGTCATTTAATGGTGTCACAATGGACCCATCGTTTTTCACAAACTTTCTGTAATACCCAGTCAGGCCCAAGAAGGCTCTGACTTGTGTCTGGGTAGTTGGAGGAGCCCAGTCCTGTATGGTCTGGATTTTGCTCTCCAGTGGTTGAACCTGACCCCCACCTACTAGGTGGCCCAGGTACACAACCTTGCTCTGCCCTATCTGGCACTTGGTAGCCTTGATAGTCAGGCCTGCCTTTTGCAGGGCCTCCAGAACATTCTTCAGGTGGATCAGGTGATCCTCCCAGGTGGAGCTAAAGACAGCAATATCATCTAGATATGCTGCACAAAAGTCATCCAACCCAGCAAGGACTTGGTTCACCAACCTTTGGAAAGTGGAAGGTGCATTCTTCAAACCAAAGGGCATTACCACAAACTGATAATGTCCACTTGGGGTAGAGAATGCTGTCTTGGCTTTTGACTCTTCAGCTAGTCTGATCTGCCAGTAGCCAGCTGTCAAATCAAATGTGCTCAGAAACTTGGCAGAAACCAATTTATCAATGAGCTCATCTGCTCTTGGAATGGGATGTGCATCTGTCCTAGTGACAGGATTGAGACCTCTGTAGTCCACACAAAACCTCATTTCTCTCTTTCCATCTTGGGTATGAGGTTTTGGCACAAGGACCACTGGGCTAGCCCATGGGCTCTCTGATGGCTCAATCACTCTAAGCTCCAACATCTTTTGCACCTCAGCCTTTATACAATCCCTGACATGGTCAGGTTGCCTGTAGATCTTATTCTTCACAGGCAGACTGTCACCAGTGTCCACCTCATGGGTGCACCAGTTAGTTTGACTGGGTGTGAGTGAAAACACGTGTCTGTGGGCTTGCAAAACCTGTCTGCAGTCCATCTGTTGCTGCTCAGTGAGGCTGCCTGCCAAGGCTACTCCATCAACTGAACCATCATCAGGGTTCTGGGAAAGCAGGTCTGGGAGAGGGTCACTCTCTTCCTCCTGTTCCCCATCTGTGGCCATGAGCAAGCTCATGTCCTCCCTGTCCACAAATGCTTTCAAACGATTTACATGGAGCACCCTGTGGGGGCTCCTAGGGGTTCCAAAGTCAACCAGATAGGTGACTTCTCCCTTTTTCTCAATAATAGGGTAGGGTCCAGTTCACTTGTCCTGGAGTGTTGCTGGGGCCACTGGCTCCAACACCCACACCTTCTGCCCTGGCTGGAACTCAACCAGAACAGCCTTTTGGTCATGCCAAGCTTTCTGTAATTCTTGACTGGCCTCCAGGTTTTTGGATGCTCTCTCCATATACTCAGCCGTCCTGGAGCGGAGACCAAGTACATAGTCCACAACATCTAGCTTAAGCTTTTTGAGAGGTAACTCCCATCCTTCCTTCACCAAACATAGTGGACCCCTCACAGGGTGGCCAAACAAAAGTTCAAAAGGGCTGTAGCCAACCCCCTTCTGTGGGACCTCTCTGTAAGCAAAGAGCAAGCAGGGTAAAAGGATATCCCATTTCCGCCTAAGCTTCTCTGGTAAACCTTTTATCATTCCCTTGAGGGTATTGTTGAATCTCTCCACAAGCCCATTGCACTGTGGGTGATAGGGTGTGGTAAACTTGTAGTTTACTCCACACTCCTTCCACATTGCTTTTAAGTATCCAGACATGAAGTTGGTACCTCTGTCTGAAAGAACCTCCTTTGGAAAGCCCACTCTTGAGAAAACTGCAATGAGGGCTTTTGCCACCACAGGTGCTGTGGTGGTCCTCAGGGGAATTGCTTCTGGGTACCTGGTGGCATGATCCACTAACACCAGTATAAATCTGTACCCAGATGCTGTTTGAGGATCCATGGGACCCACAATATCTATTCCAACTCTTTCAAAGGGTACCCCCACCACAGGTAGTGGTATCAGGGGGGCCTTTGTTGTGCCACCTGACTTACCACTGGCTTGGCAAGTGACACAGGAGCGACAAAACTCCTTGACATTTTCTGACATGTGAGGCCAGTGAAAGTGAGGAACAAGCCTGTCCCAAGTCTTGTTCTGGCCTAAGTGTCCTGCAAGGGGAATATCATGGGCCAAGGTGAGAAGGAAACCCCTAAACTTCAAAGGTATAACCAACCTCCTGATGGTACCAGGCTTGGGGTCTCTAGCCTCTGAGTAAAGGAGTCCATCATCCCAATATACTGTATGGGCACCTTGAGCATTCCCTGCAGCCTCAGCAGCAGCTTGCTGTCTGAGGGGTTCAAGTGAAGGGCAATCTAATTGGGCCTGCCCCAGGTCTGCCCTTGAGGGCCCCCCTGTCCCCAGAAACTCAACCTGATCAGGCTCAAGTTCCTCAGAGACAGTCTCCTCTTGGACTGCAGAATCAGTTTCCTGTGAAATCTGATCCTCAACCTGGGGCAAGGGGGAAGGCACAGCCTTAACCATTTTGCTCCTTCTCTTGGGTTGTGGTTGGTCTATTGTTCCAAGATCCACCACTGGTTCAGGAAGGCACTTCTTAGCCTGAGTCCTTGTCACTGCAAGGACATGTGCTGAAATCCCTAGCATTTCTGCATGAGTCCTGTACTCCACTTCTGACCAAACTGAGCTTTCAAGATCATTGCCTAACAGACAGTCTACTGGGAGGTCTGCACTCACAACAACTTTCTTTAGGCCATCTACCCCTCCCCAGGAGAAGTTCACAACAGCCACACTATGTGTAGTAGTGGAGTTGCTTGCATTGGTCACCAGGTAACTCTCACCTAGTACAATCTGTCCAGGGTCCACAAAGTCAGGTGTCACCATAGTGACACTGGCACATGTGTCCCTGTAGGCCTGAGCCAGTTTCTCATTTATCAAAGGCGTCTGCCTATATTTGCCCAGGTTACTGGGACTCACTGTAGTGGACAAGGATAAGTCCACATCATATAGGAGAACTGCCTGAGTAGGGACTCTGACTAGGCCAGATTCCATCTCAGTACCCAAGGTTAACCCTACTATACCCTTTGGTTGTGTACCACCTCTGCTAACTGTACTAGGGGGTGCAGGTGCTTTAGGAGCTGCAGTGGTGGGGACTGGATTTTTCTTGGTGCATTCACTGCCCCAGTGTGAAACTGATTTGCAGGTATTACACCAAGGTTTCTTTGGGCCATCATTCTTCTTTTTCTTGTTTCCATTTGGGAACCACCCTCCTTATTACTAGTTTGGGGGCCTGAAGACTTCTGGTCCTTTTCTTTATCTTTCTGATTCCCACCCTTCTGGTCTGTTTTCTTCTGGTCACCACCTTGGTTCTGGGGTTTCTGCTTAATCCTTGTTCTGACCCATTTGTCTGCCTTCTTTCCCAATTCTTGGGGAGAGGTCAGATCAGAGTCAATAAGGTATTGATGCAACAGCTGGTTCTGACAGTTATTCAGGATCTGCTCTCTCATTATAAGATTGTACAATCATGTATAGTCTGAGACTTTACTTCCCTGCAGCCAACCCTCCAGAGCCTTAGTGGCACAATCAACAAAATCAGTCCAGTCCTGAGTCTGTGCTTTTTGGGTGTCTCTGAACAGCAACCTGTATTGCTCAGTGGTTAGGCCAAACCCTTCAATAAGAGCACTCTTCAGGACAGAGTAGTTTTTGGCATCCCCAGGTCTAACTGTGAGGAGCCTATTTCTCCCTTTCTCAGAAAAGGAGTACCATAAAATTGCAGCCCACTGATCCTGAGGAACCTGCTGTACCATGCAGGCTTTCTCAAGAGCAGTCATCCATTTGTGGATGTCATCCCCTTCCTTGTAGGGGGGCACAATTTTTGTCAGGTTTCTATTATCATAGCTCCTGTCTTTCTCTCTAGGAATTATGCTGCCACCAGTGGCATCTAAGCCACTCAACTTCTGTTCTCTTGCTAAAGCAAGTCTAGCTTGAGCCAGGGCTACCTCCTCCCTCTCTATCTGGAGTTTGACAGCCCTCATCCTGGCCCTATGCTCTTTCCTCTGAGAGGGAGTCATTCCTCTCTGAGATTCTCTTGAGGCACTAGAAATATGAGGGTCCCCTGATGGAGATCTCACCCTTCTGTTGCCTGGGAGAATGTGGTTATGGGGTCTGGGGAGGTGCTGGCCCTCTCCATTCCCAAGTAGGTCTAAGTTGGCCTGGTTAAGCCTGGCAACTACAACCTGGTTACCCCTCTGATCCTGATCTTCAGGTTCCTCTAAGTCCTCCTCCTCCTCCTCCTCTTCTTCCTCTTCTTCTTCCTCCTCTGGAGCAGTCTCATGTACAGGGGGGTTCACTCCATCTCCTAAGTCTAAGGGAGCTGCACTCGCCTTATCTAAGTCATCCTTTTCCAGAATGGCTATCAGGGTAGGAATGGTGGGGCCACGACCCCTTTTTAGCCCTCTTGATATGCACAAGGCACACAAGTCTTTATGGCTAAGTTTGTCATAGCTGGAAGTTGCCTTGGTAAGGTCAACTGTCACAGGTAGAGAGCTTGGAGCTTCACCTGTGCCAGACATGACTCTAGTGTGGTGTAAGTGATGCACCTACCTACACTAAGTGTTTTCCTACTGTACCTTGCTAGTGAGTTGTAGTCAGGGTGTCCTACTCCCTTTAATCTACAACTACTAAGTTCAGTAGAACTTAAATATGCTAAGCTTTTGATTTATATGTACCTAAGGTACTTGATGTGATCTTTCAATTTGATAAAAAGATTGCAATGGTAAAACAACAGCAAGCTCAAATCCGCACCACTGCGCACCAATGTGAGAAGTTGGCCTGATATATGATGTTTCCAATTCTGGTACCACCTTGTATCAGTCCAAATAACCCCTTATGGTGTCTGGTTGTAAGTCAACCTTGTAGACAAACTATCTTAAGGGTAGCATAGACTAAGCAGCCTTAAAGGCTCAACTCAAGAGGTCGTGTTAAGCGAGCTGTTTTACCAATCACAGTCCTGTAATATCAAATGAAAGGACACCACACAAGTATATATTATAAAAATATATGTGTTTATTTCTAAAAATAATCCCCAGTACTCTTTATGAACAAAGGGGCACAAGCGTTAAATCAAAAGCACAGTATAACATACAAAGTTGCACAATTATGGATGAGGGCGGGTGGCCACTCAAACCATATATTAAGAAAGTGGTATAAGAGATACCAATCGAACAGTGGTTAGGCCTAGGGCCTAGGGAATCGCTGGGAGTAGTCGGGACAAGCAATGCTGAAGTTGGGAAAAGCCCGCGGGATTCGGGTGCAGTGCTTAAAGCACACGCATGCACCAATGTTAAGTCAATGGTGCGTAAAAGTTACACAAATAGAGTTTTAGGATACTTCCGCTGAACCTAGAAGGACAAAAATTTAGACACAGACCCTAGAGGTGTGTACCAGTGTGGGAACACTGGCGTTGCAATGTTACCTCACCCACAGGAAGCGGGTGCATAGGGTCGAAGTGGCGTCGGGTTTCGTCACGCAGGTTCTGGGTGCTTGAAGCTGAAGATGCTGCAGGCGCTGTGAAGGAGAAGTGTCCGGTGTGATCCAATGATGGATCAGAGTCGAAAAGTACCTGAAAGCAGAGGGGACAGAGTCTGGGTCACTCAGCAGTGACCAGGGTGGAACCAGGATGGAACCAGGCAATGTCGGGCGCAATCAGGTGGTTGTCGAGGAGCTTCTCTCCGCTGCCACGTGGACTCTGGGGCATCTGCGACGTCCAGGAGCGGGTCACGAGCTGTCCCACGTAGGCTCTCACCATCGGCGCTGTCGGCTTCAAGATCGGAGCAAACAACACTTGGCAAGAGCAATCCACGCGAAACTGGGAGATTGCTTCTCACTCGGACCAGGAGGGTCAGAGCGGGTGCTCCTTTTCAGAGGAGTGGGTGCAAGTCTGGAGCAACCAGAATCACAAGTCGTATTTAGGTTTTCGCTGGAACAGGGGCCACAAGCCAGCTGGCAAGTGACCGGGCCAACGCGTTGAGCCAAAGAAAGCAGAAGGGCACCACGCAGCACTCGTCAAGTGTAGAGGGGTGAGCTTCGGTGCAAGAGTGGCTCAGGGTTGGGGCTTCTCAAACCCCGGTGTACAGCTTCGAGGGTCACTCGTGGGCTGCACGGTCAGCGTCTCGTGGTCTTTTCAAGACGGCGTGCCCCGCGCTTCCGGTCGCCTCCACGGGTCTCAGCTCTGCAGGGACTGTGGATCGGGCTGTAAGAAAGCAGGCAAGCTTAATCTTGTCGATCTCTGTTGCTCGAGTTCCGGCGGGAACTGCAACAAAGCAGATGTCGAGGTGCTGGATGGTGCCTGTTTGCACAGGGTGGTCACTCCTTGACCACAAGGGAGATTCTTCAGTCTTCTACGTTGAGTAGGATGTCGAAGGGTCCAGAGTTTCGTTTCTTATGTTTCATCAGGATAATCTAAAGTGCATTGGCACTGCTCCCATTCTTATACCAATCTAGGGGGCTGGATTACCTGCTAGGTCCCCTCCTATGGGTGGGACCCAGGAAGGGGGTGGGTTCACCCCTTTCCTTTGATCCAGGCCACGCTGGGACAGGGGCTGGTGGGCCCCAGAACCGGTTTGGCCGGATTATGCAAGGGGCAGCCTTGTGCGCCCCAAGCAGTGTCTGGTTTCTTTCAAACCTCCCTGCTACAATCCACTATCTCCTGTCTGGGGTGGTGTGACACCTCCCTGTGACAGGAAATCCTTTGTCCAGGCCTCCTTGGCTGAGTTTCGGTCAGCTACAGGGAGTCAGACCCGTGTCTGTGGCAGAAGCATCCATTTTGTGGATCTGAGGCTCTTTTTAAAAATCAACCGCATTACAGTAAAGTAACATATCTTCTCCCTCTAGAGGGGTGGAATGCTATCCCCGTCACCAGGACTGGCAAGGGGATAGTATTCCAAATCGTATGACACCTTACACGACATGTTTTGATAAAGCCAAACCAAAGTTGCCATATAACCGCGAGGATTATAATGCACCTAATAGTATATGGTATGGCATTATCCCGGAACAGCTTAGGGAGTTGTTCCTGACAGGCTCAGCTCATGCTGGAGCTCCATCTCACATTAAACCACGCACTCTGCCTCCAGGATTGATAAGGCTTTCCATAGGAGTGGCTCACAGGTTTATATGTGTCCAGATATAGGTTTAGATATAGGTATACTATATCTAAGCAAGAGGTGATTACACCATCTTGCCCCAGCTGAGTGATCAGCCAGTTGTGTCAATTTAAGAACCAGCCAGGGGTGGCAAAAGATATGCTGCAGCCCCTGGTAGGCCTTGGTGGCACCTATGCCCTGAGCACCTATAGTGCATGGTACAGGGGCTGACAAGGAGTCCATTTCCAATTGTGGTATGTACCTATAGCACATGTATTATGAATTTAGAGAGAGAACAGCAGGCTGGGGGTCTGATTAGCAGGCCCACAGCCTCAGTAAGTCGAAAACCAGTTAAGCAAAAAGCAAAAATTGGGGTGACCATAGGATAGCAGACCCTATTCTCCTAAATGCGGGGACTGTTAGTGATCAGGTGTCCAAATCACCGCCTGCCTGGAGGACGTGTGATGGCGTAGCATCTCCAGCCGGTGTATGCATTGGATCTGGCAGCTTTTCTTAATGTGTCAGTGTCCTATATGGGTGGCAATACGGATACTTTTCCAATGCCCCTGCATCTCCACTCTGCATATGGCTGGATGAATTACTCCCCCCCCCCCCGGAATGTGACTGTAGTTGTGCCTCTGTTTAAAGTCGAGGTAGGAGGGAGATGAGTTGGCGTGAAGTTTAAAAGAGGGCTGAACGAGGGATTGAAGACGCTGCGTCGAGATCGTCATGGACGTCTGCAGGGAGGGCAAGGAGGGGCGCTCCGGGGGGGGCAAGCGCCCTTCCTTGCCCCCCTGCAGACGCCCATGGTTCCAGCCACCAAGTTGCCCAAAAAGCCAAAAGGAAAGGTATTCCTTTGTCAGGACCCAAGAGATTTCTGTACTCGCAGTTAGAATCAAGTAGTGATTCACTACTTGGGGTTACAAATGCGAAGGTTATGCCAGGAGACAGTTGGATCGGATCTTCTTCCTACTAATAAGAGACTCATTTGCTGTTAAATTGAAGCTGGTTATACGAGTGATTCTTCAATTACCACAACACCCCCAGAGGGAAATCATATCAATATAGAATTATGTGTGTTTTGAATGTTTGATAGGATTTACTCTATAGGCCTCCTCCCTGCTAAGGTACAAGTAATGCAATTATCCTGAAAACCTGCACTGATTCTAGGTAAGACCCTCTTAGAGGCAGGAATGTAATACACTGCTAAGCCAAGACAAAACATCCAATATCAAACTCCAAAACGACCCGATATCAAGTTGATGACCGAACTCTGGCAAAAGGTGAGCTGCCTACAAGACTTCTTCAAAAGTAGAGAAATTAAAACAATAATGATACATTTCTTCACTGTCTATTTTCTGAATCCACAGCACCCACAAGTATCTTGGAACCATCTTGATGAGCTTTCCCCCCAAAAAAAGCACCAATCAAACATGCTTTTATAACATCTCCTTCACAGAGCAATCACTTTGGCCTTAACTATTGATTTCTGGCGCATCTTACCAATTTCTAGGGAGTTTGAAAATGAGTCTTTAATGGCTTGACAAGAAAATGACAGAAATTAGCTCTTATATGGAAATAACTTATATATTGCCACTGAACTGGTAAGCTTCTTGGTGATTCACTGTCAAGATTCACTAACCTTTCAATCCAGATCCAAGAGGAGCAATGTGAGCTTCCACATTTCTCTAAAGCCACAGACATCCTTACAGTAGCAACAGGTAGGTTTGAAGCAGACCCAGAAAAAGCGGACGGGACAAGAGAGAGAAACAGAGACACCTTATGTTATCACACTGTCTGGTTGCACAACTGACCTTGAGCTGCACTGCAATAGCATTGATATCTGAAGACAAGAGAATACATTTGGGATGGCAGCAGTGTTTACGCTGCCAATTACATTTCACATTAGTACTGATATCCTAGTTAATACTCAGTATTTCTCACTCTCTGCTTTGGGATGAAACTCAATTTTTATCCTGAGTTGTAATACTGCTATGGAAACTGTAAACAACAGTCTAAACTAGTATATGTTCTTTGCTGCAAAAGCTATCTTCAATATTAGTTAATATTTTTCTATAAATTTGATTACATTCAATGTGATAATTGAAAGCTATAAGACGGAAAGCATTTCTTAAAATGAGGTGATTTGCCGAAACACTTCAACAGTCTTATGCCTCCAAGATGCATCCCCGTCGCTGCCTGTCTACATCCAGTGGCTTCTCTACTTACTTTATGCCCAAACAATGTATTCCAATTGCATCTTCAAACCCCAATGATTCCCAAGGGCAGATTTACCAACATTTTGTGTTGGGTTTCCATCACAAAAATGATGACAACTTGAGAAAATTGTTTATATGTGATCTACTTTTTTTTTTTATATATATTTTTATTGATTATAACACAAGAAAGAAAATATACATATCAGGTGTCATTTGGTGAAATACAGTCCAGCTGGGGACAGGCAAATAAGTTGAAGAAATACACCACAATCATAGGCATCGAAAAAAAGGATCAATACCAGCTTATAGCTGAAGCAAAACAATAAGATGCAAAGAACCACAGTACATCGCAACAGCACCCTTCCACCAGCAATACAGGATATACGAATTGAGCATGCGACACCCAGATATGATGAACAAAAGATCAGGAGAGTATGCCACATTTCTTGTGAAGAAAGGAAAAGGGAATAGAAAGGTCATAGAAAAAAATAAAGGAAAAAAAAATAAAAAAAACCACAACCCCCCACCCTACACCCCTGCCGATGGCTACGACCTAACCCCACTAGCAGCGTGCCTGTCGCCCACTAAACTACACCCCAAGGAAGGGAAAAGCTGGAGGAGGAGATATGGTACAAAACGATACGGGCTCCCAGATTCCCATCCCCCACCAGAAGCAGACATCCCCCACCGCAGCGATAAACAAGTTATAGCAGAGCAATAAAAATGCAATAGGGGAGCCACAAACAGAGGAAGGACCGTCCTGCCCGGCCCCCGGCATCACAGAGACAGCACATCCCGTTTCGAACATAGCAGTTACACAATACCCAGACAATCCGAATCCCATCTGGCTCTCGCTCCCACAGACACAACCCGGCAAAGCCAATAGAAAGCATTGCAAAGTCAGCCCTGGCCCTGACGATCCATAACGCAGACCCCATCAAGTACGACCAGGCCGCTACGATTCTTCATGCGAGCCCTGACCATTCGAACCGCCATCACAACAAGAACATCCAAAGTCAGAAACGGCTCAAAGTCGCCACAGAAGGGGTGATACCAGGAAAAACGCTGATAAAGTTCAAAAGTCAAACCAGGTCCACTGCCCACCAACGATAAGTCAGCAAAGCGTTTTTGAGCATTCTCTGAAAGAGGCGAGGTATGAGTCCGATAGTCCGTGGAGAAGACACACTGAAGTACAGAAATAGTCACATCCATCTCTGGCGGTATCGACAGAGGGCAGAACACACAACCAGTACTTTCGGGCTCGCTCGTCGCCATCTTAGGGTCGCAAGAAATTTCCAAGTCCGACGTCCGCACAGGGTCCTCGGTAGCAATCGGAGCTTGCTCTGCGGGTAAGGCATCTCGGCTCACGACCAACAAAGGGTCGGAATCCGGTCTCTGGCAGATGTGATCAACCGTTAAGACCATCCTCTGGAAGGTGGCGGTAACTCGTTTGTGGAGCTCCCCAATGGCGCCCATTACATTGCGCAGCGACGGTGTAGCTTCGGCCCGTTCCATCGCCCCTCAGTGAGCGACCGGGCGGGTATCCGAACCCCGGAGGTCGACTTCTCCGGGGCACCAGGCAGAAACAATGTAGATGACAACTGTGGGCGCTACCAAAGCACGATCGCAGTGCCGTCGCCGCCAACGAGGAACCAAGCCCATCAACCCCGGGAGCTCAACGGGGCGTCCGGGCAACGGATCCCCGGTCAAAGCAGTCGATATGGAAAGCCGCCGTAGTTGCAAGAGAAAGCTGCCACCAGGTCACCATCCAAAACGGAAAAGAAAGATGCCACTTCGGGAGACCGGAACCACTCACGTCCCGCGGCCAATGCTGTTCAACTCCAACCCGGCCGGGTTATAACTCGAGGCCCCGGCTGCAACTCTGAGTTAGGCCAAGAATGGCGCACGACGTATCTTCGTCATCCGAGCAGCTAGAAATTCCGGGAGTGCACCTTTAGAATCAGGCACACTTCAGCTGCATGGGGGTCCGTTGGGAAATCAGGATGGGAGTCAGGATTCATGAGCCTCCGGCGGAGGTCGGCGGAGCCGGGAGCTTATGGGGCCATCTTGGATGCTAGCGTAGCTCCTCCCCCCTGTGATCTACTTTTTAACGCAAAAATATTTGTGCTGGAAAGCAGCCCTAAAGTAACAAAACACTGGGCTAGCACTGCTTTACATTGCTTTGTGTCAAGGGGTGTCCCATGCAAAGTCCTAGCTACTAACATTTGAAGAGAGGACTTTGCGCCAAAAAATAATGCCTAGATGAGACTGATGGTAAAAAGGGGAAATGATTTTATTTTACCAAACTTTTCTGACTTTGCATGTGTGCTGCACTTTACAACACACATGCAACCCCATCTTTTCTAATCCACAGTGTCACTAACAGTGTGTGGGTAACAGTCCTCCTCAAAATCCCTAAATGAATAAATAAATATCGTCCTTGCAAATCTAATCCCAAATCAGGCTCTTGTCTATTTATGCGGTTCTGCTTTTGCCAGGTTTGTCTGATGCTATTCTTAGATTTTGAGCATGTCTTTTAATATCTGATCTTCCCTATCCTTGTCTCAGGCCACACCCATACTTTAGTGTGTCTCACATTTCACTGTGAAACACCATGGATATTTTCATACAACATTGCACTACATGGATGTGTGCTGGGGTAATGCAGTTTGCAGGTAGCAATGTTTACTTTCCATGTTCTGAGTCTGGCATTCATTGAGTGTTACTGTTTTGTATCTTCTTCAGACAGTATTTGAGTGTATTTCTGGCTGAGTGTGTATGTTTGGAGCAACTGCTGTGTTGGTAACATCGGTTTGAGAGACAACTGCATGATGTGATGTTAAATCAGAGTGTTCCACTAGGCTGGGTTGACTGGAGAGATATGGAAAGCATAAGGAGTCTGATGGTGTCTGAGTCCTCAGGTATTCTGACCAAGAAACACATAGAAGTCCTAAAAGGATCTGTGCTCACCAGCTCTATTTTACTCCTGGATGGCTCCAGTAGTGGAGGAATCCAACCTTGCCTGCAGCAGAAAAACCGGATTAGAATATTAACTCATCCAGTACTTATGGTACTTCTGAATATATGGTACAGTTTGGTCTGAGTGATTGTCACACAGGCAGAACTGTCATAACATGCCATGAATGACAGGATGTGTAGGGTACTAGATTGTGAGTCCCCATTTACGTCTTAGTGTCAGACAACAGAAAGTCTAAGGTATCTTTAATGTGAGTAGTAGACCACTGTTCTAAGGGAGTTTTGCAAGATTTATACAAACAACTTGTAGGCTAACAGAGAGAGGTGTTCACAGGTGGAGTATTCAGGAATTCAGAAATGGGAGGAAATCAGTCATCTCTAAGATCTGAAGAAATTATTTCTGATGTCTTGTAAAATACTATGTGGTATCCGAACTAGTCCAAATAGTTTCACGTCAAATATAATCTTTTGAATACTTAATAAGCCAAATTGGTGAAAGAACGGTAATTTTTCTTTCTAATGCACTAGGCAAATCCAAACAGCCTGGCCAAAAAGTTTTCAGAACGTATTTTCTCTTTGAAAGCAATGACATTGATGCACAATGTATGTAAGACACTCCCAATATAGTGATTGCATGTGTCACAGCGTAGTGTCATATCTAAATAATATTTAGATCTGCCAATCGACTTTAACATATACTTTACCAGCAGTCCATTCCACGTGTGCATGTCGTGAAATGCAGCCATATCCAGGAGTCGTGAGGTTCTCTTCTTCCAACTGGGGTGATGCCAAAAGCAGTTTCTGCAAGGTCAGCATCTCTGTCGGAAGTCACAGTAGACTTAGGTCTATCTTTGTTACCACTCCCAATCCAGCAGCCACTTTCCTTGGGACCATGTCATAGTACACAGCATATAGAAATAAACACAATGCCCCCACAGTGCACTGGAACCAGCTCAATGCTATGACAAGCCAGCAAAGATGTCTTCAAAGAATGTTCCAAATGTTCATTACACTAGGTAACATTGAGCTAAAGTGGCAACGCTGTAGTTCTCCACATATGCAGGTTCATATCCAAAAACATATTTTAAATACCATTCATATCACTCTTTAAAAAGATTCCGAGACCAAAGGATTAAGACAGCTTTCTGTAAGTTTACTAGAAATATAACACTGAATCAAATAATATTGCATTTTCGTAGCAGCAGAAAATCAAGATAATATAAGTTGATTTTTATTTTCACTTTAGTAACGATAATATTGGAACAAAATATATGCAAGATCTTCACAACATATACTTAAAAAGCGATGGTGGACGGATATGTAAACTAATAGCTGCAAAATGATAAAGCGAACGACAGTTTTATGTTCAACTAAGTAAAAACTAGTTTTGTTAAAGTTTAAGAACAAAATAAACCTTTTCCAAAAATGCTGTTTTGTAAAACACATTTCACACCGGTTTCTGAACTGTGTTACAGTTCCTAAAACAGATAGCACCATGGCAACAGGAGATGTCAAGAACCAATCCCCTTTTAAATGTACATTTGCAAAGATAATTATTTATATTTTTATACATTTTTAGTTACTTACTCGTCGCTTGACAGCCAGTCACCAGTTACAAGTTATTGTGGAAATTGTGAAGTCAGTGTTCATTAAATTTAAGGCTGATACTGAACAATTGGAAATGCTTGTATCCAGATCAAGAAACTGAAACGTGGATAAAAATAAAGAATTGACACCATTCGTATCTGATCCACAGAACAAGGAATTGCCCATGAAAGTAGTGACACTTAGTCACAGTGGTCCACCAATAGTCTTGGGTGTGGAAGACATTTAATCATTTATGTATTTGTTTGATGAATGTTCATTTCAGTATATTTTGTGTGTTTTGATGGGTTTCAAAGCATCAGAACTGTCCATTCCTTAGTACCCTGCTTGCAGTAATGACTCAGTGGGGTCCTCGTATTCCAGTGATGATTCAGTGGCAGTCCATGGGTTCCAGTAATGATTACGGGTGGGTCCACCGTACTCAAAAGGTTATTGAACACTCTGGTATGGGTTGGGATGAGAGAGAGAAGGCACACTGGCCGATGTGATCTAGATGGTCATCTGAGGGGCCAGCTTAATTGGCTTGGGTAGGTCTTGAACGTGGCTTGTTAACTCGTGACCCAAAAAATCACCTGGGTTAAAAACACAGACACTGTTATCATAAACAGTTATGACTGGGCTCTTTCTCAAGTTTTTCAATACTTCACCATTACTTTAGCAACTTATATTACTCAGTAGAAACCCAGTATAGAGCTTGTGTTTCCTCTCTCCGTAGAGTTTACACTTTACGCATCTCAAGAAATCTTAGAGTCGATTTATTACTGGCAGATGGAGTATTCTCCCTTGGCCTGGCGGAGGACTTTACATTCACCATGCTGAGGCTACCCCGATCGGCAGATTTATAAATGACCGCTTAGCTGGTAGTCATTTATAAAGGCACTGGCAGGAACTGCATTCACAGCGGTTCCTCTCAGTGCATTTTACTGTTTGCTGCAGGGCTATGTCAGAAGGAGGACTGGTGGAGTTAGGACAATTCTCAGGTAAGTGTTGTACTCTGAAGCAACACGCTATGGGACCTTGGGTTTCAGGAGCTTGGAGCACAATGTTGCAAGTATGAGCATGTGGTAGAATTGGGCATGGCTTTTATACAACTCCATGCCCAAAATGGCAGCTGAGACTTGCTAGTTCGTGCAGGATTCCCTGCAAGGTCTCTCAAATAAATATCTCGTTGTGCATTAGGATTACTTATTTTTATTTTTGTTGACACTCTGTATTCTCTTTCCTTGAGAGTTCACTTTCCCAACAGTAGAGAAATCAGGGAGAGAGCTGATAGGAGCATGGATTAGGGTCTGACACTGTGACACCGATCTGTATTTGTCATACCTTGCAATGCCATGTGTTACATCTCAGAAAAAGACTCATCAGCGGCATTGGACTCCCCTGGCCTCCCAGTGTACAATGAGAAGACAGCTTATATTTGATTCTCATGCCCAGCGTTTGATGGGTGGTGTCTTTTCATTCTGCCTGGCAGATGTCAGCATCCCCACAGTCATGGCCACTTGGTGGGCACTGGTGGTGCAGAGTGCTGGATGCAGAAGTTGGTTAGCAGAGTGTAAAAGTACAAGGGATGTTTTCCTTTGTCTGCCATTTTGGTAAAACGCCATTCTCCTGGGAATTCACTTGAATTCGCCCTGGACACTAACCTCAACCTCAGGAAACACATTGCCAAAATGCAAAGGCAGCCTGGTACCGGCTCCTTCTTCTAAAGAAAGTCACACTGTTTCTTACAGAAATCAACTTCGGACCTGCTGTACAAGCCCTCGTCCTCTCACATCTGGGTGGTGATAATGCCCTACTTCATGTTCTCCCAAACTCCAGAATACCACCCCTTATGGGCGTTTAACATGCCGCAGTATGTTTCAGTACACAGTTTTAAACTTTGAGTGCATCACTTTTGATAAAGTGTTCAATTCTTGTATATTTTATTTATATACTTGTGAACATTAAAACCAACTAAGGAAAACCATTGAGAATAATAAATCAGTGAATGCCCTAAAAAACGAAATTTCCTGTGTTTCCTGTGTTTAGATGATCTTAAAATGTTTCAGTTTCGATCAAACTATATCAGTAATGAAGTATCAAATGCTGTGAGTGCCGGGTATATTAGCTCTGAATGTTTTAACACAAGTAACTATGCTTGTTACTCGTGTTTTTACACCCGAGGTAGTGGGGTGTTTCTATTACCATAAGTGGCACTGATGCTATCTTTTCTTTCTATTTGACTATATTAATACTTTATTGCCCACTTATAATTGTTCCTATTATTGATGTGCGACCCTTCTTTCCACCGCTACCTTCCATTAGCTTTGTGTCTATATATATATATATATATATATATATATATATATATATATTACCTACTGGCGATAGCCAGTAGGTATATATAGTTAGGATTTTTTTCCTATGGGATTTTTGAAAATTCTATGTCGAATAACTTTGGCGTTTGAGGACAGAATTGGCTGAAATTTTCAGGAAAATGGAACATTTTGTTTCTGAGCAGCCCCTGAAAATTTGGGGGGGGTTTCGTCAAGGGGGGGCCGAGAAAAAAGGGGGGTCCCAAAACGTGTTTTTCCCATGCAATTTTCCATAGGGCGGTTGGCCTCACTTTTAGCCTGAACGGCTGAATGGATTTACACCAAACTTGGCAAAATTGTAGGGACTGGTAGCCCGATGTGCCTTTGCTATGTCTCAAGATATAGGCTCCAGTGGTTTTTACGAAAATTAACTTTGAAAAATATATATTGGGCTACATTGGGCTATATATATGTTGGAGCCCAAATGTAGCCCAATGTAGCCCAATGTAGCCCAAAGATGGCCACCAGAGACAAAAAAAACAAATGTAGCCCAAATATCAGCCAGATGTAGCCCAACTATAGCCCAATGACAGAATGTCCCAGAGTGTTCTAAAGAACAACTAGAGTGCTAACAGTCCTGCTTATTACAAAGGTATGGCACACCTGAAGCCATCTTGATTGGAATAAAGTGGTAACTCTTAAAACATTTAATTTAAAAAGGAACAAAATGAGGGGGTTCATTTTGCCATAGAAAGTATGATTAGCGAATATATGACGAAATCCCGCATACCATCAGTCCGCAAAAAAAATCCCGCATGTACTATTAGGCCGCAAATTAAAATAACGAAAACTTTTAGAACGAATATGCCTTTAGCATACACTAAACAACTAAACTACCCTAAACCCTAAAACACTACCCCCAGCATGACCCTACACTACACAAACAGTACAACACTACCCTAAACCCTAAAACACTACCCCCAGCATGACCCTACACTACACAAACACTACAACACTACCCTAAACCCTAAAACACTACCCCCAGCATGACCCTACACTACGCAAACACTACAACACTACCCAAAACCCTAAAACACTACACCCCAGCATGACCCTACACTACGCAAACACTACAACACTACCCTAAACCCTAAAACACTACCCCCAGCATGACCCTACACTACACAAACACTACAACACAACCCTAAACCCTAAAACACTACCCCCAGCATGACCCTACACTACGCAAACACTACAACACAACCCTAAACCCTAAAACACTACCCCCAGCATGACCCTACACTACGCAAACACTACAACACTACCCTAAACCCTAAAACACTACCCCCAGCATGACCCTACACTACGCAAACACTACAACACTACCCTAAACCCTAAAACACTACCCCCAGCATGACCATACACTACGCAAACACTACAACACTACCCAAAACCCTAAAACACTACACCCCAGCATGACCCTACACTACGCAAACACTACAACACTACCCTAAACCCTAAAACACTACCCCCAGCATGACCCTACACTACACAAACACTACAACACAACCCTAAACCCTAAAACACTACCCCCAGCATGACCCTACACTACGCAAACACTACAACACAACCCTAAACCCTAAAACACTACCCCCAGCATGACCCTACACTACGCAAACACTACAACACTACCCTAAACCCTAAAACACTACCCCCAGCATGACCCTACACTACGCAAACACTACAACACTACCCAAAACCCTAAAACACTACACCCCAGCATGACCCTACACTACGCAAACACTACAACACTACCCTAAACCCTAAAACACTACCCCCAGCATGACCCTACACTACGCAAACACTACAACACTACCCAAAACCCTAAAACACTACACCCCAGCATGACCCTACACTACGCAAACACTACAACACTACCCTAAACCCTAAAACACTACCCCCAACATGACCCTACACTACGCAAACACTACAACACTACCCTAAACCCTAAAACACTGCCCCCAGCATGACCCTACACTACGCAAACACTACAACACTACCCTAAACCCTAAAACACTGCCCCCAGCATGACCCTACACTACGCAAACACTACAACACTACCCTAAACCCTAAAACACTACCCCCAGCATGACCCTACACTACGCAAACACTACAACACTACCCAAAACCCTAAAACACTACCCCCAGCATGACCCTACACTACGCAAACACTACAACACTACCCAAAACCCTAAAACACTACCCCCCAGCATGACCCTACACTACGCAAACACTACAACACTACCCAAAACCCTAAAACACTACCCCCAGCATGACCCTACACTACGCAAACACTACAACACTACCCAAAACCCTAAAACACTACACCCCAGCATGACCCTACACTACGCAAACACTACAACACTACCCAAAACCCTAAAACACTACACCCCAGCATGACCCTACACTACGCAAACACTACAACACTACCCAAAACCCTAAAACACTACCCCCAGCATGACCCTACACTACGCAAACACTACAACACTACCCAAAACCCTAAAACACTACCCCCAGCATGACCCTACACTACGCAAACACTACAACACTACCCTAAACCCTAAAATACTACACCCCAGCATGACCCTACATTACGCAAACACTACAACACTACCCAAAACCCTAAAACACTACCCCCAGCATGACCCTACACTACGCAAACACTACAACACTATCCTAAACCCTAAAACACTACGCCCAGCATGACCCTACACTACGCAAACACTACAACACTACCCTAAACCCTAAAACACTACCCCCAGCATGACCCTACACTACGCAAACACTACAACACAACCCTAAACCCTAAAACACTACCCCCAGCATGACCCTACACTACGCAAACACTACAACACTACCCTAAACCCTAAAACACTACCCCCAGCATGACCCTACACTACGCAAACACTACAACACAACCCTAAACCCTAAAACACTACCCCCAGCATGACCCTACACTAAACAACCACCACAACTCTACACTACACTAACACAACACTACACTACACTACACAACACTACACTACACTACACAATCACTAACCCACGAAAAAATTAACACAAACCCACTTACCTCTCTCGTCATCGTGGTTTTCACAACGCAAATGCATTTACCATACATGCCTTTAAAACGTAATTCTTTGTAAAGGCATGCGCGATAAATGCACATGCGTTTTGAAAAAATGCGGGATAATGGTATGCGAGGTCAATGACCTTGCGGGATAATGGTATGCGGACTGAAAGTCTGCGGGATAAAAAATGCGGGAAAATGGCTGCAAACCATGATTAGCAGCAGACTTCCCTGGTGAGCACTAGCTTTACTACAGTGATCTAATGAGCAACTAGAGTGCTAACATTCAGAATTTATGGCAAATGTGTGACACATCTGAATGCCTTCTTGATAGAACCAAAGTAAACAAGCATTGAAAATGCAATAGATCTCGCCCTCGTTTAAGTTAAAGCCATTCTGTTTGTAATGAGGTGGCTTTTTAGCTTTGCTTTTATTAGTGTTTTTAAAACTTTCATGTAAATAACATGCATATGTATGCATATATGTATATGTATGCATGCATTTATATTTATATAGATATGCAGATTATATATGTTTATATATGTATATTACCTACTGGCGATAGCCAGTGGGTATATATAGTTAGGATTTTTTCTCTATGGGATTTCTGAAAATTCTATGTCTAATAACTTTGGCGTTTGTGGACGGAATTGGCTGAAATTTTCAGGAAAATGGCACAGTTTGTTTCTGAGCAGCCCCTGAAAATTTGGGGGGGTTTCGTCAAGGGGGGGCCGAGAAAAAAGGGGGGTCCTAAAACGCGTTTTTCCCATTCATTTTTCCATAGGGCGGTTGGACTCACGTTTAGCTCGAACGGCTGAATAGATTTACATGAAACTTGGCAAAATTGTAGATATGGTTTGCCCGACGTGCCTTTGCTATGTCTCAATATATGTGCTCCAGTGGATTTTGAGAAATTAACGTTTAAAAAAAAATATATATGTGACAGCGCTCCGGTTAGCGCCCCGGTTCGCGTACCTGACGCGTAACGGAACTTCGCGAAGCGAAGCTGATTGGCTCTCCGGTGTCTGTCAACATTCTAAACAGTCCGGAGCGGCCGCCATCTTGTCTCTCGGTACGATCGAGAGACAAGATGTGGTGAAAAATGAAGGGGGAAATGAAGGAAAGGGGGCAAGGTAGACCACTCCTGACCCCCTAGGATTGATGAGGGGGATATTAAAGTGCCCCGCGGGGCAAAAAATAAAAAATAAAATTTTTTTGCGATTTTACGCCGTAGAGGCGCGTCCCGGTACGCGAACCGGGCAGCTCACCGTGCAGCTAACCGGGCAGCTAACCGGCAGCGTAGCTGTCAACATTGTAAACAGTCCGGAGCGGCCGCCATCTTGTCTCTCGGTAGGTTCAAGAGACAAGATGTGGTGAAAAAAGAAGGGGGAAATGAAGGAAAGGGGGCAAGGTAAACCCCTCCTGACCCCCTAGGATTGATGAGGGGGGTATTAAAGTCCCCCGCGATTTTTCGCGGTAGAGGCGCTTCCCGGTACGCGAACCGGGCAGCTAACCGGCAGCGTAACAGGAGTCCGCCATCTTGTGTTTTTGGAGCGTCCGGTTCGCGTACCGGGTAGCGTCCTGGTAAGCGTAACAAGGGGAAAACCAAGAGAAACAGTAAAAAAAAAATTAAGGGAATAGATTTCCAGCAAACTTGGCAAAATTGTAGGGACTGTTTGTTTGATGTGCCTTTGCAAGGCCTTAAGATATGTGCACGTGTGGATTTTGTCTAATTAAGGTTAAAAAAAATATATATATCTGTAAGCGTGCTCCGGCACGCTTACGTTACGGGTTTTGTTTGCGCTGCAGAGCCGATACGTCACGGTTATGCGACGCGTCATGAGGCGTCTCACGTGGCTACGTGATACGTCACGTAATAAAGAATATATTTTACAGCTATAGATATTAGCTTTTAAAAAACCAATGAAATTCACTGAAAAAACCATAGGTTATAGACCATATATAGTTAGGAATTTGCATTTACAAAACCTTGAAAATTCACTGAAAAAACCATAGGTTAGAGACCATATATAGTTAGCTGGACATTTTATTGACATAAAACCAATGAAATTCCATATATAGTTAGTTGCACTAACTATATATCGCGCACCCGCAATCCACTGCTGATGATGTCACATATTACATCATTCATGACATGGTCAGTGACATCACTGATGACATCACTGATGACATCTCAAATGACATCACTGATGACATCATGACACACCAATACCAGTTACTACATACGCACTCACTGATTCCTACGTCTACACACACATTCACTCCTTCACCCATACAATCACTCATACATACAGTCACTCATTATTACAACACTATCATATGCACTCATACACCTATGCAGACACTCACACACTGCCACTCATCCATGGAGTTAATCACACACCTAGTCAGTCCTGTAAAGAATCAATCACACTTCCATTTCCTCATCTATACAGTTAAACACAGAACACCATACTTCAGTGACATCACTGATGACATCACTGATGACATCTCAAATGACATCACTGATGACATCTCAAATGACATCACTGATGACATCATGACACACCAATACCAGTTACTACATACGCACTCACTGATTCCTACGTCTACACACACATTCACTCATTCACCCATACAATCACTCATACATACAGTCACTCATTATTACAACACTATCATATGCACTCATACACCTAGTCAGTCCTGTGAAGAATCAATCACACTTCGATTTCCTCATCTATACAGTTAAACACAGAACACCATACTTTTCACACATATACTAACACATACTTACTCTCTTATACAATCACTGATACAAGTACACATTGATATGCACAGAGTCACACACCTCCCAGCCAGCCACACACACACTCAGTCTTCCATACATCCACTCATTCTTCAATATGTAAAACATATTTAAACTTTACAAAAACACACATACACTAGAAGATGTCATCAGTGATGTCATTTGAGATGTCATCAGTGATGTCATTTGAGATGTCATCAGTGATGTCATCAGTGATGTCACTGACCATGTCATGAATGATGTAATATGTGACATCATCAGCAGTGGATTGCGGGTGCGCGATATATAGTTAGTGCAACTAACTATATATGGAATTTCATTGGTTTTATGTCAATAAAATGTCCAGCTAACTATATATGGTCTCTAACCTATGGTTTTTTCAGTGAATATATATATATATATATATATATCAGCAATCATCTGCTCCCACCATTTCCGATCCCAAAACAGCGGCACAGACCCCTCAGGACATCAGGCAAGTTCTTTAGTTTATTTAAAACCGAGCTGCAAACCCTTGTTCACGTGTAATCTGTATATACGCCATCTTCATTTTTATTGCTAGAATGAACACACCCCATCGACAACCATCACAGGTCACATGGCCATAGTAAGAGTGAACAGACTACATTTTACACAGTATTGTAATTGTAAACAAAACAATGAGCATTCATTATTAAACCATGTAAACGTCACATATTATATACACATATATAATTAATAAATATGTGCAAAAATCCACTGAAGTATTTCAGATAACAATTTAAATAACTGGATAAATCCACCGAATGCATAAAAATAGTAGTTATAACAAAACAATATATCATAGGGTAAAACCCTTGTTTGGCCATGTATTTAAACTGTATATGTGAAAAATGATATCTAAAAGATTCATGATTTTTGTGCAAATTGGTGTAAGGTGTGCAAAAATCAAAAGTTTAAAGTGCTTAGAAAAAGACATATAAATATATACAAATTTGATCCGTTAAAGTATATTAAAAGTGCAATCCTCTAAAAGCTATTATATTAATAACAGTAAAATGTCCCCAACTGGACAGAGTACTTTTAAAAGACATATAAAAAGCATTAGTTTGCATTAAAAAATATAAATATTCTTCTACTAAAATCAGATCATGAGAGAAAAAGTGGATAACAATTCCTCATAATTTACAGGATGCATCACAATTCATAAATATACAGAAGGTAACTATGCAAAAAGAGAACCGACATCATGTTCATAAAAAGTTATGCATGTCTTCTGTATTATTTAAACCATTAGGCCATTTACTATCAAACTCAAAAATGATTCTTGTTTCTAATTGCCTAAGTTGGCGTTCTCTATTGCCTCCTCTTCTAGATTTTGGGATGGCGTTGATGACATAATAAGAAAGGCAATTTATATCATTTGCATGAGCTCGCTTAAAATGTCGTGAAACAGGATAAGCTGGATCACTGTGGAGAATGGCCCTCATATGCTGCAATATCCTGACGTGCACCCGCAGCTTTGTGCTACCAATGTAGTTAAGGCCACAGGTGCACGTCAGGACATACACAGCATATTCGGTTTTACAATTGTAATTGCCTTGAATAGGAATGGGTATTTCACCAAAGGGGGTTGAATAATGAGTCATGTTGCGGCCAAACTTGCATGCTCTACAGGTTACACATTTTCTGAATCCCTTTGCAGGTTGTAACCAAGAGGCTGCTTTCCTAGTTTCTGGTGAAGTTTTATCTAGAATAGTACCCATAGTACTCCCCCTTCTAAATGTAAATACAGGGGCTTCTGACAGCTTATTTAGAAGAATATTGTCTGTGAGTACTATTGGCCAATGTTTGTTAACGATGGATTTATTTTACGTTCCTCCCTATTGTACGTGGTGATCAGTCTGGGGGTGTTCATATTTCTCAATGCTGTCGGAGATACATTTTGTTCCTCATTGTTTTGGATATCAAAGAGGCTTGTTCTAGATCGTGTATTAGCCTTCATTATAGCATCTCCAATTATTTTATCAGAGTACCCTCTGGCTTGCAATCTATTCCACCTCATTGCTGCATATACGTTTTAGTCTTAGAATCTCTCCATACAGTATGCTAGCAATGAGGTGTTTAGGGTGTGAACTTGTCGCATGTAATGTAATGATACCAGAAGTTGGTTTTCTGTATAACGTACTTTCAATTTTTCCATCATTGACATAAAGCCTTACATCTAAAAAATCCATCTGACTTTTATGAATATGGGAAGTGAATTTAAGATTTAAGGAATTGTTATTAATATCATCTTTGAAGCCATATGCTTCATTTTCACTTCCCTTCCATAATATGAAAACATCATCAATGTACCTTAAGTATGTAATAACATGGGATTCAAAGAGCGCCCGATGCGTGGACTTGAGGACCTGCTCCTCCCACCAGCCAACATGCAAGCATGCATAGCTGGGGGAGAAGCAAGCCCCCATCGCCACACCCCTCACCTGTTTGAAGATATCTTTATCAAACAGGAAAAAAATAATATTCAGGAACAAACAAATAAGGTCAAGAATCACCTTATTATGCTCATAGAATTCACTTGACCTGTTATCTAAAAAATGCTTCACAGCTGTCAATCCTTGTGTGTGATCTATGCTCGTATATAGAGATTCTATATCGAGAGAAATTAGGTACAGATCCTTAGTCTAGACTAGATTTTCAACTTTTTTGAGAAAATCTCCGGCGTCTTTTACATAGCTTGGCAAGTCCTTTACCAAGCTTTGTAAAAAGAAATCTACATGTTGGCCAACATTCTCTCCTAAGCTATTAATAGCCGAAATTATTGGCCTACCGGGGACTGAGGAAACATTTTTATGTGATTTAGGGATTAGATATAATACAGGTAGTACCGGGAATTCATTGTACATGAATTTGTATTCTTCATTAGAGATAGGGCCTTGTCTTTTCCATTGTGCCAAAAGTTTCTGAAGTGTTATTTTAGCTTTTTCATACTCTCTAGTGTTAGATTTTGTATAGCAGCTCGCCTCATTGAGCTGCCTTAGCGCTTCCAAAACATAATCTTTTTTTGGCCACAATACCAGGTTGCCACCTTTATCAGATTTTTTAACAACATCATGATTTTTGTCAAGTTTCTTTACCAACTCATTATATGCACGTTTCTTAAAAAATAAATTTCTCTCTTTTCTATTTTTGTGATTTAATTTTTTCAAATCATTGGTAATCATATCGTGAAATACATCAGTAGCGTCCTTTAGCATGATCAGCACAAAACAGGATTTGGACTTGAAGGGATAGATCCCATCTCCCTTTTCTAAATGATTTATTTTTCCTAATCTCTCCTGAATTGCCATATGAATGTCCACTTGTGAAGTTGGTAAACCGCTTTCATCATTGAGTTCATGTAACATGAGTAAGTTAGGGATATCAGAGGCCGCCAACATGAGTTCTGTTTCTTCTTCTTGCACCATGTCTGTGCCAATTTTCTCTTTACATGCTTTTAGAGCGAAGAATTTCTTTAGCTTCAATTTTCTAATGTAGCAATAAACATCGATCCGTGTACGTGCATAATTGAAATCATTGCCTGGGCAGTAGTTAAGGCCTAGGGCTAGTAATTGTTCTTCTGCTTTTGTGAGTACCACTGAAGATAAATTGACGACACTATTATCATTTACCGCTGTTTTTTCTGTTGCCACTGCACTTTCTTTTTCGTATTTTTGTTTGCGCCTTTTGTGTTGTTCGCGTCTTCTTTTGTTTCAGCGACATTTGCTGGCCTCTTTTGTCTGGGCCGTAGTGTCTGCAGTCTCTCTTCTACTAAAAAATCAAGTTCCTGTACCACACTTAATTTGGTATTCCTCTTGCGGGTTTGATCTAGTTCTGTGCTTGATTCACTAGTCAGTGATATTGTTTCCACACTTGAACAATCATTACTTTTGACTTTTTCACTATACTGTTGCCTTTTTATTGAATCAAATTTATGTGAAAAAGTAAATATCTGTCCATTTTCGTAGTCCGCTAGGTCACAAGCGAACTTATTAGCTTTCCGAAATGTAATTTTGTTCTTTGTGTTTTTTCAGGATCTATGACATAATATTGACAGACAGAATATTTCCATACAAAAATATCGACACAAAAATATCGACATCAAAAATATCGGAGTTATATCTTCATAAAGGTAAGTACAAAAATATCGAAAAAATAATATCGTAGTACAAAAATATCGAAATTAAAAAGATCGTTTTTTAATGTATTAATAATAATGTAAAAATATTTTTTAAATACATATAATTTTACAAATATTAAATAAAAACATTAAAACGTATTTAAAAAATTATAACTAATACATATACATTTAAAATAAATTAGAAACTCTACATATAAATTAATATATATACTTACTCCACATATTGCAACAGTAGGAAAAGCATTGGATAGCGTAGGGGTAAAAATTACTATTCCCCCTCCAGAGGGTGCAACAGTAGGGTAAGCGTTGGATAGCGTAGGAGTAAAAATTACTATTCCCACTCCAGAGGGTGCAACAGTAGGGAAAGCGTTGGATAGCGTAGGGGTTTAAATTACTATCCCCACTCCAGAGGGTGCAACAGTAGGGAAAGCGTTGGATAGCGTAGGGGTAAAAATTACTATTCCCACTCCAAAGGGTGCAACAGTAGGGAAAGCTTGGGATAGCGTAGGGGTAAAAATTACTATTCCCACTCCAAAGGGTGCAACAGTAGGGAAAGCGTTGAATAGCGTAGGGGTAAAAATTACTATTCCCACTCCAAAGGGTGCAACAGTAGGGAAAGCGTTGGATAGCGTAGGGGTAAAAATTACTATTCCCACTCCAGAGAGTGCAACAGTAGGGAAAGCGTTGGATAGCATAGGGGTAAAAATGACTATTCCCACTCCAAAGGGTGCAACAGTAGGGAAAGCGTTGGATAGCGTAGGGGTAAACATTACTATTCCCACTCCAGAGGGTGCAACAGTAGGGAAAGCGTTGGATAGCGTAGGGGTAAAAATTACTATTCCCACTCCAGAGGGTGCAACAGTAGGGAAAGGCTTGGATAGCGTAGGGGTAAAAATTACTATTCCCACTCCAAAGGGTGCAACAGTAGGGAAAGCGTTGGATAGCGTAGGGGTAAAAATTACTATTCCCACTCCAGAGGGTGCAACAGTAGGGAAAGCGTTGGATAGCGTAGGGGTTTAAATTACTATTCCCACTCCAGAGGGTGCAACAGTAGGGAAAGCATTGGATAGCATGGGGGTAAAAATTACTTCCCACACTACTCCCCCTTTAACACACAACACACTACACATACAAAAAAACACAAACAATATACATTTCAATTAATCCATTAATAACAATTAATATTATTAAATTGATGTAATTATAAATGAACTAATTAACACATATTAATTACCAATTAATTAACAATAAATACCAATAAATAAATACAATCTCTTTAATTAATTACATTTAATTATATCACACCCTATTCCCCTATAAACACACAACCCACTACACATAAATAAATCACATCATTTAATCACTTAATATTTATTAATTACCAATTAATTATTAATTAACAATAACAAAAAATTAAATTTATAGCACCTTAACTAATTAATTTAATTAAATAATTAATATTATTTAATTACCAATTAATTGTTAATTAGCGTTATGTGCACAGGACAATTTCCAGTTTCATCGAAGGAAACGACCTGTTGCACACCTCGCAGTCCGGCTTCCGCGCTAATTTTAGCACGGAGTCGGCTCTGCTGGAGGTCACTGATGCCATCAGGGAAGTACTCGATTTGGGGGGAAAGGCCGTGTTAGTCATGCTTGACTTGTCGGCGGCTTTCGACACCGTTCCTCATGATGTCCTCCTTGTAAGACTCTGGGAGTGTGGCCTTCGCGGAACGGTGTGGAATTGGCTAAAATAATTTCTGGCCGACCGCCGACAAACGATCTGGGCGCCTCCTTTTTCCGCTGATATGGCTCCGCTAGAGGTGGGAGTCCCGCAGGGCTCCATTCTTAGCCCTATGCTGTTTAACATCTTTATGGCCCCTCTGGCGGAAGTCGCGGAATCTTTTGGCGCCCAGATCGTGTCTTATGCCGATGACATCCAACTCCTGATCACATGTGACAGGGGTGGGTCATTTGATGGCACAAAGATCAGGGATTGCCTTGGTGCGGTGTTTGAGTGGTTCAGAGGTCATGGCTTGAAATGCAACTCTGATAAGTCAGAGTTGCTCTTTTTCGGTTGCGCACCGGAACATGACTGGAAATCTTGGTGGCCACAGGATATGTTTCCCCCTGACAAGGTTGCTGTTAAGGCCAAGAATTTGGGAGTGATAGTAGATTGTGATTTATCTTTTGGACCTCACATCCTGTCTATTGTTGGGAAATGCTTCGGCATTTTACGGATGTTGAGGAAATTTCTTCCTCTACTATCACTCAACCACAGGAAAACAGTCGTTCAGGCACTGATCGGGTCGCGACTGGATTACGCAAACGCTCTTTTTTTGGGTCTACCGAAATATCTTATGACCCGTTTGCAAGTTGTCCAGAATTCGGCAGCCCGTTCTATCTTTGGACTCCCGAGGAGAGCTGGTGCCACTGCCTTATTGAACACCCTTCATTGGCTACCTATCTCCAAGCGAATCCTTTTTAAATGCCTGACTGTGGCCTTTAAGGCCTTACATGGTATTGGCCCCAAATATATTGGGAAACGTCTCTCCCGGTATACGCCAAGCAGGACTCTCAGGTCATCTGGTCTGTCTCTGCTTACTGTCCCTGCTATTCGTCGTGCACGATTGGGAGGTCGATCTTTTCGCTACCTGACACCCAAGGCATGAAACGAATTACCATTGTCCCTGAGATCGGCCCCCTGTCTTCTTACTTTCAGAAAGGATTTGAAGACATGGCTTTTTAGGAAATAGTCTTTTTATTCCTGCCCTTTTCTGTTGTGTGGTTGCTTTCTATGCTGTCATTCTTTGCCAAAGCGCCGGGATGCTCCTCTGGAGTCGCCGTGCGCTATAAAAGAAATAAAGTAACATAACATAACATAACATAACAAAAAATGTAATATATTAGCACATTAACTCTAATTAATTTAATTAACTAATTAATATTATTTAATTACCAATTAATTAATTAACAATACCAAAAACTTAAATATATTAGCACATTAACGCTAATTAATTTAATTAACTAATTAATATTATTTAATTACCAATTAATTTTTAATTAAGAATAACACAAAATTAAATATATTAGCACATTAACTCTAAATAATTTAATTAACTAATTAATATTATTTAATTACCAATTAATTATTAATTAACATTAACACAAAATTAAATATATTAGCACATTAACTCTAATTAATTTAATTAAATAATTAATATTATTTAATTACCAATTAATTAATTAACAATAACAAAAAATTAAATATATTAGCACCTTAACTCTAATTAATTTAATTAACTAATTAATATTATTTAATTACCAATTAATTATTAATTAACAATAACACAAAATTAAATATATTAGCACATTAACTCTAATGAATGTAATTAACTAATTAATATTAATTAATTACCAATTAATTATTAATTAAAAATATTTACAAAAATATATTAATTAATTATTATTAAATTACTTCCCAACCTATTCCCCTATAAACCCACAACCCGCTCTGATACTAAAACGCAAAATGTAAACAAAATTACTAATTTTCAAACATACATTACAAAACATATTTAAAAAACACTAAACAAAATTTCGATATTAGTAAATTTCGATATTAGTAACATACATACCTTAAAAAACAATATTCTGTCTGTCGGTATTTTGCACATCAATATTCTATACTATCGAAATTAAAACTTCGATATTATTGTATATCAATATTTTAATTTCGATATTTTGTCTCACTACCGTTTTTTCAACCTCTCTAGCATAGCCTCTTTTAATTTCCCAATTTGCTTCGATATCTCAAGTTTTTCTAATTCGCTGTTGTTTTAATCAATTTCCTTCAGTATTTCTATACGATCGATATTGGCATACTTAATCAAAATGTTGACTAGATTCATAGAGGCAGCCAGGTTGCTCTCCCCCCCATTCTCGTAACATATTTGGGTTAGGCTTGTCAAAACTATGCGCCAAAAGGATTCGTAACGCCCTTGGCACTCTTCCAACTTCAGCATATTTGGAGAGCGACCTGTGTTCTCACCATTTGGTTATTTCCAGCTTACGTTTCTTTTCAAGGTTTTTTAAAAGAGACTTCGCATTCAAATCTTTATCATTTCCCGTGAAGGCAGAGTGTTCAGCATTTCGTGATGTGCTTGGCAGATTACCAAACAACTCATCTGCTGCCATTTCTCTTTCCCTCATCTCCGCAGCAGACATAATGGGTTTATTTTCAATATGTAACTGTTTTTATTCGCAAAGCCCAATTGCTTCTTTGTTGTGATAAGAGCCTCGTATGCCTGATTCTCCCCTCCTACGAATTCTCGCATATGCTCACTCACCGGTGTCCGATGCTCTCCCTCAAGTGCTCCGACCTGGTTGATCGCGTCCTCCAACCAGTTTCAGTTCATCTTTAGCGAGACGTAGGGGGCAGCTGCCACCAATCCACCACGGATCCTTTTGCGCTTCCGTTAAGGGTGGCCGCCAGCTTACGAGGAGGGGGTCTGGAAAATGAAGGTAACCGTCCTACGTAAAAATATCAGCAATCATCTGCTCCCACCACTTCCGATCCCCACACAGCGGCGGCGGCGAGGAAGGAGGCACAGACCCCTAAGTACATCAGGCAAGTTCTTCAGTTTAATTAAAACCCAACACAACGCGTTTCGAGCTGCAAGCCCTTGTTCATGTGTAGTCTGGATATACGCCATCTTCTTTTTTATTGCTAGAGTGAACACACACCCTCGACCACCATCCCAGGTCACATGGCCATAGTCAGAGTAAACAGACTACATTTTACACGGTATTGTAATTGTAAACAAAACCATGAGCATTCATTATTAACCCCTTCCATGCTGATGACGGCCCCCGTCCGTCATGCATCACGGTGGGTGTGTGCTGATGACGGCTGGGGGCCGTCATGATCCTGCCCACTCTTAAAAACTGCGGCACAGGCGCAGAATCGCGGCCGCGCCCAAGGGGTTAAACCATGTAAATGTCACATATTATATACACATAAATAATTAATAAATATGTGCAAAAATTCGCTGACGCATTTCAGATAACAATTTAAATAACTGGATAAATCCACCGAATGCATAAAAATAGTAGTCATAACAAAACAATATATATACATACATACATACATACATATATATACTGCTAAAACAACAGGGATTTGTCCTCAAACAAAGACACACTCGCAAGGAGGTTCTAATGTAATTTATTTCAAAAGCCAGCAAGCTCTGCAAATCGCCTTGGGCTCACAGGCCAGCGTGACAGAACAACAATAAAGGACATAATCACCAATTTGAATATAGTACCACCCTCAAGTGAGCCTCAGGTGAGTCAAAGTGCATACTGGAAATCAAAATCCCACAAAATAAAGTTTACCCCTTCAGTGGGTTTGTTCCATTACAACAAATATCAAATGTCAATTTTATTTATTTATTTATTTATAAAATTTAGAGAGCGCGAACAATGGCCCTTAGGCGTCTCGGCGCTAACTTATCTGCTGCATTTAACCAATGAGGGGAGGAGTGGGTCTACTGATTAAAAAGCCAGGTCTTGAGCTGTTTACGAAAAGACCAGAGTGAGTAGCTTAGTTTGATCGAGGGAGGTAGTGTGTTCCAAAGCTTAGGGGCTGAGACAAAGAATCTTCTGTCTCCCCATGAGACGGATTTGCTGCGTGGAACCACGAGATCATTTGAGCTGGAGGAACGTAGGGCTCTGGGGGGACAATAAGGAGTCAGGTTTTGGGTAAAGAAAGCAGGTCCCATGTTATGCATGGCCTTGAACACAATGCAGAGAGCTTTAAATTTTATCCTGTTCCTTATCGGTAGCCAGTGTAATTCTCTGATGGTGGCGGAGGCAGAACAGTATTTGGGAATTCTACCCAGGAGCCTTGCTGCTGAATTTTGGATTCTTTGCATTTTATTCAGGACTCTTTCTTGTGCATTCAAGAACAAAGCATTGCAGTAATCCAAAGTTGACAGCACCAGGGAGGTGACCAATGTTTTGCCAGCTGAGTCGGGAAGGAAAGGGAGGATTTTTTTGATTAACTTTAATTTATAAAAAGCGGCAGAGGTGATCTGGTTAGCATGAGGGAGAAAAGTAAGACGGTCGTCGAAGATGACTCCGAGATTCCTCACCTTGCTAACAGGGACAGGGGGAGGGCCTAATGATACAGGCCACCAGCAAGAAGACCATTCCGGGGTCAGCTGACCAAAGATGACTACTTCCGTCTTGTCGGAATTTAATTTTAGGCAATTGGAAGCCATCCAGCTCCCAATTGCCAGCATGCCCTGATTGAGATCATCGGCTTTTTTGTAGCCATCGTTCTTAATGGCAAGGACCAACTGAGTGTCGTCCGCATAGGAGGTAAGGCTCATCCCGTATGCACGAATGGTATTGGCAAGGTCCGACACATAGATATTAAAAAGTGTCGGACTGAGGGATGAGCCTTGCGGGACTCCACATGGCAGAGACAGAGTGGAAGAATGGAAGGAACCCATTGTAACCACCTGAGTCCTGTTGGCCAGAAAGGAAGCCAGCAGTTTCTTAGCATTGTGTTGGACACCAATGTTTTCGACACGGTCGATCAGGATAACATGATCGACCGTGTCGAACGCTGCCGACAAATCAAGCAGTATTAAAACTGCAGTCCCCCCAGCATCCCGGATAGATCTAATGTCATCCGCGGCTTTAATCAGAGCCGTCTCTGTCCCATGGTATTGGCGAAAGCCAAACTGGGAGTCATCGAGGAGATGATGTTCCTCTATAAAGGCCGAAAGTTGTAAATTCAGAGCCTTTTCGGCTATTTTTGCCAATATTGGAAGGTTGGCGAACGGACGATAACTCTTTAGTTCTTCCATGTCAAGTTGAGGTTTCTTTAGCAGAGGTTTGATAAGGGTCTGTTTTAGAGTGGCTGGGTAGATACCTGAAGTGAACATAGAGTTGCAGATGGATGTGATGACAGGGAGCACCACTTCGATGACAGGAAGTAATACTTTGAGAGGACATGGATCAAGGGCAGAGCCCGATTTTATGGTGGAGATAATGTCCGCGACCTGAGAACTGGAGATATCTTTGAACTGAGGGAGGGTGGGTCCAGTACGAAAGATTGACGGCGGCTTAGAGGGGGGGCTGGTGTTGTTTGCAAATGCGGAGTAGATGTCATTAACCTTGCCATAAAAGAAATTGGCCAAGGCGTCGCATAGCGACTGGGAAGGTGAGGGGGTAACGTTGGAAGATTGACCGGCTAACTGCTTAGTTTTTTCGTACAATGCCTTGTTGGAATTTTTAGCTGACTCGATTCTATCACTAAAGAATTTTTTCTTGGCCTCGCTGATCATAGATTTGTATATGACCAGCGTTTCTTTGTACTTAAGTTTAGCCTCAGCAGAGTAGTCTTTCCGCCAGTGCCTCTCTTTGTTCCTGCACTGTTGTTTCTGATTTCTTAGGGTCTCTGAATACCAGGGAGCCGACGGAGCAGATCTATTACGAGATCGTTGTTTAAGAGGGGCCAGATGGGTAGCTGCAGAGCCTACCCACTCATTAAATTGTGTGATGGCGATATTGGGATCAGCTGATAGGGAGGGGGTAGAATTGGTCAGCAAAGTTTTCAAACTAACAGCGTCAATATCGTTCCATGCCGGAAAAAGTTGACGTGAGATGGTATGTTGTTTAGGAGAACCGGAATCATGGGTCATTAATGATGCCAATATGACGTGATGGTCTGACCAAGTGAGGGGAAGAATTCGGGAGACCTGTAGCTCCGCTAGATTAGAAAAGATGCCGTCTAGAATATGGCCCCCATCATGTGTGGGGATTTAACCAACTGTGGGAGACCAAAGATAGTCATATCATCTAGAAGGGTGGCTGTGTCCTTATGCTCGATTTTGTCTAAATGAAAGTTAAAATCGCCGAGGATAGTTAGGGAGCTGTCCAAGGCTAAAGATTCCAGTATGGCCCTGAGATCCGAAATAAATCCAGTCCTTGACCCGGGGGTCTGTATAATAGGATCCCTTTAAAATTGTAGGATGGGGTTAATTTGATGGAAAATTGCAAAGCCTCACAGCAGGGTAGGGAGATTGGATTAATTCTGACAGTGAATGCATCACGTAAGATGATGGCAATTCCACCACCTTTTTTGCGCTGTCTATCCAATCGCCCCAGTGGGCTTTCTGTTTCCTCCTTATCGAGTTTGCTGGCACAATTTCCATGACCAGTTGCTCCATATGTGACCTGAACTCATAGCCAAATGGACCTGCTTCCTCATAGGTTTTATTTGCAACAAGGGTTTGTCCTCAAACACAGATGCACTCGCAAGTAGGTTCTAATGTAATTTACATAAAAAACTAGAAAACTCGGCAAAGCGCTTTGGGCATGAGCATGTCATTATTAACTTATTTCCCATGTAATCATGTTATGCTGTTAAAGATTGAAGCAGCGCCCAAATATCAAACTTTGAAGTATAGAAGGCACTTCGACAATCCAGGTTATGTGTTCTGTGGGGAATCTGCAATCCCTGTATGAACGCCAGTCTCTAATTTCTTTATAATCGGTGGCTTGTGACACACCTAGTCTTATAACTAAAAGATGTCAGAACTCGACTATTATAAGCATTACAGACGGGTTCTGACGTCTCAATGCATGCTGCCAGCAGCCAAAATGATTGTTGCTTTTTTTCTTCTGCCCTATTTTTTAGCTTACAATGACAAGCATAGAGAACATGTTTCTTTTTTGCACTCCTTAGATAGTTAGAGAAAAACTAGAATCCTGCATGTTTGTACACATTCGAGCTAGTGCAGATTTTTGTTTAAACTAATTTGTATTGAATTGTTTCTAATATTTGTTTGAAACGAAGAACTATCATGGTTTCGATGCATTTAATTTCGCACATGTTTTATTGTTATTCTTCATGTTTGCAAACATGCTGGCTCTTTCATATGAAGGTTTTAAGTGGTTTGCGGTAAAGGTGATGGTGTGACTATGTATTATATGGGATAAAGTACCCCCTGGTGTACACGATAAGTATGTTGCAAGTCACCTCTGAGTTTCATGATCTTATAAAGGACTCTGCCTTGTTCCTCTATATGATTATGGAACTCCTCTGTGAATTGCAATATCCTTATAATGTACGACAGAGGGTTCTATATCCGTAATCTAATTCCTTGCAGCAACCGAGTATTTAGTGCAATATTATGAGTTGTGGTTCTGTCTCATTTGCTTGTTGCAGCATCTGCAAATACTTAAATGCAAAAGTGCCTTGTATCCAACACCCTGGGAAGATCATTGACCTTAGAAATTTAGTTAGGCGTGACTGTAGTAGTACCCGATTAGGGCATTTTCCATTCACTGCTGGTGCATTTGTGACCTGAATATAGACTGCTAGTGATGTTAAGGCTGGCCACAGTGTTCAATGGACAGGGTCACTCATCTAGAAGCTACATGGTTATGTTTTTGCTTTTGTGTCCTACATAGTGTGATTTTCAATGATGTCATCATTGGTTCAAAGGATGTGTGATGTCATTTCAAGTGATGGCATTATAATGCTTACAATGGTTTTGGAACCTAGTGTATCTTACTTCTTTGTAGTAGTTTAGGCAAGTATGCATCCTCAGTCCTCCACAAGTACTCTTTGCAATCACTGCTGGCTGGTTATGGATTGCAGTATGCTGTTGTGGTGCCTTCTGCTTTTCTGATGCAGCCTGTGGCCTGGGCATGATAGGTGCCTATAACGGAAGGTTGGCTGTTGTTCACCACTAAAACAGCACAAGTTTTGCGACCAGTCACTGCTTCAGACATCAAACACTGCCTGCATATCAACTAGACCTGATGCTCAACGTAGCCAAGACAGAATTCCTGTTCTTGCCAAGAACAACAAACAAGAAACAGAATCAGTAAAAACCAGACTCAATGACATGAACTTTGACGGCTTTAAACCCCAATTTTCTTTGAATGCCAAGTTATTTTGATTCACCCTCGACACCAACCTCACTTTCAACCACATTGTTAAAAAAAAGTAAAGACAACATGGTGCCAGCTCTGTCTTCTAAAGAAAGCGAAACTGCGTCTTCGAGAAGGCAAGTTTAGAACTGCTGTTTAGGCTCTCATACTTGTGTAGTAGGATTGTGGCAAAACCTTGCTCCATGACCTACCAGTATCCACACTGATACCCCTTACGGGCATCCTACACAGCACAGCATGTCTCATTCAGGGCCTGAAGAAATATAATACATCATGCCATTCTGAGCTCCATTGGCTCACCTTGCCGGCCTGCACTATCTTCAAAACCAGCTGCATCATTTACAAAGCTATCACAACCAGCACATTCACCCTCACATATCTTGCAGACAAGCTCACTGGAGGTTCTTGGTACACCCGCAGCTTGGACACCATCAGACTGCAGACTAAAAAGTGTAAAAAATAAAAATAAGCAAGGCAGCAGGCCTTTTCCATCTATGTGCCCAAGATCTGGAGCGACATCCATTTATACATCAGGACCCCCCCTACCCCAATACTACTCCAGTTTAGGAAAGAGTTAAAGATTCATCTCTATAAAGAACACTGAATCACAATGCATTAACAGTCTACAAACCAGCCCCCTTTTCCATCTCTCATTGACTTTATGATTGTCTTGGATGTACGACATTACAACGCATGCTTTTACATCGCATGCTTTTACAACGCGAGTTTTACAACGCATACCATTACAACGCATAGCGCTTTGGGGTGCTGGATAGTGAATAGTTTAATTTACTATTCCAACTTCAGTCCCCGTGGACACTAGGGAAGGTGTTGGACAGTAAATTAAACTTATTCCCTATCCTAGAGCGCCCCCCAGCGCAATGCGTTGTAATGGTTTGCGTTGTAAAAGCTGCGATGTAAAAGCATTGCGTGGTAAAAGTTGCGTTGTAAGTGATGTTTCCCATTGTCTTTGAACCTGTACGGCCTTCCCCTTCCTCTTGGATAGGCTTGCACCATAGTAATACCACATGCATACATACGGACTGCATGCAAACTGAAGTACCAAGTGGTCTGGCCATGTAAACAGAATGGCGGTGCTCAGCATCAACAAACACCTGCTCAAAATAAACACTGCCAGAGACAACAGGGCCAGGCCACTAAACATTGTGGTTTCCATAGAATTCAACATAATCATAATATAGCCAAGACCCCTGTATCTTTGTAAATAGAAAAAAGAGTAAATTGTTTAACTGTTTTCTCAATCAACAAACAATATACTATCATTATCTGGGGAATTGTTATTTCAAAAGACTATTTACAATGGTGCTACAACAGGATTGGAAACGGAAATAGTAAAAACGACTTTGAATGTTCCTATATTGAGACTGTGACTGCTCCTTTTCTCATGACTCACTCTGCCAAGATCAATGGCGCCCCTCTGACTAGTATAACGTGAAGTTGTAGGGGCATAGGGAATACATTGGAGTTGGTTGAGGCTATACTATGGAGACTCAGTGGTGTAACATAGGCCCTGAGCTGCAGGGGGCCCCCTCAGCAGAGTACCCTGGCCTGAGAACTCCTGATTGAGTCCGAACGGAGGACCCTCCGTGTACCCCACTCAGGTTTCGTTATGCCATGGTGGCGACTCACTCATAACTTATGAAGCTCTGTACTATTAAATGCATAATGTCTAGTGCTAAGTCTTGTGCCTATAATTGTTAACTCCTCCCAGATCAGGGGATCATTTTGGGCCAGATGGTAAAAGAGGGTGCAAAAACACCCCAGTGCAATCAACATATGCACATGGTATTGGGTGTATCTCTGCACCTGCTTGTTACTGGTGCACAATACTGGAAATAATGCGCACAAGCGATATTTGCATTATTATTCAAAGAGCCCTAGTTTTTCCCAAGAATTACCACCAAGTAAAACCAGAGCAAACCTTGCCCTCTACTCGTGATTGGCAATAAAGCTAAAAGGGTGCACATTACATTTGCTCTGGTTTAAATGACCGCAGCGCTGCTTATGCACGTCTCTCCTGAGAGTATGTGGAATGTGGTTCAATATCAAAGAAATGTAGACAAAACAAAACATTTTACAAGCTTTGAAATAAAGTGTATTTATCTAGCAATGACTCAGGTAGTACTTAAGCGCCTGTTTATGAGTTGGGCGGTTAATTCTGACCAATGCCTAAACCCCTGTCAACACAGGGGTTGGAACTACGAGGTTTGGGATAATTAAGGTAGCAGATAATATATAAATTTCTCCAGTGTTAAATTTCAGCAGGTCAATATGTATTTACTGTATCATCCGATTTTGATGTGATAAACACCGACATCCACATATTATCTGATGCATCATCTTCCTGAGGTCTCGTCCGAAAAGAAATGTATATCTTCCTTAGATTTAGACCAGGCACAACACACGGGTGGGGGACTGAAGGAGCATGGATAGCTCTTGCATTGGGGTTCGCAGAGGTAGACCATGCCCTCCTGAAGCAGAATGCACAGAGCACCTTCATTTTAGATGTAAACATCTAGGTATGGAGAGGAGTGTCTTACTTACACCTCTAGGTTGGAATGGAGCTAAGATTATAGGTCTGAAGGCAAAACAGCATTTTGTCTGCTTTGCGTAGGCTGGGCTTGGATTAAAGTAGAATTGCCTATCACTGCTGTGTGCCAGTGTATTGTTATCAATGAGTGTAGGTGTGCTGCTTGTTTGCCTTTTTGCGTTGTCAGTACAAAGGTGCCTGCCCCCATGCACAATGTCTGCATGGGACTGGGCGCCTAAGTGTGAATCTCTAACAGCATGTCCGTTGTCTTGCATGCATGTGTTGTGTGCCAATGTGTGTGGTGGTTTGTGCGCATGGGTATCTGCATGTCTGTTGTCATTTTTGGTAGGGTGTTTATATGTCTATGAGCATTATTATGCATATCTGTGCATAGGTATTTTTAGTCAGTATGTACAGGGACCTATAGCTATATTTATCTGCGTGCATGGACGCCTCAAGGTAAGTTACTGTCTGCTTGTACATGTATGAGTGCTCTAGTTGTATGTGTGGCGTGTGCATCTGAATGCATCAAGTATTCAAAACCAACCCCACTGGCTTTGCCAAGCCTTGTCAGATAAAGCTTACGATTCGAGTTGTCCCAGTCGCTTTCGTCCAGCGCCTTGAAAAGCTGCCGTTTGACATTTACCCGGCACAGCTCGGCCATTGCCGTTGCACTCCAGCTGAGGAGCGTGAGATATGGCTCAGCGTGTTATCTCTGCCCCGCCACGCCTCCCTGCGCCTGCGCTGATAGCTCGCGCAGAGGGCCTGCTTCTCTGAACTGTTTCACAATCTCACTGCTCACGTATCCTCACTTGACCTCGAGTTCGAGATGCCGTCACGCGCAGTGGCCTCTTGAACGGTCTGTTCTCGTTCAGGGATGCGAGGTTATCACATATTCTTGACCGCAGGCCACCTTTTTACTTATTTTAAAGTCTCTAAACGCACACACCTTCCTCCCTTTGTTCTGAATGAGCACAGCCCCGCTTCTTATTGTGTGCTTGGTTTCAGTTTTGTTACTTTTGTGTCACTGCAGTATTTTAGCTTCTCTTATTTCACAAGGTACAGTACCGCGCCTCTCCAATATGTCCTCATATTAATCAGTCATTTTACATGTTCTTCCGTGCATAGATGCATGACAAGTCTTAGCGCTCTATACTCCTCCAGATTTAATCAAATAAGATGTCTTTCTTGGAAAATAAATATTCCCTCGTGATCTTCTCCGCTTGAATTTGATGCAGCTCCAAAGAGCCCCAACAGAGGTCTACTCCCCCCCCCATAACCTCCAGGAACAAGCACCAGGCTTGCAGGGACTTCCGGCAGTGACCTTCGACCTTCACCAGGACCATTCTCCTGAGACAGGCGGATCTCTGGAGCCCGGGCCCACAAGTACCGTCCTCTGTCCGCACTTGAGAAGCTGGACGTCCCTTTCCTTTGCTTGGCCCCTTGACTGACAGCACTGTTCCCTCGACCCTGTGGCTCATGTCCCGTGGACATGTCTATTATGACTGTGACCGCGCACGCCTGCTATTTCGTTTATTGTTGCTCGCACTGAGTACCCTGTTGCACTTTTTTGCTTTTCTCTAGCCTTTATATTGCTCTGTTATACTTGTCCAAGGCATTTTAACCTTGCGCATCCCTCAAGGGCGTTAAATAATCCTGTACTTCATGTCGAGGCCATGTCTACACACAGCCTCCTCCTCTCCTCTCAGGAGACATCTTACGGGCAGATTTACCAGAAACTGACGCATCTGTATAGATCCGTCAGTTTCCCTGCTCCTGCGTGAAAAACCCTTACTCCACCATAGGTGCGCCGTATTTACAATACAATGCACTATGGCGCAAGGATTGACAGATGCATCAGAAATTCTGACGCATCTGTTGGGGGGAAAAGTCACACATTGCTGGAGTCGTGTCGCATGCATGATGCAACTCCAGCAATGCGTGTTGCGGCCTATTCCCAATCAATCAATCACAGCATTTATATAGCGCACTACTCACCCGGAGGGTCTCAAGGCGCTAGGGGAGGGGGGGTCCGCTACTGCTCGAACAGCCAGGTCTTGAGCTGCTTCCTGAAGGCGAGGTGGTCCTGGGTCAGGCGGAGGTGGGTCGGGAGGGAGTTCCAAGTCTTGGCGGCCAGGTAGGAGAAGGACCTTCCCCCTCTGGTGGCTCTTCGGACACGGGGGACGGCGGCGAGGGCGTGGCCGGTCGATCGAAGCTGGCGTGTGGGAGCGTAGAAGTTGAGGCGGCTGTTGAGGTATCCGGGGCCTTGGTTGTGTAGGGCTTTGTGTGCGTGGGTGAGGAGACGGAAGGTGATTCTCTTGTTGACCGGGAGCCAGTGCAGGTCTCTCAGGTGTCCGGAGATGTGGCTGCGACGGGGGATGTCCAGGATGAGTCGTGCTGCGGCGTTCTGGATCCGCTGGAGTCTCTTCTGGAGTTTGGCGGTGGTACCGGCGTAGAGGGAGTTGCCGTAGTCCAGACGGCTGGTAACGAGGGCCTGGGTGACCGTCTTCCTGGTCTCGGTGGGGATCCACCGGAAGATCTTACGTAGCATGCGCAGGATATTGAAGCATGACGAGGAGACGGCGTTGATTTGTCTGGTCATGGAGACGGAGGAGTCCAGGATGAAACCCAGGTTGCGTGCGTGGTCTGTTGGTTTGGGTGCGCTGCCCAGGGCGGGGGGCCACCAGGAGTCGTCCCAGGCGGAGGGTGAAGATCCCAGGATGAGGACTTCCGTCTTGTCCGAGTTCAGTTTCAGGCGACTGTTCATCATCCACTTGGCTACGTCTGTCATCCCTTCGTGTAGGTTGGCTCTGGCGGCGGTGGGGTCGTTGGTGAGGGAGAGGATCAGCTGGGTGTCGTCGGCGTAGGCAGTGGCGGTTTTACCATTAGGGCGAATGGGCGTTGCCCCACCTATAATTATCAGGCAATTTATTCGAGCGGCGCGTTAATAAAAGTTTTATAAATTAACGCGCCGCTCGAATAAATTGCCCGATAATTATTGCCCTGCGGCCGTGGTGTGTGTCATGGACATGGACAGTATGCACTGTCTGACACTGGGTGGCGCTGGACTGACTGTGCCGGCACAGTGCGCACTCACTGCGCATGTGGTGTTTGCCCGGCAGGGCTTCTTTAACTAGCAAACTATGTGGATGTCAAAAAAACAACCGATTAGGGGTTTGCCTGCCTAATGCAACGTACCCCATTGCTGAAAAAACGAACGACGTTTTTTTAATGCTCAGCCCAATCCTGATGCTGCTCTCTTTAGAGAGCAGCTCTCCTCTAAAGAGAGCAGCATCAGGATTGGCTACTACTGTGTCTCGGCAAGTTGGCAGCCATTACTAATTAGTCTAGGCGCCAACGGGACCCCAGAGCAGAGATGGTGCGGACCCGGTCAAGTGAAGACAAGGTAAGTTTTTTATTTTATTTATCCCCACCCCCCTGGCCCCCACTGTGAGCGAGCCGTGTATTCAGTATTGGTAGCAAGTTTGCCTTTGATGAGCAGAGTGCTAGCTAGATAAGTGAAGGCAGAATTGTTCTAATGAGAACCTGGAGCCGAGGCTGGTCGGGCTCGAGTTTTGGAGGGGAGACCGACGAGGTGGAGCTTTGCCCGGGTTGAGTCTTTAATATTTCGGTCGCCTCACGTTCGTTTGCAAGATGAGTTTGCTCTGATCCGCGTTCAGTGTTTAAGACTCGTGGGTCCGTCTAATCTTCCCTTTCTTTTAATTCCTCTCTATTTCTCATGTTTTACAAGCTACACGGACTGCAGTTTATTAATTAGTTAATTACGTTTTACGGACTGCAGGAGCATTCATTCGTATTCCATCGGTGGGCTGCAATGTTGGAGAGCATGGTTAGTGTGGACAGCGAGCTGTAGTGAGTGAGCGTCAGTATTATTAAGTGACAAAGACAGATGAATTCAGGTGTCAATGTTTCAGTGACGAACCGTTACGCCCTACCACTTTCAAATGTCACCAGCCGCCACTGGGCGTAGGAGATGATGTTGAGGTTGTGTTGGCGTGCGATGGCTGCTAGGGGGCTCATGTAGACGTTGAAGAGGGTTGGGCTGAGCGAGGAGCCTTGAGGAACGCCGCAGATGACTTCGGTGGCTTTTGACCTGAACGGGGGGAGGCGGACTCTCTGTGTCCTTCCGGCGAGGAAGTGAGGTTCCGTGACGATTTTACTCGTGTTTGTAACATTGTCGTAAATACATAATTTTGGTATCAGTGAACCGCAAATGATCCATTTAGTATATCCTGGTGTTTTCGCTATGCTACGAGCAAGAGCACTCCAGTTACAAACACATTTCTGTTCTACCCGTGGCATCCATCTTAGAACACGGAAGCCATTTTGTATTCCTTGCCCTCACATAGTCAATGGACACGCAATGACCTCTTTTTCATATAAGGACACGTAGGCTTTAACCGGCGATTCACCTTGCTAGTGACACGTGCACCTTAGGCCAGCAACGCTGTAACAGCATGACTCGGCAAGAACTGCCTCCCCAGCCTGAGGCCAGTCCTGCTATACTGGTTTTTGTGTTCGTTGGCCTGATCATGATTAGGCGGCCGAAGCTGGTAACCGTGCCCATTTACGACCCACAAACATTTCTTATCCTGTCTTTCTATCTTCTGCACCTGGCTCTGCTCCTTTCCTTCTGGGCCTTTATTGGGGGGAGGTAACGAAATTTACGATGAGGCGGTCCGGGTCTTGAATGAAGAATTGACATGGGATTATGATGGACTAGTGGGAACCCCTCATTTGTAATGTTTTGACATCAGATACTGTTGACGATCCCTGTGCAACGCCAAATATTTATTGTTTAAGACACGAATGTTTAGAACTGTGGTAACATGTAAAGAATTTGCCTGAAGCCCAATATTTAGTATATAAGGAGCAACCCTCTTTGTACAAATCGAACAGGCTCCTAGATACTGCCCATGTGTAGTTTCTGTGACTTCTGTGTCCCTGCAGTAATAAACCTTTGGTCTTTGACGCCACCATCGAGAAGCCCGTGTTTCTGTTTGTTTGTGCACCAAGACAGGTGGAACTCCGGGGTCTTCGGGTGTTATCCCTGACACCTCTGGACGGAACCAAAAAGTCCAGAACTCCAATTGGCGCCCAACGTGGGGCGACGTCATTCGGTACCGGTCCAAAAGCCTGAAGAGTTCGAGGAGCTTCGTGTGAAGATTTCAGAGGGAGGCGCCCCACTTCATCGATCCCGGCATATCGCAAAAGTGGCCCCGACGTTCTCTTCCACGAGGGTTCCCGTTCAGACGGCTGCAGTGGTCCGTTGCCTTGACCGTCGCCCTGTCTTGGACCCGAGGTGCAGTCCTCAGTACGGCGAAACGTGACGGGTTTCTCCTTGGTGACGTCTTCAGTGCCTCAGTTAAGTATTCAGTGGTTGCTAGTTGGTTATTTTGTAAGGGTTGCTCCTATTTGGATAATCCTTTTAGTTCTCAGTTCAGTTCAGTTCTGTAAGGTTATCACTGGTTATTCTGGTTACGATAATCATTCTGTTCAGTTCAGGTATCGATACATTTGTCAGTTCTGGTAGGCCTAAGTTCTTGGTTCGAGTGCGCATCTTTTCTGTTTGTGTCTTGTTTGTTTTGTGTTCCGGATTATAAAATGGTAAGTCGGAAAAATTGTATGTTGTCTTGTTTTAGTTGCAACAGTGATTCCCAGTTGGAGGACTCGTGTTTGGTTCCTCCGATTGGAACTCCCCTTTATGATCTTTATTGCAAATTTGGTGTGGGCCCTATCTCTTATAACGAGATATGGATCCGCTACACAGAGAAAGATGGTGTCCTTAGTTGGCCACTACATGGTAGTTTTGAACCTGAAGTTCTCGATAATCTAGAAAGAAGGTTGTTTAAGAAGAAAGCCCGGCCGGCAATGTTTGATTCTTTCCGTTATTGGCGAAAAGAATCTAAACAGAGAGAAATTAAAAAGTTGAAGAAAGAACAGAAAGAGCAAGAGTTGACTTTAGAACAGTCTGCTAGGCAGCTGCAACTCAACGAGTCTGAGAAAGCGATGGAGGTGGCCGATAGAGAGCGTAATTTAGCGATAGACAAGTGCTATCCTGCTTTGCCATCGAGTACGGCTAAGATAGTAGAGGACCCTGAAAAGGATCCCCTGTTTTCTTACTTGTTACGATCACCCCCACCGTATGCACAGGGTGCTACGGCTCCACCTATACCGAATGTTCAATTACCGGTTGCTGGACAACCTGGTGTCCCTGTTCCCGCTCCCCTGAATCAAGTTCCTGTACCTCCTGTGGTCAATATTAATGTTCCTTCGACAACCCCTCTTCTAGGGTTGCCGACTTCTTTACCTATGCCAGTGTCGCTCACACCTGCTACTTCACAAGCTATTTTTCCTGCTACTCCTACTGTTCCTGATCTATCTGTTCCAACTGCTACTCTATTCACTGCCTCTGTTAATATTATGACTCCGCTTTCTGTTCGTCGAAGAATCACTGATTCTGTCTCTAATATTATATCTCCCTTCTATAAAACTCTGATTAAGACTCCTACCTCTGACTCTGTGCAGAGACGTAGTCAGCTTCCCAGTACTGAAGAAAAAGGAATACTAGATTCCACTGCTCTTCGATGGGTTTCGAAAGTTGGAAGATATAATGTACAAAATGTATTAGACACATTTATGCAATGGAACGAACCAACACAACGATATGTGTTCGATGAAATGTGTTTCCTTCTACGTGAGGAATTGGAAGAGGATGACCCTGAATCAAATCTAGGAGAATTAATTAATGTTCAGAAAGAGTTTGCTGCAGGTATGATAGTTGGACAAAATATAAAAGAAGCGATGGAACTGATTCTAAGTTATAGGAATGACTCATCCCTTCGTTCACCGAGAGAATTAGAGAAACGTAGTACGAAACGAAATCGTCAATATCCAATGAGAGAGGTTCCACCAATTTGGCGTGAAGCTGTGCAAGCTAATGCAAACCTTGGTATTGCAGCCGCTCCGGCCCAATTCCAGAGAGTCTGGATACATATTCCATGGAAGCGAGCTGAAGTATTAGCAGTGAAACAGGCCTTGCCAGATCCGCGTAAAAATCCTGCAGGGTACTACAAAGAGTTGGCTCAAACAGTTGACGCTTGTGTATTGAATCTTGCTGACATAGATCTGCTATTTGGTAATGTAGTACCGCAACCAATTTGGGCTAAAATTCGTAAAGAGAATCATCCAGCTGCCCTAGGCGGTGACTGGGCAGCTATAATTGCAGCGGATGGTCAACAAATAGGTGGTTCCAAACCTGAACCTTTAATTGCTAATTTGCCTGGTAGAATAATCGATTTAATGAAAACCTTGATGCCAGCATTGCGCGTTAACTGGGACAAATTGTCCGCGTGCAAACAAAAGAAAGACGAAAGCGTCTCCGACTTTTTCACAAGATTCGAAGAGACTTTCGTGGATCATAGTGGTCAGGATATGAGCACAGAAGGAGGCCAGAGATTATTTGTTGATAAATTTGTGCACAATCTGTTGCCAGAACTTAGTGGTAAATTAAAGAATTCTGAAAGTGCGTGGGCTGTCTCTACGACTGCGCAAATACTTGCGACTGCTCAGTACTATGAAAATAGGGATAAAGAAGAGAAGGAAAAATCAGATAAAAAGACGAAAGATTTAAAAACTAAAGTACTTTTACAGCAAGCTTATCCGCCTCGCATGAATCAAACTAATATGCAGCAAGGGTCATATCAAAGAACGGATTATAATTTTCAAAGGCCACAATACCAATGGAATCAATGTGCTTATTGCAAAAAGGAAGGTCATTACAAAAGTGAATGTCCAGTTCGAACGCAAAATAATGCTGCGGCAGCTCAGAGAGGTCATGGTAGTTCTATGCAAAACTCTAGAGGTCGAGGACGAGGTGCTATGCCTCCGCAGACGAGTGATCGCCCCTCTAATTATTTCGATCAGCGAAATGGACAATCTGCCCAACAGAATAGGTCTCCACAGTATCATGTCGAAGACTATTATGAAGCTAGTGAGGAAGTTCAGCAAAGTGAGTACTAGGACAGCCATGGACAAAGAGAGGGAGTAGTATCAGTTCCAGTAGATCAGAGTGGGCCTTATGTCGCAGTAGCAACATCAGGTATAGTCGAACCGTTTCTGTTGGATACTGGTGCAGCAAAAAGTTCTATCATACATGCGAAACTCCCTGGCGCACCTTTGTCTGGCTCAACAAACGTTTCAGTAGGTTTTTCGGGCGCCCCTGTTCACAACCCTGTTTCTGGTCCTTTGTCTATTTCTGTTGGACCCCGTCAATTGAAAGCACCCCTGATTTTGACGACAGGTTGTAACGAAAATCTGCTTGGTTTAGACTTGTTAAAACGCCTGTACGCGACATTGTACTGTTCTCCAGCAGGAGTACAGCTTACGTTGGGTAAAAGAATAATCTCTCCGATGTACTTGTCGATGGATGCGCTCCCACCAGAGCTGCGTTCACTCCCTGATACTCTTTGGGCGACTGGTCCTAATGATGTAGGTCTATTAGAAATTCCACCCTATGTAGTAACTTTGAAAGCAAATGTTAAACTTCCACGAATTCCACAATACAGAATCTCTAATGAAGGTGAGCGTGCGCTCCTACTGATAGTACAAGACCTGATCAAGAAAGACGTTATAGAAGAGACTAGAGGTAATGTCTGTAATAGTCCTGTACTGCCTATTTTAAAACGAACTGACCCTACAAAGCCTCCAGTATATAGGTTCGTAATTGATCTCAGAGAGGTTAATAAAATTGTGATCCCACAGTTTCCTGTGGTTCCAGACATTACTGCATTGTTAACGTTGATTCCTGCTACAGCAGCATGGTTTTCGGTTGTCGACTTGAAAAATGCCTTTTTCAGCATTCCGATAGCCGAAGAAAGCAGAGATATCTTCGGTTTCTCTCTAGGAGGACGAAGTTTTAGATTTAAACGCGCTCCACAAGGTTATTGTGAAAGCCCATCCATTTACAGTCAAGCATTAAAAAGCCAGTTAGATTCCTTCGTACTTCCTAGTGGTTCTGCTTTAGTACAATATGTCGATGATCTTCTAGTGGCTGCCGATAACAAGGAAACTTGCAAAACAGCTACGATTTCTTTATTGCATCACTTGTCAGATTTGAATCACAAGGTGTCACCTTCAAAAATGCAATACTGCTGCCAAGAAGTGACCTACCTAGGTCATCTCTTGTCAAAGGAGGGAAGGAAGTTGACCCCAGAGAGAATAAAAGCAATTACACAGATGAACGTTCCTAGCACGCAGAGAGAAGTACGTGCCTTTTTGGGTATTACCTCATATTGTAGGCAATGGATCCCAAATTTTTCTCTTCTAGCAAAACCATTGGTAGCCTTGACTGGGAAAGGTGTTCCGAGTCCGGTACCATGGTCTGCTGAATGTCAGCAGAGTTTTTCTGAGTTACGAAATGCACTGTGTTCAGCACCTGTATTGGGTACACCCGACTACAGTAAGCCATTCACGCTCTATGTCCACGAGAGAGAAGGTTGTGCATTGAGTGTTTTGACACAGAAATTTGGTGATAAACAACGCCCTTGTGCGTATTTTTCATCAACATTAGATCCGGTAGCTAGAGCGTTGCCTAGTTGCTTGAGAGCTACAGCCGCAGCTGCAGCTTCCATTCGACAATCTGCTGGTTTAGTAATGAACAACATGCTAGTAGTCATGGTTCCTCATGCTGTGGATACACTCATGAACCGAACCAAGACGCAACACCTTACCAGTGCTAGATTATCAGGTTATGAACTGACACTGTTAGCTAGTCATATTCAGATCAAAAGATGCAATGTATTGAATCCAGCAACATTGTTGCCAACTAGCGAAGAGTTGAGTGATTCCGAACCACACGACTGTTGTTTCAAAACTGAGGAAGAAACAAAAGGACGAATCGATCTAAAAGACACTCCGTTGTCAGAACCAGATGGCACGTTGTATGTTGACGGGTCTTGCTTCAAATTGGAGAATGGTGATGTGACTGCTGCTTATGCAGTAACAACTTTGAGTACGATTGTGGAGACTGCAAGAGTGAGTCAGAATTCTGCCCAGGCTGCAGAATTGATCGCGCTAACAAGAGCGTGCGTTTTAGCTAAGGGAAAGAGAGTGAATGTGTTCACAGATAGTCAGTACGCGTTCGGCGTGGCCCATAGTTTTGGCCGTTTGTGGAAAGAAAGAGGTTTCATTACGTCCCATGGGACTAAGATTCAACATGGTCAGCTAGTTAATGACTTGTTGGAATCTCTAACCTTGCCGACTGAAGTTGCGATTGTGAAATGCAGTGCTCATAAAGCGATCACGGATGATGTTGGTCGTGGGAATGCTTTTGCTGATGAGATCGCAAAACAGACAGCTAGAAATATGATGAGTAGAATGTATGTTGCAACGTCTGCAAGATGGATTTCTGAGTCTGGAATGTGTGAGAACACAGTGGAAAGCGTGAAGGAAATTCAGAAAGAGGCGACTGAGGAGGAAAAACTTGCATGGAGAGAGAGCACGGGTAAATTGGACTCGAGTGGGTGTTGGATTGACTTGTCGGAACAACAGCGTTGGATGTTGCCTGATGCGTATGTGCTTGCAGTAGTAACGATGGCCCATGGAACAGCGCACATCAGTTCAAAAGGGATTTGTAAGATGTTGGCTCCGGTCTGGAAGAATGACAGGATTAGTAAGTGTGCAGAGAGAGTGGTGAGAAATTGTATGGTATGCTTGATGCATAATCCTGGCAAGGGAATCCCCACACCTGCAGGTCACTTCGCTCCTCCTTCCTGCCCCTTTGAGGTGATCCAGCTAGACTTCATTCACATGGATCGTTGCAATAATCTGAAATACGTCCTAGTGGTAGTTTGTGCTTTCTCCAGATGGATCGAAGCATACCCACTGAAGGACAATACTGCCTTATCCACTGCCAAAATTCTTCTTAAAGAATACTTCCCCAGATACGGAATGCCACGGATTGTATGGTCGGACAACGGAAGTGAGTTCGTAGGGAAAGTTATGCAGAGTGTGTGTGCCGGCCTAGGGATTAGACAGAAATTTCATAGTGCGAATCATCCCCAGTCCGCGGGTTTAGTCGAGGGTTACAATGGCACCCTTAAACTGAAACTCGCTAAGATACAAGCATCCACGGGTTTGTCCTGGCCAGACGCATTGCCTTTGGCTTTGCTATCAACAAGAGCAACTGTACATTCTAGAGTAGGGCTTAGTCCTTACGAAATAGTTTTTGGCCGTCCTGCAAATGTTTGGGGGGTACCTAGACCGAAAGAATTTAAGCAGCTGGAATACCCAATGTTAATTGATTACCTTTTCGACTTGACTGCTAAATTGAGTCTTATTCACCAACAGGTTTTCGATGCATTGCCAAAGCCACCGGAGAGTCCAGGCCATCAGCTGAAACCGGGTGATCAGGTGGTCATCAGAAATTTTGCAAGAACAAAAAATCTTCATCCCAGATTCATTGGCCCATTCCAAGTCCTGCTAGCAACGAGAACTGCTATTCGTGTGGCCGGAAGGAAAAATTGGATCCATACGACACATGCTAAACGTGTGCCTCTGCCACTTCCTTACGACAACTGGGTAAAGAAAGGAATCGGTGCCTCTGAAACGGAGCAAGTCCCCAGGTTCATACCTTTCAGCGATGCAGAACTGATCACGGATTCACCAAATTCTGACTTTCCTCCTGAAACTGCTCTTTTGAACCCTGAACATTTGTCATCTGCACCAAAAGAACATTTGCCATCTGCGAACGTGAACATTGCAACGTCAGCTGAAAATACATTGTTTCCAGATCAGACAGCTCCTGCAAAACTGAGATACAACTTACGTTCTCGCAATATGGACAAATAAAGCAGGAAACTGCCTATTTTCAGATTTGAATTTGCTATACATTACCTCCAGCCAGGAAGTTTGCTAATACTTTGTATTGTTTCTTTTTGTTTTAAAATTGCCTTGCCGTCTGGGTAGCCGTAGGGTCGTGGCTGTGTACCTAGTTGAATCTGCAGGGGTCAGGCACAAGGTCGATCTTTCTGTTAGTTCTGGGAACTCCCAGGGCTGATAGAGGCATTTTCATCTACGTACACATCATCAGTGGTCGCGAACGGTCGTAGAAGATGGAGCTTCCTGAGCTACAACGAGAAAATGTAATTTATGTTCGCAGAAATAGACTGTACAGAATATTACACAGCAAATGCTTTCTAATGCAATGTGCAGTTACATTTTTAATTGTTTTGATAACGTTGGCGGGTGGAATCGTCTTTGGTGTACATTTGATTTTTATGCCAGTAACTACAGTACCTTCCCTTGATCCTACTACTTCTACGGTTTCTTCTATGCATTCTTTTCACTCATTCCCTGAACACGAACAAGCTCGACGCTCAGAATTTATTAACAATACATTTGTACAGCTCTTGCATCAACACCAACTGATAGTTAATACTACAGACTGCTGGGTGTGTGGCTTGATACCTCACACTATGGATAAAGGCATTCCCTATCTAGTCTTGCCTTTCAGCTATAATGGATCATTTCAGGCCTTTCAGACCATTTTTTCATATGCCCTTGAGACCTATCCTTCGCGTCCACCACGGTCCACTAAATACAACTCAGCCAACAAAGCTTTAGTCCAGGGAATTATTGATATGATTAAAGACGTCAATAATACTCCATCTTATCCTAGAGATGAATTACTGGTGTATTTGAGTTGGAACTCTACAGAGTATCGCCTTAGTTTGGGAGAAAGCAAGCGTAAAAGCTCCACTTCAGTTTGGGTCGTGCCTCACCGAGGTCAGGTCTGTTTGCAAGGAAATGGGAGAAATCCGAGAGCTCAGCTAGGGAGGAGTGAGTGCGTTGAGACTTACGTATTTCCGTCTAACTCCTCCCCTGCCTTTCTGACTGCTAGGGGTACCTACTTCATTTGTCAGGACAGAGCATATACATGGCTGCCTGCTGACTTTTCAGGTTCATGTTATATTGCTCGATTGTTACCCCCGACATACACTGCTTCTTCAGATTATCACAAAACCAGAGTAGCAAGAGGTGTCTTCAGCAAGGAAGATACCGCTGGTCAAGAAGCTGGAGACTTCTTCAAAGGTTTTCTTCCGTTTTGGGGGCCTATGGCCAATAGTAGAAATCTTCGTCAACTAACACGGGTAGTTGAATCTACAATTACAGAAACTGCTGGTGCCCTTAGTAACTTAACAGCTGAGCTTCAGGCGGATCGTCTCATGACGTTACAGAACCGTATGGTTCTAGACGTAATACTTGCAGATCGAGGTGGGGTATGCAGAATGATCCAATCGAGCTGCTGTGTCTTTATTCCAAATAATGCTCCAACAGTCTATGAAGCAATCTCTAAGCTACATAAGATTTCCGACTCTATACACGTAGATAAGGGAGACTGGTCCTTCATGGAGTGGTTTTGGACTCTGATATCAGCGTGGGGATGGAAGGTTCTGATGGTCATTGGTGTCATCCTAGTATTGCTGTTCTCGTGCTGTCTTATTATCCAATGTGGTCCCGCTCTGTGTAGCCTCTGTGCTGCAACCTGTTTCAGAAAACCACCTGCATTAGGAGAAAAGGCACGAGACAGGATGATGATACAACAACATGTCACTAACCTAATGAGCATAGAATTAGACTCTGACTCTGATATAGACTGAGTAATTGCCTATGTAAGGGCAAAAGGAGGGTCTGAGGTTCCGTGACGATTTTACTCGTGTTTGTAACATTGTCGTAAATACATAATTTTGGTATCAGTGAACCGCAAATGATCCATTTAGTATATCCTGGTGTTTTCGCTATGCTACGAGCAAGAGCACTCCAGTTACAAACACATTTCTGTTCTACCCGTGGCATCCATCTTAGAACACGGAAGCCATTTTGTATTCCTTGCCCTCACATAGTCAATGGACACGCAATGACCTCTTTTTCATATAAGGACACGTAGGCTTTAACCGGCGATTCACCTTGCTAGTGACACGTGCACCTTAGGCCAGCAACGCTGTAACAGCATGACTCGGCAAGAACTGCCTCCCCAGCCTGAGGCCAGTCCTGCTATACTGGTTTTTGTGTTCGTTGGCCTGATCATGATTAGGCGGCCGAAGCTGGTAACCGTGCCCATTTACGACCCACAAACATTTCTTATCCTGTCTTTCTATCTTCTGCACCTGGCTCTGCTCCTTTCCTTCTGGGCCTTTATTGGGGGGAGGTAACGAAATTTACGATGAGGCGGTCCGGGTCTTGAATGAAGAATTGACATGGGATTATGATGGACTAGTGGGAACCCCTCATTTGTAATGTTTTGACATCAGATACTGTTGACGATCCCTGTGCAACGCCAAATATTTATTGTTTAAGACACGAATGTTTAGAACTGTGGTAACATGTAAAGAATTTGCCTGAAGCCCAATATTTAGTATATAAGGAGCAACCCTCTTTGTACAAATCGAACAGGCTCCTAGATACTGCCCATGTGTAGTTTCTGTGACTTCTGTGTCCCTGCAGTAATAAACCTTTGGTCTTTGACGCCACCATCGAGAAGCCCGTGTTTCTGTTTGTTTGTGCACCAAGACAGGTGGAACTCCGGGGTCTTCGGGTGTTATCCCTGACACCTCTGGACGGAACCAAAATGATCCATTCCAGTGCCTTCTCCTGGATTCCTACGTTGCTGAGGCGCTGCACTAGGGTGCGGTGGCAGACAGTGTCGAAAGCCGCGGAGAGGTCTAGGAGGATGAGGGCCGCTGTTTCTCTGTTGGCGAGCAGGGCTCGGATGTCATCGGTGGCTGCGATCAGGGCAGTCTCGGTGCTGTGGTTAGCCCGGAATCCAGACTGCGAGAGGTCGAGGGATCCGTTCGTCTCGAGGAAGGCGGCCAGCTGCTTGTTGACGGTCTTCTCGATGACTTTTGCAGGAAATGGGAGCAGCGAGATGGGGCGGTAGTTCTTGAGGTCGGTGGGGTCGGCTGATGGTTTCTTCAGTAGAGCGCTGAGTTCGGCGTGCTTCCAGCTCTCCGGGAAGGTAGCGGTGTCGAAGGAGGTGTTGATGATGTCCCGCAGGTGGGGTGCGATGACAGCGTCGGCCTTGTTGAAGACGTGGTGAGGGCAGGGGTCGGTCGGAGATCCGGAGTGGATGGAGTTCATCGTGCGGATGGTGTCTTCGGTGCTGATCGGGGTCCAGGCATGGAGGGTGGTGGTGGGGGGCCGTGGTTCGGTCGTGGCGTGCGTCGGTTGAGTGCTGAAGCTGTTGTGTATGTCCGCGATCTTGTTGTAGAAGTAGGAGGCCAGGTAGTTCCAATACACTGCGTCACTTTTTATGCCTGCTTCAAGCAGGCGTAATGTTTTGACGCAGTGGCATCCTAAAAATCACGCAGTGAAATCTTGTAGATTTCACTGCAGCTTTCCTGGTGGGAACTCCTACCCTGAATGCATTATACCTGACGCAGGTGTAATGCCACGCAGGGCTTAGAACATGACGCATCTCCCTAGATGCGTCACGTTGTAAATTTGCCACATTTTGCTACGCTGCCATTGTGTCATAAAATCGACGCAACGGCAGTGCAAAAGTGTTGCAAGGGGCTTGTAAATCTGCCCTTAGATTCCACTGTCTGCAGCACCTCCACCCTGGCGGTAACATGTCAGTGTCAGCCGGGGCCTGGTCCTACTTAGGCATGTGACGCGGTCACAGGGTGGACACTACTGTTTTAGCATCGCCCGTGGCCTCCACCTGGCTACTGGGGTCTATCGACCTTACACTCACGTAACATACACAGAACCTGGAATGATGCCTGCTTAGCAGGCGAGTGTCCCTCTGAGAAGAGTGTGACACTAATCATTGGCATTAACGCTGCTTTACATAGGCAGTGGCATCTTCACCCTGTCTGACACACACTGACCCGGAAGTGCTCTTGACCAGCGCTTGCACCTGGGTGGCAGCACTGGATCTCTGAGCTGATGTGGGTTCCATACCATCTAAGCCCTGTGAGATGCAGCAGAAAGGTGGGTTGTGCTTCGAGCCCATCAGAGGAAACTCATGTGTGTGCCTCTCTGCGGGGCAGGTCTGGAGTGCTGAACTCTGGAGTTTTGAGGCCTATCACTGGTGACCAGTGTGGCTTGCCCAAGTACTGTCCACACAGAAGGTACTGGACCAAGGTTGCTTCCATGGCTCTCTAACTTCTGCCCCTCACATCTCATTATGGGCTTGTATCGGGCTGGCCACCCTTCTGACCACCATCTCTTGACCCAACTTGTCCGCCAACATGCCTTTGGGTCGCTGAGGGAAAGGTCCATCATCCTACTTGGGGACATGGCCAGCTTGTCTGTACTCATTGCTCTGTACAGACTGCCCCTGTTCTCACTTCTGGAATCTTCCATAGCATCCATACATGGACTTCGCTGCAGATCAGGCACACCCGGCCACCCCCTGCAGACACAGGGGCAGATTTACCAAGAATTTGCACTGGCGCAATGACGTGCAGAGTAATGCAGAGCAACGCACAGCCTTGCAAGGATGCTCACTTCCCAGTGCAAAAGGTATTTTATGCACTGGAAAGGAGGCCTTTTCTCAGCACAAACACAGCTTTGAGCTACTTTTCGCCAATTTGAGTCTAAGGGCGTTGCATGGGTGTAACTTTACAGATCAGCGTTACCGCCTACAGCTTTTGACACAAAGTCCAATCTACTAAAATTAGTAGACGAGATCCTGCGTAAAAAAACACACTTCCTTGAAACAGGGACTACCTTGGAGAAATATTTTAATTTCTTCAACCATTTCACATATTGCTTGTTTGCTGCACTGTACAGCAAACATCCAATGTGTGGAATGGTTCAGAATGTGTCTAGGCATAGGATGTTGTAATTGGAAGGGTAGGCGTTAAGTACACATTCTGTGCTAGGAGTCACACGCACACCTCTGCACCATGGTGCAAAGGCCGCGTTTGGCACTAGCTGCCCTGCTTATGTTCGACAGGGAATGAGCGCAGCAGCAGGCCCAGCAGGCCAGCTTTGTTGCTGCACTGAATTGTGAAAAAAATAATAAATCTGCCCACAATGTCTAGGCTTTTATTTATTTATATATTTATTTATTTATTTATAGAGTTTTATATAGTGCAGACTTGACCCTTGGGTATCAGAGCACTTCACAGTTACAAGAGGTAGATTTGGAATACAGTGGGAATAGCAGCATTAATATATATATTATACCGGTACATGACTTTCTTATCGGTTTCAGCAAAAGACAATTTTTACAAGGTGTAACAGTATTTCTATACAAATGGTTCTGATGTGCTTTCCGTGAGTTCTACATCAGAAACGGTTCACGATCGACGTTTGGGTGTTAGTCACGTTGCTGAAGGTGAACAGTCTAGCCTAAGGAAGGAACTTGCTCATTAGGGAGATCTTCCATCCACACTCACTGATAGCAGCTACTATAGGTTTGCACAAACTTGGGCCCAGATTCACTAATACTTTGTGCTGGGTTTGCATCAGAAAGTGACGCAAGCCAGTGAAAAATGCTCTATTGGGATTTAGTTTCCTGTACAAAACAAGCAGAAACAAGTACAGTAGCTCTAAAGTTACCTTAAAAGTAGTGCTCTTCTTTGTGTCAAGGGGGCATACCATGGGTGGTGCGTGGGTGTACCAATACAACTACTTTTTGAAATATATATTCCTCTTAACAATGTGCCAGGGGCACAGCTATCAGTGGTGCCGCCAGTTTACACTTGAGACAGGTGTGTGGGCTTTTTTATTATTTTATTCAGATGTAAATTAAAGACCAAAAACATGTGCCATCAAAAATTAAAAAACATTATTAAATACCAATAATTATTTGGAAAAAAGAGTTAATCAATCAACTATATTGATTGTACCTCAATACATTTGTTCTAAGGATATTGTGTTTAAACAGGAGATCAGCAGTTCCCAGATAGATTTCAGATACTGTAGTTCTCATCACTTTGTATTCTAGCCAACTCCATATCACACAGGTCAATAAATTGATTAAATACCATTTGGTAAAAATATGTAGGGTTGAAGGCTCTTCATGTGAACAACAGAAGCATTTGGAATCAGAGGGGCAGTTACAAGAGAACAATGTTATGGGGGTGTAGGAGGCTGGCTTAGTGTATGGTGCACACTTAACTAATCCAGACAAAGTTTATGGTAATTTTAGTGGTCTTTGATAAGATTTTTGAAAATTCTCCGAGTGGTAGCTGTGGAGAGCAGCCTTATCTTACCAGTTTAATCATGTAGTGTAGGTTAAATGAAAATAACCACAGAGTGTATTTATAAAATATGTCTATTTATTACACAACACTCACTAACACATTAGTATATCTCCTACCCAGAGATATCAACACAAATACACAATAATACTGCAGTTGCAATAAGGTAAGTAGCACAAAATACAGTGGTCTCCAGGGGGAGACCCAACCATATACCCAAAAAATGGAATGCAAACTGCGACCGTTGGAACTTGGACCAGGAGCCTCAGAGGAGCTGGGAGCACAAGGAACCACTCAAATTCAAATTCAAATTCAAAATGCTTTATTCAGTATATAAAATATAACCATACAGCAGACAATAAAATTATACATTGTAGTACATTTGAGAAAATACAATTATACTGTACAAGGGCACGAGATTAGTCTCCACAGACAAGATAAATTTAAACATCTTGCAGGTGTGCAAATTTCGCAATAATCACTCTTGCCTTTTTAGGGATAGTTGCGTTAGTTCATATAAACACTAATATAAAAATCGTTTAAAATATATAGTCCCAGTTTATAAAGTGCAATATTAAGGTGACCTATGCTAATGACATTAGTGCAAGTTTCATCTCGAATGTACAATTCTGATTCGAAAAGTGTAATTTTAAAGTGACCTGTGCTAGTAACAGTACGCAGACACATTTCTCTTACTAAATATTACATAGGAAGCATAAAATTCATAGTCATACAATAATGGATTTCCTTCTTGAAACACATTTTAAAATATATGTAGCTACATAAAAACATATATCCGTACTATTCAATTCAAACATTAACCGCAGAGCATCTTTAGTTGTTCTATTGTTATACTTTAAAAATATGGGCTTTAAATACAATTTCCTTAAAAAAATATAAAATTTACAGAAAAGCATAAAATAGCAACAACTCTGTTTAGATATCCCATCACATGGGCAAGATAAGATGCTATTCCGTCCGATGTGAGGGAAGGACACTAGGTGGTGCACAGTGCCTAACCTCAACAGTGTCAATACAAAACGGTGGGAACTTCTTGTGACGACTGTCAAATAGTGCTGGAAACCTTCTTTAACATTATGTTCTTGGTAAAATGCATATGTACGTTGATTTGCATATTCAACAGCCCTGTCCTTCTCTATGTGTTCTAAAAAGGATTCCTTCAATTCTTTTTTTGAGAAAGGAACACCCAGTTCTATATTTAAAAAAGGATCGAAGTAAAAAACTGACTTGTACCAGAACCGGATGTGCCTAAGCCAAGGGATACGCATGCAATGTTCCAATTTTAGGCAATCCTTAATTACGCCTTGGGTGAATTCTGTTTCGGGTTTGGACCATATGGACCGCCATAAAGACAGTGGGCGTAGGGCAGCTAGATCCCTAATATAATGTAAGCCTACTTCCTTGTGAATGATCTCAATGGAGGCAGATGCAGGGGTACATAGTAAGCGATTTAGAAAAAGATTTTCCTGATGTTGGATCAACCTACAGCTGTTAGTATTATGTCCCCATACACCTGCCCCATACAGTGCAGATGACAAGCACCTCATAACATAAATATGGATCATCTCTTTTATTCTGCGGTTCCCCAGTTTGGCAGCAAATCTGAAGACACTGTTGGTGTTCCTCGTCATTTTTAGCTGAACACTCTCCTGTTCACTAGTCCATCCTCCATCACCGGAGAAAGTAATCCCAAGGTAACAAAATTTCTTAACTGGTTCTAACCTAACATTTTCTAAAAAGAAGGTTCTGTTTTGTCTAGTCTTCTTCCCACATGTCATTGTAAAAGTTTTATCTTTACTAATTAACAATTTCCGTTTAACTATAAACGTATGAAAATTGTCAATACGGCGTTGCAGGCCGTTTTGGGTGCGTGATAAAAGGATTGATCATCTGCGTAAAGCAGAATTGGGATGGGCTTACCATCAATTATATGTGCATCCGCGGCGGACGTTCTGAGTATTGCATCTATTTCATTAATGAACAAAGAAAACAAGAGTGGTGCTAAAACGCATCCTTGCCTTATGCCTCTATTAACTTTAAAATATGGGGTGCACTCACCGGCCAGGCCATAACGCACCTTGCATGTCAATGTTTCATATAGTCTGGCCAGGAAATATATAATCTCTTTTGGTGCACCCATATCTAATAAAACAGGCCATAAAAGTGAGTGTTCAACCAAGTCAAAAGCAGAGCTTAAGTTGGCAAAACATAAAAAAGATTTCCTTCCTTGACTATTGTAAATTTATTAATAATAAGGTCAAGGTTGATGCATTGCTCCATCGTACCAATCCCCCTCCTGAATCCATACTGTACTGGTGATAAAATAGATTCTTTCTCCGCCCATGTTTCTAGTCTATCTAGGAGGACTCTACTTAGTACTTTGATCGATGAATCAAGGAGGGAGATGGGACGGTAGTTGCATGCCTCTGACCTTGAACCCTTCTTAAAAAGGGGTACGATAATTGATTGGCCCCAAGTCTGAGGAAGGTCAAATTCGATTGAGGCATTAAAAAAGCGGGTTAAGATGGGTGCCCATAAGCCCATCTCATATTTGTATAAATCTACCTGCACACCATCCGGCCCAAGGGCCTTGCCACCATTGCTCTTCTCAAGTCCTGCCTGAACCTCATCCAGAGTAATAGATAAAGAAATGGTCGGCCATAAACCATAAGTTTCTAAAATCAAGCCATCAGAGTTAAAAACCTTAGAAAAATGCTCTATCCTTGTGTTGCAGTTAACGTTGGATGATACTACTGGTATGGTGTCATTCTTTAAAAAACGGCAGTTGATTATCTCCCAGAGTAATTTGCTATTTTTTGTAGTTACAGCCATATCTAAGTTTTGCCATGCCTCGTCTTGTAACTGTTTTTTCCGTACCTCTAGCATAACTTTGTAAATATGCAGTTTTTCAGTGACATCTTCCAAATCTCTTGGTTTTTTTGACAATGCATGTTTTAATGAAGACAAAGCTTGTGTGCAATCTTTGTAAAACCAGCCCAATTGCTTGGCCCTGTATTTATGATTCTTTCCAGTCAACAAACCCTCTATTATTACATTTATCTTACTGATCATAGATAATACAGTTTGTGGGGTAGTCACATCTTTAAGACAATAACTTATTTCGGCACCACATTTAGCGTTTACCTCTGCTAGGAGCTTATTAGGATTAATTTTGGCCCACTTAATTCTTGGACCATTCGGTCTAGAGGCCGTAATCTCCTGTGTTGGTTTACTATAAATTTGAGTTTTACAACCCCAACCTAGTAATGTCAAAATAATGCTATTGTGATCACTCACTGCTTGCTCAGCAATCCATAGGTCACAGTAGGCTGTGCCACTAAAAACTAATATGTGATCGATGTTGGTATTAAAATCCCTGCCTTTAAATGTAGGGCACCTAGTATTGCCCCTTTTTTTGAGCAATCCAATAGTTCTAGGACTAGTTTAGCGGCTAGGCTATTCAATGCCAGTCCATATGTGTTGTGTGGGAAGTGGTTATAAATAATGTTGCCTCTATCATCGTGATCATAAATGGTGCCACAGATCCCCTTCTGGGCATCTTTGCAAACTTGCAAATTAAAATCTCCTACCCAGAGAATAACCGGGGGATCCTTATGATCTACAAGAAGTTCGTCTATTACTCTTCCTATATCTTAAACCACAGAGCCTCTGCTAGCATCAAAAATGTTATTATAGAAATTAACAATAACTAAATCATTGACTTTATGGTGCTCGAGACATATTATTAATGCATACGGCCCAACTTCATGGCATTTACCTAATTTAAATTCTGTGAGCCCAGTAGAAATCAGGGTCAGCAGACCACCCTTGGCCCTACCTGTGGCAGAATTTACGGCATTTATATAAAAGGATGTGTAACCTTCGACAGTAATTTGGTCTCTATACCATGTCTCTTGAAGACATATTATGTCGTGCCCTTGTGCAATAAAATCATTCCAAAAAGGAGTATTAAGTTTACCATTTATGCCTGCTATGTTCCAGGTAGTGATGTTCAGTCCATTTCCAGTGCCATGTACTGTTTGGTCTGAGGGTAATGATATTGGATTTGTGAGTTGGATAGTATCAGTTGCTGACTTGTTGTTATAATCTATCGGAGTTTCAGCCTCTGAACTGTCATTTATTTCTGGCCCACTTTGATTACTACCCGGATTATTGGAGGAATCTGCATTCTGGATTGCGTCTTTTGTGATATTCCTTCCCTTATCTGTTTTATCCTCCATGGTGCCCAGCTGTAGCATATCCACATCCTGCCCAACCTCCTGGCCCTCTTCCTGACCATCCCTAGACCTATCCAAAACCTTCAGGGCTTGGGTTGCTCTGTTTGTCTCTAATTGAACACCAAGCTTCATACCCCTCCCAGCCATTTTGTCATCTATCGGTACACCAGCCACAAAAGAGTCCTGTTTCTCATCAAATATATTTCCATTTTCATCATTGCCCAACCCCTGAGGCTCGGTGGAATGTAACAGTCAGTCTACCCCCTCTAGATCTGTAAAGGGCTCAAATCTATTTGATAGGGGTAGTTGGAACATCACCCTGTCAAAAGGATTTGCTACGCATGGTCTCCTTCTATATGCATAGTGCGGGGAGCATGATGGACTACGTTTTGCACCAGGATAGAAATAGTTTAGGTCCAAGGTTTGAATATCCCCCTCTCTCCCAAACCTTGGTTCCCTGTGAATAAAGTCAACTACCCAGGGATCTTTGAAGTTCACGATGACGCAGTCACCTTCTAGGTCCTTAACACTGCTCCCTACCCAGCTAACCCTCCTAACGTTTAATATCTCTGTGTTAGAAAAGGGAGGGAGCGTTCTGTTTTTGTTAAGCCAGAAGGTGACTTTGTTCTTCAATGCCCTATGTGTTTCGAGTTTCTCAGTCTCAATCCCACGCACTCCCACCAGGATAATCATATAGGGTACTGCTTCGGGGGGAAGATTTATACAAGGAAGTCGTTGGGGAATACACTTATTACTCGCAGGACTCCGCCCATTAGGCTGGCTTTCTGCTGTGTGTGCACGCAGAACGGGTTGCTTCTTAGCCATTACGCCTGTCCCTGATACCTTATCCCCAGCAGACCTTGATAAATTAATCTCTACCCGGCATTTTTCTGCACTAATTTGGGCAGGTTGAATGACGGGATTAGCAATGGTGTTTATTTGCGTCACCCCTCTATTACTACTAGGGTCAGTGGTTGGTGGAATAATGGCAGGTAGTATAGCCTTCGAATTCTTCAGGGTTTTTGTTATGCTATCCAATGTGGTTGTGTTTCCAGTAACTAATTTTTCTAGATGTTCTAATTTAGAATTAATCATATTCGTCCTTTCGATCAATGGCAATATGAGAGATTTAACTCTTGAGGCGGAAGCCGGGAGGTTTTGTTGCTCTGTTGTGCCTGTACTTTTAATCTTACTCGTAAAATCGGAAAACTGCTTAAAACTGTGCTTTTAAATTCATTTGCAACATTGCCTTAAACAGCTTGATTTAATAAGCTTTTTATTGCTCACCCCTTCCCCCTCCTCTCCGCTGCCCAGGGCCACTCTCAGCCGAGTATTGACGCTGTGGAGTTGGTCCCGGGTACAGACTTACGGTAGCCATATTGAGTGTGGTTGTCATTTGGCGCGCTCTAGTTGCACATAAAAGGGGCATCTCTCGACCCTGCGCTCGTTTGTATTGAGTGTCTGTGTCCCTCTTGAGGCGGAAGCCGGGAGGTTTTGTTGCTCTGTTGTGCCTGTACTTTTAATCTTACTCGTAAAATCGGAAAACTGCTTAAAACTGTGCTTTTAAATTCATTCGCAACATTGGCTTAAACTGCTTGATTACATAAGCTTTTTATTGCTCACCCCTTCCCCCTCCTCTCTGCTGCCCAGGGCCACTCTCAGCCGAGTATTGACGCTGTGGAGTTGGTCCCGGGTACAGACTTACGGCGGCCATATTGAATGTGGTGGTCATTTGGCGCGCTCTAGTTGCACATAATAAGGGACGGCCATGCTTCTGCGCAGCGGACGCGATCAGCGGCCGCGCCGGACTCGCGCCGGAGTCGTGCCATAGTCCTGCCCATCTGCGCTGAGGACGCGCTGCAGGATGGGCTGGACGCCCTTTCCTCCTCTCCCTCCACTCTAAACTTAGGCTCCCTTACCACTTTGCTCTCATTAAGACCGCCTCCTCTGCCCTGTCATCACACTTTACCTCCAGAGGGAATCGCTCTCATTAAATGTGGCTGTAACTCTTCCACATGCGCCCGCCCCAAACCTTCCAAAAAACGTCAAGCCAAGGCTAAATCTTCGAAACATCTGGATAATTTAACTGGCTTTCTCATCAATGCCAGATCTTTGATTAAAAACAAAACTGCTTTTAATGACTTTGTGGTACAAAGGAATCCCTCCTGGGTCTTTATCACCGAGACCTGGGGATCCATCTCGGCTGGCCCTGACTTAGTGGAAGCTATTCCCGATGGCTATGCCCTGACCAGAATGGACCGTACTGACCGTAGGGGTGGAGGTCTGGGAATACTGTGTAAAGACCAGTTTACCTGCCGTATCGACCCCCACTCATCCCCCAAAGAGAAATATGAGGCATTACATTTCACAATTCAATTAGCTCCCTCTGTTTCTTTCACTGATATTCTTTGTTATAGGCCTAGGACTGATTTTTACCACAATTTGCTCACCTTGCTAGAACCTTTCATTAGCAAGCCCAAACTCACCCTTCTAGGTGATTTTAATTTTCACCTGGAACTATCAGAGGACAACAACACCAAATCACCAATAGAGGCTTTAACCTCCTGTGGACTTAGCCAATTAGTCGAGGGTCCCACTCACGCTGCTGGACATACTCTAGACGGCATCTTCTCTAACGACACCAGACTAGGGATCGATACCCCGATTCCCTTGTCCTGGTCCGACCACTCGGCTATTCCCTTCCATTTCACCTTTATCCGTCCCGGTTCCGATCCTACCAATAAAAAAGGATGGGAGACTAGGAGGAACTATAATAAAGTAACCAATAGTACGCTCGCTCCCTTCCTGACTGATATCCATCCCCTCGCCCGGACTGATGTCAACGAGGCCGCGGTGGCTCTGTCCGCCACGCTTACTCATGCCCTGGATTCGCTAGCACCCCTTAAAAAACACTACTCAGCTAGAAAGAGCCCCTCATCACCTTGGTTCTCGGAACAACTTAGGTCTCTGCGGCAGAAATGTAGACAGAAAGAAAGAGCCTGGTATGCCCACCAGGACCCTCTGAGGAAAACCCTACATAAGTCCGCCCTGAGAGAATATAAAAAAGCTATTGAAGAAGAAAAAAGAATTACTTTAACAAAATCACTACCTCTCTGAAATCCTCCAGGGAACTTTTTAAAATTATTGATACCTTAGCCACTCCCAAAACAACTGAATCAGTGAATGATTCGCAAGAACTCTGCGACGATATCGCAGGATTCTTCCACTCCAAAATCGCGGACATTTACAGCTCTCTCAAATCCTCCAATACTTCATTAGATGCCAACAGTGCACCCCCGCCCTCCCCTCCTCTCCCTCACACACGGATATCACTGATTCTTTTGACTCCCGGGCAAACTTCTCCAGCTTTCCCATATATCACTTGAGGAACTAAACCACCTTCTGGATGCTACCAAATCTTGCTCTCCTCTTGACCCCTGCCCCCTAAAAATCCTGAAGGTCTGTAAGGAGTCTGTCCTCCCTCCTCTCTTGCAAGTTATGAATATGGCCATTGACGAGGGATCGTTTCCTATTCCCTGGAAGGCGGCAGTTGTAAAGCCCCTTCTAAAGAAACCCTCGCTCAATCCGGAAGTCCTAAAAAACTTCCGACCAATATCTTTGCTCCCAGCCCCAGCAAAGATGCTTGAGGCCCACCTCAACCTTCATCTTACCTCATATCTTGAAACAACTGGTCTTTTTGACATCTCTCAGCATGGATTTCGTGCTGCACACAGCACCGACTCCGCCCTCACGGTCGTGGCTAATAACATCCGGACCGAGGTGGACAGAGGTCGGACCACTATGCTGGTGCTCCTCGATCTCACGGCAGCTTTTGATACCCTATCAAGGGTGAGGGGAAGTGCCCTCAACCTTCTGTCTTCTTTTCTTTCGCAGAGACAGCAAAGGGTTCAGCTTGGTGGCTTTCTGTCCTCCCTCCAAAAGGTGCAATGTGGGGTTCCTCAGGGTTCTGCACTGAGTCCCCTGTTATTCAACATCTACGTAACCCCACTTGCCGAAGTAATAAGATCTTTTGGGTATCAAATATTGTCTTATGCAGACGATACCCAAATTATCATCTCCTCTACTTCACCGACCACTGAGGCCGCTCTAAAATTTCGAACCTGTATGGAAGCGGTCTCTAAATGGATGGTGCGCAATTACCTGAAGCTCAACGCTGAGAAGACGGCGGTCCTAGTCTTTGGAGGAAACCCTAATGACAACTGGTCCAAGGACTGGTGGCCTCCGTCTCTAGGAGACTGTCCCCAACCCACCACTCGGCCAGGAACCTTGGTGTTCTCTTTGACTCGGCCCTCTCCTTTGAACTTTAGGTAAACAGAACGGTATCCACCTGCTGCAATACCATCCGCATGCTTAAAAAGATTGCCCCCTATCTGTCATCTGATGCTCGCAAGCAGTCAACCGTTGCCCTGGTATCTTCCAGGCTTGATTATTGCAACGCATTGTATGGGGGCATAAACAAAAAAGCCCTCCATCGTCTCCAGATGGTCCAAAACTCTGCTGCCAGGATGGTCCTAAACCTCCCAAAGCTATCATCTGCTACTCAGGCCAGAAAGGACCTCCACTGGCTGCCCATACATTCCAGGATTATATGTCTGGCGCACAGAGCCGTGTTCGGCTCTGGCTCCGATGGCATAAAGGCCCTGGTCAGCCCCTATTCCCCCAAGAGAACCCTCCGATCATCGTCAAGAAATCTGCTGGTGATCCCAAGATTTAAAAAAGCCAAATGGGGAGGAAGAGCCTTTTCCACTCTGGCCCCTAAACTGTTGAACAACCTCCCCCCCGAGCTGTCTAACCAATCATCCCTGATCACGTTTCGGAAGCTTCTGAAGACTTGGCTCTTCTCCCAGGCCTATCACTGAATCTCATTCTGATGTCTGTTTTCCGTAACTGTAACTGTTTAGTCATAATTTATGTATTAGTCTGCGCCTTGATGCCCTCGGGCTAAGTCCGCGCATTACAAATAACCATTCATTCATTCATTAATTCAACTAATGTTTCCATTTTCTCTAGGAACCCCTCATTAGTACAGCATTGGGTGGCTAGTTGGGGTGTGTCTATAGTAGCTTTAGATGAACAGAGGGGCTGCACAGGCTGCCGAGGTGCCAGATGTAGCTTAGCCTTCTTGGAACTTTTGGCTACGGCACCCTTTGGTGGGCTCCCCCCTCGTTTTCTTTTGCCTGATGGGCCAGTAGTTTTGTTATTCGTAATTACTTGTGGCACAATATTAGCAAATACAGGGCTGACAGGTGTTAGTGGCAATGGTGATGGAATTGGCGAAAGGGGTGGTGGTACACTACCCCGCGAGGAGCAAGAGTCCAAACTAATTGGTGTTGAACTTAGAAAGGAACATGCCTCGTTCTTATCTATCTCCCCCTGTATGGGACTAAGTTTTGAATTCAAGGTGATTGATGAAACATTAATTTTGGTCGATGTGGGGTGACAGCTGACCCAATCTTGCCCAATGATGAGCGTTTCCCTGTTAGGAGGTTTATGGACAGTCGCTTCTCGGCCAGTGCTATCTCTTTATCTAAAACCACTTTAGCCCGTGTGATGAATTGGTCAATAGTGCCTGTAACCACCCCCCCCCCGTTGTAGCTATAGCGACCTGACGGCCCTTCCTAGATGATCGAACCATTATACCACACTTTTTACTGCTACCAGGTGGCAACAGAATACAATAAAATTGATAATCGATAAAATATTTACAATATTACTTGTGTGCAGAGTCCAACTTGAAGGGGGGGTGGCCCAGCCCTGCCCCGTTCTGCCCCGGACGGCCACAGACGGCCCGACCTTTGCCCGTGCTTCGCCCGGCGTTGCCCGCGCGCATCCCGCGATGCGCGGGTCAGGTGCAGATTTAAAGCACCTGTTCTGGGCGGTGCAGGAAGGAGGGTGTCACCATGCCGCACTACCTTCTGGGCACTGTAGTTCTTCCCACTGCCCCTCACAGGAGCACAGGTCACCCAGCAGGTCGAGCGTTTCCCGCGAAGCGGGAAACGTGAGAAGTAACAGGGAAGTTTGTTGGACGGTGCGTGGCGCTCTCACAGCCCGTGAGTCCCTCAGCAGCAAAACAGTTCGTCAGACCAGTTTCTTCAAACAAAAAGGCTCCCGATGGAAGGCTCCCGCAATCCGCTGGTCAGGTGCAGATTTAAAGCACCTGTTCTGGGCGGTGCAGGAAGGAGGGTGTCACCATGCCGCACTACCTTCTGGGCACTGTAGTTCTTCCCACTGCCCCTCACAGGAGCACAGGTCACCCAGCAGGTCGAGCGTTTCCCGTGAAGCGGGAAAAGCGAGAAGTAACAGGGAAATTCGTCGGAGGGTGCGTGGCTCTCTCACAGCCCGTGAGTCCCTCAGCAGCAAAACAGTTCGTCAGACCAGTTTCTTCAAACAAAAAGGCTCCCGATGGAAGGCTCCCGCAATGCGCCGGTCAGGTGCAGATTTAAAGCACCTGTTCTGGGTGGTGCAGAAAGGAGGGTGCCACCATGCCGCACTACCTTCTGGGCACTGTAGTTCTTCCCACTGCCCCTCACAGGAGCACAGGTCACCCAGCAGGTCAAGTAACAGGGAAGTTCGTTGGAGGGTGCATGGCTCTCTCACAGCCCATGAGTCCCTCAGCAGCAAAACAGTTCGTCAGACCAGTTTCTTCAAACAAAAAGGCTCCAGATGGAAGGCTCAAGGTAAGTACCCAGGCACCCTACAGAGTCTGTGTGCAGAGTGAAAACTCAGCTGCCTGTCCATTGAAAGTTAATGGGGAATTTGCAGTTGCAGTTTGGAAGAAGATGAACCTTTCCTAGTGGACCCTGAAGAAGACTTGTGGAAGACAGAATGTTAGAGAGTCAGGCCACACGTGGATACCCCAGGAACCAGGGTAACTACATCAGGGAAGAAGGGTACATAGGCGCAAAGGAGTATCGTTGGGACCAGAAAGGTCCATGGAACACACCACCAGCAGGAGAGTCAGAGGAGGCCCAGACAAAGCAGAGGAGCCCACTGTAGCAGAAGAGGACCCTCAAGTGGACCCACATTCGGAGGGCACAGGAGTTGCAATAGCAGTTCAGCAAGAAGGAAGGTCCAAAGTGCAGAGGATGTGGTGAGGATGCTGTACTTGGCAGGATGACATGCTGGAGGTTGGAGCTTCTTGTAGCCTGAAGATCTCTGGAGTGCAGAGCCAACAAGCCTTGCCAATGGCAAGTCGATGCTGTGCACAGGGGTTTGATGCCAGTGGTTCTGACAAGGGATACTGGCCTCAAAATTGCAGAGAGGACAGGTCAGGCTTTAAGGGAGTTGTAGAACCATCACCTGTGTTGTTGAGCCTTTCGAAGTCTGTGTGATGTCAGTGGCAGCAGACCGGTCAGCTTTGTTGCAGTGCCTGCAGGTGAAGGGGAGTGACTCCTTCACTCCAAGGTAGATTACTTTAGTGTCCTTGATGCCCACAGGTCTGTTGAAAATCCTGGATGAAGCAAAGACACAGACAATGAAGAAGACTTGCAGAACAGCAAGACCAGGAGCAGCAGGAGTCTTCCTTGATGCAATCTCGGTTTCAGGCGAAGTCCCGTGAAGTCCAAGTGTCCAGACAGTTGAGGAGTGACATGGTTTCAGGCTTGGTCTTGTCCCACGGCGAATCTGAAAAGCCACCCACAGGTAAGCTCTTAACTACCCTAGGAAAAGGGTTAGAACTACTCAGAGGTCCCTCCCAAAGGAGGGGCTGGACAGAGAGGATACTCAAATGTCCTTTGTCCAGTTACGTGCCAGAGTGGGAGCCAAGAGCTCCCAGAATTGTTTCCAACTGGAGTATGCAAGGAAGGCACCAAATGTTCCCTTAAAAGCAGTCTGGTGGAGCTGGCAAGCACCTCCACCCCAGCCCAATACACTAAGTCCTGTCTGGGAGGCTGTCACACCTCCCTGCGACAGTAAACCTATTGGTCTACTCTGCTCGAGCATGCCTCAGTACCAGGAGGGCAGAATAGTGTCTTTGGTTGGCAGCAGCACTAGGTTGCTGTCAGACCCTGTAAGGCTGTATCCGGGAATACCGGGAGGGAGGGGGTCATACTTTCAACACTGGAATCTGTGTTGGGGCATGATTCAAACATGTTTGATACCAAACATGACCAAGTTCGGTGCACCCACTATATAGTAAGACATCTCGTAATGACTGATGTCCACTATGTGTATTAAAATGACTGACCACACTTACAAAGCCTGGAGAATTGACTCCGGATTTTGTAGGGGTTTCCTCCTCATGCAGGGTCACCCTCACACTTATAACCAAGCACCCTGCCTTCAGGAGTGAAAGGCCTGCCATAGGAGTGACACATAGATTTTAAGTGTAGTGACCTCAGATATGAGGCAACATATATCTGTTGTGAGAGGTGCAAGCACCAACTTACACAGGCTGCAATTGCAGGCCTGCATTCACAGTTTGAGTAGTCTCTTATGGGTGTCTTATGGGTGGCACAATGCTGGAAGCCATGGGAGCCCTCCAGTGTACCTATGCCGTGGGTACCTTAGTACCATATCCTAGGGACTTAAAAGGATACAGAAGTACTTACCAAGGTCAATTTAGGGAGGAAGCACAGTGAATGGGATCCTGATTAACAGGATCCCAGTCAGACTAGTCAAAAAAACATACTTACACCAGAAAAAAGTGGGGGTAACCAGAAAAGCAGATCCTACTTTCCTACATAACCCCTCACCCCCAACGAAAGGAGATGAGACTAACCTTGCCCAGGTGAGTCTTTGTTTCCTAAATGGAAATATCTGAAGAGTCCATCCTCGTTGGCATGGTTATTCCCAGGTCTATGTTCCACAGAAAAATCCATCCCCTGTAGGGAAATATACCACCTAAAAAGTTTGGGATATTCACAGTTCATTTGTTTAAGCCTAAAGATGGGCTTATGGTCTGTCTGAACAATGAAGTGAGTGCCAAACATGTACGGCCTCAACTTCTTCAGGTCCCAGGCCCAGACACACAGCAAAGGCCTCAATAGCTGACCAACGCTTTTCCCTGACGGTCAACCTCCTGCTTATAAAAGCTACTGGTTGATCCTGGCCATCTTTGTTAAGTTGTGACAATACTGCAAATGCCCCTATCTCAGAAGCATCTGTCTGGACAATGGAGGTATTGGAGTAATCAGGATTTGCAAGATGGGAGCAGAGTACATGGCCTGCTTCAGGTCATAAAATGACTTCTGACAGCAAACTGTCCACTGAACCTTCTTAGGCATCCTTTTGGAGATAAAATCATTAAGGGGAGTCACTATGGACCCATAGTCCTTAACAAACCTCCTTTAATACCCAGTCAGGCCAAAGAAAGCTCTGGCCTGAGTCTGGGTAGTGGGAGCAACCCACTCCATTGTGGTCTGGAGGTTTCTCTCCAATAGTTGAACCTATTCTCCACCTACAAGTTGGCAAAAGTACATAACCTTGCTCTGACCTTCCTGGCATGTTGTGACCTTGATAGTGAGGCCTGGCTTTTGCAGGGTCTCCAGAACATTCCTGAGGTGGACCAGGTGTTCCTCCCAGGCGGAGGTAAAGACAGTGATATCATCTAAATATGCTGCACTATAGGCTTCCAGATCTGTAAGAACTTTGTTCACCAACCTCTGATATGTGGCAGGTGCATTTTACAAGCCAAAAGTCATGACAATAAATTGATAATGCCCACTAGGGGTTGAAAATGCTGTCTTTGGTTTGTCATCCTCAGAGAGTCTGATTTGCCAGTAACCAGCAGTCAGGTCAAATGTACTGAGATACTTGGCAGAGGACAGAGTATCAATCAGCTCATTTGCCCTGGGAATTGGATCTTTACAACAAGGGGTGGTGAGGGATAGAGTCTCTGAATTAAGCAGAATACTCTCACCCAGTCAAAAGATCAGGGCTAGATCCAACACCGTTTTTTAGCTCATTGCACCATCCCAGTTTCAGAACCTGGCTGTATGCAAATTAGTCTGTTCCTGTCCCAGTGCATGATGGGAACAGGGCAAACCAAACTACAAAAGCCAATTCTTACACTGGGAAGGAAACAAGCTTCCGGGGACCGGTTTCTGGCATTGGATCGGCATCAGTCCTAATGATCCTCGGATCTCACCCACAATCCCTGTTCATCTGTTGTCCTTGGTCCTCTATCCTCTTCATTTGCTCTCCTGGAGCTCCTCGCAACATTGGCCAGGCAGCCTTAGGCCAAAACGTGACCTGCTAAAGCCCCTATAGGGGTAGATACTGCTGTGGGCCTCGCTGTGCCTCTTTTCAATATAGCGCCGGACCACCAGCTTTTAGACTTAACTCAGCTATCCTGATCTCTCCTGCATGACACGCTGGCTTTCCTGGTGCTCTCTGCAGCACCGGACTGGCAATCAGGGGCTGGGAAGTGCCTCGGTGTGGAATGCACGTCACCCGGTTAGAGCCTCGCAGTAGCCCCCAGGGTGAGAGGAGCTACCGCGAGCCATACCGCACTCCTTCTTTGGCGGGTGCCAGCTCTAGACTGTGGAGATTGTCTGTGGGGCAGTCTGATCGACCTGGCTGCAGGTGAGGCTTTGGGGGAAACTGTGGTGATGCCCGACAGGGTGTGCGCGGATCAGTGTTTACCCTCCCTGCCCGGCTGGACTCAGACTCCCATTGCCGATGGGGAGTGGAGGCTGATGGCAGAGTGACATGCTTCAGGCTGTGATGGATGGGCATGTTTGCTTTCTCTTCTCCCTCACCCCCAGCCCTTCTGAAAGCCCCAGCAAATGAGGATACCATGGGGGGAGGCTGGCAGTGAAGTGCCCCCCCTGTGCTGTCTCCCCCTGGCACACCTGTGCCCTGTCATGTTTGTGTGCTAAATTGCACTTTCCTTCCTCCCGCCTATAATGGACTATACGGTGGCCATCTATGATCTGGAGACTCTACAGCCTAGCTGAACACCTGATGACCCTTCTCCCCAAGGTGCGCTCTTGGGTCAGTGGACAACCATCTCTCCCAGTTTCTTGTGCTACCCCCACGAGGACGCAGGGGTAAGTGGGCCGGTGGTCCACCAGGTGTCACCCCCTTGAAGCCACTGACCGGCTGAACATGCAATGGGGTAACACTGTGGTGTTGCTGCAGCAGTGAGAGCACTCTTCATTTTGTCTAGCTGTTGTTGAGACCCCCTTTGTCCACCTGGCTACTGCCCGTCGAACTGGATGCATGGGCTGCCCCTATGACTGATACAGTAAACGGGGCAGACGTGGGTGCTGATGGGTATCCCTGTGCTTCACAGCACTTCGATTTTGAAATCCCCCTCTTTACAGATCTCACAGATCTCCACTACCTGACCCTATTTTGTCCTACTGCTCCACTGACATGTAACTCTAGGTGTTCTGGGGATTTCTTCTCCCCCCTCCCCTTATATACTACCATGGGGAAAGACAAGACCCCCATCAATGGGCACCCATTCTAAAATACTCAGGTTTATAACATGCTCCCTGGACTCTGGTAAGTGGCTGATAGTTGATAAACAGCATCCGGTGCCCCTGCTGCTCCAGATGCAAAACAGATACTGCAGGCTTTCCAGTTATCACAAGAGGCCCTTGAATCGAAGATCAGCGAGGTCCATGTCGACCGTGTCCTTCTTTGTCAAGATCTCTGTGTTGTGGCCAGGAGAGTTACGGAGGTGGCGGATAGGGTGTCAAATCTCAAAGATGACTCGACAGACCTTAAATCCAAGGTGAATACACTGCTTTTGATCAGTGTACAATTTAAGCATGGACTGAGGATGCTGAGAATTGGTCTCTTCGGAGCAATCTGTGGTTTATGGGCTTTCCGAAGTGAGTCGAGACCCCCCCACCCCAATATTTTTATCAAAACTTGGCTTAAAAAATTGGTTCCTGAAGGGACTTTATCACCTTGGTTCGTGGTGGAGTTTGCGCACCGGTCCTTGGCATAGCACCCTTCTCCTGGAGCCCCACCGTGCCCTGTATTTGCCAAGATACTGAACTTATGAGACAGGAGCGCCATCTTCCGAGAGGCACACATCCACAGTAAGCTTTACTTTCAATCATCTCATATTGTGGTACGGAGGCAAAAGCTGCGTATATCCTTTGGTGCAGTTAAACAGAAGCTCATGATGATGTCTCTTCCGTATATGCTGCTCTTCCCAAGCCGTTTGCTTGTCATTCATGGACCCCTCTCCACGTCTTCGACACTCCAGAGGCGGACTGGGAATGGGCAATGGAACAACAACCCTTTATCGATATGAGCTCCCGGATGCTGCTATCCAGTCGGATCCTGGCATGCTGTGCTGAGCTGTCATAGGCTCACAGATACGAAGACATATTAAATTCAGGGAATGGAGGGGCGAAGGGGCGGCGGGGGCACTCTCCTGAATCCTTGGAGACGGACCCTGGGGGTTGCCTGGTGACCAACAAAGTACACATTGTCTCTCTGATGCCTGGCAAGGCCCTAGAGCCTCATGGAATGATTCCCTCTGATGATATGGACCTCCTGGGTGGCCCACCATGTCCCTTTAATACTCCCTTTGCTGACATTTACTAGCCCTGGACCCAGGATGTGTGATGTTTCTTTGTTTTGACTCTTAATCATTGAACCTGAGTAAGAGGAGGTCCACCTCGAATACCCCGATATGTATATTGCTTATGCTGTTGTGGGATGTTGGGCGACAGATGCTTCAAGGGTAGAAGTGTGGGGTGGACTGCTGTTATTGTTGGGGGGTACTAAAAGGGTCTATTATTTATGGGTGAGTTACCAGACAAGAAGCTCTCGCGCATCTATCAGACACTGGTCCACCACTGCTCTACTGACTTATCTAGACTTAAGGCTAAATGGGAGGAGGACATTGGGGACCTAGAGGAGGAGGACTGGAATGAAGCTCTGGCAAGTCCGCCGACGGCTGCAATCTCCACTCGTCTGCGCCTGATCTAATTTAAGTATTAACATCGCACATACTTCACACGGCAGCGCTTGTGGCGGGCGGGAATGGTGGGTTCCCCAGAATGCCTTAGGTGTGGATCAGAGGTTGGCACACTGTTACATAGTGTCTGGAGCTGTTCAGCACTGCAGAGGTTTTGGGTAGGAGTTTTCCGGAGCCTGTCGGAGGTGCTTGCTTGGGTGCTTCCTCAAGATCCCAGATTGGGGTTGCTACATGCTATGGAGGGGATTGGGGTAACAGGTAAAAACGCCACTTGCTGTTGCTGGGCCTTACCTTGGCCAAACGGGACATTGCACGCACCTGGAAGGCGCACCAGCCCCCGCCTCTGGCTGCCTGGAGGAATGGTATGGACTTTTGCATGGGTCTGGAGCAGCCTGTGTTCTTGGCCAGGGGCTGCCCTGGCAAGCACTTTAAGATTTGGAAAAGGTGGGCCGATAACTGAGGGCTGGACTTAGACACTCCGCCCAATGGAGCCGCACTCTCGTCACCTTAACACTCAGGTATTTGATTTAATGGTGATGTGTCCTGGCTCGACTCTGTATGCTTTCTGTATAGTTATGTCGTCTTCAGTTCAACAGCTGCGCACTTAGGGGGGAGGGGTGGGAGGGGGGTCGGGATACCGTTTTCTATCAAAAGTCTGTCAATGGTATTTGTGATATGTTATTGCTTGCAGTAGTCCCCGGTGTTCGAGGCAATGCATCATATGCGTGTTCAGACAAATAAAATCTGTTTAAAAAAAAAAAAGGGTCTATGTTTTCTATGATCTTTTTTTGTTGTCAAGTTTGCTCCAGTAAATGCCTCGCATCATTCGCTGAGCCATCTGCAGTGGTTCCACTTATTACCCTCTGAACCCCTAAGTCGACTTTACCATGAAGTTTTGTCTTATCTCATGGAATGCCAACGGCCTACTGGACCTTATTAAATGCACTGCAGGCCTCTAATTTCTCTGTCGCCATCAGCAGGTAGTTGCACTATTGCAAGAAATGCATTTATTGGGCACCCTCTGCCCTTTCTGCATAGGTTTGAGTATGATCGTGTCTACCACTCGAGCTTAGGTTGGTGACCCTTCTTCAGGAGAAATTTCCATTAGTGCCTAGGCACATCATACATGACCCCCAAGGCAGCTACGTGGGGGTGGTGGGAACTGTGAAAGGGACACCATATAACTTACTAAGTACATATATGCCTTCTAGTCTACACGGCCACCACTCCTAGACCTAACTGAGGTGGTTGCCACAATACCACACAGGGTGATATTCCCCAAGGGGACTTCACTGCTATCTTAAATGTGGGTGGATGTGTTCAGCCCTACTTCACCGGACTGATGAGCTCCCTCTAAGACTCTCAACTTAGGGGTGGGCTCAATGGGACTTTGCGATGTTTGGCAGGTGTGGCACCCATGGGAGAGGGCTTACGCTCACACCTCAGCATCCATGAAGTGGACATATCCTCCATGTGAGAAGCCAGCGTGCTCCCCTGTGGTATCTCTGGCCATTCCCCCCTGTTATTTCATCTCTGAGACCCTGTGCACCATAAAATACCTAGGTGGCATCTGAATGCCTGGTCCCTTACAGATAAGGATCTCGTGGAACACCTGTCCAGTGAAATACAATCCTATTTTGAGACCAATGAGGGAACAGTTCAGAGCGCTGGTACACTGTTAGCGACAAGTGAGTCCATAATTCAGGGAATGGCCAAAGCATACCTCAAGCGTATTAATAATGATGGCACCACCGTATCATGGAACTTGAAACTCGTATATTCTGGTGGTAGACCGCGGCAGCGGCACACGCGACTGCATCATTAACTTAGCAATTAGAGGTATATCGAGCATTTCTATGTCATTTGGGCTTTCATGAGGCCTTCCAATGTTGGCGTGCCTCAATCCAACGGGTATATGAGCACGGAGACAAAAGTAGTACGCTTCTGTACAGGCTGGCCAACAGAAATGTTGACTCCCGACTTATACCTGCCATTGACATTGCTTCAGAGTCCCCAATCATGACGGCGGAGGAAATTCGGATGGCATTTTCACAGATTTCTGTGACACTCTATACACCTGCAAGTTGTTGCCTGACCTTGAGCTGGCTCGGCTGCTTCTCTGTGATGTACCCCTTTCCGGTCTAGCAGGTCTCTAACAAAAGACACTAGATTCACCCATCACTGTGGATGAGATCCAGGCGGCCATCCAGGGATTGAAAATCGGTAAGGTCCCAGGCCCAGACGGTTTTCCTCTCTAAAACTTTTTGAAATTCTGCACCTCCTTTGTTTATATACGGAGGCCAAAGAACAAGTGTTCTACCCTACAGAACTCGACCTCGCGATCATTGTAGTCATCGCCAAATCATATCACCCAGCGACAAACTATGCCTACTACTGCCATATTTCTCTAATTATCATGGATATAAAGATCCACGCCAAATTTGTGGCAACAAGGCTACAGCTCGTCCCCCACTCTTTATACACCCTGATCAATGTGACTTTATGCCTAACCACAGCACTAGACACTATATCCTTTGCATACAAGGAGCAAGAGCAGGGACCGCCCCTAAATTTCTTTGTTCCGCTGTCATCCCCTATCTCCCCTGCAGAGAGCTCCGCTCTTCCCACGCAGCCCTCTTAGCCATCCCTCGATTTAAGAAACTGAGGGCTGGCGGCGCGAGGTTCGCTGCCCCTACTTTTTGGAACTCCCTTCCTGTTGCCCTACGCACCGTGCCCTCCTATACCCAGTTCCGGAAGGATCTTAAAACTTTTCTTTTCATTAAAGCCTATTCTGTTTAAATCCCTCCCAGTGCTGACATCCTCTGTTATCGCAATAGCGCCATGAAACCGCTTGGTAGAAGTGCGCTGAATAAATGTTTTTAAATTCAAATTAAATTCAAATTCATACAAGTGGCCCTTGCTCAAAGTTAAACGGACAGCAAAGTTATTGCTGGGCGACTTGGAAAAGGCTTTTGACACTGTTCACTGGACCTATCTCGACTCAGTGCTACTACATATAGGCTTTGGGACCCGCTTCAACACCTTGATTGCTCTCCTGTAATCGCAAACTGCGGGCAAGGCCTCATCAACGGTGTGCTCTCTTGTGCATTTCTGATGCAATGCTGAACCCATTAGGGATGCACCTTCTCTCCTATTTTATTCACCCTTGCAATTGAAACCTTGGCTAATATAATCCACCGTAAAGCTCAGATGAGAGGCTGGAGATGGAGCGAAACACAGGACATCAGGATTGCATTATACACAGATGACAGCCTCCTGTTTCTCGCTGACCTTGCGCTGTCTGGCCGGCTACTTCTTGAAGTCCTCTGACTCTTCGAGGAAGCCTCAGAACTCAGAGTAAACACGAGAAATTACTCTTGATCCCTTTAAAGGGGGACTATGTGTCAGTTGATTGAAAAGTAGACATACCTGTCAGTCGCCTGACCTTCAAATATTTAGGGGTCTACATATTAACAGTGCCAGAGCTCACACACAATCTTAACCCTTCTCCTCTTCTTCATAGGGCTAAAACGAATCCAGCCACTTGGCACAATCTTCCTCTTTATACCTTGGATCGAATCGCAATGAATAAAAAGATGATACTCCCCCTCTTTCTCTACATCCTGCAGAATTTCCCGCTCCAGATCCCCAATGCTTGGTTTACTGAGGTGACGACGCTGCTTCGATCCTTCTACTGGAGGGGCTGTACCTTGTGCATTGCGGAGGCTAAATGCCACTGCTTGGTGTGTGATGGAGGTCTGGGTGAGGTGGACATCTGACTATATTACTGGGCATCTCACCTCTTGGTTGTCAATGAGTGGCTGATGGGCAGATTGGATGACCCGGCGTACCAACTTGAATTGTCCTGCCTCTGTTTTGACTAACCGTGGGCGTAGTTCGCGTAGGCGTGCTATGCGTAGCTACGCGAAGTGCACTTTGCACTATGCAAGCTATGCGTAGCTACGTGAACTGCGTCGTGCGGTAGGGAAAATGCTGTTCGCACTGATTGCACAGTGCCGGATGCTTGTCCGCACTGTGCAATCATTGCAAACGGCAACTTGCACAGTGCAAGTGGTCGTTTTCTGCCGCTCGAGTAGATTTGTACTCGAGCGGCAGTTTTCTCAACGCAGACTGGTAGTTTCTCATCGCGAGCGGTCGCGAGCATACGCGATCACTCCCAATGAGAAACCTGCAAGGAAAAAGTCTCGCAAGGATGTCATTTTGCTCGCTCGCGGTCGCCAACTTGACGTTGAGGACCGCGAGCAAGCCAAAAATGCCTGCTACGCTACGTGTTTTTGCACTGTGCTACGTGCAATTCACGTAGCGCGTAGTTGCACAAACTACGCGAGCGTAGCGTAGCCCTACGCCCAGGGTTAGTTTTGAGGCAGTGATGCATTACCCATATAGTACTGCTTGACCTCTGAGAAATCACTAGAGTGATATTTGTGCTGTGGAGAGCAGTTGACAGATTCACTGACTGGGACGGGTGGCTGACGCGGCAGACCCCTCTGGAGAGGGCGCTTGCTGAGCCATACGGTATGGCTGGAGGCCTTCCGCTCTAGGTACTCCATTACAGACCTCCAAACTCATTGCACATTTTCCTGTACTCAATTTCACAGATATTTGTAGTTACAAAATAATCTTGATCAATATTGTACTAGAGGGCGGATTTACAAGAATGTATCCCCTTGGGGGGGTGATTGTTGATGGGGAACTGTTGGGGGGTATCATCCAGCTATATTGTGCCCTTGCTCATAACGCCCCAGAGGTACTTGATCCGCCTAGATGGACATGGGAGGGATGGGTTGGAGAGCTGCTTAAAGAGGAGTGGCGCGAAGCATACATGCAAGTAGAGTTTGCAAAATCTGTTGTTCTGAGTTTTTCTTTCCCCTGGTACTGTCTTCTCCCAGTCATTATTTCAGGGGTCCTCTTTTGTTTAGGAACTCTCAGAGATGCCCAGCCCAGGCAGGTCATAAGTCAGGGCCGCTCCAAGCACCCCGTCCCTGCCTGAGCCACAGGTCAGTGCAGCCAAGCTTATGCCCCACTTGGTGGTCATGAGTTACTGTATGGCCCCACACCAATAGCTCCGCCTGGTCCTCGGAGAGTAGGCAGGGCATGGGGGCCAGACACTGCTGATGAGTCACTACTGAGGAGGCATCATGTAAGAGGGGGGAATCTGTTAGTCCTGGTTTGCCTTAAGAGGTGGCCCCAAGCAAAGGATATCCACCGCGACAGTGGCTGCAAGAAGATATAGTGAAAATAGCATCCGCCAGTGCCCCCAAGTCCGGCAGGCACTGAGGCGCCATCCCCCAGAGGTACAACCTGAGTCCATGGGCCTCCAGAGAAGAGGGCATGGGGATGATGGAATCTCACACCAGGATGTCATGTCATAATTCCAGAGACACGCCCTCTGCGCTCTATACACAAAGGCATACTGTATGTTGAGAGGTGGGCCTTCTGTCAAGAGGTTGAATTAAGGCTTTTACAAGGGCTCGTCGGCACCATCGGAGTGAGGGAGGGCGCGGGCTGCCTCCATCCCCGTTGAATGGCCTCCTCCGGCTTCAACATCACTGGGAGCTCCTCAATAGCAGTGATATGATGGGGTTCGTCCCCACTCGAGTCCTGGCGCAGCTACTAAGGTCCTCCATTGCAATATGAAGCATATCCGCCTGGCTGGCTCAGCTTGGCTCTGGCCACTCACAGTGCTGAATAGGGATCCCTGCTGGATGGAGCTGCCATTAGTAGGTTGGACCAGACTTCTGCTTCAGTGCCCATGGTAGGTTAGTGCTGGGGCAACCATCTCACATTGGTGTGGCCAGATGTTGAAGCCTCAAGCTGGGAGAGATTAGTTTATGTGTCTGCCAAGATGGCTCCACAAGCCACCCCCCCTTTGGTAGGGATGGATTATGCCATAAAGATGTATAGAGATTCCGTTTTGGAAGCTGTAATTTAGTTGAATTACTCTGACAGTATACAGATAAAGTTTTATATCTTGTTTTTTTTAATTCGTGGGTTCAAAAATCCCTGGAGCTAGGGACAGATCTTCATACAAATCTCTAGGTGACCAAATAAAGAATGCTAAACCAATGTCCTGAGATAATCTTTTTCAAAAACATGCCCAACAGTAACATTTTATACATGGGAGAGCTCATCCACTTTTACATAAAGGTTGTTGCAATTGAGCAATTGCTCGTCTTGCTTTAATAAATTGCCAGATAAATGGAGACCATATCCTTTAAACTTTTTAAGAAGGATATTCAGGATGGCAAGAGGAAAAGCATGAAAAAGAAAGACAACTTTTGAAAGAATTAGCATTTTGTTACATCTCCCTTGGATCCCTGGAAGGAGTCTGTTCCACTATATCAGGATCTACGTTACATCATCTAATAGGGTTCTGTAGTTATTTTTGAATATTTTTCTGATATTAGCAGAAATGAGAATCCCCAAATATGTGGTTGATGTTATATTCTGATTGTCATCAATGGGTGGAATTTAAGTATATAGAATTTGGTATTAAGCAGATACCCAGACAGTGAACCAAATCACTTTGCTTTCTGTTCTATTATGGGTATTGCCGCAATGGGATTGTAGGTGAAGATTGCCACATCATCTGCATATGCTGAAATTCTACTTGGGGTACCATTGAGATAAACCCGGATATTGCTATTGATTTTTGAAGCATTATAATGTAGGGCTCTAAATATAGAATTAACAATTGAGGGGAAAGAGGACAGCCTTGTCAGGTCCTCCTCTGAGTTTCCATGAGAAAGGTATTTGTGAACGTATTCTCCCGTGGGATAACCAACTGCAAGAATAAAGGTAATACAATTGTGATAAAGCTTTTCTAGATCTCAATTGGTATTGAGTGCGGGTCCACTGCCTCAACTGCGGATCAACCCTTAATAGCTTCTCTTATTTCCTTTTCTGATATGGGAGTCTCTAGGATTTCTCATTACATTGAGAAAAAGGCTTGAATTGCGGATGCGTACATGTATTTAGACATTTCTTTCTCGGTGCTTAGCTGTTCCTTCTTTTTGTAGTTGCTCATAGTGACCTCAAAACATACAGATAACTTTGGCCTTATCCTGATGTAAATTTCCCTGGGGATCTCCAATAATAATAAGATGGTTCTTAATCCGCTTTTCTTTGAGTTTCAGAGCAAGAATTTTGCCCTTATTATCACTGTTTGCAAAATATTTTAACCAATTTTGCTGGGGCCATGGAGCAGCCTTGTTCCATAGTTGTTTTTCAAAACCCTTTTGGTAGCATTAAGTTGATTTAAAATATGTTCCTATATATTACTGTGCTTCTGCATTATTGATGAGGAGGTATATTCCATTTCTAAATTTAAGAGTAGAATTTTCAATTCATAGGTTCTAAAGTAATAGTTCTTAAGCTTCTGACTTCTGCGGACCCCCACCTAGTCATTACTGGAATCTGAGGATCCCAACTGAATCATTATTGGTCTCTGGGGTTACTCCCACTGAGTCATTACTGGAAGCCGGGGGGGCCCGACCTAATCAATTTCGATGATATACACTGCAAAACAATACACAACATACAGCCCCCAGCTATCATCAAAAAAATACACAAATTATATTTTATTTAATTCACAAATAAAAAACAAATAAAAAAAGACAATTTGACTGAGAGAGTTGGATCTTTCCTACATTCAACCAAGGCCACGCACCTTCCATAATATATTCTGTTTGGTGCACTTGCACTGCTCTAACCAATAAATCTGATGACACAAACTTCATTTTTACCCTTCAATTTCAGGTTAAGAACCACCCAAAAAGTCAGGGCCTTATTTATGAGCCACTTGCGTCACTTTTGCGCTGCCGTTGCGTCACTTTTTGTGACGCACCAGCAGTGCAAAATATGAGCCATGTTGCGCCATATTTACAAAGTGACGCATCTAGGTAGGTGCGTCACTTTGTAAACCCCTGCGCCACATTATACCTTCACCAGGTATAATGTATGTAGGGGGGCGTGCCGACGCAAGAAAGGGCCGTAGAAGTGACGCAGAGAAATCTATAAGATTGCACTGCGCCACTTGTAGGACGCAAATGCGTCAATATCTTATGCCTGCCTTATGCCAGGCGTAAGACTGCCGCAAGCACATTTAACATGGGACTTGCCCATGTGTAATGACCCATTGTTGGAGTTGCTTCACTTTTGTGACACACTCCAGCCATGCGTCATTTTTGAGCCTACAGATATGTCAGAAATACTGACGTTTCTGTACCTCCTTGCGACATGATGCATCATACTGTAAATATGAGGCATCATTGGAGTCGCAAGGAGGGCGCAATGAAAAGTGACGCATGGCTGTTTTCTCGCAGCGATCCGTCACTTTTCATAAATGAGGCCCTCTATGTGGGAATATTACCTATGAGGTGCTGAATGATGCCTGAAGCCTGATTGATTTGGTCTAATTGAGCGACCCATTTACAAGGCAAAGGAAATTCATTACATGAATAAGTGCAGATTTTGAGTGTCGCATGCGGGGGAAGCTTTGAAGGTTTGTTGAACCTAGCCTAGTGTTAACCTCTAGATTGATGTTCCCGCAAAAGATTATTGGCTCTTCCCATGCCATAAGGTTCAGTAACAATTATATAAAAATAACGGTTGCATAACTTAGGGGTTTATTAACTTGGTGGGGGGCAGTTTTTGAACTTGCTTTTTTTGCCTGCCTCTGGTTCAAGAGGTACAGAGGTACATCTTAAGTAAGATCCCTGAATGGAGCACTAAGAGGCGCCGAAGATATGAGGATGATGACTCAGGATATCAAACCAAGCAAAGATTACTCAAATCTGTTGAGGGTGAGTGTCTGCACGTCTGGAAAGGAGGATCCAGGTAAAATAGGGCTCACCCTTCTAAAACAACACCTAGATATGGGAGGTCCTTAATTCTAAATCACCATAAAGACAGAGAGTTGGAAGATTAAATGCCACAGAAGAAACGAACCTCTGCACAACTCAGTTATATTTTTGAGGCAATTATCTGCGTCTTGTCATATCTGGTGGCCAGCATGACAAAGAGGCATTGTCTCAAAGGAGAAAACTTAAACATATGTCAGCAAAGCAGATAACAAAAAAATCTACAGGATGCCTCGTACTTGCTAACATTTCCTGTTTCCAGAAGCCCTGTGGATGTTTACCAGCTGATTTCCTTGCAAGGAGAAATCTGTTTGTATTTTAGAATGCACTTTCTTTTAATTGCCAACCCGTTATCTTTACTGACACAATGTACTGCCTTGCAGTGGCGATCACAGCTTTTTGTATTGTGTGTTGTTTATGTTTCTCATTGTTTTATATTAGGACTTAGGGGCATGTGTCCTGTCGCGTCATATACTCTGCTGGACTCCTGTCCAACAGACCTAGCCGTAGAGCAGGACAGTCTCACTCAACAAATGAGTGTAATTCTAACCAATCTCTTTCTCTTGGATTGCTCCAGGGAAACATAAATTAGGACCTAGTTACACCTTAGATCAACAAACACCTGTTCATCCCTATGACCTCAGGAACTTCTCACATGATCCATGTCTAGCAGTCTAGGAAAGCCAAAAGCACAGGAAAAGGAGGGCTTAACAGCAAAATATGTAATTTTGCTTTACTCAAAAGCTACTACTCCACCGCTCCAACCACATCCCCCTAAATGACTGACAATGCAGTCTGCCTCCACCATAGAACATTTTCTATCCCTACTGCATCTCCGGTTCTCCAAGTACTTAATGCCACAAATGATCAAGGCTCCTGTCCGCAATCCTCAAAATTGATTGAATTACCTCCTAACTGAAAAGGCTGAGACTTGGCAGCACACATCACTCAAATTTTAAACTGCCAGAAAACTGAAAAACGTAATCAAGAAAATGATTGCATCCTCAGAAAATAAGACCATTAACCTCTCCCACTTACACTAGTGTGGTTACATATGCCGATGTGTTGCTGAAACTGCAACCCTGAAATTAGCATGTCAAGCACTTTATGCTGTGAAGGTCGACCATGCTTAGTGGTGCTATTCTTTTTCTCTGTGGTCTATGATTCAGAAAAGGATGGGACATGCTTGACTAGCTAGATTATGAGGATCAGATGTGGTGCTAAGATCTAATTGCCTCTCATCATTCCTGTCAGAAAGGTTGCAGTTTATCCATATTGACTCCTCCAGTTGTCCCTCACTTCTCATTTTTGGCCTGATTCACAAAGGTAAACTTAGACGTTTGGTCTAAACTTACACCAAACGTCTATGTTTGCGACTTTGGGAATTCACAAAGTGCATTTACGAGTAGTTTTATACAAAACAGGATGATGATGGGGCCTTTTTCACTCGCACAGGAGTGGGAGGTCCAGTATAAAAGGGGGCCCCAGTAACAGTATCCAAGAAGTGGAATTATGCTGTTCCTCAAATGACAGAGTTACAGAGTCAAGAAAAGGGACAGAACCAGCTGTGCCCGCGTGGGGTTTACAGTTGGAATTCATTTGTTGAATTGTAATGCCCTCACACACCCTTTCAGGTGTCATGCTTCATTATATGGGCTGCTCCTCGTTGGGTTGACGGTGCAATACCCAACGGGCTCCCTTTGAAAGGGGCACTTTATTGGAGATCTTTTATCCAACAGCCGTATGGTGAAGTGCGGGTGTGGGGCCAGAGCTGTGTAGATGTAGTCAGGTGAGTTAAAATAGGATTGGGAATACCTCGCAGGGAATATTTTATTCTGGGGGTCTGCTACCCTAAGTAAAAACAGTGAAAAAGGCACTCATCCGAGCGTAAATGTCTCGTTTAGGAGTGTCCTTTGTTAGAGAGTGTCGGTCAACATGTTTCTCGCTTAATGTGAATTGTACTAGCGATTCTTCAGGACCGAAAAAAGCAATAAACTATCTACACTTAAGATTTACTGAAAATACAGTTATTCACAGCCGAGAGTATCTACTGACAAATGTACCTGTTGTGACCTGGATCTATCTGTGGTGGTAGACAAAGGATATATAGATATCATTCAGGCACACATGGTATACAACAATTGTGGATGCGACCTTAGTGGTGACTCTGACTACTGTTCTTTACTCATATGGAGTGAACGCAAATGCATTAGAGGACATCTAAAACTTTAAAAACAAGTGGTGAATCCCCACAGTGAGCTATTGTGACTAATTGCCCCTGTGGAAATCCAGTGGTGCTGCAGAAATGCAGGGTAGGGACTCACCCAAACCATGCACCTAAGCAGATACACAAATACATATCATGTAGGCAGCTTAAGAGGCAAACATAAATAAATGCTTATTTTGCCATTGTCAATATCTTAATGCCGTTAGAAGTACTGAGTGGCAACAGTGACAAGTCTACACGAGATGCCCAACATCTACTATTGACAATATCAACTCATGCTACCTTTTGCAACTCCACTGTCCCACAGGCCTTGTAATGTGGGTGTCATCCTCATATTTCAGGTGTGGTACATATGTGAACACTGTGCAATGCATTGATGTAGAGACTAGACAACAATAAGGTGCAAAAAGTAGCATGGGTTGATATTGTCAATAGTAGATGTCGGGCATCTCGTGTAGACTTGTCACTGTTGCCACTCAGTACTTCTAACGGCATTAAGATATTGACACTGGCAAAATTAGCATTTATTTATGTTTGCCTCTTAAGCTGCCTACATGATGTGTATTTGTGTATCTGCTTAGGTGCATGGTTTGGATGAGTCCATACCCTGCATTTCTGCAGCACCACTGGATTTCCACAGGGGCAATTAGTCACAATAGCTCACTGTGGGGATTCACCACTTGTTTTTAAAGTTTTTGATGTTCTCTAATGCATTTGCGTTCACTCGACATGAGTAAAGTACAGTAGTCAGAGTCACCACTAAGGTCGCGTCCACAATTGTTGTATACCATGTGTGCCTGAATGATATCTATATATCTTTTGTCCCCCACCACAGATAGATCCAGGTCACAACAGGTACATTTGTCAGTAGATACTCTTGGCTGTGAATAACTGTATTATCAGTAAATCTTAGGTGTAGATAGTTTATTGCTTTTTTCGGTCCTGAAGAATCGCTAGTACAATTCACATTAAGCGAGAAACATGTTGACCGACACTCGCTAACAAAGGACACTCCTAAACGAGACATTACACTCGGATGAGTGCCTTTTTCACTGTTTTTACTTAGGGTAGGAGACCCCCAGAATAAAATATTCCCTGCAAGGTACTCCCAATCCTATTTTAACTCACCTGACTACATCTACACAGCTCTGGCCCCACACCCACACCACCATATGGCTGTTGGATAAAAGATCTCCGATAAAGTGCCCCTTTCAAAGGGAGCCCGTTGGGTATTGCACTTCTGACCCAACAAGGAGCAGCCTATATGATGAAGTATGACACCTGAATGGGTGTGTGAGGGCATTACACTCCAACAAATGGATTCCCAACTGTAAACCCCACGCGGGCACAGCTGGTTCCAGCCCTTTTCTTGACTCTGTAACTCTGTCATTTGAGGAATACCATAATTCCACTTCTTGGATACATTTATGAGTATTATCAATCAATCAATCAATCAAGTAGCGGATATCTGACCCGAGTACAAACGTAAAGATACTACTCGTAAATGCCCATTGAGAATTCCTAAAGTCGTAAGCTTAGACATTTGGTCTAAGTTTAGACCAAATGTCTTACTTTGCATTTGTAAATAATGATCATTGTTCCTAAGTTTGAATTTATTGACAATGCAATTTAATAACTACTTGGAATGACTGGTTGCCTTGGTACTGAGGTGGCCATTAAACCCATCATTATGATAGTTGTTGCTAAGCATGTTCCTGTATCAGGTGGCTCCTTGGTAAAAAACAATTTGTTTTGGCTCTGATTTTCTCTTCTCCTATGGTGAGTGAACCCTATATGTGATCGAACTGCATGGGTTCTGGTCTCATGACAAGTGGCCTAGGCTTAAGGATGGGCCATGGAGGGAAAGTTATGATTTTTATTTCTTCTTCTCCATACATTCTTCCTGTCTCTTACAGATTTATGAAGGCAAGTAGTCCTCCCATCATCTTCTTATCCTCAGCCCATTGGGGATTCATGAGCCTTGTTGGATGTCTAAGAGATGGAATTTCTTCATATATCAATCATCCCTATAAAGTCATTCAAAACGCTATAATCCTTCAATAAAGTCATTATTGTTGACAAAGTAATAGTCCAGGCGAATGGTTTGCTTAATCATTCATACAGAGAAAAGCACTTTAGACAAAGTAGGCTGATTCATTTACCAAGGTCTGAAAAACTCTAGTGTCTCCCAAATTTGTGTTCACTCATTAGATGGACTACTGTCTCCCTAGTGTGTGTTGACTCCTTTGATGGAGTAGTGTCTCCCAAGTACTCCTTTACTCCTTAGATGGACTAGTGTCTATCAAGTGCTTGTTCGCTCCTTGGATGGACCAATTTGGCCTAGTAGTCACTAGATGACCATGTGAGTAAAGCATAGCAGCAAGGGCACAGAAATCATTGGTGTGTCAGCTGTGGGTTATAACCTTATGAAATATAAAATGATTTGCGTGCAAAAAGCAGTCTTTTCTTACCATGTTCTTTGTATTGTGTTGGCCGACTCTTTGATTACAATCTCAATAGTGATAGAGTGCTTTGAACTGGCCACATAGTATAAACAGGGCTGTATAAATATGTATTAACTCCATTCCAATGTAATGTGTTTGCTCCTTTCAGGTTTTTAGATCCTGCTGGTGGGACCTGGCTCTTTGGGCAAGGTCTCTCCCTGATTTTTGTCTTCTCTTGCTGAACCCATTTTTGTTTCCATGAGGACTCTGCACTTTGCCACTGCTAACCAGTGCTGAAGTGCTTGTGCTCCCCACCTAAAATATGATAAAATTGGCTTACACATAATTGGCAAATTTAATTTGCTTGTAAGTCTCTAGTAAGTGGTACTACATGTACCCAAGGCCTGTAAATTAAATGGTGCTAGAGGGCCTGCAGCACTCATTGTGCCACCCACTAAAGTAGCATGTAAAACATCTCAGGTCTGCCACTGCAGTCTGCAGTACAATTGTAAGCTTCCATTTCAACCTAGCAAGTTGAACCTTTTGACTAAACCTTACGTTTTAATACATATAATGCACCCCTGTATTAGGCCACAAAGGCACAAAGGGCCAGGTGCATTGTATGTAAAAGTAGGACAGGTGTACTTAAATTTTACATGTCCTAGCTTTGAAAAACTCCTAAAGTCGGTTTTCACAGTTGCAAGGCCTAGCTCTGCCATTGACTTACACTGGGTTACCTTATTACATTTAATAAGTGATAACCTTTGATTTGGAGCAGATAGAGATATGTTTTTTACACTCAAATAAATTGTAATTTTTAATCTCTTTAAAGGTAATGTTGGATTTTAATATACAGTTCTGAACTGTCACTTTCAGAAAGTTGGCAATTTCTTGTCCTAACCATTTGTGCCATCTGTCAGTGTCCTGGGTCACATGACTGTGAATGGCTTGCTTTTGTAGTGTGTGTATTCCTTTCAAACAGTGATACAAAAGTGATTTGGTGTGGATAGGATGGGCTGTCCTGCCAGGATGGTTGGGAAGGAGCTGTACCCAGTCCCACTTACATTTCAAAGGGCTTTGTCTCAATCACAGACAAAGGAACCTGACACTAGTCTTTTGTCACAAATCTTGGTTATTTGTGATTTCTTGCAGAAAAAATTTCAGAGGGCAGTTTAATCTTTTGCAAACGTGTTTTATGCAGTTTCTGGGATACTGAGACTTTCTCTTGGGTGAGCAACACCAAGTTACTTTTCACTATAATTCCCAATCGGGAACTACACTCCAAGATGACCTGACCCGGAACATCTCAGGAGAAGACACATAACTAGTGTCCTTCTCCCACAGCAAGTTGCTGATGCCGAGCGCTGGGAGAGACTGCAGGCGGACAATGTGCCCATAATTTTATGATACTAGGTAAGCTAGCACACTGGCTCCTGTCTGGGAGTCCGCTCCTCCTGACGTGGCCTCCGAACGTGGTGCCAGTTTCTAATCAGTCCGGTGTACCTTTGATTTTCCTACAGATACAAAGGACTTTTCACCAGACAACAAGGGAAAATGTTGTTTTCACTCGATATTACTAGATGGTTAGCGTGCTACTTCTGACACGCTACCTCGAGTTCACTGCCGCCTTCCCGCACTGATCTATTTTCTTCCGTCCCTGCTCTCACTCACGCTCCTCGCACTTTTATACCACACCACTCTTTGCTTTTTACTAGCCTCCTCCATATCGCTTATAAGCACTTATAGCATAGCTATCCTCCTGATACCTCTTAGCTCACGAGACCCAGAAAATATGACAGATTTACCTCGGTCAAGCTACCGCCTGGATCTTTCCTTTCCCATCACCCGCTCTGGTTAAGGTTTTATACCTAACATTTACCCTTTCCTCCCCACCCCCGCCCTCCGCCCTGACCCGGGACCATGAAACCTGACATTCACTGTAATATTTATCCTCATACAATTGTTTTACTTTTATTTTGTAATCGTGGTTGTTATGCATAATTTGTATCCAATATGCTATTGTGTGCTCTGATACTATATGGTTGCCATTGTACCCTAAACTATTAATATGTTCTCCTCGGCGTCCTCACGCCACAATCTTGCATTATTTGCACATTTGTATTCCCTCAACCCTCTCCCACCCCCCTAATGTGCCATTTATCATTTTTGACTACTGTGCTACACACATTTGTACAGACGTGTCCTTTTCATACTATGGCTTTGATCTTCACTGCCTTTCTCATTTCCCTCTTGCTCTATGATTCCCCCCTCCACCCTTCGTATGTCTCTACACACTGTCTAATCTTATATCTTACTTCATTTCTCAAAATACTTATCCACTATTATTTCTTACCCCTGTGCGGCCTTCCCTTTTCTGACAACGTCTAAACCCTTTACCTAACAAATGTACTGTATGATTACTGATATTGACATCATGTATACGTTGTGATATGTCTTATGTTCTGTATTTTATTTCCAACATGGTAAATACTGCACGTACGGTCTTCTAAACATACCAATGACTTTCTTTCCACTATTCTGTCACATTGTATATACTGCATGTTTTTGTCACATAAACTGTACAGCCCTGAGGAAGCCCCAGGCCGGATGGCCATGTAAAGGGGCGAAATACGTGTTGGCTGTAACTTGGTGTTGCTCACCCAAGAGAAAGTCTCTGTATCCCAGAAACTGCATAAAACACATTTGCAAAAGATGAAACTGCCCTCTGGAATTTTTTCAGCAAGAAATCACAAATAAAAAAGATTTGTCCTGACACCCCTTTGGAACTCTCTTATCGCCATTGGGACGGGGGTTCCCCGTGGTTAAGAGCAAACACCTCACCTATAATCAACTCAATAATACAGTTACTAAGGGATTGGGACCTTGTTTGCCCCTTTTTCCTCTGGGAACTAGTCTTCTGTCACCCCAGACTTCTTGGAGCCTTGGCAGGCAAGGGAAGAATGTTCCAAAACCAGATGTGGTGATAGTATAGGGAATCCTACTTCAAAGAATGGCACCCAGTATAAACTTTAGACTTCGGGTGCCACTTTTCAGTACACTTGTTGGCCTATGGCCATTACAGAAGAAGGACTCCCTAGAGGATAGCCCTGCTGCTTGAAGCCTGTCTTGCTCCCCAAAGGACTGCCTTGCTGCTACCAGAGGACTGTCCTTCTACTTGAGGACTGGCCTGCTCTCTGAGAAAGGAGACTAGAACTGATCCATTGAACCCAGAATACCTGAGTGGGCTATGGGTCAGTTGGTTCACCTCCTGTCTGAGCTACAGGGCCACATGAAGCTCCAGCAGCCTCCCTGCAACTGCCCAGCTGACCTATTGCACTGGACCTGCCTTGGTCTGTAGCTGGACTTGCCTGTGCTCTGCTGGCCTCTGCTGGAGTGAGTTTCTGATCCTAAAGATGTGCCTCCCCAGGTCCCGGACTCTTAGCTGGCATCAATTGAGCTCCTCCTGTAAAGGAACGTGAAAACCCAACGTTTTGGGCTCGTCACTACCACCACCATGCATGCTTGCACCGAGGCTCTCCTGCCCATGATGACCTCCAAGATGAAGCTTCGGTGAACCTGTCTCTTTGCACTAGAGCAACTGCCTGCAATGACCGGCTACACAAGATCTGCATTTCGCACTACAGCAATGACCAACGGTAGTGACCGCCAAACGCAAAGCTCTTGCAATGACCGTCCATGACTCCTGACCAGCTCTTTGCGAGACATCAACAACAGCCCCTGCCGCCTGGTCTACTCTTTTCACTATAGCACCAAGCATCATCAAAACGTATCCTGCACCTCGCAGCCTCCTCACCACCAATGGAACTCCAGTTGCCGGACTTTGAGAAGGTAATTGTTTCAGTGGGACTAGCCTGGTCCCGCTATCCATCCAATGCTCCATCGCGTTCGGCCTGCACTTGTGATGTTACCACAATCTAGCATGACCAGATGACCATGAGTGGCGCTTTGTGCTTTTATGTCTACATAAAACTTTGAACTTGAATATCTCCGGTGATACTAATCGGATATTTTTTTCTGGTATCATTTTGTGTTCTAAACTTTACTCTATTTTTCTAAATGGGTGTGGGATATTTCCTATGTTGTGTTTTAAATTTATTGCTGTTTGTGTGTTGCCTAAATACTTTACTTGACTAACTACAAGGAGTAAGATGGTCTAATATGATGCAACTGAAAAAAACAACCAGTGTGAAAGCAAATACAGTTCACCAATATTGCATCACCTGTCAAACTCGGACAAGAGTCCAATTTCCATCAGCCCACCCTTTTGGCCTAAATACTTTATACTTTTCCTCTAAGTTAAGGCTGACTGCTTTGTGTCAAGCTAGCAGAGTGTTAAGGAAAGGTTGATTTAGTTGCTTTTGTGGTTCACTCTAACAAAAATGTTGGTTGTGTGCTGAGTGGGTCTTTCACCCCCTCAACCAAGAACCCATTTTGTACATTGCTGTATCAAAAAATTAACTAGCATCGGGAGTAGCACAAACACAACCGTCAAGAGAAATCCTTATTTGAGTGCACAGATGGAAAGAGTAAGAGGAACACAGGAGAACAGAGCTGACACAGAACAATCAATGCATATTATTTATGAAACAGCAAGCAGACATCATCAAGTCACAGGAACAGGGCCGGCTTCAGGGCGTTGTGACCAGTGCCGCAGCACTGGACACTGAGCTCAGGTGGTGCTGTGTTTTCTTTATCTTATGGGGTTAACAGCACCTGCTGCAGAGATCTTTGTGTGCCAAGCTATTTTCAGACAATTATAAAAATGTCAAGATAACTCTAGTGATTAATATACTTGGAGGAGAGACATGAGTTTTGTCTAGTCACAGTTTTGAATAATCATAAAGTAGCCCAGAGGGTTTGTGTGCTGGCTGCAAAGCACATGTAATATGCAGATTACAGAATTGTATGTAGATAGCTCAGTGAGTTACTGCTTTTGTCACAGAGCTCATTTTGTTACTTACAGTTCATAGTTAGAAAGTTAGAATCCTTCTAATATAGCACAGTGAGCTGGTATCAAAGTGCTGCATGCAAACTGCAAGGCATAGTTTTAGAACCTTATGTTTTTTCCACAGTCTTTCGTTATACTAAGGTCGCTAAAAAGGGTTAATTTTGTAAAGCTAACCTCACCCACTGTGTTATATTTTAAATCCTGAGTTTGTGCTTCTCCAGACCAAACACTCTTCAAATAAATTACCTACCAAAATGCAGCCCTCATTGTCTTAGGTAACATTTCGTATACATTGATTTGTACGCTTGTATGAGTGATTGCCCTGAATATATTTTGTGTGTGTGATGTAAAGTGCCCTGACACCCTTCATTGCTATGAGTAGTGTTATAAAATAAATTAAATGCATATGAGAGAGGGGGCGTGGAGAGATGAGGGGCACCCTTAGAGAGTGGTAGTGATGGAATCTGTGAAGAAGGGGGTCATTAGCTGGTGCAACAAAGATTGGGGCACCCAGTTCCACCAGCGCTGGAGCTGTCCCTGCATAGATACGAAAGTAAAAAGTGGAAAATATTTCAAGTCCAGTTTTAATGCCATAAATTCATGGCTTGAGAAACAACTTTATGAATATAAAACCCCCATGAGGAAAGAGCTGTAAGCAAACGACAAGGTATATGTTAAAGCTTTTTTTTCCCTTCAGTCTTCAGTTAGAAAGAGCTGTTCTGTCAGCAAAGTAGCCAAATGCAAAATATGCAATTTGAAAGACAGCAGAACTGTAAAGATAAAAGACACATGTATGTATACAATTGTGGCAAAAAAATGTATGATGGAAGAAAATTGTGTCTTTTAATGATTGATATATGACGTATTATATTTTCTAAAACATGGATTTCTACTATGTATGCTAGGATGCATTGGGTGGGGGCACTTAGAGGATACTTTGATTGCGTCGGTGCTTAGGGGGTATCTCATCCATCTGCACAAGAAGCGACATCAATGTATTTGTCATAATCAATTTGCACAGGACGTGACATCACTGGAATTCCCATCATTCATCTACACATGAAGTGACATCTCTGTTTTCCCACCAAAACTGTCTTTAAAAGAAGAAACCAAGCAAGAGGACTTAATTTCCCATCATTCATATGGACAGGAAGTGACATCACTGGTTTCCTACCCATGGCACCCCCTCCCAGAACTTACCTAACAGCGGCTGCAGCACAGACAGTCAAAAGGCAAACCCATCTGTGCCTGGACCGTACTCAGTGTTAGTAACCCTGGTTCTCCCTCTACCCACTGGTACCCTACCGTGATTCTCTGCGATCTCAAACTCAGCTTATGCTCACCACACTGTACCACACAACAAGGAAGGAGTGTTCAAATGCCCCTCCTACTAGTTCACATGCACTCTCCTACACTGCACACCAACCACTCCCACACAAACAGCACCCCACTTGCTCACACTAACACTCACACAAACTGGTGGAACTGGGCTCTTTTAAATCAGCAGCGATAGCGTTAGAACAAGGGGTGCCTCAGGGCTCAGTCTTGAGCCCAAGTTTGTTTAATCTGTATATGGCCCCCTTGGCAGAGGTGGTGCAAGCGTATGGAGTGGAGTTAGTCTCCTACGCCGACGACACCCAACTGCTGATCTCCTTGTCCCAAGCCCTTTCTACAGCGGCATCTAACTTCAAGGCCTGCATGCAGGCCTTGGCTGGATGGATGAACTCTCACTGTCTAAAGCTGAACGGCTCCAAGACGGAGGTAATGGTGATTGGCGGGAGCAACTCGAGCTGGACGTCGGACTGGTGGCCACCATGCCTTGGCCCCACGCCCATTCCCTGTAAGGAGGCAAAGAATCTGGGAATATGGGTCGATCCCAAACTATCGTATGAGGGCCATGTGCACCGACTAGTGGGAAAGTGTTTTGGGATACTAAAAACCCTAAACCACACCTTAGATTTACTCCCGCGAGAGGCCAGACGCACCATGATTCAAGCATTGGTAACTTCCCGTATGGATTACGGAAAAGTCCTGCTCTTAGGCACTACTGGAAAAAGCATGGGGCGTTTGCAAGTCCTTCAAAATACAGCCGCCCGACTGGTGTTGAGACTCCCTAAAAGAGCAGCCTCTAAACCTGCTCTTGCGGCGCTACATTGGCTGCCGGTCAGAAAGAGAGTGTTGTATAAGGCGCTCCTAATATGCCACAGGATTCTAGGGCATAAAGCACCATCCTATCTACAAGACCTGGTACACATTTATGAACCTAATAGAGCGCTACGCTCAGCAGGAGTGGGCTTACTGAAGATTCCACGCGTAAAAAGAGCAAAATTAGGAGGTCGCTCCTTCAGACTGGTAGCCGCTACCAACTGGAACGGACTCCCGAGTAGCCTAGGACTGGAAGGATCTGAAGTCAAATTCAGAAAACTCCTAAAAACCCACCTGTACAATCTTTAATTTATAGCTGGGCCGAGGAGTCTACCAGTGTTTGGCTTAAGCTTTCTCTCTCCACAGCGCGGGGACACGCCGAGATGGCGTCACCAGGCGCTTTATAAACATCTTTATTATTATTATTATTGAACATGCTCACACAGACCAAACACCACCCACATAACATGCCACACTTGCATACATTCTCCTCCACACCCACTTGCTCACCAAACATGTCCAGTATGGAACCTACAGCACAACCACACTCTGGGCCTGATCTTTTTCAAAGAAACATGGCTAAACTCAACCTCTAACTAGGAAATCACTCCAGCCATCCCGGCCGGCTAAAAGATTCCCTGGGAAGACCATCAGCACATGCCCAGAGGTAGGCTTGCCATCATATTTAAAGATACCATAAGCTGCACCAACTACATGGATACCCTTTCCAGCTACATAGAACACCTCATGTTCAAGATAGGCATCAAAGACAAATTCTCCCTGGGTGGAACACTTGTATAACTGACCATCAGGATCTCGCACCAACTTTACTAGCGACATTGCAGACTTCGTTGCACCCCTCATCAACATCAGCACCTTCATCCTCCTCAGTGACCTTAACTTTCACCTAGAAGACCGCACTGGCCCAAACTCTATACACTTCTGAAAAACCATTGATACCTCTCCCTCACTCAGCCCATTACCTAACCCACCTACACTACCAGACACCTATTGGACCCGATTTTCTCCTCAAACAGTAACATGACAGTCGACAATCCAGCAACAATGATCTGGGTAGACTACATCCCCGTCAGTTTCAGTTACCAATTCTGCCACACCACAGGTCCACTACCACCTGATGCACCTCCCGCAGCTAGAACAGCAACACAGAAGAGGAGTGGGCTTCCACCATCTCAGCTCACCAGCTTAACACACCAGCAACTTGCTAAAAGCCATTAAGAGCCTCAACAGCTGGATCACTGCATTTGCTGACACCCTGGCTCCCTCAAGTGCAACCCAAATGGAAGAGCCCAACCACAGGCCATCTGGCACACAGAAGAACTCAGGCTGACTTAACGTCACTGCACGCAACTGGAGCACAAATGGAGAGCAAGTCAATTGTTTCACTGGCTTCTGATACACAAACATGCTAATTTCAAACTCCTCACACACATTCAAGCCACTACACAACTTAGGCCCCACCTAGTAGAACAGTCACATCTCCTTTCACCAACCACTCAGACAGCTCTGGCTTCGCAGGACTCCTACTTGTACACATCCTATACATACACAGAACCAGATCAGAAGGATGGGTGTGCTCTTTTATGCTCCTAAAGAATGGAATGGCTTCCCACTCCACATCAGAGCCTCCTCCTCTCTTCTTGAATTCTGCAAGAAGCTTACGACTTAGCTTTTCAATTAACCAACCTACTGTAAATAGGGCTAAACACACATACCTGCTTAGCGCCAGGATAGCTTTGTGGGTGATAATATGCTTTAAAAATACACATAACATCACCTCTAGTTGATTCGATGTCAAGCTGTTGCCGATGTTTGCTGAAGTATAGTGAAAATATGATTACCAAATTCAGAACTACCAGTAATTGAACAGGGGTTGTATGTTTTGGGGCCCATCACCCTCTTCATGCCATGTTTGCACAATGAACTGTCACTGGCACCTACACCACTGCAGCCATAGACAATCGCATGTAGGTGCATACTCAGATACCAGATATTAGTGTGTATTAGTAGGTCCTCCGTCGACCATCACATTAAGAATATGTAAAACACCAAGTCAGTGCTATACATGAGACTCAACAGTGTAAAATGACTCAGTAAACATCTCGGGACCACTTGCTAATGTTAGCTGTGGGTCTGAGAATAGTGATGTTGCTGTCAGTCTACACTCCCTGCACTCGGGAAATGCTGTCACACATCACCAACCATATGCCTACATTCACTACATTGCTCACAGCTGCCACTGCCACGTGTCCTGAAATATTAAACATTGTTCTTCTAGTTAAACCCTATCCACTTAAGATGTGAGAAGTTTTAGGGGCCGATTCAGATCTCGATCTCCTTTAGAAGGGCTTCAAATCAGATGCAATTTGCCTAAACCGATCCAGAACCCTTGTTCTCGAATGCATCGTTCACAGTTCCGAACAACCAAGTACGATGCCTTGAAGGCCTTAGCGCTGACCAAATCGGTTCCAAAAGGCATTCAGAAAGATGGAGCCTTCCGGAGCGAAATCGTACAGCTCTATGGACTAGGTGTTAGGAGCGAGCAAGTACGATGAACAATTCAGACAGCCTTCACGATTTGGTTTGCCCAGATCAAAAAAGCTGCCGAAATCGGTCTTTGGGGGCCCATAGCAGGCCCCCCTTCACCCGGTGCCCTCTACATCAGGCTTGTGGGGGTACCCATAGGTCCCCTCTTCCCACCCATTCACAGTGTGGCAGGCACCATGGGGTGATCGGAATCGGACCATAGTGTCTGTGGAATGTAAAATTGGAATCAATATCTAATATTTGGGGGGAGTCTATGTCAGTTTGTCAGGAAAAGAGCACATATCTCATGAAACATGGATTTGTAACTTTTTAATCTTTTAGGGATTGGTCTTTCTACCACCTGTCAATTCTGCAGTGCCGTTTATGTTAATGAGTTTCTTATTTACTCCTGTCCCTTTTTTAGCACTTGTAAACTTAATCCTGTTCTCCCTGTTTAGTTTTGCACATGAAGGATTGCTCAATTTTGTGTGCTTCGAAAAGGAGGCCCTGTAAATCTACATGCGTGGTTGGGTTTTTGTGTGTTGATCCTACTTTAAATGGCTTGTTTTGAGTGCTACCAAGACATACTTCTACATTATTAGGACCGTGTCAAATAATAACAATCAACATTTTATTATTATTATTAACAACAACAATAATGCCTAGTTTGCTAATATATTGTTGAAGAGGCGAACCATTTATGGTTGGCCTAACTTATTTGCATTATTCATTGAGCCTCTTCCGGTGCTGGTCCCTAACTTGTATGTCTCTAATTAAACTTGAAGTAGGTGACATTGCCCTCTTTCTGAAGGCCGACCACTGGTCAGTTGAGAAACATTTGATTTTATACAACAATTTACCAATTTTTACTGCTATAATGGTAACCATAGTCAACTGGAGATCAGGATATTTAATACACAGACAAACATCTGTCATACCACCATCTCTGAGACTCAAGTAGGATCGGCATCCAAAGCGATATTGGGTTGTTTGCAGTGGTTAATTTGTCCCCCAAGTGCCGGGGCTCTCGTCAGGAGGCAGCTTGCACCAATCTATTTCTCCTGTTAGCGCCACCTGAAATTGAACCAATTACTAACCATTAAAGTTGGGAGAGGATGTGGCCTAATGGCCAGAGCTGGCGACTTCGCAACTGGTAAACCAGGTTCAAGTCTTGGCCTTTGATTCTGGGTAAATCACTTAATCTCTCTGTAAATTAACGTGTTCTTAACTTGTGCTCATAAAAAGCGCCCGTGTTGATGATTAAGAGCCGGTGCTGAGCACCAGAAACCACCAGCTCAAATTAAGCAGTGGGTGTTTGCCTCTTTGAAGACCCAGCAGCTATACATGCATCTAACTACACCGTCCTGAATTGCAAGGTGAAAATGTCAAATTGTTTATACTCTCTACCTCTTTCACATTAGGTCTTATGCAGCCGCGGCCGGTAGTGGGAGTACCGGCCGGGCGGTGACGTGAGGAGGGGGAGGGGCAGGGTGGGGGGTAGTAACGTATGGATTCCGGACCTTAACAGGTAAGTAAACATTTAAATAAATAAAACGAATTTCGTTGCGTGCACTGCATCGCATTTGGTGATGCAGTGCCCCCAACGAAATTCGTGCAAGGTGTTTTGACAAAGTGCCAATCAAACATATTAGGACATTTTTATCCATTTCATACCTTCGGTTTCCGTCGTATCCCTCGCATCATTCAGCTCAGTTCATAAACTATATTCGATTTTTGTATCAAAAATCATGCACAATAACTTTCTACAAACATCAAAACCAAATTATATATATATATATATAAAAAAAGATACATCATCAAACGATATAAAATATGAGAGAATCAATAGCCCACAGACAGCCCTAAGCAAAGTTCTTAGTGCAAATGGGAATTATCAGTCAGAACACCAAATAATACTAAAACCTGTAGACAAAAGGGCTAAAATTTGCACTAAAAATACAAGCCAGAAACCATGAAGCAGAAAAACACAGTTTAAATGTACTTATAGTGAATGGAAGTGAATATGGGGCAAATAATCACTAAGTGCATGGTATCCTACACAGATACATTGTCACATAAACAAGGAGGCAACTTGGATGGTTTATACCAAACCCTCTTTGGGAATATTAGCTGATGGAATATGCCCTATCCAAAATAGGTGAAAAGATGAGGATGATGATGATTGGGCATTTCCAGGAGGAGGTAGGGCTCAATCCCACTGACAGATTGTACCATTATGTATTTACTCGTCGACTGCTTGGCTAAAGCAGAAGCCTCCCGTTCAGCTACCACCCGAAGGGAGAAAGCCTGCTTAACCCAAGCAAGATTTATTCTTCCTTTACCCTTTCGATCAGAGAATAAACCTGGTCTCCCTAAATCGTTAAAGGTGGATTTTATCTAGTGGAACCATGGTATATAAGATGCATTGTCCAGGATCAAGCAGTCCTGTAGAATGTACCTGTTTAATTTGAGCTCATCCGTGTACCAAACTGAGCACCAGAGTAAAAGCGGGCGAAGACCAATAAAATCTGTAATACAATTCATGCCCAATTCTTCAGGTATAATTACAGCTGAGATGCCCTGTCCCACAGCCAAAAGGCCCTTTAAAAACCTGTTGTCTTTCACCTGAATTTGATCGATAGGTGCATATCCCAGATATCACACTCAAAAGTTGCCATAGGAATGCATTTAGCCTAGTATACATCTGTCACTCATTTTAGAGGCCCGTGCCCAAGGCGACAAGCAAATTCATCCAAGCCAGAGATAGCCCTCGTTAGACTCCCTACATTTGTCTTAATCAGTGGTAGCAAACTAAATCCAGAATTTAGTAAAATTCCCAGGTAGGAACAAAATTCCACCCTACTTAAGATATGTCTCCAGGCTAAAAAAAATAGCTATTTTTATGTTCGGAGGGCCAACCACCAAAAAGTCTGATTTGTTAAAATTAATGGACAAATCCAAACGGTCCATAAAAGCAATGAATAAATCATCAGCATATAAAAGCACATGATTCGTTCTACCACCTACTCTGGGAAAATAAAGGCCACAGTTAGATGACGCTCCAATGAACAAAGTATATAATAAATAATAATGGCACAAGGATACAGCTCTGTCGAATGCCTCTTTTTAAATTAAAGGGCTGGGTACATTCCCCGTTCGTTCCATCTTTAACTACACCTATCGGACCATTATGGAGATGTCTTAGAAAGTGACAAGAGCTGATTCAACACCCATAGACCCCAGCTCAGCCCAGTGCTTATCTCTATTGACTTCATCAAAGGCTGAGCTGAGATCCATAAAGGCCAAATGTACCAAACCCCTGCGAGCCTTTGTATATTTGGATATCAAAAGATATACAGTTAAATTCTGTTTCACCATTCCCCTTCCAGGTCTAAACCCATAATGTAGGTCAGATGGAATATTATTGTCATTGGCCCAGCTAGTCAATCTCTCCAGGATGTCTCTCCCTTTGATTCTAACTTCTATATCCACCAAAGAGATTGGCCTGTAGCAGGCAGTTCTGTCTCCTTTTTTAGGTCGAGCCTACAGCAGTGCATGCGCTGTTGCTCGACATTTAGTAAGGGTGTTTTGGAAGTGCTACCCTGGCCTAAAGCTTGCGTGCATGTGGCCTAAAGCTTGAGTGCATGTGCGCGTGAACGAGCGCATTCACAGCCGCCATCTGACTTTTTATTATCTCTTCCTCTGCATCGCTGGCTCCCTCTGCCTCTGTCTTGCTCGCCCCTCCCCCTCCACAGAGCGACCTGTCTTCAGGTTAGGTCGCCCCCACCCCTGACTCCCAATTCGCCGCCCCGCTCTCGCCGCCCAGCTGCTCCTCCCTCCCGTCAGCGCTCTTAAGGAGTTCACGCAGCAGCGCAGGGAGCGACCTCTGACCCTGTCTTCAGGTTAGGTCGCCCCCACGCCGCTGACGCCGGCTCAACCCGATCTCCTGCTGCCTTCTTGCCACTCTTTTCCCGCCGCTGCCTCCCTGCGGCCCCGCCCCCTCATACCCCTGACTCCCCATTCGCCGCCCCGCTCCCGCCACCCAGCTGCTCCTCCCTCCCGTCAACACTCTTCTGCAGACCACGAAGCGGGCGCGCCAAAGGCAAGCCCGTCTGCGCCCATCCGCGCCTGGACCGCGCCTAGCGCCAGGACCCCTGGCCCCCGATGACGCCAGCCCACACGACGGACTAACGACGCCGCCACCCTCCACGCACTCAACGCTGGCCAGAACCCCGCCTGCTACCAAGCCATCCCAAAACGCACGCACGAACGACCCTTCACCTGCCAAGCCTGCAAATTCACCTGCCTCCGAACCTGCTCCGCTCCCGCCAAGCCAGGCACCAGCAACACTCACCTCAAGTGCATCCTGCTCAACACCCGCTCCGTCCACAGACACGCCGTCGAACTCTGGAACCTCCTCGACACAACATCACCAGACGTCGCCTTCCTCACAGAAACCTGGATGAACGCCTCCTCAGCCCCCGACATTGCCATAGCCATCCCGGATGGCTACAACATCACCCGGAGGGACCGCATCAACCAAACCGGAGGAGGCATCGCCATCGTCCACAGAAACACCATCCGAATCACGACCAACTCCGACGACACCCTCACCGCCGCCGAGCACCTGCACTTTCAGATACACACCGACCCCAAGACCACCCTCAGAGGCACTCTCATCTACAGACCCCCGAGACCACGCACACAATTCAGCGAAGCCATCGCAGACTTCGTCAGCCAGCACGCCCTTACCTCCTCAGACTACATCCTCCTAGGGGACCTCAACTTCCACCTGGAGAACAACAATGACAGCAACACCGCCGCCCTCCTGGACAACCTCACCAACCTCGGACTCAAGCAACTGGTCAACACCCCCACCCACTACGCCGGCCACACGCTAGACCCCATCTTCTCCTCCAGCAAGCACATCTCCTTCAACCACTCCACCGGACTACACTGGACAGATCACAGCTGCGTCCACTTCAACTTCAGGAGAACCACGACCCACCACCACCCGCAACAGGTTCCCCGCAGAAGCTGGAGCAAGATCACCGCCTACCAACTCACCACCTCCCTCAGTCCGAACCCTCCCACCAACACAAGGAACCCCAACGAAGCAGCCCGCAACCTCACACAGTGGCTCACCAACTGCGCCGGTGACCTCGCGCCACTGAAGAACCCTCCCAGCAGACCCGGCAGCACGAGAGCCTAGTGGTTCACCAACTACCTCAAAAACTCCAAGAAAATCTGCCGCACCCTCGAGAAAGCCTGGCGCCACGACCAGACAACAGAGAACATGACAGCCCTCAAGAACGCCACCCGCAAACACCACCAGCTGATCCGCACCACCAAAAGGACAACATTCAAAGAACGTCTGGACAACAACACCCACAACAGCAAGGAACTCTTCAGCATCGTTAAAGAGCTCTCCAACCCCAACGCCTGCAACAACGACATCACACCCTCGCACGACCTCTGCGACTCACTCGCCTCGTTCTTTCACCGCAAGATCGCCGACATACACAACAGCTTTGGCGCACAGACCACGCACCCAACCGCCGAACCAGCGCCCCCCCACCACCACCCTCTGCACCTAGACCCCGGTCAGCACCGAAGACACCACCCGCACGATGAACACCATCCACTCCGGTTCCCCAACCGACCCCTGTCCACACCACATCTTCAACAAAGCCGACTCCATCATCGCACCCCAACTCCGGGACATCATTAACAGCTCCATCACATCCTCCACCTTCCCGGAGAGCTGGAAACATGCCGAGCTCAGCGCCCTCCTGAAGAAACCCACCGCGGACCCCACAGACCTCAAGAACTTCCGCCCCATCTCGCTCCTCCCTTTTCCAGCCAAAGTTATCGAGAAGACCGTCAACAAACAACTCTCCGCCTTCCTCGAGACAAACGGATCCCTCGACCCCTCGTCGCAGCTACCGACAACATCAGGTCCCTGCTCGACAACAGGGAAACAGCTGCCCTCATCCTCCTGGACCTCTCAGCAGCCTTCAACACCGTATGTCACACACCCTGATACAGCGCCTCAGCAACACCGGAATCCAAGGAACGGCCTTGGAGTGGATCATCTCGTTTCTCGCCGGAAGAACCCAGAGAGTCCGCCTCCCCCCGTTCCGATCCACGGCCACCGAAGTCATCTGCTGCGTTCCGCAAGGATTCACGCTCAGCCCCACTCTCTTCAACGTCTACATGAGCCCCCTTGCAGCCATCGCACGCCAACACAACCTAAACATCATCTCCTATGCCGATGACACCCAGCTGATCCTCTCCCTCTCCAACGCCCCCGCCACCGCCAGAGCCAGCCTCCAGGAAGGAATGACAGACGTCGCGGAATGGATGAAGCTCAGCCGTCTGAAACTGAACTCAGACAAGACAGAAGTCCTCATCCTGGGACCATCACCCTCTGCCTGGGACAACTCCTGGTGGCCCCCTGCCCTGGGCACCGCCCCCAAGCCAACGGACCATGCATGCAACCTGGGCTTCATCCTGGACTCCTCCCTCACGATGTCCAAGCAAGTCAACGCCGTCTCGTCATCCTGTTTCAACAACCTGCGCATGCTCCGAAAGATCTTCCGGTGGATCCCCACTGAAACCAGGAAGACGGTCACCAAGGCCCTCGTCACCAGCCGACTGGACTACGGGAACACCCTCTACGCTGGAACCACAGCCAAACTCCAGAAAAGACTCCAGCACATACAGAACGCGTCTGCACGACTCATCCTGGACATCCCCCTTCACGGCCATATCTCTGCCCATCTGAGAGACCTGCACTGGCTCCCCGTCAGCAAGAGGATCACGTTCAGACTCCTCACCCACGCACACAAGGCTCTCCACAACATGGGCCCCAAATACCTCAACAGCCGCCTCATATTCTACACACCCACCCGCCAGCTCCGATCCACCAGCCTTGCCCTCGCCACCATCCCACGAATTCGCAGAACCACCGCAGGAGGTAGATCCTTCTCGTACCTGGCGGCCAAGACATGGAACTCCCACCCCACCCACCTACGGCTGACCCAGGACCATCTCTCCTTCAGGAAACAACTCAAGACCTGGCTGTCCGAGCAGTAGCGACTCCCCCTCCCCCCAGCGCCTTGAGACCCTAGCGGGTGGGTAGCGCGCTTTACAAATTTTGCTGATTGATTGATTGACAGAGCGCGTTTTTCTTGCTCGTTACTGATGTTTTTGTTGTGATTTGCGTCTATTTCACCCCAGGACATCCTCTCTCTCTCGTGCTTTTGCCCTCTCTCTTTCTCGCTCGCTCTGTCTCTGTCGCTCTGGTGCTCGCTCGCGCCCACTGTCTCTCGCTCGCTCTTGCTCTCTATTTTTCTCTCTCTCTCTTTCACTTCTTGGTACAGATGTTCCACTTTGTTAAGCGAGGGACTAGGTGTAAACTGTAAAGTGCGCAGGTGATAAATCAACTTACTGAGAGATGTGATTAAAGCAAGTCTCTGCCAGTTTGAAGAGCGAACACTGCTAAGCGACTGAGTGAATGACTAAAGGAGTGACTGCTGTGAGTATCAAGGCATACATTCTATACTTTACTTCCTGGGGAAACAACGTCCTTTTTATATACAGGTTAGTGCAGACTGATCACTTCAGGGGGCTAACATGCAGTAAAATGTGCACTGCAAGACTGCATCCCAGGTCCTTTCAAACCGCATTCAGCAGTTCCAAATCTGAGGTCCGCTTCTTACTCACTGACTGAAGGCACGAGTTAGAGTGGACTAACGGGTCACACATTATGATCAGTACAACGCCGTTTTCAGGTGATATTTCAGGTGTATAGTTCACTTGTATTTGACTAGCGCTACAACCGTCGAGTTCCAGGTTTATATCAGCTAAATAAATTGTGAATATATAATAGTTGCAACATTATTTTACAACCACAAAAAAGAACTATGAAGGTAGAATTCGGATGAAAATGTAAAATAGAACAGTCTCACAAAACAGGGAGCTCTATTTCTAGTCCCACCTCCGCCTGACCCAGGACCACCTCGCCTTCAGGAAGCAGCTCAAGACCTGGCTGTTCGAGCAGTAGCGGACCCCCCCCCCCCCCCAGCGCCTTGAGACCCTCCGGGTGAGTAGTGCGCTATATAAATGCCATGATTGATTGATTGATTGATTGATTGATTGATTGATTGATAGTCCTGCTCAGGTTGTTGGTATGGGTGGCATTTTGCCCAGTCGTTGTGTCTGTGTGGTGTTTCAGCAAACCGTTTGTTGTCTGTCTGTTGTTCTCCCACCCCAGTGCAATGTGGGAATGTTGATTTGGAGTTCGGTGCACTGTGGTGTAAAGGCCCAGAGTGACCCTATGAAACACGGAGAGAACTTAAGGTTCATGCAAGGCACCTATACAACCACAGGTCCACGTGTTAGGGGGTAACTAGACATAATATCGACTCCATAATATCGAATGGACAAAATATCGAGTTAAAAATATCGACAATAATAAAATATCGACAACAAAAATATCGTTGGGAAAAATATCGATTAAAATAATGATAAAAAAATATCGAGTACAAAAATATCGACTCAAAAAAATCGACAAGACAAAATATCGATAAATAGTCAAAGTAAAAAATATCGATAATATGTAGAAAAAAGGTTTAAAAAAAATAATAATTATTAATAGTAATATAAATTGTAGTTAATGTTTAGGAGCGGGATGTTGGGTTAATAGGGGATAAGGGTGGGGAGTAATTTAAAATAAATAATTAATTAATATATGTTTGTAAATATTTTTAATTATTAATTAATTGGCAAATAATTAATATTAATTAGTTAATTAATTAATATAATTTTGTACATATTTTTTATTAGTAATTAATTGGTAATTAATTAATATTAATTAATTAATTACATTAATTAGAGTAATTTTTTTTATATAATATTTTGTTATTGTTAATTAATTAATTGGGAAAAAATAATATTAATTATTACATTAAATTAATTACAGCTAATGTGCTAATATATTAACTTCTTTGTTATTGTTATAAATTGTAGTTAATGTTTAGGAGCGGGATGTTGGGTTAATAGGGGATAAGGGTGGGGAGTAATTTAAAATTAATAATTAATTAATATATGTTTGTAAATATTTTTAATTATTAATTAATTGGTAAATAATTAATATTAATTAGTTAATTAATTAATATAATTTTGTACATATTTTGTATTAGTAATTAATTGGTAATTAATTATTATTAATTAGTTAATTACATTAAATAGAGTAATTTTTATATATATAATATTTTGTTATTGTTAAATAATTAATTGGGAAAAATAATATTAATTATTACATTAAATTAATTACAGCTAATGTGCTAATATATTAACTTCTTTGTTATTGTTATAAATTGTAGTTAATGTTTAGGAGCGGGATGTTGGGTTAATAGGGGATAAGGGTGGGGAGTAATTTAAAATAAATAATTAATTAATATATGTTTTCTTAAATATTTTTAATTATTAATTAATTGGTAAATAATTAAATTAAATAGTTAATTAATTAATATAATTTTGTACATATTTTTTATTAGTAATTAATTGGTAATTAATTAATATTAATTAGTTAATTACATTAATTAGAGTAATTTTTTTATATATAATATTTTGTTATTGTTAATTAATTAATTGGGAAAAAATATTAATTATTACATTAAATTAATTACAGCTAATGTGCTAATATAGTAACTTCTTTGTTATTGTTAATTAATAATTAATTGGTAATTAAATATTATTAATTAATTTTGGGTAAAGGAGTATTTTTAGGGTTTATTTATTTATTTATTTTGAGAGTTTTATACAGCGCGAACAAGATCTTTGCAGATATCAGAGCGCTTTACAAGTAAAAAATACAAAGTAAAATATACAAAGTAAAAATACAAAGTAAAGAAGCGAATATACAAAGTAATATACGAGGTAGTTAGGTACAAGGTGCTAGTTACGACATGAGGTAGGTAACAGGTGTGGTAGTGTAGGTACACTGAGTATAGACAAACAATTGTGTCAATAGCATAAAGTGCAATAGCAAGGAGCATATACTTGCTTAAGCGTGTTTAGAGTATATACTTGCTTAAGCGTGTTTAGAGTATTTAGAGTTTAAAGGTGGGCCTAGTTGAGGTGGGTGTGTGCAGGATGTATCGTCCCACAGGTGCGACAGTAGAAGGGAAGTAAGGATCGTTGAGGTGGAGAGGGTAAAGTGTGCAAAGTCAACCAGGTGCGTCAACAATATAACAATATACATAATCAACCAGGTGCATCAAACATTATAACAAAATACAAAGAGTGAGCGTATACAATTACGTAATTCGATAATACAGGGTACAATAGGCCATGGACGGGCAGGACTTACAGCGCAGATTCATGAGTGATACGTAGAAATAGGTCATGTGTATTTTGCCATGAGGATCGCTTTAACTTCATTCTTAAAGATAGTGTTGGAGGAGATGAGCCTTGTTTCAGGAGGGAGTGAGTTCCAGATCCTGGGTGCCATTCCTGAAAAGGAGCGTTTATACGTTTTTTCCTTCCGAAATCTTCGGGGTTTCAGCAAAAGATTGCTTGTGCTCCTAGTAGTTCGGGAGCCACCCGAAAATGTCAACTTTTGAGTGAGGTAGGCGGGTGAATTCAGATGCACAGCCTTGTGTGTCATGCATGCGATTTTCAGTTGGATTCTGGCTTCAAAAGGTAGCCAGTTCAGTGATTTAAAGTCCGGGGAGATATGTGAGTGTTTTTTTGAGCCTGTGACGAGTCTCGCTGCGGCGTTAAGGGACGCTCTTAGGGGTGCCGTAGTAGTTAGGGGGAGCCCGCAGAGGGCGGTGCTACCGTATTCTATGTGCGGGATGACTATAGATTGTACTGCAGTTTGGAAGTCTTTGGCAGGAAGGAAGGGTTTAAGTTTTCTCAGGGTATTGATTTGGAAGTTCGCTCCTTTGGTTGCCTTGCTGATGTGCTGCTGCATGTTGAGATTGGTGTCAAGTGTTATGCCTAAAGATTTTGCTGAGTCTACTACGATGGGCTGAACATTTAGAGCCGTTAATTGCTTAAGCCATGTTTGAGCCGTGGATATTTTAGCGGGAGGTGAGATCAGGAGGAACTCGGTCTTCAGAGCATTGAGTTTGAGGTGATTCTCTGCAAGCCAGGATTGGGTGTTACTGATCGTGGTGTTCAGCAGCATGATGTCCTTGGGAGATTGTATTTTGAGATAAAGTTGGGTGTCGTCGGCGTACATGTGAAAGTGCACATTAGAAGCCTGTAGCAACGTGGTGAGAGGTTCCATAACTAGGTTGAACAGTGTTGGGGAGAGGGAGGATCCTTGAGGGACGCCTAGCGATACCGGTACCGGAGAGGACAGCAGGTTGTTGCTTTTGATTCTTTGTGTCCGGTTGTGTAGAAATGAGGTGAACCACTTTAGCACAGTCCCAGATATGCCCATTCTTGTGTTTAACAGTTCGAGTAAGTTCTCATGTTTAACTGTATCGAATGCTGAGGAGAGATCCAGAAGGATGAGGAGACAGGTATCGTTTTGGTCTAGGATTTGGAGGGCATCGTCCACTATGTGAGTCATGGCAGTTTCGGTGCTGTGCCCTGCTCGGAAGCCTGACTGATGAGCGTTTAGGAGATCAAACTTATCTATGTGTTTAGTCAGTTGTAGTTGAACGCATTTTTCCAACAGTTTAGCGAGAGTGGGAATGTTTGTAATAGGGCGGTAATTGTTTAGATCAGTGGGGTCTGCTGTTGGTTTTTTTAGTAGCGGTGTGACTTGGCCTACTTTGAGGGCGTTGGGGATGGATCCTTGTTGAAGAGAGCTATTGATAATCTTAGACCATAGTGGGAGAAGCCACGGGGAAAAGTCTTTTACAGCGTTAGCAGGAAGGAGGTCAGAGAGGTGATTGGAAGGTTTCAAGGTGCTGAGCAGTCTGCCAATTTCTTCTACGGAGTAAGTATCAAAGGATGACCAAGTAGCATTGTTCTTTGGTTGAGGTATTGCTGAGTGTCGGGGGTTGGAGTACAGGATAGCGTCATTGAGGAGATCGCTTCTTATTCTCTCAGTTTTTTGGATAAAGAAGGCAGAGAAGTCTTCGCAGGAAGGAGTAACGTCCATGGAGCTGATTGTCTGGGGATGCTCTTTGGATTGTGTTCTGACTAACTGAAACAGTTTTCTTGGACGATTTTTAGCTTGGGCGAGCTGGAGGCTGAAGAAGTCTCTTTTTGAGCGTTTTATTTTCCTGAAGTAGGCGTTTCTCTGTTTCTTTAGACTTTTTAGGTGCACTGCAGAAGGGGCTGACCTCCAGGTGCGCTCTGCCATTCGCATCGCCCGTCTATCCTCATTGAGGCTTCCGTCATACCATGGGTTGGAAGTCTTCTTGGACGAGACTCTTTTCAGTTGCATGGGCGCCACCTCATCGATTATTGTGGACATAGTATTGAGATAGTAGTCAGTCAGAAGTTGAACGTCTGTATCGCCGGGAGGGGGAAGTAGCCGATTGCAGCTGTTAGGTGGTAGGGAGTTTGGGTTGAGTTTCTTCAAGTCTCTTTTCCACACTTTGTGCTTAGGGGGTTGAACTGAATTAAGTCTGGTTTTTTCCTTGATGATGAAGGAGACAATATGGTGATCTGACCAGTCACAAGGTTGGATTGACTCCAGTTGAATAGCGCCCTCTTTGGAGATGATAAGGCCAAGGGTAGAACCTCTCTTATGGGTCGGGCTGTTGCATATTTGGTTGAGATCAAGTGCGTTGAGTAAGCTTTTGAGGCTGTTTACCACTGTGTCACTGTTGTCATTCCAGTGGAGATTGAAGTCGCCAAGGAAAATTTGGGTGTGCTGTCGTCCTGAGTTGGCTGTAATTGTGTCCATGAGTTGTTGGACGAAGGAGAGATTGTCCCCAGGAGGGTGGTATATAATGTGTAGTGAACATACCGGTTTGCTTTCGCTGATGATATCAAGGCAGAGGTATTCACAGGAAGTAAGAGAGGAGACGGTCACTTTGGAGACTGAGAGGTTGCTTCTGTAGATGCAGGCAATTCCACCGCCTATCTTTTTGTCCCTGTCAAGTCTAATGATACAGTAATTGGGGAGGACTAGGATATCCAGTATAGGTGTGGAGGAGTCAGACAGCCATGTTTCAGTCAGAATGGCTAGGTCCAGTTCCAGGGACATGATGAGTTCGGCGACCTCCGTGGAATGTCTTTGGGCCGATCTGCAGTCGAGAAGTATGCATTTAAGGCTAGGGGTGCAAAGGGTGGAGGATGATTCCAAAACGAGGGGTACATTAGTGAGGTTGTTGGGGACAGCGCCTCTGTTGTTATCCTTTTGGTGCCTGAGGTGGTTAGATATAATCGTTGGGATGGACATGTTGTTGGTAGCTAGTGGCTTTTGGGGAGCCGGGTCGTAAGAGTGGAGAAGGGTGTGTATGTCAAGGTCAGAGATCGTGTTGGTGGTGCGTCTGGGGCGATTGGTGGTATTGCAAGAAGGGGTAGAAGTCCAATGTGGGGAAAGATGTGTGATGAGGCGAGAAGGAGGTGTGGAGGAAGTGTTAGGTGTAGAGGAAGGAGGAATATTGCGCTTGGTAGTAATGAGATTGCAATTGTTATTGCGATTGTTGGTGTTGCGAGGGGGGATAGAAGTCCGGTGTGTGGAGAGTTGTGTGGTAGGGCTAGTAGGCGGTGAGGGAGACGTGGTGTTAGGTGTGGTAAGGGTGGTGATGGGGGGGGGGTGTCTGATGGGGTGTGTGATGAGCAACTCTTTAATGGAGCGAAATTCTTCTTTCAGTTGGAGGAGGGTGGACATAATAATGTCCAAGGTGATGATGGGCGCGGTGTTGGGGGAGGGTACTGGCGCTGAACCGGCGAATACGTTGACAGGGGGCAGTCCGGGTGGAGAGGCGGAGCTGATGTGGGTGTTGGGGGCGTTAGCGAGGGGATAGGTGTTATTGGGAAGCGCATCCGTGCTAGGGGGGAAGGGAATAAGGGGGCGATGTGAAGGCTGGCTGTTGTGGGGGAGGAGGTGGAATATTGAGGAGTGAGCAAGGGGGGTGGGAGGTTGAGGGAGGGATACAGGCTAGGCGTGGCGGGAGTGCTAAGTGTGGGGGGGGCGGAAGTCGGAGAGAGAGTCAGGATGTGTGGGGTGCCATTGGGGGAGGAGGGGTGCTCTGATAAAAAATGTGCGGGGGAAGGTACGGGAGTGCAGAGTGTGGGGGGGGAGACAAGAGGATGAGCAGAGGTAGGGAGGTTAGTAGGGGGGCTGGGAAAGCGAGTGGTGTGTGGAGTGACCAGGTCTATGTCTGTGTATGAGGGGCGGGGAGGGGTAGCTGAGACGGGCAGGTGATTGATTGTGGAGCAGGGTGTGAAGGTGAGGTGCGTGTCTTCTTGCTGCTGAACTGGGTTAGGAGAGTTAAGAGGTTCAGGGTCAGTTTTCAGTTTTTGGGTAAAGGGGTATTTTTTGGGTTCAGGGTTAGTTTTCAGTTTTTGGGTAAAGGGGTATTTTTAGGGTTCAGGGTCAGTTTTCAGTTTTTGAGTAAAGGGGTATTTTTAGGGTTCAGGGTCAGTTTTCAGTTTCTAGGGTAAAGGGGTATTTTTAGGGTTCAGGGTCAGTTTTCAGTTTTTGGGTAAAGGGGTATTTTTAGGGTTCAGGGTCAGTTTTCAGTTTTTGGGTAAAGGGGTATTTTTAGGGTTCAGGGTCAGTTTTGGGTTTTTGGGTAAAGGGGTATTTTTAGGGTTCAGGGTCAGTTTTCAGTTTTTGGGTAAAGGGGTATTTTTAGGGTTCAGGGTCAGTTTTGGGTTTTTGGGTAAAGGGGTATTTTTAGGGTTCAGGGTCAGTTTTGGGTTTTTGGGTAAAGGGGTATTTTTAGGGTTCAGGGTCAGTTTTGGGTTTTTGGGGAAAGGGGTATTTTTAGGGTTCAGGGTCAGTTTTGGGTTTTTGGGGTACAGGGGTATTTTTCGGGTTCAGGGTCAGTTTTGGGTTTTTGTGGTACAGGGGTATTTTTCGGGTTCAGGGTCAGTTTTGGGTTTTTGGGGTACAGGGGTATTTTTAGGGTTCAGGGTCAGTTTTGGGTTTTTGGGGTACAGGGTAAAAATAAAATAAAATTAAATTTACATTAAATTAATTAAATTAAATTTAAAATAAATAAATTAAATTAAATTAAATTAAATTAACTTAAATTAACTTAAATTAAATTAAATTAAATTATATTAATTCCAATTAACTCGATATTTTATTTGAAACGATATTTTTGTACTCTATATTTTAGTAGTCGATATTTTTGTAGTGTTAGGGGTAATTTCATGAAAAACGATATATTTGTAGTCGATATTTATTAAGGCGATATTTATGTACTCGATATTCTAAAGAGTCGATATTTTTGACTCGATATTTTTGTAGTTGGTGTAATAAGTATACAAAGTCGATATTTTTGTCGTCGATAATTTTTCAACGATATTTTAGCAAGTCGATAATGTGACCGTCGATAATATTTCAGTGATCCGTGTTAGGGACCTGTCCTTTTATTTGTAATGGATAGTGTCTGCACTTCTCAGCACAGCTCCAATGAACTTTAATTGGAGAGTAACAACACTTCTCAGCAATTAACAGGTAATCTGGGGCAAGGAACACCTGCACTTCCATTTCAAGCACTGCCAAGGGGGGAGAGTGCCGCGGAGCGTCTAAGCTACAGGCACTTCAGCAGCTGAAGTCAGAAGCACTTCAAGTTTGAGCTCTAGAGTGCCTCGCTAGAGTCATCTGGAAAGTTCTGGCCAATACTGGAACGCGAGGCGTTGTAAGGGCTCTGCAGGCTGCATAGAGAGGAGGTCAGGGGCACCATGAGTATCCAAGGGGTGTGCGCCTTGCAAGGGAGAGCTGCTCCTCAGTAGCCTTTCCATACCTTTAAGCAGAGCGAACGCTGCTCACTGCGAGCGAAGCGAGGGTCACTAGGAAGAGGAACCCTGGAAGCCGTTCCTCTATTGGTTGTCACTTGGGGCCCATAGCTACGCAGGTATATATATATATATATATATATGTGGAAACAGTCCCTCTCGGCAAGAAGGACTCAGAGGCCAAAGGGGTTTTCTGAAAAGCCAGCTCGTTTTAATTCATCTTTTAGCAGTGGCGGCGAATGCATTTCGGCATAGTCAGCCTTCTTCAGCGCCCAACACTGAACACACCCATTAGCTTCCACCTGAGTAAAATACTTCCCAGCGCTCGCTGCTCCTCCCCCTAATGAAGTCGTCACACCAATCGCAGTTTAGTGTCCATGGATAAACTGCAGTTCCCAGAAGGCACTGTAACGTCCAGTCTGAGTAGGTGGTATGGAGGAGTGAGGAAAACGGTAGGTCCGCGCTGGTGCAGGTAGTTTGTGTGATACTTCATCCAGATGAAGAGCCACGGCCGGCTTCCTTGGTCCCCTTAATGCCGCAACGACCAGCCTCAACGTACATATATATATATATATATATATATATATATATATCTGGGTGGGTGGGGGCGGATCAAGGCCCTTGTAATACTTCGTCTTTGTCCTGCCACTTGCTCGCTGCTGTATTAAAGGAGTTTATGGAGTGCTCGGGTGAGTGACTGGATGTGTATGTATGCACTCTATGAGGGCATGCATGTAAACATGCACTATGCAAGTAACATGAATATGAACATAACGGTGTCTGAGGGTCCTTGCATATATGTATGCCTTACCAGTGGTGTCTCCATATATATGCATGTGCAGTACACGTGCCCTGCCGTGCATTCATCCTAAAGTGTCCTCAATAAGTACATGTATAAATATGGTGATGATATTTTGTGATCACCGGCGTCCGGTGTGAGCGCATATTTAGTACCGGGGATGAGCGGTTCTCATGTTTTTTCAATGGATTAGGCGGGTACTGGGTTAGCATTCCGTGCTTCAGTCTGTGTCTTTCGCAGGTCAGCGGTACACATATTGTCAGTCAAGTCATCCTTTTAAGGTAAATGCGATTAGATTATAACTGGCAATAAGGATTGGAGCATACTGTTTAACATTCTGTGATATTAATAACAATGTTACACATTAGTAGGATTGCTATTTGTTGTATATGTATACTTCATTCAATATGACTACTTGGTGTCTGTAGTCCTTTCTTAGTGTCTCTGCCTTCTCTACCTCCCATCCTACCTAAGAGTGTTCTATCTTGTGTGTGAAGATTCCAGCCTTGGCAGTTGGTGGTCTGGTCAGCTGTGAGGTTTACTGCTCTGCTGTCTTATTCTATGCAACTTAATAAATCCTTCTTAATAACCTGAAGACGTGTCCTGCTGTCTACTTAAATTATCTACAACACTATTGTATCACGTTCCGTTTTTTCTTAATGGGAAAAATACATAGGCTTGGAAGGTTTCCTGACGCGCAGGAGGAGCCTGTAAAAGTTTGGTGGACAGGAGAAACGGTAGTCACATTTCATGCATGGCATAACATGACTGACTCACCAGTCATACCATTCTTTTTACAGAGCTGTGTCTTCCACTGGACACATTTTCACCCATTTGTCTGTCCTTTAAGAAGTGAGGCTGATGTTCAACTGTTTGTTCCCCAGCTCCACTGGTCTATTGGAGGCAAACCAAGGATGTGACTGACACACCCCCTCCTAACATGTCAGTAATAAATCCTGACTCCTTCCTGGCTTTCATAGTTTCCTCGGCTGGTTATGGTCTGCATCTAACTTTCACAGCCCCACCCTCCAAATACCTTCCACAGCTCTTGAGGTTGGACTCCGGGGTCCGCTGAGAGGACTCCTGCCCACCCTGTGTCCAAGATGCAGGTGAAGCCCAGCTGCGTCCCTCCTGAGAGTTTGCTCTTTTGGACATTTGCAAGTGTGGGTTGTCTCCTGCCTCTGGCAGCCTGGTGTGGATAGGGTGTGCAAATTACAATGATAAGCGAGTGTATCCTGACATTGATGCATAAACCTATACACAGAGGACTCCGAGCCAGGAAATGAGAAATAAATCAGGCATGTGAATGAATGTATGAAAGATCACTGCTGGAAACATCTTAAGAACCTCAGCCAGCCACAAAACAAAACAAGCATTTGCAATCCAATAGGTCTCGCATTTGCGAGAGTTGGAGCTATTGGTATTGTAAATGACAATGCCTTTATTAATTTGTTTTTAAAACCTTCAAGCGGTGCATAAACACGCACTTTGAACAAAAAGTCTTTGCTTACGAGAAGCATTTACAATACCAATAGCTCAAACTTTCGATAATGCGAGACCTATTGCATTGCAAATGCTTGTTATACACTGGCAGTATGGCAGACGGGCGCAAGGCTTCTGGTAGGGGTCAGTGGTTAGCCACATTTATGTGAAGAGTAATAACAGGTGCCCCCAGGTCCACTAGAGACTTCAATAAGTACCACACTCACCAGGTTGTGGGTATATGGGTGGTTTTGGGCCGCTTGACGACTGTATGACTACAGGGCCAAACCTCCTTTCTCACCCAGTGGGGCTTGATAATTACACACTTATTGGTACCACTCATTAAGTGTTCGAGTACCTGGCTCTGAACAGGCGAGTAGACACTCACCTCACATGTCAAGCTATGTGCATGCCACAAATGAGTAGACTTCCATAGATTATCACTGGGTCAGTGATAGTTTTTTCTGTCCCGACGAATGCCCTGGACCAGATTAGGCTCTCAGAGTAGGGCAGAAACATGTTGACAAACTGAGGGTCACAGGACCATTGTATTCCTTGAGTGCCCCAACTTATAATTACTATTATTATTTTTATTGCGTCAGTCCACCCCACTAATAAAGAGATACTTGGGTGTAGATGAGTCATTTTTATGTTCCGGTTCTAGACGGAGCGCATGCGCTGTCTCAAACCGTGACAAGCTGTAACTGACTGTTGAGTTTCATCACACCCCTTGCACTCCCTCCCTTTTCATTGGTGTTTTTGTGGGTCTTTTATACTTCATGTCTTTGGGTAGTAAAACTGTGCTATTTGTTCTGCCTTAGTTGAGCCCTTTCACATGTGTTTTTCTCCTGTGTGCATTTATGTTGTTTTCACCAGACTCCTTTGTTAGTTTGGCTTGCCAGGGGATTTTGGAAGACGTGTTTTAGGGATGGTGAATGAACTGCAGGCATATGCTGTAGAGTTGCGTTCTAGTTGTCATAGCCGCCGCGCGCTACGTAATGACGTGGCAAGTGCAGCGGCCATTTTAGATGTAGGAAAAAGTGCGCGAGAGAGCGCAAGAGTGAGGATAATTGTCGGAAAGCACCGGACGCCCGGCGCTCTCCTGCTGAGCCCAATAAAATCCTGTACTTCCTCATTACAGCCTCCAGTGTATTATTTGGGTATAATACACACTTTACAGTAGCGACGAGGCTGGGAATGAAAAAAAGAAGAAAAAAAGGGTAACACAAAGGACAACCCATATTGAAGGAGCTGTGGAGGAGACTACTGAACCACGTGGAACACCCAAGGGAGGAACAACCAGGAAAGCACAGCAAACATAAGCAGGAGAGCGTAGCAGAGGCACAGAGCCACGTGGAGAAGGCAACAGAAGTGCACCATGAGCACCAAGTACGAGGGGCAGAGAGTGACAAGGGTGGAGAGCCTAGACTGTCCCATAGTGACCCCACCGGCACGTGGACTAGACAGGAGAGAAGGGGACACTGAAAGCAGGTGGCCAGGCCTGGTACAAACGCACGAACACGACGGAGGTCCTGCCGGAGTCACAGAGAAGAGGAGAAGGGGGAGCAGAAAGACCCCAACTGGACCAGGCGCACAGAGACAGGGCAAGCGCGCCAGGCAGCCCGAAAGGTCACGAGACAGATCCAGAAAGACGCGCAGGAATGAGTGCACAGGCTTCATCACTCATGACGCCGATTCCTTTCCTGTCCAAACTAGGAGAACCTCAAATGAAATGGGAGGACTGGAGACAGTACTTCATGAATTATATAGAAGAGCTGGAAGACGAGAATGGGGAGGCTTTCCCAGCAAGAGGAAGAGGAGGACACTCCTGCACAACCTAGGCCCAGAGGGGATAAGGGTCTTCCAGAATCTTGTGCCCACTCCCAGGCAAGCAGCAGGCGACGATGTATTCAGACACGCAATAGAAGACCTCAACAACCACTCCGGTTCCTTACTGCTATTTTCCTCAGGGAAGGTATTCCCAGATCCATCTTGAGTGATAACGGGCCGCAGTTCACCTCAGAGAAGTGGTCCAGGTACATGGAGAGGAATGGAATCAAAACCAAGCACACAACCATTTACCAGCCAGCCGGAAATGGGCAAGTGGAGCGATTAGATCGGGTCATAATGGGATCCGTTCAAGCAGCCATCATGATGGGCAAGGATTGGGAAAAGGAAGTTCAAAGTATGCTGTGGGCCTACCGCATCACCCCCACGAGCACAGGGTATAGCCCTTTCAAGATCCTGAGAGGGCGTGACCCCTTCACTAAAGACAACCTGGCGTGGAAGGAAAAGCCAGTAACAAGCAAATGGTCTCCAGCGGTGGTACAACATAATCTAGAGAATGCCCAAAGGATATACACGGAACATTAAAACCGGAGAAGGAATGTGAAAGAATCAGCCCTTGAAAGAGGGGAATGGGTTAGAGTCAAGCTAGCTATGCTGCGGAAGAAAGGAGAGAGCAAATACAGCCAGCCTTTGCAAGTGAAGGAAGTATATGACAGAGCAGCGTTACTTAGCGATGGAAATGTATGGTCTCAAGACCGCATGGCCAAATGTAACAAGATTCTTAAATGGTATAATGAAGAAAGCCAGAGGACAGCCAAAAGCCAAGCGCCACCCGAGGATGAGGAGAGAATCCAAGAGAGAGAAGCGGATGATGGAGCAGGAGTGAGCAGTGGGGAGTACGGAGAAGGAGACATCCCCATGGCAGGAGAACATCTGGGAATGGAGAGTGAAACCCCGAGGAGAAAAAGCCCTTGTGCAAATGAGGACAGTGCAAATGGAGACAAGGAGGTGAATCCAGCTGAGAACACTCCCAGAGGGGCATCCAACACTTCGGTAAGGCGCACACGAGTAGGCAGAGCGGTGTTGAGGCCTACCAGATTCAGAGACTATGAGCTAGGAGAAGGAAGATAATATGCCGTGCTCAAGACTGTTGTTTTCTGTTAATATTGTAAAAGGGGGAGATATGTAGAGTTGCGTTCTAGTTGTCATAGCCGCCGCGCGCTACGTAATGACGTGGAAAGCGCGGCAGCCATTTTATATGTCGGAAAAAGTGCGCGAGAGAGCATGAGAGTGAGGATAAATGTCGGAGAGCACCGGATGCACGGCGCTCTCATGCTGAGCCCAATAAATACCTGTACATCCTCTTACAGCTTCCAGTGTATTATTTGGGTATAATACACACTTTACATATGCAGGCTTTACAAAATATGCAGGCTTTGAAGACAAGACCGTCTTGAAGTGTTCAGCTGACGGGGGTAAGCAAGTATCTGAATGGTACGCATCGGGATGCAGATGTTTGTAAATATCCTTCTGCAAACAGTTTTGAAGACAGATATCCCTGTGAAACTGACAAATGCTCACCCTACTTCCTACCTCCGTTGGGAATAGAGTTTTGAGGTGAAACAAAACCATCTGTGATCTTTTGATGCGGTTATTTTTAGATAATACATTTCAGTTTATTTTTTGTGCTAAGGGTTATTTAAATTATTAGTGCCCATGTTAGCCTTTTAATTCAGGATACAAAAAGCGCCTTGTTTATATTAGTTCTCAGTTTACGCTTTTACTCCTGGAGACTTTGTTGTTTCTTCTGAACGGGAAGGCTGGTGCTTCCAACAGTGCAGCAACATCTGTTTGCTTTGCAGGTGCCTGCTGCACCTACAGGGAAAGGGTCAAACATTACCCATTTAGCTAACATGGTACTGAGACTGCAACTCAGAATATTTTCCACTATTTATTAAGGATGGGTTTGGAGCCATCATGGATCTGTGCTATAAATAATTTGTGCTTTTAACCAATCTTATTTGTGGTATGAGATGCAGAAAAACCGCAGAGGATTCAATGGCATCCTAATGCTTTAACCCCACAGTGTGCCACTTGTGGCTTACGATTCGGCTGCTGTATGGGACTCACAAGAAATTTCTAAGCCCTGATGAAGTTCCGCAAGGAACGAAATGCGTTGGATGAGGCCTTTTAAAGATTGAAATAATAAAAGACTTTTCATAAAACTACAAACTTGTTGGGCTTCTAACTTTGGTGCACCATCCTTAATCTCAAGATTTGGTATCTGTTTCAACAGTGGAGCTTCTGTGTGGCTGGCTCTGGATGTTTTGTGCACAAACCTAAAATGACAAGCCTACTTTGAAACTGAAGTGCCGAACCTTGGTCAGCCACATTTTCTGTTTTCTTGCGAGTGTGCCTCTCATTTCAGAATATGATTTTCGTAATCACACAAGAATAGAAAAGTGGTTTAGGGTCCAAGGGCCTGATTCTTAAAGCTGTTGGGAACCTTAGCTGATCTTTGGCACACACAAATCTCATTCGACTTACACCACATAACTGACTTGTGCATACTTGCAAACTCCCAAATGTTTGAAGCCAAAATGGCTTTATTTTACTTGTCTCCTGTTTTAAATTGCCTCTAATTCTATGTATGACAGTTAGGAAAATGCACTCCCCTGATTGCTTTTTCAAAACCTCCCATTTTTCAATTGTAAAATCGTGGCATGTATGTGTTGTGCATTGTGTCAACGACGACCTTATCACGTTTACTCAGACTTGAACTGATAAAAAGCACTGGCAAAGCCAATAGGTCTCGGCAATCCATGAGATACAGGCGTTGGTAATGTTAATGCATTTGTGTATATCAATAAAAACAGCCCCAGAGCCATACACAAATGCATTTACATTGCCCACACCTATAGCTCTCGGATTGCAGAGATCTATTGGCTTTACCAATGCTTGTTAGATTTACCCCCTGGTCACCAGAAAATATATCCAAATAGCTCCCTGGAATACATTCGAGCCATTCCTGGTCTTTAGGAGCTAGGCTGAACCTGATGATGGAGCATGTCACTATTAGAGTGAGTAGGGGTTATATATAAAAGGAGAAAAACTCCCTTGTAGCTTGAGTCTTCCCAGACAGGAATGATCTTACATGTGCACTGTGTTTTTGTGTAGGCAGACATATTCTTTATATGTTTGGTAACTCTGGATATGTTCCCAGGTCTCTTGTCCGTTAGAAAAGGAACCCTTTCTGTTACTAAAGTTTGACAAAATAAACCTTTTGCCAGGACCAAACCTTTCTTTTGATACATAAAAGTCACCCCCGAGAGTAGGCCCGGGACAGCCCAGAGGGCAGGGTGCAGTGTGTTTCAAAATTTAGACATGTATCTTTACGTTTTAGGTGTCCTGGCAGTGACTACTGCAAGGCTTACCTCTCCAATAAACTAACACTGGAGTTACCTTATTACATTAAATAGGCTGTAATCTCCAAATCGGATGAAGAAACCAGTCCATGTTTGGTGTCTTTGGAATTGTAGTGAAAAATCCTAATGTATGGTGAAATTTAGGGTAACCAGACGTCCTGGATATGCCCGGATGGTCCCCGTTTTTACCAGCTGTCTGGGCAGATTTCGAGAAATGTAGCTCATCTCCCGGTTTTTGGAGAGGGTCGACTGAAAACGGGGGGAGATGTTTTTTATGTTTTACAAAGCAGGAATAGTTAGCAGTTGCTCCAAGAAAGCAATCTAATTCATAGGCAAACTACTGGGTTTAAAAATTGCATCTTATGTATGTTCTTACTGCCTGTTTTGTAATTCTCTACTGAGGAGCACTGTCATTCTGTGTGCTCGGTAGACGTAAAATGATCGTCCTTCTTTTATTTTTGTGAAATGTCCCTTTTTTTGGTTTAAAATTCTGGTCATCCTAGTGAAATTGGAATTTCAATTGAAATCATGAAAATGCTACTTTTAGGAAGTTCGCATTTTCCTGTCTTAGCTATTTAGTGCCTGTAGCCTGTACCTGAGTCACATGACTGGGTGTAGCTGACAGTTGAGCTTTGCGTATTCCTCCTAGAGAGCCACACACAATAGGGAGCTTAGGTGAGCCTGGATGGGATGTCGCTGGCAGGATGGGAGGATGATGCTGGGCCCAGGCCCACTTACAACTGAATAGGCTGTGTTATACCTCCACACAAAGGGCTGCATACAGTCTGGAATTAGTCTGGATTGTGACAGGGGAGGCAGTATGCCTAGGAACTTCAAAGGGAAAACTAGAAGCTTCTCCCCCATACAACTGGGTATAAATAGTGGACCTCAGACACCACCACTTCTGTAAACTTCTGGACCTGTGGATACTCTGCCAGGAAGAAGGTCTGCTGAGCTGCTGAAGGACTGCCACTCTGCCAGACTGCTGCTCTGCTTGACTAATGATTTGCTGTGCTGTTGCCTTGCTGTGCTGACCTGCTGCCTGCTGTTCTTTTGCCTGGGTGAGAAGGACTGGACCTGTATCTCTTGAACCCAGAACTCCAGAGTGACTGAAAGGGCTACTTGGCTGACCTGACTTGAACGTCAGGTACAAAAAGCTCCAACAACCTTGACCCAGCACCTGGACTGTGCCATCTATGAGTCTCCCCTGCCAAGTGGTGCCACCCCAGTCCAGGGCCCTTGGAATTGGGCCTAAGGTGCTCTGCCAGTCTCTGTGGATTCAGTGGAAATGACGCATCTCTTCTGCCGAGTGGCACAACCACGAGCAGAACCTATGCATCACCGCTACTGCATGGAACGGAACTGTCACAAAGACCCACGTCCTAGCCCGTCGCTGCATCGTAACTGTCACTGTACGACGCATCCTCAGCACAGGCTCTCACATCCCTCGCCAACTGCAGCCTGACCAATGATGCTGGACTCCACATTGCAGCTTTGCAGCTCCTCGTAACCAATCCATCACCCTGACTGCACGGCACATCCTTGAACCCAGACTTCGCGTCGCAAGCCCTGGTTGACGGGATACTCAATGATGACGCAGGACCGCGCACCGCAGCCTTGCCGCATCTCGGAATTGACTGATCACTTCAGCTGCATGAAGCATCTTTGGCAAGGATCCTTACAACAGTCTGCAAACCAAGATTTATTGTACTCTGTTTAACAGGCCTAACTGGTTCCCTGTAGCCAGCCCGCGCTCCATCATGGTCGACCTGAAATTGTGACTTTGTCCCTGTCTGGGGCCACCAGATATCTACAGTTGGCACTTTATGCCTTTTGACACAATTTTCCAAAAAATCTCCAAAATTGAATATCTCCAGTTCTACTAATTGGATGTTTGTCAACTTGCTCTTGTTTTATTTATTACAATTACTTTCTCAACTCTGTTGTGATCTCCTTTTTGTGTGTGTTACTGTCTGTTGCACAAATATTTTACACATTACCTTTGATTAAGCATGACTGCTCTGTGCCAAGCTACCATAGGGTTGAGCACAGGTTAATTTAGAGTTTGGTTGTGAATTCACCCTGAGAATAATTGTGGTTGCTGCTTGAGAAGGGTTTCCCCCCGTTAACTTGCAACCCAGTTTCTTAAAGAGACCATTCACAAATGTTTTCCTTGAGGCATTGCCTGCTCAATTTGCACACCCGCTTGTTTGTGAATGATAATGCAATTTGCAAGGCAATGTCTGTACTAATAAGTCACATAGTACATTGTTTGCCTGCAGGGGGCCATAAAACACCCTGCTTAATGGGTATTAATTAAGAAGGCCATAATATGACATGCTTAATGGGTATTAATTAAGCAAGTCACAATTTACAACCCCATGACTACAAATGCTAGGATGAAGATCTGCAAGGGACAGCATCCTTCCGTCCCAGTGTTTGCTTTCCCAAATGGGAAACATATGTTTTAGAGGAGCCTGTATCTATGAGTGACCTTGTGCTGGTTTTAAAAAAAAGACACAATTCCAATATGGGAAGACACAGACAGCAGAAATCAGTGGTACTTTGGCCCATTCCCTGCTCCCCGCGTTGACACTGACATGATTCCAAAGTGAAAGCTATCCTACAGGAACAATTTCCCATTTGTGACTTAGTTGGCACCCAACAGCAGAGATCAGTAACTGATCAATGGATATGATCAAAAATGCACCCAAAACCACTTATACTTCTCTTTCCGAATCATAAATAGGGGGCGATACCCCGAGTCGATCAGCAAGGTCACGCTCCTTTTTGCAGTGTACCTTAATCAATGTTTGTTCTCTTGCTGTAGAGATCTAAGAAGTATTACTGGGTGATAATATGGATATGCCCTGTATCACTGAATCATGGCTACAACCAAGTCCAATTCGGATTCAGGGACAGCTTGCTCATCAGGGTACAAGGCCCTACACCTTCCTCTTCCAATTGGTGGGGAATAAGCACTTCTTTTTAAATACTCCTGGGCTCTCTGCGATCTTTTAAACATTTCTGGAGACTTTAGACCTTCATGACTTTTCAGATATTGAACTTTTGGGGCTCTCTGTGCAATTTGGCTGGGCTGGTCTGCTATTGTCCTCTTGGCTCTTTTGCACATTTCATTGATGTCTTATTGGACTTTATTACACCCTTGCTTCTCTCTTATCAACCTTCCTTCAATTTGGTTATTGATTTTAATTTGTGCACAATTGTAGTCTGATTCCAATCCTTATGTTGATGATTTTATCAACTCCCTTGAGGCAGTCGAGCCAAAACAATTTGTCTGTGGTTCTACACATAGGGCTGGTCATATCCTCGACCTGATTTTTGTCCAGAGGATCCATTCTGCGGCAGGTGTGGTTCAACTATTTTCTGAGCCATTTTGGTAACAGTCTGTTAGATTCAAAGCCGACAGTTGATGTCGTTAAACTACCTGCAATTATGAGATGTGCTTGGACTAAGTTAATCGGTTTGAAGAGACCTGCCCCAGGCTAACCGCTGACATAATCACAGATAACAATAATGGGTTTGGCTCTAATCAGTAAGGCTGAGCCTCTAAACAAGAAAAACAACAGAACTGCCAATATTGATACTTACATCGAAATCCTTCAAACAGTGTATGAAAACAATATCAATGTCAGCCATAACTAATCAACAGTTTAATTTGAAAGAATAATTAAATTAAATTGTTTTAACTTTTTTGTATGACAAAACTTTTTTGTACAAAAATCATAAAACACCACCAAAATATTTAAGAAAAAAAGACAACAATGTGTGGCCACCAACTGGGCTTACCTTACCACTCTCAATCCTCAGTATTCAAGCATGCAACATACCACATTCAATCCTAATCACATCACCCATTCATTCAACTCACAAAAGCCATCCTTGGTTCTCAAAATATTTTTTCTTCTTTAAAACCAAGGAACCTAAGCCAAACCACACCCAATTCTACAAAAACAGTTTTCTATGCACTACACGAAGTGACAATGAATTCTCAATATAAGCACAATAGTTTCTTTTGAAAGTGCATAGAAATTAAAAACTCTTTTTTCACAAAACAATGTTTGTTTGGCAATCCTACAACACCAGGTCAACGCGTTTGGAACCCTCTTCGTTGAAGGGTTCTCGTCAGGACCAAGCTGAACGTTTCCTTCACTGTGGAATCCACATCTCAAACCAATGAGTTTATGATTCAAGTTTTGAAGTTGCTGTCAATGGAAATCATTGGTGGTGAAAACAATTTCCAAATGTTCCGAAAATAAATTCAAAACGAGTGTCAGCGGCAGAATCATAAACTCATTGGTTTGAGATGTGGATTCCACAGTGAAGGAAACGTTCAGTTTGGTCCTGACGAGAACCTTTCAACGAAGTGGGTTCTAAACGCGTAGACCTGGTGTTGTAGGATTGCCAAACAAACATTGTTTTGTAAAACAGTGTTTAATTTCTGTGCAGTTTCAAAATAAACTATTGTGATCATATTGAGAATTCATTGTCACTTTGTGCAGTGCATAGAACATTGTTTTTGTAGAATTGGGTGTTGTTTGGCTTAGGTTCCTTGGCTTTAAAGAAAAAAAATCATTTTGACAACCAAGGATGGGTTATGTGAGTTGAATGAATGGGTGATGTGATTAGGGTTGAATGTGGTATGGTGCATGCTTGAATACTGAGGATTGAGAGTGGTAAGGTAAGCCCAGTTGGTGGCCACACATTGTTGTCTTTTTTCTTAAATATTTCGGTGGTGTTTTATGATTTTTGTACAAAAATCTTTTGCCATACTAAAAAGTAAAAACAATTGAATTGAATTATTCTTTCAAAATAAAACTATTGATTAGTTACGGCTGTCATTGATATTGTTTTCATACGCCGTTTGAAGGATTTTGATGTATCAGTATTAGCAGTTCTGTTGTTTTTCTTGACAAAATCACAGATGCCATGGTCGAGACGTATAGTCTGTGGATGGCATCAGCTTTGGATATGTAAGAGCCTCAGAAGCTAGTTCATGCACGCTTTTGATCAACTGCACCTAGGTACAGTGAGGCACTAAGAAAAGTCAACATTGACTGCAAAAAGTTGGAAAAGCTATGGTGAATTAATGATGCTCCAGATGCCAAGAAGGTACTTAAAAGCACCCTACAATCTTACACAAATCTTACTGCAAATGCTAAAGCTAATTTCTACACTCATGAGATAGCCTCTGCCTCAAACCCACCTAGAAAGTTCTTCTCCCGTATGCCCTCATTAGCAAACCTGACCCATGTGTCCCACTCCATGGCACATTCTTAAGATTGTTGCGATAATCTTGCTCTTTATTCTGAGAACAAGATTACCAACATAATGTAGGATCTTTTGCCATTGGAAACTGGTCCTTGTCCGGACCAGCATCCAGGGCACTGTTCATCAGGCCTTGGCCATCATTGATGAGGGATAATGGACCAAGTTACCTTCGTTGGGGAACTTTGGCCAAATCCGTGTGTGATCTTTCAGAAGCTGGCATGTACCATCTCCTCTGGTTTTCTCCAACGGACTCTATTCCGTGTAGAATGTAGCAGCCTCCCACTGGTGCTTTGTTGGAAGTCTGGCATTCCATTTGTAATGCCTCCTTGTCATATGGGACTGTTCCGTCAGACTGGAAAAAAGCTTGGATGATGCTACTTTAAAAACAGTTTTTGGCGAATCCTACCGTCCTCAGTATTTTCTGGCCTTCCTCATTGCTTCCGTTCCCAGCTAAACATTTGGAGAAGCATGTGACTTCAATTTTCTCTGTTTATCTTGAGAATAATAATCTGTTGGACTCTGCCCAGTCCGGCTTTAATGCTGTATATGGAACCTGTTTCCGATTTCGCCCTGATCAACCTTATGAGAGCAGTCGGCAAGGGCAATTTTGTAGCCCTTGTATTATTAGATCAGTCGGCTGTTTTGTCACTGTCTCGCATGAGATTCTGATCTCTAGGCTGGCTGAAATCAGTTTAAAGGATACAGCTTTGATGTGGTGCGCTTCATATCTTGACAATAGAGATTAGGTGCTTCATCTTATGCCATTTCATGCTGAGTTTTGTTGTACCAAACAGGGTGTTCCTCAGGATTCGGTTCTGAGTACCACTCTATTAATTATTTACTTGGGGCCGCTAGCTCAGCTACTCTGAAATCAAGGTGTCGTCTTCATCAACTATGTAGATGACAGCCAACTTATGATCTCAGTGGACTCAACGGTTCCTGCTCCATATTATTGCCCTGGGCGCTATTTGTACTCCTTTGCAGCTTTTTGAAGTCAAAATTTGTGGTCTCTTGGACGGGTGGCAGAGCATTTTCAGTACAGACCTCTCACCTCTGAAACACCATGTCTATTTTTCTTAGGTGGACTGCTGACTTTAGTCAATTTAGGATATTGCTCATAACTCGGACAGCCCTCGGCCTTCTAGGACCTGCACCCTGCTTCCCCCACTTCCTAGCCGTGAAGCCCAGAGGCACCATTTTGGGCCTCGAGCGCTACTCTAATGGCTGTTCGTGCCATGGTCCCTCCCACTATTGGTCTTGTTCATTATACTTTGTAAATTATTGGAACTGTTTCTGTTGTTTCTGTAATTGTGTGTTTTCCAATTTCTGTGCCAGCACTTTAAATACTGCTCTGCAGAATTGACTCCCCTCTCACTGATTACTGTTACTGTCCCTTTTGTTGTTGGACTGCTTTTTCGACCACTCCAATTTTTTCCCACCAGTCCAGCCTCCTGCCCTCTCGCACCCAGACAGCCCCTCCCACCTCTCAGAGCAACTTATGAAGTCCCAGCACCAGGAACCCAGGCCCTCTGCACTCCCACAGATACTCCGCCGCAGAACTCTGTGCCCTGGATGCAACAACAACTGCTGCTTCACATCACTGCGCTACACAATGGGACCTTTCCCCTTCATTCACTGCTGGTTCTCACCACCCCCAGCACTGACCAAGTCAACAGCAACCAGCACCATGCCAGCCCTGGATGCCGACACCCCCTGGAACAATTCAGCTGCCTACTGATCAACACCAGATTACTCTGCAAACACGCCAACGAAGTCTGAGACACCATCTCCACACTTGCTCCTGATGTGACCTTCATTACGGAGACCTGGCTCACCCCCACATTGGCGCCAGACCTTGCCACGCCAACCCCCAGCGGCTACAACAGACACAGAGGTGACATTGCCATCATAGAAAAGGAATCAAACACCTGCACCATCACAGATGACGATATCACACTGATCATGGAACACATTAATTTCCAGCTCTGTGCCAAAGCCAAAACCACCATCAAAGGCACCCTTGCATACAGACCACCAGGACAACAAACCTGCCTCAGTGACCCGATTGCTGAATGTATCACCCCACTCGCAGTTGACTCCGAACATTTAGGAGTCCATTAGGATGTCGGATGCCTTTTTCCGCCCGCGAGCAGAGGAACGCACGTCCGCCATATTAGTATAGCAAAACATAGGTCATTTCCCGTCCGCCGCGGAGCGACGCGCACAGCCATCAAAGTGCGCCCACCACCGCGGCGGTGGTAGCCAATGGAGACTCACCGCCTTGCGGAATGACGTTCGCCCCGCTCCACAAATTAGGATGGCCCAAACAGGCAGACGTACCGCAGCGGAGACGCCGCCCAACCAGACACGGCGGAAACTCGACTGCGGAGCGCCATTGCACAGAGCCTGTCGTCACCACCCGGTCATGAACGCCATGGACCCAGTCCTACATATGCATCCGGTCATGTACCTGCTACTGCACTACCATCAACTGGGTCGTCGCGGATGAAGCCACAGGTACACTAATACACAAATGCAACACACAACACAAGGGCTGACACAGGGTCCAAGTCCAGCACAGACACCCTGCTGGGGGTCACAACACATCCACAAGGGATCCCCTATATCACCCACCTGCCAGCGTGTCACCCCTCTGCATCCGGGACACACATCGACCGCGAACTAGCAGCAATGTCCCGCTCCCGGTCACGTCACCACAGCGGACAACACATGCGCACAATGAAGAAGGCAGGGCCACACCAAGACATGGGCAGGGCACAGAGACCACAGGGACACACCACCCCCAACCACACATCAACACACACCAGCAAGTCACAGGCCAGGTGCCCATCCTGCCCCCCCCATGCACAGCAACAAGCACAGGAACAAGCAAGCACAATACACACCCTGCACCACACAACAGACAACCAGGGAGACAGCCACTGCAGGAGTGGCTGACAAGGAACACACAACACCAGTGCCTCACATACTAAAGGCTGACAATACTTCCCAGCACATACACACACAAACAAACACACACCCTGGGTGTATCCACAAACAGAACACACACACAGGTTATCCTGAACAGATGCCTGCCCAAAACTACACACAAACACCACAGGAACACACAAACAACCCCAACAGAAGCAGACATACCCTGCCAGCCAAACTGTGGAAAGGCAATGGGAGTACAAACACAACATTACTGCACAACATCATCACTCACGAACAAAACACACACAACATACCACAAATCAAGGAATTAATTTATTATGGTTTGTTATCGAGCATTTTCCCTGAGTTTAGTTGGTTTTGAAGTAAAGAATAGTACATTTGTATTGTTTATTAAGTCGTTTTTTGAAGAGTTTATATAAACATTCAAATAAAAAAGGAGACGTATGTTAGTTTATTGTATGAATGTTTTTATTTGCAAACACGTGTTTTTGTTCACAATTAAATTGTTTTTATTTAAATTTGTTATGCAGTTGTTGACAATATTAAAAACATGATTCAAAAAAATGTTATATTATTCAGAATTTATTATAAAGTATAATACATTTTTTTTTGTTTAAATCATTTTTATTAAATTTTGTGACATCAAACATACGACAGGTCGGCGAAGGAGTAGTGCAAAGGACACCCAAAGCTTCCACCCGGCATCCCTCCCCTCCCGCCCGAGGGCAAGCCTCACATCGATGTAGGAGAATGTGTCCATGAAGATGGGTGAGGGCCCAGATCCGGCCGACAATGTCGTCAATTAACCCCATCAACATCCAACTTCCCCTCCTTCCCCAACCCCCCCCCCCCCACCCCCTGCCTCCCGCATCCCACCCCCGGTGTGGTCAATAAGCAGCCGTTAAGCGGTCTGAGGTATATATACAGTGTGAGGCTTATGTTGAGGTCTCTGTGTCCCGCCTGAACTCGTCTGCCAAGCGAAGCACCCTGAGGTATTTTGGGCATGTGAGTTTGTTAAATTCATCCGACAGGAGAGAGACCAAGGGTTGCCACGTGTCCAGGAAAGTGTCCCATGTCTGAGTGAGGGATGCTTGTATCCGTTCAATTCCCAATGTGTACCAAAGCCTGTGAAGCCACCCTGTGTGCGTGGGTGGTCTCTTGGTGCCCCATAGTGATAGGATATGTTGTGTGGCTGCCCCCATTGCCAGCCCCATCTGCTTCCCTCTGAGTGATTTGAGGGGGAACGTGATTGCGTTGGGGAGACCTAACAGTGCATATGCTGGAAATCGGGGGAGCTCCATCTCAAAGTGCTTAACTATGTCACGTAGCACCTGTTCCCAGTACTCCTTCACGTCCGCACATTCCCACAGTATGTGAGTAAGTGTTCCTATATGGCCGCACCCTCTCCAGCATGTCGGATCCCTGCGCGGATTGCTTTGATTTAATCGTGCAGGCGTCAGGTGCCAGTAATATGCTATCTTTACCGCTGATTCTCTGCTAGCTACGTTTCGGGCAGTGTGGTGGGCCCCGAAGTAAATGTCCTGCCACTCTTTGTCCGTAAAAGAGCGATCCAGTTCTCGCTCCCATCGCTTTTGGCCCGCGGAACGAGAGGTCGATGGGGGTGGGCTGAGCAATTTGTAAAGGTCCGTGATCACCTGTTTATCCGTCCTTTTCGTGTGCAGCCACTTTTCATAAGCTGTGAGATGTCTGCTCATGCGGGGCAACACCTCTCTTGCGGTAAGCCAGTGGCTGATCTGGAAGTATTGGAAACGCCGAATCTGGGGGAGCGTGTAATAGTCTTGTAGGGTGTGTATTTGCATCAAGCCGTCAAGGTCGAAGAGATGACCAGCCGACTTGCACTCCGATAACCTCCATTGTGGGAACGACCCGGGGACCGTGCCTGGCTGAAAGGCCGGATTATCAAACAGGGGCATCATCGGGGATGGAAATGTGGTGAGGCCATGTGTAACCGCTACCTTGTCCCATACTTGCATCACTGTTTGGGTGATGGGCGATCTCTTAAGGTACAAGGGCCTATCGGTGCTTTTCAAGAAGGGAACCTTCCACAAGGACATTTGGCCCATTGCTGGGTCCTGAAATAGCCATGGTTTTTCCGATTCAGGTCGGCTCCACTCCAGAAGGTACCGGAGTTGCGTCGCCTTGAAGTAGCGAAGCAGGTCAGGGACTCCTAGGCCGCCCTCTGACGTGGCGCGAGCGTTCAGGTCCCTGCGAAGTCACGGTCGTTTACCAGCCCAAACGAATTGCCTTATGCTGTCTTGTAGTTTCTTAATTAGTCCTATTGGTGGTGTCACCGGGATGGTTTGAAACAAGTACAAGACTTTTGGCAACAGTGAGATTTTGATTGCCGCCACTCGCCCCAGCCAGGAGAGTGGCTGCCGACGCCAACGTGTCAGATCACCCTGCAGTTCAGTGAGCAGTGCCGTGTAGTTTTGTTCGACCGTTTGGGCCGTGCTCGGTGTCAGGGATATACCCAGGTATGGCAGTGACATCCGGGACGATAGGCCCCCATAGCGCCGCGGATCGCGTTTAGCCGTGCGGGCGTTCCGCCCCAAAGGTAGGATCACCGATTTCTCGACATTCATCTTGAAACCCGACACTTTTCCAAACGCCTCCATCTCCGTCAGGAATGCCGGTACCGACCTCGTGGGATCCTCTACAGCTGCGAGGATATCATCCGCGTAAAGACTTATGGTCTGCGGCTCCCCGCCGAACGGAATTCTGACAATGGCCGGGTTATCCCTGACCTTCTGCGCGAAGGGTTCGATGTATAACGCAAACAGCAGGGGCGAGAGTGGGCACCCCTGCCTGGTGCCCCTTTGGATGTCAAATGGCCGGGAGCGCACCACGTTAACTCTGATCGCCGCTTGAGGGGCCGCGTAGCAGCTAGCGACCCATGTGCGGTATCGATCCCCCATCCCGAACTGCGCCAAGACTGCGTCAAGATACCCCCAATCCACCCTATCGAGCGCTTTTTCCGCATCTACTGATAGGAGGGCTGCATCCGAGTCGTTGAAGTGGGCCTTGTCGATGACGTGGAGCAGGCGCTTGGTATTGTCCGCGCATTGCCTGTTCGGGATGAATCCCGCCTGGTCTGGCTCGATGATGCCTGGCAAACAGGGACCCAATCGCGCCGCCAGTATGCCGGTGAATAGTTTAAGGTCTAGGTTGAGGAGCGAAATGGGCCTATAGGCCGCGCAGTGAGACAAGTCCTTGCCCGGCTTGGGAAGGACCACGATGTGGGCCTCTAGCATGTCCCGGGGAATAGAGCCTTTACCCTGGAAGGAATTAAACAGTCTGGCTAATAGCGGAACCAATAGGGGGCAAAAGGCTTTATAAAAGCCCGCCGAGAAGCCATCAGGTCCCGGAGCTTTGAGCGGCTTAAGGCGCGCGATCGCAGAGATAATTTCTTCCGTTCTGATAGGCGCATCCAGAGAGCTCCGATTAGCCTCATTTAGAGGCGTGATTGCCGCCTCTTCTAGGTAGGCCTCTGCAGTCCCCTGTTCGGGGGGTGGCTCTGCCGCGTACAGGGAGGCATAAAATGCCCGGAACGCTTCCGCGATCTGGTCGTCCCCTTGAGTTGTTTGCCCCTGTCAAGTTTGAATGGAGGAGACTTTGGAGCGGAGGGTCTTGGCCTTGAGGCGGTTCGCAAGTAAGCGCCCTGTTCTATCGCCTCCTACGTAATACGTGTGGTGTAAGCGAAGAGCCGCGTATTCTGCTCTGTCCAGGTCTAGGCTCGCGAGCTGGGCCCTAACTGCTTTGAGCTGGCGCCAGATCCTGGGGGCCCCGGTTCGACTGTGAGCCCGTTCCAGCTCAAGCACCTGCGCGGAAAGGGATTGTCGCTTGTCTCTCCGTTCCCTGGCTTCCGAAGCGGCTACAGCGATTAAGTCACCCCTCCCCACCGCCTTAAGCGCTCCCCACACCGCTGTCAGTGGGACCTCAGGGTTATCGTTCATGCGCAGGTATTCTGTAATGGGGTCATGAAGCTGTTGCTTGACCCCTGTGTGCTGCAAGAGGGCTTCTTTGAGGCGCCATCTGCCTTTCTGCATCGTGATTCGTGGGACTCGTATGTGTGTCATGAGAGCGTCGTAATCGGAGAGTGCTGCCGGAAGAACCTCGATGTCATCAACCAGAGTGGCCAATTCAGTGTTTCCAAAGAAGTGGTCAATTCGAGCATATGTGTGGTGTACGTGTGAATAAAAGGTGTAGCCTGGAGTGGTGGGGTGATGTCTTCTCCATAGGTCTACAAACCCCCTATCCGCTATCCACTGGCCCCCTTCCACAGAGATCGCACATGCAAACCCAAATCGGTGGCCCGACCTGTCCCTGCTGGAGTCCATCGCTAAGTTAGTGTCTCCACCCACCAGTATGGATTTCGTATTGGATGCTAATGCGTCCACCAGGGCTCCTTTAAGAAATGGTTCTTGTTTAGAGTTTGGAGCATAAAGTGACCCCACGACCACCGTTAACCCACCTATCTGGATATTGTAAGCTAGGAATCTCCCTTTAATTTCGGCCACCTTGTCTCCTACCTGCACCTTGAAATGTCGCGCCACTAGAAGGGCCACCCCAGCCTTTTTCTCAGGTGTTGAAGAGTAGTATTGGAACGGGAAGGCCCTGGAGCGCATCCTGTGCCAGTCTCTAGGGAGCAGGTGAGTTTCTTGAAGTAGGCACACTTCGGCCTCAGAATTCTCTAGGTAGGACAGGACGGCCCCGCGTTTGATGGGGTTGTTAAGCCCCTTAAAATTCAAGGTAAGAACCTTTAACGTGGAGTCCGCCATACATGGAAGGTGTAAGGGTTGCCGTGTATGTCAGGAGGTCTCCGGACTCCCAGACTCCTGTTACCCTGCCTCGGATGAACCACACCGGGATATCCCCCCTTTCCCCAGAACCGGCCCTCCCCGAACCCCTTCCCCCCCCATTCCACCCTCCCAACAACCCCCTTCCCCATCAACTCCCGTCCCCAACCCCAACTGAGTAAATCCCAACCAAATCATAGTCCTCGGCCTATCCAATCACAGTTCAGGCCTCTGGAGTCCTTACGTGTTGGAGTATGTGGCGGTGGCAACCTTCGTGGCTCCCCCCGTCCCCTCCCAGACCCATGGACTTTGAAACAAAGGATAAGAAACCTCCGTACTGACTTGCAGAGAGGAAGCATCCAAGTCACTCCCAGTGTCCCATGTTCTCAGTCGGTAGGCGCCGTGTCCCTGGAGACCTCCACGATGGCCTCCGCCTTCGCTTGCGCCACTGTTGTTGGATCCGGCTTGAGGGACAGCTTTGGCGAGCGACGACGACTCTCTCGCTGCCATCCCTGCCGGAGTTCTCCGGCGAGTCCCGGTTCGAAGGGCGGTCTGGAGGATCTCCCAAATTCTTATCTTCCTCTTTGTCTATGCCCAGCACGGCGCACGTGTCGCTAAAGGAGTGAAGTTGCTGGAGAACACTGTTCCACCTAAAGATTAATCAGAATGGGTGGCCCCAGGAGTAGGGGATTCCCTTTTCTCGCAGCATGGCGGTAGCTGGTCTGAAGGTCCTGAGCTTCTGCAGGGTAATCGCTAAGAGATCTTGATAGAGGGCGAGTTGGTGACCTTGGTAGCGGAGGGGTTGTTTCCTGCGGGCCGCCTGGAGGCTGCGTTCCTTTAGGGGAAAGTCTGGAAGTAACGCTAGAATGTCCGGGGGGGCGGGCGCTCGGCGAGCCAGGCCCACCCTGTGCGCCCTGTCAATGCGTACTTCAAAATCCTCCCTCTCGCCCAGGACATCGCGGAAAAGGCCTTGCAAGAAGAGGGAGATATCTTTCCCTTCTAACTGAAGTGGCACGCCCCGGACCCGTATGTTATTTCTGCGGGAGCGGTACTCCAGGTCTTCTGCGTGCGCTTGTAAATCTACTTGTTGGTCTCGGAGACGTACCACCTCCTGCTGTAGCTGATCTATCTCTTCACTCCTATTGTGGTCAGCCTCCTCCACGGCGGCCACTCGTTCGCCCAGGCCGTCCACCTCCTTCCGTATGTCCCACAATTTGCTCGCTATGTCCTGCTTTAGGGTGTGGAAGTCGTCCCTCAACGTGTTGAAGAGAGATTCTAGAAATGACTTAGTGATGGGGGCTTCATCCTCCTCACGCCCCCCGGCGCCTGTCGCCGGCGCCATGGTCCCCGGGCTTTTTTCACCTTTCTGGGCGCCTTTTGTCAGCAGGTCTGAGATTGTCCGGCCCCCTCTTCGTGGCCCCGAAGACATGTTGATTGGGTCCGCCGACCCCAAGGGCCGCACGCACTCTCCCCCACCAAGAGGCAATCCGTGCAGATTCAGCCACCCGGCCGCTTGTGGACTCCAAAGAGGCTGTGCGCTTCCCGTCGGGCAAGAGAGGGACAAAAATGTAGTCTAACGACCAAATGACCGTCGGTGCCTCTAGCCTCTGCACTATGCGTTGATTATTTCCTGCAGGACCTTTCCTGGTAGAGGTGGCTCAGCTCTGTCACATCAAGGTCCTCCCCTGGCAGGCCGAGAAGCCCGGGGCTAAATTTCGGGACTCCTGATGGGTGCCACACGGGCCTCAGGATGTCACCCCGCTGCCGGGCGCCAGTACGTCATGCCTTCGCCCCCGGACGGGGCCCGCAGTGTTGAGCTGCCGCCCTGGGACGCAGACGGGGAGCCGGTCCGCTTGTGGCCGCAGCCCGTGTCTCCGCACCTCCGGTAAGAATCAGCGTCCGCTACTCCAGGACCGCGGCCGCCATTTTCTGAGGGGCAGGCCATGGGGAGATCCAACGGCGTTCCGCAGCCGCGGGAAAACCATCACCAGCCTCTCCCGCCGGACCAGGTGATGTAGTCCGGTTTCACCAGTGCCCCGCTGATTCTGCTTGAGGGTTCTTGAGTGCTAATATAGGGCCCGGGAGAGGAATCGGGACGGGAGCTTCACTAACACACGTCCATCCCGGTCGCCTTCTTGGCCACCCCCCCGTATAATACATTTTTAACATATATTTTTCATGTACATTTTCAAATGTAAAAATATATTTTTACATACAGTTTTGAAAAATGGTAAATTGTCTGAAGTATAGTCATGTAATAGTAAAGTAAATATATTTTTAGTCCTTATATTATAAACACCTTGATTTTTATTATTTATAATTTTTTATGCGAAAAAGTAAACATTTTAGCACATTTCTTTTTACATTTTATATTTTGTAATTTTTTTACTTATGTTGTTATGTTTTACAAATATATTTTTGTATCATATATATACATTTTTTTAAAAGATTGTTATATTGGTTGTACGTTTTCAATAGTCTTATTGTAATTTTATATTTTGAAGTTGAGTACATGAAACAAACATACATTTAAATATATATTAAATATTATATTTTGCGTTTTTTGATAATATAATAATTAATGTATATTTTACAATTTTTTGTAAATTTTGTGAACATTTGTTCACAAAATTACAATAAATAAAAATATACATGTAGAGGCTAATTAGGATGACGGGTGGACTTTCGTCCGCCCGCCACCCTAGGGGTGCTGGAAACAAATGTGGGATCACACTGCTTCACCTCCCAGCGGGTTCGCCCCGAAGCATTATGGTGGATACAGTTCATCAAGCGTGTGTGCTTAAACAAAAGTTCTTTCGAGTGTTTCACCAGGTTGGTGCAGATCAATGCTGGCCATCTCTAAACACGTGTTTCTGGATTATTATCCGTCATCAGTAGAGATTAGGCATGAAAATATTTGGGGTTGCTGAGCAGGCTGTCAAAGTCTTCTCGGGTCACAGTACCTCTCCATGCGCGGAGGTGCCTCTCTACGAGCTCGTCAGCTCAAAGCTGCTCGAGGGAGCCTTTTAAACAGGAAACAAATGTGGGATCACACTGCTTCACCTCCCAGCGGGTTCGCCCCTAAGCATTATGGTGGCTGCAGTTCATCAAGCGGTGCTGGGTCCGGCCACCAGACGTGCGGCAGTCCCGCACACCAGACGTGCGTCAGTCCCGCACCACTGATTAGGATGCTCCTGCCACCCTGGCGGTCGCATTCCGCGTTTCCAGCATTGCCACTTACTGCAGCACCCGCAGCAATGGTGAAAATGCATGTGGTGCCACTACGGAAAGGCCTTTTAAACCAGGCATCATAATATGGATGGCGGTGCCTTCCGGGCACCACCACCAGATTATGTCCCAGCTCTGCCCGGCCAGCAATCGTATCGATTGCCGAGCAGCGTAAATGCAGCAGACGGACTTTCCGTCCGCCGCGGTACCTCGCCATGATTATCATGCCGGGGTAAATCCAGTTGGGATGCCGCGCTATTGTAATCACCCCATATATTTTTTTGATTTTTTTATTATTTCTTCATTCTTGTCTATGGGGAGTCAGTCTTTTTTAAATTTTTATTACATGGCCATTTTTTTGTCTTTTTCTCACTTTTCTGTCCATCTGTTTTGTCTTTAGGTCATTTTGCATGACAGAACCTCACGGTTGAGAGCTGTGTTTCGTCGCTTAAGTAAAGATCGATTTATTTTACTTTTAACATAGTTTTAGGGTAGGGGCGAGGTAGTAGTAGTGTAGTTAGATTTGTTAGGACGTTAATTGTTAATTTTTGGTGTAGTTAGGTTTTGTTTTGGTAGTTTAGTGTTTTATGTGTTTGACATAGTTTTGGAAAGAAGTAGAGTGTTATGTAGTGTTAGTTATGTGTTGTTTAATTATGTTATGGTGTATTTAATGTTGATAGTGATGCTTGTGGGTTTGTACATGTTATTGTGGGAGGGTGTTCTTTTTTTTTTCTTTACAAGTTTTCCGTTTGGTGAACGGATGGTGCTGACAACACGTTTATTTATTTAAAAAAAGGAAAATGTATTTTGTTTCTTTGAAACAAGTTACTTTTTTGCATTTCCTTTTATTTTCCAGGTTTGTTGGAGCGTTTGTTTTAAGCTAATTTTCGGTTTTTGAAGGTTTAGTTATTGAGATGATTGAGTCGTTGGAGCCTTTTTCTACAGTTCTATTTTTGTGGGTTTTTTTTAGCTAATTTTCGGGGTTTTGAGGATTTTGTTATTGAGAGAATTGTGTCATTGGAGCCTTTTTTCTACAGATGTATTTTTGCAGGAATGTATTCGTCTTTCAATTTATCTACTATGGATTTGTTCGTTTTCGAGGACCGTCTACTGCAACATAACTGTTATTTTTATTATTAGGGTGGGAAATTTTTTTGGTTACACTTCAATTGTTTCTTTTTTATTTTAATAATTATATTAGGTCATATATTTATATGTACGATCTTTTCGCACGAGACGCACCAAGATAGTACGCCTCCCATCCTTCACCTCGCAACGCAAGCTCACCATCTGCGGCATACCTCAAGGCTCATTCCTCAGTTCAACCCTCTTCAACATCTACATGACATCAATTGCAGACATCGTCAGAAAATGCAACATCAACATCATCTCCTACACCGATGATGCGCAGCTCGTCCTCTCACTCTCAGCGCACCCCACCTCAATGAAGACCAACTTCCATTACTGTATGAAGAATGTCGCTGCATGGATGAAAGACAACTACCTAAAACTCAACTTTGGCAAAACAGAAGTTTTGGCTTCGGCAGACACACCGCCCTCTGGAACGACTCCTGGTGGCCGGCAGAGCTCGAACCAACCTTCACACCAAAGACCAAGCCCACCACCTGCTTCGCCATGATCTGCATGCTCCGCAAATGGCTATTCATCAGCAACAGGAAAAGTGTGACACAGGCACTCATCACCAGCCGACTGGACTACGCCAATGCACTCTACGCATGCACAACCACCAATCTCATGCAAAGACTGCAATGACAATCCTGAACGCATCAGCGAGACTGATCCTTAACCTGTCCAAGAGTACACACATCACCCAGCACCTGAAAGACCTCCAATGGCTCCCCGTCTAGAAGAGATGCCATTTCAAGCATCTGACCCATGCCTACAAAGCCCTCTTGACCAAGGACCAGCCTGCATGAAGCACTGCCTGCACTACAAACAACCAACCAGGAATCTCCGCTCCGCACACTTCGCCCTCGCCAAGACACCACATAAGCACTGCTGCTGCTCCGAGGATGCTCTTTTTCCCCCTTGACGCCAAAGCTAGGAAAACCCTCCCCCTTCACCTCTGCACTGCATCATCGCTGACCCACTTCAGGAAGGGACTAAAAACCTGGCTCTTTGACTGATGCCTGCAGCACAGTGCTTGGATACCCTCTGGAGTGATCAGTCACGCTATACAAGTACTACTTGAATGTTTGATTGATTCATTGACTTAGCTGTTCACCCTATATCTGAGTATTTAGATGGGAATTGGTGCTGTGGGTTCTGCACCAGGATGCCTTTTTAAGGTAACCGTGCACTCTACAAATGTTATATTAATATAATAATGCCCATTTCATACATCCTCAATTTTCAAGTTGGAAATTCTCAAGGAAACCCTTGATTTTTTGTTCAAATTTGTTTATTGTATTCTCCATTATACAATTTATTGGCACAATCAACAATGCTTCTCAATGTTACAGCAACGGAATCTGCATCACAGTTTTTCAAAGGACAATACAATGCATTGTCTCTAGAGATAGGGCATATGACTCAATAAGATTCTATGGAAACAGGAGTTTAGGTATGCATATCCAGTCTTCAGTAAAAATTACGACGGTGCATCTATTGGACACAATTCAGTTGCTGGAGTGCCATAAATCACAAGAATGAACATCTCACAATGTCAGAAGTAAACAGTCTATTTCTTTAAGCAACGGTAATAGCAACAATGATAATAATAAACGTTCTGGCCACTAGGACATATCCCCCCAATGCGTTTTGATCTGTATATACTGCATTTATCATCTTGACGAGTACATCACAAGCAAAGACCACTTGGATGGCACAATACAGAACAATTCAGGTGACAATTGCAGCTACTGCATAGCAGAGGAGATTGGGTGGCGAACCCGACTTCACAGTTATTGCGTGTTGTGAGCGGGGCGCGGGTTAACGACCAGCGGAGGGCAACCTATGCCTTGCTGCTGGACACCGAAGGAGGGGTTGCCTGCTGATGGGGTTTGCTCGTACTGTTATCCTGCTGCAGCGTTGTTGGGGGGGTTTTGAGTGGCAAGGAAATTGAGGGTAACTAAGAACAACTGGGTGGGGGCATGGGCTAGCGGAGCACCTCCAAACAACTGAAGTGTAGATCACTATGTTACAGTGATGGTTGGGGGCTGGCTTGCATACTACGCAGGGCATGAGGGTACTACACTCTGACTTGTTTGGTACGTATCCATACAGGTGCAGCGCACGGGTGTCGCGCATGCAGTAGGTCATTTCAGGTTGCACATGGGGGGGCGCTGCTGCTGCTCATGTGCTATTGGTCCTGCTGCGGGCTCCAGGGTCAAGGAAAGTCCTTGATGAGTCAGAAAGACACTTAGGCCATATTCATGAGTTTTGTGGTGCAGGACAGCGCAGCAAGTCACCTTGCAGTGCTTCCCTGCGTCGTAGGGAAAGGGCAAGAATGAGCCATATTTATACAATACAGTGTATTCCTGTCCTGTTCCAACACACTGGTGCCATTTTGCCAGCCTAGCGTCAATGCAGGCACCCTTGCACCATGGTGAAAAAGTGCCTCTGTTGTAGGCAGGATGTTTTTGTGCAGGAAGGATCACCTTACTGCAAAAAACAATCCTGAAAGGATTTGTCCTCTTTCTATGTGTGCCACAGATGTAGCACACATAGAAAGAGGAGAAAACTAGGAGCAATAAAGATATTTCTCCTTGTTACACCTCTCCTGGAAAATCGTATCTTTTTGGCGCATTCCCAGGTTTTCAAGGTCTTGTAAATCTGGAAAGGTATAAAAAAAATCATGGGAGTTGTGTGGGAACACCCATGCAATGCCCATGGAAATCCTACCCAGGGCAGAGTAACGCAATGCAGCAATTTGCGCTGCATTACCCCATATTTTTGTAACCATTTAAAGCAACGCAAATTTGGCTTTGCATGACTTGGTGCAATGCAACGCACACTGGGCTATAGATATGGCCCTTATTTCTCATAAAAGGGCTTTTGTACATTGTGATATGAAAAGTCCTTTTACTGTTGCAAATCCTCTGATTTTTAGGCTGCCCGCGGCACATGCAGTGTGCCCACTCAAGAGGGCGCCCACCCTAGTGCCACATTAGGCACAACAACATGGCTAGTTGTTGGGACCCTCCGGGAGTCAGCAAAGTCTGGCACAGGCCACGCACCACGTCCGGCGCATCAGAGGGTGGAGACAAGGTACTTATACCTGCCCAGCCCATCTGGCTTTCCTTTTCAGGTTGTTGGTTGTTATGACTTTGACAACAATATAGTTCAATGATCCAAGCACAAGGGAGTTTTATACAGAGGATAGCTTGACCACATGTATGTCAAGGTGCCCTTATAGGAACTGAACGTACAAGTAAATTTAAGACAATTGTCTAGGATCACACCATTTGGTCAAGCAGGGAAGCCATGACCAACCCCAAAATTATGTTTCACATTACACAAGATGTACCTCCTCATACAAGCAGTTCTGTAGAATGTCTATAATAAGGCTCAAGGCCATCTAATCGCTAGCAACAATTTAAAAACAGTCAAACAAATCAAGGTACTTACTTTCTGGCAGATGCTCAAAGGACAAACATTCAATGAGACTGGATTGACACATTGCCCGCCTTACTGCCTTTGTAGCTAGGCTGGTTGCGTAAGCTTGTCATCCTAACAGTATGCTGTGGTTCCAGATTTTGGGGAAACATTGGGTTTGAGCAGTAAGGCCACAGTCAAAGGGCACAGGACGGGCATGGCTATGTCGACTGCCAGTCTTACGCTAAGTAAAATGGTTTTTATCATTAATAACAGTGTTACTTGCCGTAGCCTTCTGTGACGAATAGTCATTGCAGTCCAGATCACACCATCTCGTCTATTTTGCATTCAGAAGTGGTTAATGTAATGAAATATCTGTGAATGATTTGGGCACACACAGGAGCCAGGAAATCAGTAGATTAAGCACTTGTCGTACAAACCTGAGGTGTGACGGAAGCAACAATTTAACACAGCCTATAATGAATCAAGGTATTTACTGGCAGATGAACATAAGATACACATTTGCTGAAAACGGATTTGACACGTTATTAATTTGTTTGCCACTGTTTTATCTTAAAACTGCCTGTGCAAATGTATTGATCATTTCAACAGAGTATGTGCTCAGTTAAGCTAAATTCCGCCAACCTTATCGACATTGCAACTAGGTGGGTTGCATAAGCGGGTTGTCCTAAACATGTGCAGTGGTTCCAAAGTACAGGAAAACACTGAGTTGAGCACTAAGGGGCCGGCTGTGGTGATCCGTTTGCCAAATGACCCATTTTCACCCACAGCCAAAGTAGTATGGCGAGGAGCACTGCAGCGGATGGAAAGACCGTCCGCTGCTTTTCTGCCGGTCGGATTGCTGGCCGGGCGGAAAAGGCACAGGTAATGGTTGTGGTGCCTTGCAGGCACCGCCATCCATATTTGAATGCACGCCTTTCCATGGCGGAGACTCCGCCATGGAAAAGCATGCGGGAAATCAAAGTGGGGGCCCATTGTGGGCCCCCGGGGTGTGGGTGGCTGCACTGGGGGGAAAACATGGTACCCCCCATCATTGCCATGCACAAGGTGGCAGGCACCACACGGTGCCTGTCTCGTTGTGCATGGCAATGCACAACATGGGCTTTAACATTGCAGCGGGTGCTGCTTACAGCACCGCCAGCTGAAATGTTAAAGTCGAGGATGCGGCCGCCAGTGTAGTGGGTGCATCCTAATTTGCCTGGCAGGACCGTCGCAACTTCGGCGGTCGGTCCCGTGCTCCGTTGTGGTGGCGGGCGGATCATAATAGGCCCCTAAGGCTACAAGTTATTAGAATCATTTGGCTTTCCCTTAATTTATGATAGGGCAGGTAACCTGTACATATTGTTCTCTTACTATTCTCACCATTCAAAAAGCATTTCTATCCACATGTCTACATTCCGGTATACATTAGCAGAAGTCTGGCATGGGGCTACTTGCACTAGGGTGGGGACAACAGCATGACGACACAGCATTTAAATATCACAGTCAGGCGGTGAGGGGCTTGCATGCAACCTGGACATGAAATGAAGCGGAAGCCTAGTGGTGCAGTCCCCCCCCCCGTTATCACATTAGATGGTAGGGTGGTGGGATCGGCAATGCTAGAGATGTTACATTTGCCCAGATATGGGCAGAAGGGTATGTTGGCACTGCAAACTCCTTTCATGGTACAGTCGGAGAAGGAAAAGAAAGGGTGTAGATACCGCATCTAAAGATCGCAGTCAGATGGTGATGGGCTTGCAGGCAATGATGGCATAAAATGTAGCAGAATACTGTAAAGATAAGTGTGGGTAAAGGGCTCCTGCAATTTAGCTAATAAACCCCAGCAGTACTTCAGCCAAGTGGGTTGCTCTTGTTTGTCATTCCAAAAGTGTGCTGTGGGGCCAATAGTGTTGAGAAATATGGGTTTGGAGCACATATGCCGACAATTCCAGAACAATATTTGCATTTTTAGTTAAGAAGATGCCGGCAAATTTATTCGTATGTTTTACTCCAGGTTCTCACTAGTGAAAAGCATTGGCATCTGTTTGGCACACTGGTATACCTCTAGTAAAAGTCGGGTTATACATACGCTAAAGCCGCCAGTCAGCCAGATGGGTTGTGTTAGTTTGTCATTCCAAAATATTTGCTTTTACTCCAACAGTGTTGAAAAATATGGGTTTGGAGTACAAATGCTGACAATTACCAGAACACATTTGCATTCATATTTAAGAAGGTGCAGGTACATTTGCTCATATGTTTTATTCCATGTCCTCAAATATAAAAGCATTGGCTAACCTTTTTGACACTCTGGTATACTTTTAGCAAAAGCTGTTCATGGGCTACATATGCTGTGGTGGGGGACACCAGCATGGCAACACAGCATCTGTGATCGCAGACAGACTAATGGGTTTTGTAGGCAATAAGGACATGAAATGTAGCAGAATATTAGGAGTGCCATTAAGGGACCTCAGGCTTTTTCCCTTGTGGTTAGATCCACCTTTGTCTTGGCTTAGGTTAGGAGGCGCACTCGGCGTCCCAGTAAGGACATAACACAGCTTAAATTCGATCCATGTCTACATGTTCACTTGCTGGCGTGGCACTTGGCAATCAGCCTGAACCCTGAAAATCAGGAGGTCAGTGGATAAAGACGGGGGTGTATAGTGTTGTAACCTGTCACTTCAACTTTTTCTTTTTCTGTCGGACACGGGACTCTCCTATAAACTTTAACTTCTTCTAACGAAATACATTGTGTTGTATGTAATACTTACGTTGAAAATTCCTTTGTTTCCAGAATACTGCCCCTGAGGAAGGCACCTGTGAGTCCTAAAATGCACTGGGCTACGTGACAGCTATGTACCAATCAATACGGGAACTGTAACGCCCGGATTACTTGGATTGTATATAATTATGTATTAACTGATCTAAGAGTCTGTTTTGTTAAGGCAACTTTTGTTGTTATATGGTTGCGCAAAAAGATGTAGATTAATACAAGAATTGTATTATGATTTATGATTTAATGTTTAATAACGAATGCTTGACAAGAGAAAATGTTGGTTTAGTTTTTCTTTGTATCAAGTGGTAAAAAGTTAGTTTATTATCAGAACAATTTGTTCAGTAGGCACATTGCACACTACAATCAGGGCTTCATCCCTGTAAGTATTACGGGAAATAGTGTTGGCTACATCATTAACTTGTTTAATCAAACATACTTGTGGCCTTGAAGGCAGACACCTCTATGTTTATGCCAATCCTGAAGCCGGGCCTGGGCACTGAGAGGTACTCCCCAGGGCCCAGACAACCCCGAATCTGAAGGCCCAGTAGCACAGAGGGACATATGATGATACTGGTTAAAGAGGTGAACAGTAGTTCCCAATTTTTAGGGAGGCCATCGAACTTTCCTGTAGAAGGGTAAGTTTTGCCAAGTACAAGCCCACCGAGCAGGAGGGCTTGGTTCAACCCGAATTCAAAATAAAATAAAATAAGAAGGGCTTGGTAAATCAGGTAGGGCCTCGTTAGCGTAAACACCACTGGGTACCCCGATAGGGACGTAAAACACCTGCCACAGGTGATAGGGAATTAGTCCAGCTGGAAGGACTGGTATCTGCAGGTTGCAGGAGGTTGTGGAGCCTGCCATGGTGACAATGGCCACATCCAGGGGGTGGCGGAATTACAGGGCGATCCGGAGGCTGAATGATACATAGGGGTAACCTGTTCAGGAGCATAATAGGGGTGTAGAAGCCAAACAACCCCAGGAGTCTTTACAGCAGGACCCTGGAGGAAAGTAACGGTGCCCCGCTAGTCCTTCAGGCGATTGTAAGCCTAAGCAACCGGGGGCATGCCTAGAGACGCTTCGCCCCGGAAAAGGCATGAGTAAAGGGGTGGACTGGTGGTCCACTGTATTTAAGGGGGATAATCCACACAATATGATAGCACCGATTGGGTTGGCCATTGTGCAGTTGGCTCATCAGGCGGGCAGGGCAGCTTAGGTTAGTCACTGCTGCCTGCCCTTGTATCGCCCGTAAGTTAACCCACCATGTTGGCATATTTCGGTATGAAATAAAACCTGCAGCAAAATGTTTCCCAACAAACATGTCTTGTGTGTTTATTTATTGATGTGCATGCTATGTTCTTCCTGTTGGGTGAGTTTCCTATATTGGTACTATGCATATGAGAAGGATTGAGACAGCAAAAGAGTTTTGTACATGTGTCCCTGGAAGGTTGAGGGAATATTAGAGAGCCTCATTGTGGGCCATTCCTAGCTGCATTGTGCACCACAAGCAGGGGGGAGCAGATTGCTCCCAAAAGAGGCAAATGTTGCCAGTTGAGGGGGATCTTGTTCACCGAGTATCACTTCATGGTACACCATCCCAGAATCCACAAAATGTATCTCAACACTTGAACATTCCAAAGTGGGACAGTTTGGGTTCGGGAATGTAGAATTACACCACCCTATTGAACGGCAGTAGGATGGGCATCATTTAGGGATAATAGATATCGAAGCTTCTACTCTTTACATGCCATTTCTAACCCTGGTGCCAGGGGCTATGAAGGCAGTGGCAGGAAAAAATAGAAAAGATGTTTTTGGGACAAAAGGGCCAAAGAGGTCAACAAGGCTCTTAGCAGACAATTGGAGGTCACTGTGTGGCTGTGATGCCATTGAATGCCAAAAGGAGTGTGATGTCACTTCACCTATCCATGGCACTTTGGCAAATCACAGTGCATGGGTAACAGGGAGATTAGATCTTCAAACCATCTCAGAGAGACAAGGAAAGTGCCCAAAAGGGGACTATATTAATACTGAAAGACTTTTGGGAGCATGTCAGAGTAAGCGGCAGAGCACAAGAAATCATCTGAAATTGACGTATTCCATGTTGTGTGAGCCGGGTCACGTCCAGCTGTAGACTGAAGCCTGCACTCAGTTCTAGCTTCATCACTTGCCAATGGGTTAACATGTCTAAATCTGTGGCCCCTTTTGGGCTCGAGACCAGGCAAAATGCCCACCCTTTCTGGCTTCCTGGTCCAAAACAAATGTAAAACACCGTTACAGTGTCACTTTGTCCCAATAACAGTGACGCTCGAACGCCCGTGTATTGTGACCACACATCAGAGTTTTCTGACGTCAGCAATGCGATAGATTCAAAATGTATCCGTGTATTTTCACACGTATTGTTTTACATTATTAAAGGTCTCACAGCAGCGTCATCTGAATGAGGTCTTCGGAGGTAACTAGTTGATTTATTTATGCCTCTCAGCGGAGAGTCAAGGACTGTAGTCTGTGACAGAGGCTGTCTGTCTGTCCTTGACAAGCCAGAGGGCCCCCTGGCAGTGTGCTTTCACTATCATGGAAGGCATGGGGGCCTTTTAGAAGCAGATAACTTCCCTATCTCATGTTGGCCTTCTCTTTCAATGTCTTTTAATTACATAGAAACATATTTTAAAAGGAAAATAGAAAAGGAAAACTGAAAAGAAGTAGGCGGGGTACTTCTGAAATATGTGAATGATAGTGAAAGGGAGAGAGGACAGACAATACATCACACACTGTCCTGGAGTAACAGAGAGATGGAGGTGCTGTGACACCTTGTCCCTGGAGTAACAGAGAGATGGAGGTGCTGTGGCACCCTGCCTCTGGAGTAACAGAGAGATGGAGGTACTGTGACACCTTGTCCCTGGAGTAACAGAGAGATGGAGGTGCTGTGGCACCCTGCCTCTGGAGTAACAGAGAGATGGAGGTGCTGTGGCACCCTGCCTCTGGAGTAACAGAGAGATGGAGGTGCTGTGGCACCCTGACCCTAGAGTAACAGAGAGATGGAGGTGCTGTGGCACCCTGTCCCTGGAGTAACAGAGAGATGGAGGTGCTGTGGCACCCTGCCTCTGGAGTAACAGAGAGATGAAGGTGCTGTGGCACCCTGACCCTAGAGTAACAGAGAGATGGAGGTGCTGTGACACCCTGTCCCTGGAGTAACAGAGAGATGGAGGTGCTGTGGCACCCTGCCTCTGGAGTAACAGAGAGATGGAGGTGCTGTGGCACCCTGCCTCTGGAGTAACAGAGAGATGGAGGTGCTGTGGCACCCTGACCCTAGAGTAACAGAGAGATGGAGGTGCTGTGGCACCCTGCCTCTGGAGTAACAGAGAGATGGAGGTGCTGTGGCACCCTGCCTCTGGAGTAACAGAGAGATGGAGGTGCTGTGGCACCCTGCCTCTGGAGTAACAGAGAGATGGAGGTGCTGTGGCACCCTGACCCTGGAGTAACAGAGAGATGGAGGTGCTGTGGCACCCTGCCTCTGGAGTAACAGAGAGATGGAGGTGCTGTGGCACCCTGACCCTGGAGTAACAGAGAGATGGAGGTGCTGTGACACCCTGTCCCTGGAGTAACAGAGAGATGGAGGTGCTGTGGCACCCTGCCTCTGGAGTAACAGAGAGATGGAGGTGCTGTGGCACCCTGCCTCTGGAGTAACAGAGAGATGGAGGTGCTGTGGCACCCTGACCCTAGAGTAACAGAGAGATGGAGGTGCTGTGACACCCTGTCCCTGGAGTAACAGAGAGATGGAGGTGCTGTGGCACCCTGCCTCTGGAGTAACAGAGAGATGGAGGTGCTGTGGCACCCTGCCTCTGGAGTAACAGAGAGATGGAGGTGCTGTGGCACCCTGTCCCTGGAGTAACAGAGAGATGGAGGTGCTGTGACACCCTGTCCCTGGAGTAACAGAGAGATGGAGGTGCTGTGGCACCCTGCCTCTGGAGTAACAGAGAGATGGAGGTGCTGTGGCACCCTGCCTCTGGAGTAACAGAGAGATGGAGGTGCTGTGGCACCCTGCCTCTGGAGTAACAGAGAGATGGAGGTGCTGTGGCACCCTGGCCCTGGAGTAACAGAGAGAGGGAGGTGCTGTGACACCCTGTCCCTGGAGTAACAGAGAGATGGAGGTGCTGTGGCACCCTGCCTCTGGAGTAACAGAGAGATGGAGGTGCTGTGACACCCTGTCGCTGCAGTAACAGAGAGATGGAGGTGCTGTGGCACCCTGACCCTAGAGTAACAGAGAGATGGAGGTGCTGTGACACCCTGTCCCTGGAGTAACAGAGAGATGGAGGTGCTGTGGCACCCTGCCTCTGGAGTAACAGAGAGATGGAGGTGCTGTGGCACCCTGACCCTAGAGGAACAGAGAGATGGAGGTGCTGTGACACCCTGTCCCTGGAGTAACAGAGAGATGGAGGTGCTGTGGCACCCTGCCTCTGGAGTAACAGAGAGATGGAGGTGCTGTGGCACCCTGCCTCGGGAGTAACAGAGAGATGGAGGTGCTGTGGCACCCTGTCCCTGGAGTAACAGAGAGATGGAGGTGCTGTGGCACCCTGCCTCTGGAGTAACAGAGAGATGGAGGTGCTGTGGCACCCTGCCTCTGGAGTAACAGAGAGATGGAGGTGCTGTGGCACCCTGTCCCTGGAGTAACAGAGAGATGGAGGTGCTGTGACACCCTGTCCCTGGAGTAACAGAGAGATGGAGGTGCTGTGGCACCCTGCCTCTGGAGTAACAGAGAGATGGAGGTGCTGTGGCACCCTGCCTCTGGAGTAACAGAGAGATGGAGGTGCTGTGGCACCCTGCCTCTGGAGTAACAGAGAGATGGAGGTGCTGTGGCACCCTGCCTCTGGAGTAACAGAGAGATGGAGGTGCTGTGGCACTCTGACCCTGGAGTAACAGAGAGATGGAGGTGCTGTGACACCCTGTCCCTGGAGTAACAGAGAGATGGAGGTGCTGTGACACCCTGTCCCTGGAGTAACAGAGAGATGGAGGTGCTGTGACACCCTGTCCCTGGAGTAACAGAGAGATGGAGGTGCTGTGACACCCTGTCCCTGGAGTAACAGAGAGATGGAGGTGCTGTGGCACCCTGCCTCTGGAGTAACAGAGAGATGGAGGTGATGTGGCACCCTGCCTTTGGAGTAACAGAGAGATGGAGGTGCTGTGGCACCCTGCCTCTGGAGTAACAGAGAGATGGAGGTGAGTAACAGAGAGATGGAGGTGCTGTGACACCCTGCCTCTGGATTAACAGAGAGATGGAGGTGCTGTAGCACCCTGCCTCTGGAGTAACAGAGAGATGGAGGTGAGTAACAGAGAGATGGAGGTGCTGTGACACCCTGTCGCTGGAGTAACAGAGAGATGGAGGTGAGTAACAGAGAGATGGAGGTGCTGTGACACCCTGTCCCTGGAGTAACAGAGAGATGGAGGTGCTGTGGCACCCTGTCCCTGGAGTAACAGAGAGATGGAGGTGAGTAACAGAGAGATGGAGGTGCTGTGACACCCTGTCCCTGGAGTAACAGAGAGATGGAGGTGCTGTGGCACCCTGTCCCTGGAGTAACAGAGAGATGGAGGGGCTGTGGCACCCTGTTCCTGGAGTAACAGAGAGATGGAGGTGCTGTGACACCCTGCCTCTGGAGTAACAGAGAGATGGAGGTGAGTAACAGAGAGATGGAGGTGCTGTGACACCCTGTCCCTGGAGTAACAGAGAGATGGAGGTGCTGTGGCACCCTGTCCCTGGAGTAACAGAGAGATGGAGGGGCTGTGGCACCCTGTTCCTGGAGTAACAGAGAGATGGAGGGGCTGTGGCACCCTGCCCCTGGAAGGCAGAGAGAAGGAGGTGCTGTGGTAGCCTGACCCTGGACAGGTAGAGCGATGAAGGTGCTGTGGCACCCTGCCCCCGGACAGGCAGAGAGAAGGAAGTCCTGAGGCAGCCTGCCCCTGGACAGGAAGGGAGAAGGAAACGATGTGGCTCGCTGCCTCCAAATCGCAGAGTAACAGAAAGGACATGCGGTGACATGGTGTTTTTGGAGCGGTACAGGGATATAGGTGCTGGGGCAGCCTGCCCCTGGAGAAAAAGAGAGAAGGGCACACTGCGGCAAACTCCACCTTGTGGGGCAGAGAGGTCATAGTGTAGCACACTGCCCCTAAAGTGTCTGAGAGAATTACACGCCGTAGCACGCTACCCCTGGATAAACATAGACAAGGGAATGCTGTAGCACGCTGTCCCTGGAGTAGAGGACAGTAGGACATGCCGGGGCACGCTGCCCCTGGAGTAGCAGAGAGTAGAACATGCCATAGCATGCTGCCCCTGGAGTAGCAGAGAGTGGGACATGCTGTAGCACGCTGTCCCTGGAGTAGCAGAGAGTGGGACATCCGTAGCACGCTGCCCCTGTAGTAAGAGAGTAGGACATGCGGCAGCACGCTGCCCCTGGAGTAGCAGAGAGTAGGACATGCTGTAGCACACTGCCCCTGTAGTAGCAGAGAGTAGGACATGCCATAGCACGCTGCCCCTGGAGTAGCAGAGAGTAGGACATGCTGTGGCACGCTGCCCCTGGAGCAGCAGAGAGTAGGACATACCATAGCACGCTGCCCCTGGAGTAGCAGAGAGTGGGACATCCGTAGCACGCTGCCCCTGGAGTAGCAGAGAATAGAACGTGCCATAGCATGCTGCCCCTAGAGTAGCAGAGAGTGGAACGTGGCATAGCATGCTGCTCCTGGAGTAGCACAGAGTGGGACATGCTGTAGCATGCTGCTCCTGGAGTGCCAGAGAGTGGGACATGCCATAACACACTGCCCCTGAAGTAGCAGAGAATGGGACGTGCCTAGCATGCTGCCCCTGGAATAGAGGAGAGTGGGACATGCTGTAGCACGCTGCCCATGGAGTAGCAGACAGTAGGACATGCCGTTGCACGCTACCCCTGGAATAGCACAGAGTGGGACATGCCATAGCACGCTGCCCCTATATTAGCAGAGAGTGGGCAATGCCATAGCATGCTGCCCCTGGAGTAGCAGAGAGTGGGGCATGTTGTAGCACTCTGCCCCTGGAGTAGCAGAGAGTAGGACATGCTGTCAAACGCTGCCCCTGGAGTAGCAGAGAGTAGAACATGCTGTAGCACTCTGACCCTGGAGTAACAAACAGTAGGACATGCCGTAGCACGCTGCCCCTGGAGTAGCAGACAGTGGGACATGATTTAGCACGCTGCCTCTGTAGGAGCAGAGAGTTGGACATGCCGTAGCACGCTGCCCCTGGTGTAGCAGAGAGTAGGACATGCCGTAGCACAGTGCCCCTGGAGTAGCATAGAGAAGGGCATGCCATAGCACGCTGCCCCTAGAGTAGCAGAGGGTGGGACATGCCATAGCACACCACCTATGGAGCAGCAGAGAGTAGGACATGTCGGAGCACGCCGCCCCTCGAGTAGCATAGAGTAGAACATGCTGTAGCATGCTGCTTCTGGAGTAGCAGAGAGTAGGACATGCTGTAGCATACTGTGACTGAAGACATTAAATGGATAGTATGGAAGTTCACAGTTCCTGATTGCAAAACTTGTCAAGCAGAAAGGAAGTTTGCCTTTTTGTAACACACCCTTAGAGGAGCAAAAGGTATATGATCATTTGCCAGTCTGGGTACCTTTAAATGAAAATGTGGTGTTCAGAGAAGCAGTTTAACTTACTCTGAGAATTCTAGAGTAAGTCAGGAGTACTACAAATCACAGCTACTCATAGCAACATCTGAATCAAGCCCTTTGTGCTGAATCTAATTTTTACAGACATGATCAGCAACAGTATAAACCAAATTAGACTTATGTTGCAAAACTTAATTTACTGCCATAATTGTCTGTATGACTTTGTTTGATAGTTGCCGCAAATACACAAACCAGGGAGTTTCCCTGGTGTGTAAATGTTGGAAATGGCCCTTTCTCCTCCTATTTTATCTGACCTTGTTTTTGTTGGCTTTAAGAGTCTGGGCACATTACACTGCTAACCAGTACTAAAGTGCATGTGTTCTCTCCCTAAAACATGGTAGTATTGGCTCATATCCAATTAATTTACTTATAAGTCACAAGTAAAGTGTACTACATGTGCCCAGGCCTGTAAATTAAATGCTACTAGTGGACCTGCAGCACTAAGTCTGTCACCCACATAAGTAGTTCCTTAACGATGTCTAAGGCTTGCCACTGCAGGGCCTTTGTGTGCTGTTTATGGCTACTTCACCTCAGCATTTAAAACTACTTGTGAAACCTTAAACTAGCCTTTTATTACATTTAAGTCGCCCCTAATGTTGGCCCTAGATAGCCCCATGGGCAGGGTGCTGTGTAAGTAAAAGGTAGGACTTGTACCGTTATGTTTTGTATGTCCTGGTAGTGACAAACAGCCTATTTTGTTTATTCACTACTGTGAGGCCTACTCCTCTCATAGGTTAGCATTGGGAATTCCTTTATATACTTTTAAGTGGTAATTCCTGATTAGAAAGGAGAAGCTTTTTCATGTTTGGTATGTTTAGAATGGTAATGATAAATCCTCCTTACTGGTGAAGCTGAATTTCACATTACTGTTCTAGAAATGCCACTTTTGGAAAGTGGACATTTCTCTATGATTATAACTCTGTGTGCTTTGCAGCCTGTTTCCAATACACATCTGGGCTGGGTGACAGCTACACTTTGTGCATTACCTCTAGACAGCCAGAACACAGGAAGGCTGGGTGTGACAGGTGATTCATCTGCATACTGATAGCCTTCCTGGGCAAGAAAGGGGAGAGGTGGCTAACACTTACATCTGAATAAGCTGTGTCCTGTCCTCACACAAAGCACTGATTTACTCCCCAGGGTTAGCCTAGCAGACAGGACTGGGCTAATAGGGATCCTTGTGCACTTCAGAAAGTTCCTTTGAAGTCACCCCTAAATCAAAGGCACTTTTGGGTATAAGTACCAGGGCCCTGGCTCGATCAAATCAGTACACTAGTGGACCTGGAAAGAACACTGCTGGACCAAAGGTTTCTGTGCAGAAGGATTGCTACTCTGCTGTGACTGAATGTTCTGAGGAACTGCTTCTCTGCTATGTTGATCTGCCCTGCTGACTGCTGATCTCTTCCCTGCTGAGGCAAAGGACTGAACCAAGAGTGACTCCAAGGGCTTGCAGGCTTGCCTACTGTTTTATGAAGTCTCAGGGGCACAACAGACTTTCTAAAATTCTGCTAGAGCTGCTGGACTCTGCCTTCTGTGAGTCGTACCTTTGCCTGAGGTACCCCATTCAAGAAAAGGGTTCTGGAGCTGCTTTCATCATCTACAGCTCCTGGGCCCTTTAAATCAGTCTTTTGGGCTCTTCGCAACTGAGAACGGGCCTGTTAGCTCCAAAACCACGTCACTCATTCGAAGGTTCATCTCTTCACACAGCAGCATCACCACTCTCGACCACGAGACACCTGATGCCCAGGGACCTTTGCACCCCGTGGACCACCGCCAGCGATGCTCACTGTGCTTCCGACAAACTTTTTTCCCTTGAACGGGACTCTTGCCTGAACTTGAGAAGGTAAAACCTTAGTGTGACCTGTTTGGATCTATATCCGACCGTTCCTTCATGGTCTGCTTGACTTTTCAGATTTACCCCAGTCTAGAGCGGCCTCAAGTAACCTTTATCACTATTGACTACTGAGCACTGTTTCTGCATTTAATTTCTAATAATGCATTTCTTTACTTCTACTGATTGGATTTTTCTTGTTTTGGTCTTGTTTTACTCAGATAAATAGTCTCTATTTTTCTAAATTTGTGCTGAGTCTTTTCGTGTTTTGTTCATTGAGATACTGTATTGCACTAATACTTTACACATTGCCTCTTAAATTAAACCTGACTGCTGTTTGCCAAGCTACCAGAGGGTGAGCAAAGGTTAATTTAGGGTGTGTATCTGACTGAACCTGACTAGGGTGGTGGTCCCTACTTGGACAGAGTGCAAAAATCTGACAACTAGAGACCCCATTTCTAACAGTGGGCCAATGCAGACTAATACTAATACCTTGGAGTATTATCACCACTTGCCATGAATACATGAAATGATTACTATTCTCAAAGCTTTGTTTGTTCCACTCTTTATGTAAAGACTGCATATCCTAAAATTAAATTGCATGAAACCTCTAGATTGATGCCTAGATTTATGCCTGTGTTTATTATTCAGGAGGATGAATTCTGTTTTCATCATAGGATGCTTAAGCCTGGACCCAATGTAGTTGTTTTCCCCTGCATAGTGCAAAAACAAGTAAATTTTTTAAAGGGGGAGTTTGTTATAATGGTGTGAGGAAGTGGAATATCATTTGACGTAAGTGATAGTCCTCTTCAAGGAAGAATGGCATTATCCTTTTCCAAGTCCAGTTAGGTCTCAACAATTTAAACCTGAGCTCAACCCTTGGTAGCAGTAGCACAGAGAAAACAGGCTTAACTTAAGAGAAATGTGTAAAGCATTTATCAGTACCAAAACAGTGGAAAGAAATAACACAATAAAACTCCAATTTATAACAATGGACAACATTTTAATGAGCAAATAGACACCAAAACGAAAAAAAAAAGTGATTTAGTTAATCAGCGATATGATGCTGAAAGTTTTTGATGTTTCTAGCTCCAAAAAGTGCAAAGCGCAAACTAAGGGTATCTAGAAATTGTAGACTGAGTCAAAGTAAACAATTAAGTCCGAAATTATGGCAGAACACAATGGAGTGCAGGTCGGATATGGGGACCAGGTTCAGTCCGGTGGAAAGTTTACCTTCTGATTTAGTCTTTTTCTTGGAGAAAATCTTAATCGAAAAGATCAAGATCGGGTCAGGGTGCCTGCTATTTTTCTAGAGGGATCTCGTTCATTTTGGCCAGCTGCAGTGCAGGACCTCAGTGGGAACCTCGGTGTTGTTGGGAAGTTCAATATTCTCAATGTCAAAAAAGGCAGGAAAATTCAGAGTGAGCGAAGTCCGAAGATCCAGCCCAGGAAGGTGTCATGAAAGGCATTGCTCCCAGAGAAATCCTCCATGTCCTGACTTAGAAACTTTTCTGGAAGTCAGGATCCTTTCAGGGGAGCAAACCAGCAAGTTGAGTCTTACCAGCAGTTCAACATAAGCAGCTGAGGCTTTGCGGTGGTCTGTTGGTAACCTTTGGTTCTTTTTGTGAAAAGTTCAGAAAATTTTATGTGTCCCTTCTTGGAATCTTGGAGGGAAAAAGAGTACACTCTAACACAAAAGGGTCCAAGACTTTTGGGGCACCACTCGGGGGTTAAGACTCAATCTCCCAGAAGCCACCAGCAGAGTTCAGGGCAAATTCATTTGGAAACTGGCAATTTGGGCTCTGCAGAGTTTTGGACTGCTTGCAGCGTTTGTTTTTCTGAAACTTAACAGGAGGCTAGCCAACTAGCACTTGGAGTCCACTCTTCTGTCCTGGGTTCAACTGGGAGCAAGTCCAGCCCGTGAAGCTTCTCTCTACAGGTTACAGTAGCTGCATTCTTTTTCTGAAGATCTCAAAAATCAGCAGGTTTAATAAGTGGCGTAGCTAGAGCTTCTGGCACCCGGGGCTATCCCTCAGATTGCCGTCCATGGCAGGTACCGGGGGGGGAGGTGCTTGGTAAAAAGAACGGCAAGCACTTGAAAGAGGTCCATGAGACACGTGGTATAACCGCTAATAGTTGCCTCAATCATGCAAGTTACATGCACATACATGACCCGGGACAAGGCTACACAGTTGAATACACTGGCAATACAAAGACATACAATTGATGGACGGAATGCAGAACAAATCAAAACATTCGGCTCCAGTACATGGATCTGGGTAAATCCATCATTCATTTGCTCGCCATGCCACCCCAGTTTAGACTAGGTCATATGCAAATCAAGACTGATTTGCATATGGCTGGGTTTAAACTGGAATGGCATAGGGAGCCGAAAAACTAAGGATTTAGGCCCAGATCTCTGTAGTGGGGTGAATGTATGACATTGTTCTGTATTCTGTCCATCAATTGTTCTTTTTGCAATAATAATATATAGGTACAGAGGTATCAAGGTTGACTTGTTTGCAACCTCTAGCATATTTAACCAGAAATATGACCATTCAGAGTACTATATGCAGTGGTAATGTGTTGGTCTAAATAGATGTTATTACATCTTAAACGTATACCTCCTTTGGTGGAGATCACAGCACATAAAACAGAGAAGTAGTAGAGGTAGAGGTATCCACAAATAGGTTTGTGAATTGCATTTTGTGGTATGAGAGTAGTACTACTGTACTGATTCTAAAGGTTCTACTAAATGCAGTTTCTGAATTGTGATCGAACAGTCTCTGATGTCTTGCCAATTTGCCACTACGGAGATGGGCCATATTGGGTTGTGCTTGTTCCCCTTTGATTTTTGCCCTAATGTGGGACCCATTTGCAAAAGAGATGGGGAAAGGATTTGGGGTTGAAGGACGTTTACGGACCAAAGCCTGTTGTATCTCAATATGTTAATCACATACTTAGTATTGCCTGCTGATTGAGTAATTAGACTTAACATTGGGTATATTAATTAAAAGATGAAAGTTTGCCTGAAAAGTCTGCTTTATGTCCCTTATCTGGATGCAGATGAGATGATATGTCTGATGTTTTAAACAGGGTCTCCAGTGATTCCTTCAAATAGTCTGGGTTAACAATATGTTTAAATCCTATGAAATTGAAATCCCTATTCCAAACGTAAGTGACAACTTCGAACAATTTCCCCAATGTGGTGCTTATCTGGATCTTCCAAATGAAACTATGAAATATTAATCAAAGAAAAATCTGTTGAATAGTTGTTTACATCTCCAACAAACAAATCAAAAGATTCACAATTGCTGATGTCAATAATAATTAAATTTCATTATCATATTGCTCACTGTCTAATGAAGAAATTATTAAACATTCTAATTACCAGCTCCATAAACTAAACCAAATGAGGATTAGTTGGTTTCTCCTTTTATAATTGCAGCGCTAGCAATCACTAATGGTTTGGGTGAATTGTAGCTAAAGTGGAATTCAACTACAGCTAAAAAGCCCTGATGAACATGATTTTCAGTTCCATTGAGAAGGAGTCATTCAGCGGCAAAACCTACATGAATTCAGGATGATCCATGAGTATCTCATCTCTGCAGATCATTATAAATCATTGGATTTAACTTTCATCTGATTGGCTAGCATAACCCCCTATAGGGCAAATATTAAATAGTTTAATTCCAGTTCTTCTCCATGTTGAGGAGTTTTAATGCTCTGTTAAGAGACTTAGGTGAAGGATGGCTGGGCGTGTCTTATTATGTTAACATTTCTGCCGACAATAAAGATGTTCTAGTGGGGCCTATAATTTTTGAAAGTAGGTGGCAAAAAATCTGATTCCAAATTTCAAGTTTGTTTCATTAGCCGAATTTGGACTTGGTGTGTCAAAATGGGTAAGTCGAACAACGTTCTAAAGGAAGCTTTGTAGATGGTACAAGTGAGCACAGAGGTGCCATCTAGAAGCCTTCCCCCTGTGAGCCTGGTTCCTGTATATCAACAGGAGGGGATTACTGCACTCTACTTCGAGAGTAGGTTCCAGTGATGGCCCTGAACCACCTGACCTGGTGCTTTCAGTTCATGAACCTTTATTACTAATCGTGGAATGGAGTAGATTCCTTACTTGTATGCTATTGTACCAAGGTACGCTTTTAACGTGTAAATTTTTTTCCTTACATGCTAATCTGAATCTGAAAAGGCTTGTTGACAAAAGTAATACTCTGAATTACAGAATCAAGGGTCCACCTGTAGGTAACCTGGACAAGTGCAGGCAAGTCCCATATTCATACTTTACTATACAGACGTTTCTACTATTGATCATGGGCCAATGGGTCGGTCTACTAGATTTTTTAAGTCGGTGTTAGCCAATACCTTTAGATTTTACTAAAATTATGTGTCAACATAGTTAACTCTAGGGGTTTAAAGCCAGACTTTATCGATTAGTCTGTGGTTCTGTCATTCACATTTTTCTTTTACCCACTCCAGCATGCATCAGTGGGCAATGTGTCAGCCCACATCAGCCACTGGCTAATTTCACTATGAGTTATGGTTTGCCAGTAGCGGCTCCTGGAGGGAGTGCTGCGGGGCAGTGAGGTGGGGAGGGGGGGGATAGTAAACTCCAGCATATGGCCCGCAAATGCTTTGCAGCGCACGCAATTCAATTTGTTTTATTTATTTATTTCTTTACCTAACTCCAATATGCCGGATGCCGGAGTTTACTACCCCCTACCCTGCCCCGCCCCACCGCCCTGCAGCACTCTCTTCAGGAGCCGCTACTGTGGTTTGCTGCCCTTTCGCAAGAAGCACATCAACACACAAAGTAGTTTCCTTCAGTGACAGGGAGTACTATGGCAATGTGTGCTTTTTCCTAGACCAAAACAACATTGCCCTTACCCAATGTTTTTGTCTAGATTTATGAGGGCCTGCCAGCTTCCCAAACAATGAAGTTTTGATAAAACCATAACAAAACAAGAATTGTCAAAAGGCTGGCAGCCAACATCAGATCTATTGGTTTTGTCAATGCTTGTTATTATATCCCATGCTTTCATGATGCCTTTTTGTTCCTTGTCTAAATACTTTTTAGACTTGATTTTCCATAACATGAGTTTTCTTGCTGGACCGCTGGGCGTTTTTCGACACCTCTGGGTTCAGAGTGATGCACTCAGCACATTTAGGTTAGTTCTACCTAAAAACGTAGGCCCAGATTTACTAATACTTTGTCAGGTGTGCATTACTAGACTAGATCCAAAATGAATGATTGGTATTTACAATCCAAAACATAACGCAGTTTGCGTTGGATTGTCACCGAAAGTAATGTAAGGCAGCGCAACGAGCAGACTTGCGTTACTTTGCATCAAAGAGACGTTCCAATAGGTGGTGCATGGGCATTCCCATGAGTTCTAATGCAAATGCATATCTGTTATGTTATCCTAAAAGAAACTTCCCAGTACGGTTTCTTGGCACTGGAAGAGACAAGATAAGCTAAGTGCTACTTCGCACATCATGGTACTTGGTAAGCTTGCCTGAACAGCCAGGTCATAAGCTCTTCCCTGAACCCCAGATAATCATTCAGAAGGCATATGGTCAGGGCAGGGAATTCCAGAATTTAGGGGCTAGTACAGAAACCCTGACGCCACCCATCCGTTTCCTGTTATATTTTGGGACAGTCAGTAAATCAGATTATGAAGAACATAGCTTCCAATGAAGGATATATTTCTTAAATCTTGTTTTTAAAAATCGGGGGTCCATACCTAGTAGAGCCTTAAAAGTGATGCAACAGACTTTATATGTGATTTTTTTTCCAACGGGAGACAATGAAAGCCCCTAATATGGGTGTAATTAGACTATTCCTGGGTAACTTAAAGATCAATCTGACTGCCTGATTCTGAATGTTCTGAAAACAATGCAATTGATATTTAGGCAGGCCTCTATATAAAGAATTGGCATGGTCAAGCCGGGAAGTTATTGAAGCCATCACCACCATGATTAAGGTGTTTTGAGTAACAAACCTAGATACATTATTATTTTCCAGAGTATCAGGAAACACGTTGAGATCACCAATCCATTCCGGGGTTTCAAAGAAAGCTCACTGTCAGTGGTAACACCCAGGCTTTTTACAGATTTTTTGGGGCTGAAAGGACAAGCGGAAGGATTCCAAAGGTCAATTTTAGTATCCAAAATGACAATTTCCGTTTTTCGTCATTGAGATTTAAAAAGTTGCTACCCATCCAGTCTTAGATAAAGCGCATAGTAGATTAAAAGTTTTGCTGAGAGGCAAGGGAACCATCAAGTCTGAAGAGTAGCTGAGAGTGGTCAGCATAATTATATATTCTGCGGTTCATGTCACCTAGTGCTTGGATGAGGGGTCTAATGTAGATGTTAAACAGGTGCAGTGATAGGGAGGAACCCTGGGGGACCCCACACTCCAGCCAGACCACTGAAGACTTAAAGGGACACAAGTGGACAGACTGAGTGTAATCCTCCTAGAAATATCTCATCCAATCAAGAGCAGGACCCCGAAGCCCAGCAGCCTCCATATGGTCCACCAGCAACTTGTGGTTAACCGTGTCGAAGGCTGGTGAGAGAGCTAACAAGATCAACACAGAGATCAGGCCTTCGAGACAGTATTGTGCATATCGTCTAGTACTGACAACATTACTGACCAAGTGCAGTGTGCTGGGCAAAACCCATCATGGTGCATATTTAAAATTTGAGAATTTTCAAGATGATAACAAAGGACCTGTGCCACGTGAGCGTATATGAGTTTGGCTGGAATAGACAGAAGGGAAATAGGGCAGTAGTTTTTTAAAAAGTATTGGATCTTCACTTTGTTTTTTCTGAAGGGAACTGTCCCTTTGAAGGATGTTGGTACTTTTCCTTGTAACAAAGAAATATTTAATGGGAACAAAAATATGGTCACACAATTAAAGGATAATAGATTTTAAAAAACGTAGGGAGATAAGAATTATTTGGTGAACCAGACTACCGGAATACCGTTCCTCGCTACTAGCCATCGGAAGAATTGACTGTGAAGAGGGAGCCCAAGCTGGTCTGTCGCTCCACATCGCCTGACCTTAAAATGGAGAAGCTGCAAGGACTGCCCACAACTCTCGGCCAGATCCACTCTGGGGACACCCTGAAGCAGGCTCAGGTGAGTCTCGCCCGCTGCGAGCCCCGGAATTCACCTTCTTGCCCCTGATGGCTCAACTATCCCATCAGGCCGAATCGGAGCGCCAAATCCCCCGTTGCTCCAATCTCCTGTCCCAAAAATGGCCGCCTAATCAGGCCTGAAGTAAATAGTGGCAATCGCATTGCTCTGCCGCCCCACAGCAGTCTCTCAATTGCCTCCAGTGTTGTCCGCGGACCGCCTCCCTCTCCCGTTCCCCCACCGGGACATCTGGAATCCAGGCTGGAAATAGATGCTCGAGCTTCCACCACGCTCCATAATCACCTGACTTCAAAATGGAGTTCTAGCCAGGACACTTCACATTAAAATCCCTCGATAACAACCTTACAGAGACACCGGAAATGGGCACAAGAAACTCCTGACCCCACCAAGCCCAGAGGACAGACTCCTGCACCTGCGCACCGCAAAATTCCTCCTACCACAACAGAGCCTGAACTGTCCTCCTCCTCTCTACTCACCTGTCCCCAATATGGCCGCTCTCCCAGATCGGGACCAAAGATTGAAATGAAACTCTAACACGAGACCACAGGCAAATTGCTGCCGCCGTGTAACGGACACACAAGCGCCACCCCCCATCCTTAGACTGCCTCCCTTGCCTGGAAACTGGGCAAGCTGCTCACAGGCTCCTCTCTGCCTGACCCCAAAATGGCCGTCTACTCAGGACAGCCTTGTTAAGAGAATCTCACACCGCTCGGGCTGCAACCAATTTTATGCCATCCCTCTGTGACCCCACGTGTCCCACATCCCACCTCGATCTGCCTCTGCCAAATATGAACCCACAAACATCCTGACTGAATCGAGATTAATGCTCTGCAGTGCCTGACCTAAAAATGGCCGCCACATTGCCATCGGGGACCCATTGGATCTTGGCTTAAGAAAGCCTATACCGCCTAAACCACCAAAGACTCACAAGTTCACCCAAAGATAACCTGAAAAACTCACCACTATCCTTCCTGGATCTGCGCATCTTTCAGATTAAGCCGTTGAGCCCCCTTAACCTGACTGCCCCCCATTTACCTCGCTCCTGGGATTCCCCTCGTCTCTTCAATACAACTTGGACCCCTTACCTAGTTACCACTCTGTCCTTGTAGATCTCGTAGCCCCACTACTCCCTGCTACCCCACTGACGACCCACCGTTCCGAGGCCACGCTCATTAATTCCCTACGTTATCGCATTACTGCTGCTACGCTAGTCCACCACTTCCTCAGCCTGCAACCCATTCTATCCACTAGGTCCGACCACCTGCAGGCTCACCCCTCAGACTCTGGCCCACTCCCCTGCTCCCAATCTCCCCCGGCCTCCGAGACCGCGTTTCAGCACCCACTCCTCCCTTCACATATAGAGCAATCGGACATTGCTACAGTCCCGTCCGTAGCCACTACCCTCCACGTCCGTTGTTACTAGAACAAACCTAGCCCAAAAAGAACTAGCCCAACTGACATCTTAGTTAGAATGCCTTCCACCTCGACAACCTCCCCCAATCCCCTCTCCTCACCCTACATAAAGCGGCACGGCCCGAACTCCTTCTCGATCACCCTCCCCACTAATCTCTCACCCAAAGCGAAAAAAAAACTCAAACACAAATTGATCAGGCAATTCCCTGAATCCCTTTTCGCCATCATATATCACTGTTCCGCCAAATGGCAAGTAGAAATGGACCTTATCTTCCACACAGAAAGGCCCGGCAATTGGAACTCCACCATGAGATCACAACTACACATCACCAAAACCACCAAGACTCCTCATAGCTGCAAGCTATCATTCTCTACCCACAACCGCTTGACCCACCTTGTGAACACCTCTGTGACCATCTACTCCAACGGCACAGTCCTGATCCAAGCCAACAATGCCAACCATGAGGCATTTGAACTCCTCTTCCCTACCCTACTGACTAACAGCACCCATGCACACCCCTCCTTCCAACGCTCCCCGCCCACCCAGGCAACCAGTCCCCCCAACTGAACAACCTCCCTATCCCACCTACCGCCATCACAAGCACCTACGCTTCAACTATAACCCTCTCCAATCCCTCCACCTCCAAGTATACGGCGCCTACTCCTGCACTAGTCCATCCTCTGAAACAACCCCCTATGCAGATCCCCCTCCAACATTACCGGGCGACCTCAATAGTCACCCAATATCTCCCAATCACCAGCCTACACCCTCCTGCAATAAAAAACTCTCACAACACGTCCCTCCTCATCCCACGCCTTTTTCCATAACCCTAACCGACAACACTACTACCAGCAAAAGACAACACAACACTCCCAATTCTTCTCCGCGCCTAGGAGACTCTACCCAGAACCAACCCACCTCCCCTCAAGAAGAGATGGGTTGTCGACTCTCCCGTATTGAAAGTCAAGTCGCTATTATAATTCAGGGCCTGAATCTCATCCTAACCAACCTCGCGACACTCCTTAAACTCTCACTTTACTCCCATCTCCCCCTTCTCTACACACCCCAGCCTTCCTAAAGACCCGCTCCCCAGCCAGTCCTCCAGCCCTCTCCTGATCCCTGCCCTGAGACCGAATAGAACTACAGAAGCCATGTCTTCTGAGGAAGCATTCGAGCTGGCCTCATCATACACCTCCCCGTCCACTCCCACCCTGCAATCCACGATTCAGGTGATCACCAGATTCAGAAGTGAGCACTCATTCCCAAAACCCCCCAGGTCCCCAGCTTCCCTCATCAACGTCCCAACTGCTTCCCTAACAACTAAACCTAAAAAAGAGACCCCCGCACTAACTGCATGCTCATAAACTGCAGATCTGCCTCGAAACATGCCACAGAGCTAGCAGAATACATCCTTAACCACGACATAGATATAGCCTTCATCACCGAGACCTGGCTCAGCGACTCCTCTCCTCCTATCATGGACATGCCCGTACCCCCGGGTTTCTCTATCATCAACAAAGATAGAAAAGACCAAAAAGGCGGAGGCCTGGCAATCATTCACAACAACACCCTGTCAGTGTCCGAAGTTGATACCTTCAACTACAACTCCTTCGAATGCCTAACCGCCTACATCAAAACCTCTAACAACAATATATTACACTGCCACCTCCTGTACCACCCCCCAGGCAACACCACCTCGCTCACAGAACACTTATCAGACCTGATCGCCCACTGCTCTCTCCGAGACAGCAACAACCTAATTCTGGGAGACTTCAACCTCCGCTGGGGTGATAAAAACAGCGCTCCAGTACAAACCCTGAATGAGCCGTTACACTCTAACAACCTTATCCAGCACTGCTTAAAAGAAACTCATAACAAAGGGGCAATCCTGGATGACATAATCTCCCAACCTGACGCAATTACCATAGACCACATCCTTCCGGTAGAATGGTCAGATCACCACCTAATCCTATTCCACATCTCACAACCGATCATGTGTCAACCTCCCATCAAGGATCCCCGACATGGTCTAGAAACCTAATGCAGATCAACACAGCTTACTTAGAAGAAAAAATGAACACCCTCCTGCCCATCTCCCGGATGGGCAGGAGATCTCAACTACAGAACTCACATCCCACTACAACATAACCGTGTTCTCCATCTTAGACTATCTAGCTCCAATGAAACTGAAAAAAACCAAGAACATCCACTTCAGATCCTGGTTCAACAAGGGCATCAACGATGAAAGGAGACAACTCAGAGCCACAGAACGTCTCTGGAGAAAGAACCCCTCCTCCAGCCTCTGCAAAGAATGAAAAAAGTACAAGAAGACAGTACAAAAAACATATTAATAATGAAAAAAACAACTTTTTCTCCAACGCGCTGGACAAGGCCAAAAACAGGCCAAGAGAGCTCTTTAACATCATCAAAAAACAAACATCCAAGCATTCCACTACCCACGTCCAGGCCTCCAAAGACTCATGTGACAGCTTCGCCAACTTCTTTAACGAAAAAATCACCAAGATCGATCTCTCACTTGACATCAACCTCCATCCTGCCGCAAAAACTTGTCCCCAGCAATCGAAACCATCTTGATCAAATGACCCAAAAGTGCCTGGAGTTACTTCGACCCATACCTGAAGTCGCGATTCTTTGTTTAATCTCCTCCTCCAAGCCCTCATCCAACACCCTCAATCCTTTACCCTCGCATATGGCCAAAAAACGGTAACTCTCCCTAGCACCACTCTGGTGCGAAATCCTAGCCAAAATCCTTAAAAAAAGGTGCCCTCCGACAACTGAACCAACATATCGACAATATTAATCTGCTAGACCAACACCAATCAGGCTTTAGAAAAGGCTTCCGCACAGAAACTGCAATCCTTTACATCGTGAATGATATCCTCAACTCCCTTGACTCGGGCCATTGCTGCCTCCTCATCCTCCTGGATCTATCAGCGGCCTTTGACACGGTGGACCACAGTCTTCTCATCAAGGCTCTCAAGGACCGTGTAGGTGCAGATGAGGTGGTCCTTCTATGGTTCTCCTTCTTCTTTCAAAACCGCTCCCAAAAATCAAATCCTTTTCATCTGATCTTCTACCCGCTAACAGAGGTGTCTCCCAAGCATCCGTTCTCTCCCCTCAATTATTCAACATTTATATGGAACCCCTGACCACCATTCTAAAAAAAGCCAACATCCCCTCCCTTCTATATACAGATGACACTCAGATCTACTTGGAAACCTCCTCCTTCAATGACATTCTAAGACTCAACAACACTCTCAGAGAGGTTCAAGAATCGTTATCAGCCAACCACCTTAAACTCAATCAGTGGAAAACCAAATTCCTCCTCATCTCCAACAAGGAAGAAAATCCGCAAATCGTTGAATGGCTGAAAGCAATCGATGCTCTCAACGGTAACCTCACCTTGGCAAGCTCTGTAAAATCACTTGGAATGACCCTTGATCATCAGCTAACCATGACCAACCACATCAAGAACTCTGCAAAAAGTGCCTTACTCAATCTGAAGCTTCTAAACAAAATCAAACCCCGCATTCCACCCTTGGACCTCAAACAAGCCACCCATTCACTTGTATTGTCCAGACTCGACTACGGGAACGCATTCCTCTCCGGGACAGCTCTCTCCCACCTAGCGCCACTCAAAACAACCCTCAATGCAGCTTCCAGAAGTGGTCACCGGAGTAAAAAAATACGACCAAATTTCTACCGCTCACAGAGAACTAAAATGGCTCCCGGTGGTATTGCGTGCCAGCTTCAGAACTGCATGCCTCACGCACAAAGCCCTACACACAGGGAAACCAGAATACCTAGCCTTAAGAAAGCTGGCCAGTCTAGAAGCCTCAGAAGCTCCAACTCCCTCTTACTCATTCCCCTGAAAAAGCGCAAACAAAAAACCGCAGCCCGCTCCTTTGCAGGAAACGCACCCAAAATCTGGAACTCCATCCCTGGTGTCATCAGAACTACCCCCTCCTTTGCAAAATTCAAAAGCCCTCTACCTCAACCATGCCTTCCCAAACTGAATTCCGTGACTCTCAAGCCTCCAGCCGTCAGTCATCTGGTAATGCGCATCCACTGCCTACCTCACCCCCTCTTCCCAACCCGTCACCTTGCTCCATCGCCGCTTGGAGAAATCTCTCAGCCTTAATCTTTGTCCATGTATCGAGATTACCTCTAACCCTCTCTACCTCACCGGCGCACCTAGGACCCCTAGACCTCTCTACCTCATGGCACACCTCGGACGCTCATCACAATTGTAATTTTTTGAACACTTAAGAACACGTTTATCCTTCTCTCAAACTGTGTATGATTATGTTTTCTCTCCCTCCTGTTGTAAAGTGCTCCAATACCCCCGGGTCTGGCCAGCGCTATAGAAAACTTCTTAAATAAATAAACTTCGCGATAGACATAAGCTCAGATAAGCACTCTTCATTAAGGGTGGGAAAGACTGAAAGAATAAGGGGATTCCTATCTAATGGAGATAGCAATACCTTTCAGTTACCAGGCGGGAAACTAGTTTTTATTTTTTCAATAAAATATGTGATTAACACATTACAGAATTCTTGTGTAGGGGCAGTAATCGAGAACAGTCTAGCTAGCTGAGAAAGTTTAGTCAATGTTTTAAAAATATCATTAGATGTTTTACCAGACTGCAGTATTTTGTTTGTAAAAAAAAGGAGTCTTAGTATAAGTTTTTGCCGCTATATTTGGTAGAGCTTCAATTTCGCAAGTTTTAATTCCTCAGAAAACCAGTGAGAGAACTTCAGAGGGGTTATATTTTTACACAAGATAACATGCTTATCACTGGCTCTGAGCAGCTATGTAGTAACCCCTTCGATCACTAACATGGTATTAACAATATTATGTAACACAAATATTGTGTCCAAAATATCGTTTCCCTAGCATTATAATGGTAAGTACAATTTTTTTTTTTATATTGTTTCACACTAATACTGCTAAAGAAATATACAAAAATATTGTTTCTTATTATATATGTAGTATATAAAGTAGTAAATCTTAAATATTTTAATATATACCATTATCATAATGCTAAATAAATCTCACTAATATTTTATACTACACATAAATATATACTTATAAAAAACACATTTATATGTGTGTGTATGTTTACACATAAACATATATATAATGTAACACAATTACTAAACATATATATTTTACATTATATTATATATTTTTTGTTTAATTCTTTAAATGTACTATGAAAAGCACCATATATATATGTATATATTTATATATATATATGGGTGTATATATTTTAGTTTGCATGAAACAGAAAAAATATTAACCATTCAATTATAACATATTAAATTATTTTAATTTAATTCAAAAAATACATTTACAAAAATATTATAAACATTTAAAAGCAAATAAAAATATAAACAAGCACTATAAAATAAAAATTATAAACAAATATTAATAAAAAATGAATGTAACTAATATTAGGAAATGTATTGGGGCCTGGGAATAATAGATATACTATTCCCACTCAGACCATCAGTAGGGAAAGTGTTGGACTTCAGAGGGGTTAAATTTACTATTCCCACTCCAGCCTGAACAAGAGTAGGGAAACAAAAGAACAACTAGAGCATGTATTCCAAAAATGGCAGCTCAAAAGGTATGAGTATAGAAAATGACCCTCAAGCTCATTTAGCAAGTGGATGGCAAGCTCACCACAGCACCTATGAGGAAATTGGTATATGACAAAGTGGATGAAAAAATCACCATAAATAATTCTTGACAGCCAATATGATAAAAATTCAAATTCACATTAAACACAAACAAAAACCTGTAGAAAAGGATTTGCGCCGAAATCCTACACCTGAGGCTGGCATAATGAGGAGAAATATTATTTTATTACTCATGCATAAGGCAAAGGAACATTTTTGAGATATGGGTGGCTCAGGGGCCCTTCTTCACATTCTGAATGGGGCCCCTTCATTTTAAGTTACGTCACTTGTGTATATGGGGGTGACTTACTAATATTTAAAAGTGACGTTTTGACCTGTCAGAATGATTTATTTTGACTGGTTGAATTGCCGTTTTTACAATGCTGCACAGGTAGGACTGAAGTCATGTTCCCACTGCAACTGTAGAGAATGGCACCATAGGTGCTGCAGTCAACTAGTGGCATTTAGCTTCTAGAGTAGATTTTTTACCATATGCTAGAAGTGTATAGATAAGTTAAATATACCAGTTAGGAATATGCTAATTCAACCATGTTTTAAAAGGGGAGCACATGCACTTTACTTCTGGTTAACTGGGGTAAAAGGCACAGATTTCAAAAGCCAACAACAATATGGGGTCCAGCAAAATGCAAAGAATCCAGGGTGACCACGCAGAAAAGGTAGATTTCCTACTGGGGTGGATTAAGAGAGAGAAATAGACTTCTTCACTCTGCCTGTTCTTACTGACGGGCACAATCTGTTCTGCAGAAGCACCGATATTTAAAAGCAGAAATCATTTTTTAAGTATTTCACCTTTTATGTTACAATTCACTGACCTAATTCTAATATGACAAATAATACAGCGGGAGACATTGGGCTAGATTAAATAAATATTTTGAGTTTGCAAACTGCCCGATTCGCAGAATCAGGCCGTTTGTGAACACAAAAAGGCATTTTGGGTTTGCAAATCAATATTTGGAAGGGGCGTGTTTAGGCAGGGGCGGCTCTTCTGCTAAAGCGGAGGAGCGTCGTCCCACTGCCATTCACCACTGTAAAAATGGAAAAATAAAATGATAATAAAGCAAGGTTATTATAATTTTCTTTTTCTGTGCTGCGGCAGTTTTGCTGGGCGGGGCAGGGCTAAGCAGTGCATGGGGGAGTATTGGTGGCACTCTCTAAGTGCCCATGACTGTTTGGCCGGCCGTCTTTGGCCGGCCAAACAGTCATGCGCACTTTGCTTGTGTTTCACCCAGGCTGCATTACAAGCTGGGTGGAAAACATGCCCAGGCTCCCATACCACATGGCTCAGACCAATCAGAACGCTGCATTGCAGCATTGTGATCGGCTCAGGGGAGCCTGGGTGTTTTCTGCTTCCTGCTCCCACAGAAGCCAGTAAAAGGACGGAGAGGATGGAGGAGAGCAGGTGGCCAGCGAGGCAGCCGGCCGGCAGATAAATGTTCTTTTTTTTAAATCTTTTAAAAATTTGATATGTTATCATTGCTTTTACTATTGTTCGCACATCTAGCACATTGTCCTATTTCTGACTCCCTGTAGGAGGACTCTGAGACTTCCTAGAACTGAAACATGAATATATTCTCTACTACAGATGCAAGTGAATCCTAGCACGGCAATAACTACCGATAATTACCTTCATTGATTAGAAAGTAATTGTGTGCTTTGAATGCTTCTTTAGGTAACTGGTTTCATCAGCTGTGACATAAGGACTATGAATTACTATTGATTCTTTGCTGGTAACAACAAACAATCACTTCCGCCTCATTGTCAATATCTTCATACCATGCTGCGACAAAAGCTAAAAAATATAAGCATGTCTCTGCAACTGAGGATCCTTCTTGCTTCTTCTATTGAGAAAAAACAGCTGGTTAGAGTTCAGATCTTGGGACATTTTTAACAATACAGGTATGTGCTTTGCTTAATTACAGACTTTGAAATAATTTCTAGCGTGAAAAACATTTGCAAAGGCTTTAATCACTTCCCATATTGACTACTTCTAACATCTCTATCTCTGTCTTCCTAAACCTCTGATCAATAAACTGCAGGTGGTGCAGAGCGTGGTGACGTGTATGATTTTAAAGCTCCCAAGGCATTCATCCATATTGAGTCATAGCTCATTCAATGTAACCATTCATACCATGAAATCGACCAACAATGTTTGAGGGATACACTTCAGCCTTCCAAACCTGTTAGAAATTTGTGATCTAGCAGAGCAAGGTTTCTTCTGCTTCCCACTTTCAGGCTGAGGAAAATGAGGGCTAAGCCTTTCTTATTTAGCAGCTAAACTATGGAATAACCGTCCCTTACAATTGAGGGTGTTGTATGATGAATTCAAATCAAGGATAATGCTAACAGCATGGTTGTTGTCCTCTCAATAGTTTTGGTGTTCTGTTAGCTTAGCTCCGTGATGTCCGTCTAGGCAGCTGTTTGTACTCTACAAGAGATTCATTCATTCATTCAAATGATGATCTCCAAAAAGCAATTCTGAAAACATCAGACGAAATCCTTTGGAAGCACAGCTCATGCAGAATGCTTCTCTGAATATGAAAGTCTATGATAACTCTAGGCATAGCAATTGTATTCCAACTCTGTCAACAGAAATTCGGCTGCAGCAGCAAAGTATCTTGGTTGCCTAGTAAAGAAAGCTCTGAAACATGTGGAACTCATACTTCATAAATCCAAAATGGCTGCCACCATTGCAAGCCTCGTGAGAGTCATAATAGGGTCCATGTTTTTCTGCAGTGCCTCACACCAAGCGACTCCCACTCTCTGCAAGCACTGCTGAACTCTTCTGCCTCAGAAGAAACATGCACCATGAAGTTCATCAGAGTACATCTGCTTAATTGTACTTTTATCACAGTGCATATTACTTGACAAAAATTAAAATAACATGCTTTACAGAGTGATTTTTGTTTTCAAAGGTGTGTTAAAGGCTGTATGATGGGATTACTAATTTATTGAAGTGACATTGTAGAGCGTTATTAAATAGTGGCTGTGTTGGCACATGAGAGTTGTATTGTGATATAATTGTGGTGGTGTGCATGTATGATGGTACATGTGCCTTTGTGTGTGTTGTTGCACGCTCGTGCCATGGTGGGAGTTTGTATGTTGGTTGGTGTGTCAGTGTACAAATGTGTGTATGCTTGTATACAATGATGCCTTTGTCACCCCTATTGTTAATTGAGTAACATTGAACAATGATGTGTTAGAGAACATTATTCATTATGTTTTTTCAGTAAGGGTTGTAACTATGTAGCTATATTTTTGTGGAGATAGAGTTTAGAATTGTTAAAAGGTACTTATCTTGGTGTAGCATGGTTATTGTGTTTGCATATGATGTTGGATGTGTGGTTTATTATGGCTATTGTAAGTGAGTACTATTGTTTGTGCTTGGATATTTACACGCAGATAGGCGTGTTGGCATCTGATTGTCCCTGTATGAGTTAGAATGATGGGGTGTGAATGGGAAATTGATGGTTGGTGCAAAGACTTTTATTTTTGTTTGTGTGTATTTGCACATGACTGCGAGGTTGTGTGATAGGGGGTGTGTGGCTGTACAGTGTTTATGCTTGTGCTTGGTGGTTCTGCTTTCATATGTGATGTTGGATGGATGGCTCTATGATATGGGCGTGTTGGGATTTGATGCTGCACATCTTAAGGGGGTGTGTTTGCACATTATGGCGTATTTCTTGATGTATGATATTTACTATGCAGATGTATAAGTGATGTTTAACACGTGTGAATTCATTTAATATGTAATCTGTACAGCCATACTCTGTTTTTCTCCTGTTGTTTTGCTGTACTGTGATATGTGAATGAGTGTTTATCAATTCACTTTTTCTAACCAACATACAAACATTTTTGTACACACAAACATATATATCACCCAATGACAGTCGCCAGTGAGTATATACATACACGATATTTCGAACCCTATTTTTAGGTTCTTTTGCCCTATTTATTTTTAACCAAGGATGTTTATCTGTCACTGTTGTTTGAAGACACCAATTCAAACAAAAAAATCTGTTTGAATAAGTCGATAAAATAAAGCTTGAATTAAGAGTGTTAGATAGAGATAGGTTATAAAAAAACTTCTAACCTGATGACACTCTTTTGTAGTTTGTTTTGGTGATCTAGAAATAAGGAATGTTTTTTTGAAAGTACCTGAGATAAACATCCATGGTTGAAAATAAATAGGGCAAAAGAACCTAAAAATAGGGTTCGAAATATCGTGTATGTATATATGTGTAAATGTATTTGTATATGTATATATGTATAAAATGTGTATAGTAATGTGAAATATGAGATAACAGAAATTTAAGAAAAAATATAGTTTAATAAAAAGAAATATTTAAACCATATAGATATAGATTGAATTTGTTGAAATGACAGATTAAAATTGGAGAGTCCCCTTATACATAAAGCTTTGGATTAAATCCGACGAAAAACTATTTTTCATGGAATGGATAATTTATGGTATCCATTCAGAGAAAATTAGATGGACAGATAACCATTCCGTAGGCCATATTCCTTGTTTTTTATGTGTACTCTTTACCCGGAGGCCTATGGGTTAAACGGGTTGCCCCTGTAATATTTTCATTTCGTTGGAGCTAACCCCAAGGCATTCAGTGTGGAACATTGGGGGCTGCAGGGGAGCCTCAAAACTCTTGCGGTCCCTGACAGCTCCCTTCCTCCAGGGAGAGCAAACATTGTTCCCATACGTAGGGAGCAGGAAAAAATGATGCTCCCTGCGTATGGGAGCAATCCTTTCGTCTGCTTGACAGCGGGCACGAAAACAGATATAACGTCTGCTCCCAGCTGGGGGGGGGCAGTGTTCCTGCTCCCTCCAGCTGTCAAAGCTCCCGTCAAGTGACAGCAAAGTGCTATCTCCTGAGGGTGGGCACCTTGGGAAATAGCAGGAGTTGGCCCTGGGAGGGTGGTTGTCCCCAGGGCCACTAGTGCCTCCAGGAAGGGGGTCCTGCTGCCCCCATCCTTTCATTTTCAAGGGCCTGCCCTGGGGTGGTGGTGGTGGTCCCTGAGAACTTCACGGGAGGGGGGGCCACGTAGCCCCCCTCCTTTAAAAAAAAGAAGGAAGCCCTGTGGAGATGGTGGACCCCTGGGTCTTCAATGGTCCAGGAAGGGGGCAGCGTGCCCCTCTCCCTCTGTTATTTAAATATGTCCCCCCAAGCAGGTGGTGCTGCCCAGGGCCCTTAAAGGGCAATGGAGGGGGGCCACAAGGACCCTCCTCCAATATATTTATAAAACTCTGTGGAGGTGGTGATTCCCAGGGCTCTCAAGAGGTGCAGGAAGGGGACTACGTGCACCACCTCCTTTTAAGCATGTCCCAGTGATCTGGCCCACCAGAGTTTTAAAGAAGGGCTGGAGACCGTGCTTATTTATTTTTTTATTGGCACTGGCATGGTCCATGGCGAACCCCAACACAACGGCTAGGGGGGTCAGGGTATTCCTAGCCTGCCCACTTTACTTTATTTTTATAGTGGTTTTTTTTGGGACTCGGCTGAGTTCGGGTCCCAAGATGGCTGCCAACACTTCCTGCTTAAATTGTTGGCAGTCAATTAGATCACTGCATGAGATGGTCAATATTCGCAAAGTATTTGCGACTATAGATAAACAAATTTGGCTTTTCTTTAATATCTCGAAAACTACTTATTGGATTTAGACCAAATCACAAAAAGGGCTCTTTCTGGACCAAGAGCTACCTTTCTGCCAAATTTGTTGTAATTCCACCAGGAGGTTCGGGCTGTAGTCGTGTCTAAAATCCCCATGGGATTTAACATGGAAAACACACTTTTTTTGATCCCCCCTCCTTTTTCTTGGCCCCCCGAATGGAGTAGCTATCTTTGCAGGCTTCTTTCTGTGTTCTGTGTCCCTGCTCATACTCCTATGAACACAAGAACACAAGTACCGGTTGGAGCATTTTAAAGCTCCCGCTGGCTGGAAGCAGACTTGTATCTTTGCTCCTTTTTGGCAGGAGATTTAAAACTGCTCCCACCAGTCGGCAGCAAACATATGTTTCCCTTTCCATAGTAGTTTGGGAAGGGGAACTACTGTGTCCCGGGGTGGCCCCCTGGGACACAGTCACTGAGCCGGTCCAGGGTGATGGGGTCTCCAGGGCCTTTAAAAACCCCAGGTGTGGTCCCTCTATGGGACTTATTTAGTAGATGCCTCGTGCCCCATAGGGATCTCCGGAGGGAATTGTGTCACCGGTTTCGGGAGGCAGTAAATAAGCATTGAGCAGAGTGGAGGCAAATGATGACTGTGTGACTATTGTGCACGCTTCCCTCGCAGATCCCTATGAGTCAGGCATCCACTAAATTGGGGGACCCAGTTCAAAGAAAGGTATTAGGGTAATGTGCCGTGTATGTGTGTGGCATGGTATGAATGATTAAATAAATAGCCAGCCACCCTTTCCAAAAAGGGTATTAATAGGGATATACTGTTCCTGGTGTAAGCCACTGGGTTGTGGTACATGGCAGAAAGTAGTTGATCACACTTAATGGCCAAGTTAGTAACTCTAACCAGCCTGTCTCCCCTAGTTTTTACCCTTGCCAGGTAAACCAGTGAATAAATACTGATTTGGGCACCACCTAGGCAATTTTAAAGATGACCTCATACAGACCCCACAACCTTTAAAACCTTTAAAAAGGGCTCCCTTGTAAGGAAAGAGGTTGCAGTACGCCCAGACCCTCAAAGAGTCTGGAAGAACTTGATGATGAAGCATGTCACTGGATAACATTCAGTAAGTGAGAGTTCCTTTAGGAAAAAGGTATTTCCTCTGAATCCAGTGGGCCCACCCTAGATGACTAGAGGTTGACTCTCTCTTGATTGTGACACTGTATACGAGGAGGGTGAGTCACGACCTCCATTTCCCTCTTCCCTCCCTCTCATGATTTTTACATTACAGGGGACTAGTACCACTAGTCCAAGGGAGTTTGAATTTGCTTCTGGCTTTCACAGGGGTTCTCCTGTCTGGGGGACCCAGGCGTTAGCCTAGGACGAGCCTGGCTCATGCAGCTCCAGGAGAGTTGCCACAGGTGTAGAATATCCCACTTTTGGTTTGTGCAAGTCTTGTTGTTGCAGACTTGGGTCTCCTCTTTGTCCTCTTTGGCGAAGGTTGGTTCAGAACTGAGGTTCTAATGTCAGGGACAGCCCTTAAATCCTAGATGTAGGGGCGTTAGGGGTGAGGGTGCAAGTTGCCAATGGGGTACTAGCTTAACGTGGCCTAACGTTGCCATGTAAATAAGGTTCAGCCCCTATCGCCACCACAACGTCAATATAAGTGACGTTGTGGTGGTGATAGGGGCTTGTAATATGCCCCATGGTGAGGGCAAAGTTGAATGCAAGCGGTTTGCACTGCTCCTGCAGTCTGCAATGGCAGGCCTGGTGGCAGTAGTTTACTTGGGACACTCAGAGTGTCACATCAAGCCCAGGTGGCCGCTTTAACACCCATGTCCTGGGTAGCACTGCACCATATAATAGGGACTTATAATCAGGTTAAAGTTCTTTGCTAATTACGGTTACTCATTCACACATATCGGTTTTAGAGAGAGAGCACTGGCACTCCACCAGGGAGGAGTTTCCATGGGCGTTGCATGGGTGTTCCCACATAACATCCATGGATTTTGACGCATTCCCAGATTCACGAGAAGTGGTAGACCTGGGAATGCACAAAAAAACGTCAACTCCACAGTTGAGGTGTAACAAGGAGAAATATGTTTATTTCTCTTAGCTTTTTCCTCTTTCCAGGTGTGCTGCATTCTTTAGCACATATAAAAAGAGGAACACAAAGCCTCAGGGGATCGTTTATGTGCAGGAAGGTGCCCATTCCCTGCACAAAAACATTCCTCTTTACAACACAGGCACCCGTGCACCATGGTGCAAGGGTACCCGCATTGGTGCCAGGCACCCAAAAGAGCGTCAGCATAGGGGAAAAGGCAGGAATGTGTAGTATTGACTTAAATGCGGTGCAATCCTGCCCTTTCCCTGTCACGCAGCGCAGCAAGGTGACTTGATCCACTGCATGACTTGGCCATAAATATGGCCCTAAGTTTCATCGTCATTGATCAAGGTACACAGGTCATTGGCTTTGGGTGCCATTTTGTGTTTTTGGAGTTTGCAACCTCAGTAAATAGTCTCCCAACACCACCACATTTTTTTAAACTAATAAAGTTTTAGACTGCCTTGGAGGATTCTACCTCTAAGACTGGAGAGTCTTAGACGCAGTAGTGGCAGCTGCTGAATTGGGTGGTGGGGCGGGGGAGAGAAGGGGAGCCAAAGGGGGAACAGAGGGGGAAAAAAATAAATGAAAAGACTTACATGTGTGCCGCCAGCTGCCGCCTCTCTTCCGACGTCTTCTCCTTCCTGCAACAGGAAGCACACAGCCTCCCAGAATCCCCTGGCCAATCATAACGCTGCAATGCAGTGCTGTGATTGGTCTTAGCACCGTGGTTTGGCACTCAGATGGGAACAGGCAGGTTGTGCATATTCCCTACCAGGCTGTGTAATTCAGCCTGGTGGGTAACATGCAAAGTACGCAGGATGGTTTGGCAGGCCCAAGAGGGCCAAACCGTCCTGCGCACTTTAGAGTGTGCCTAACACTCCTCCCCCGGCCCCTGCTCTTGCCAGGCCAGCCCAGCCCCACCTGCCTATCCTCCTGCACCTAAGCAGGAAGGAAAACTAAACTGATAATAACAACAGTTATTATCATTTTAGTTTTTCTTTTTAGACTACTCCCAGATCAGTGGGGCAACGCTCCTCCGCCGTAGCGGAGGAGCCGCAGCTGTGTAGAGCGGGAACTCTGCCCCTTATGTGGCTGATCAATTATTTTTTTTTGGGGGGTGCTGCTCTTGCACAATGCTTATCACCCCAAAGGGGTAAGAAAGTGGCACTCAATGCCAACATAATTGCTCCGTCCAGTTCGTTATTGTTAAAGTTGGTACAAAATTCATTTAAAAAACAATGAGTTTACACTGTCACATCTCCCTTTCCTGCAAAGGTTTGAACTCTGTTTTAAAGGTTGTGTTGGGGTGTTTTCAACTCCCGCTCTACATGCATCTGGAACTAGTGGAAACATTACCTTCATTGACACGTTTCTGTCACCAGTGCAATAATAGCGCCATTGTCACAGCAGTGCAGATGCAGCACGCACCCGCTCCATGCTGCTAAGAGACGAGACACGTCTTTGAAGCTATTATGAAAAGCATAGTTGTCTGGACTGTTCGGCCAGACAGACAGTTCGCGGGCTAGGAAAATGAGCCAATAACTGAGTGTTTCTTTCATGTCTTTCAGGGTAAAGTAACCTATATTGGAAGATGCCAACTGCAGATTTATAAACTACAAAAAATATATTGTTGCACTCCTGTATGAATAAAAAACGTATGAATTTGTGGCTGGTAAATATAATATCAGGAAGGTTTCACAATGACGCTCCATTCTACAGTTGAACTGTGCATTTATTGGCTGCCTTCTAATCGTACCCGAGTTTCAGGCATTTAGGGCCCTATTCATGATTTTTGAGGCGGAGGGCAGCACAGCAAGTCACTTAGCTGTACTGCCCTGCATCACAGGAAAAGGGCAGGAATGGAACGCATTTATCCAATATGTGGCCCCGTTTTGGCAGCCTTGCGCCAACACAAGGGAAAACAATGGTGCAAAGGTGCCAGTGTTCTAGGCAGGATTTTTTATGCAGGAAGGAGCACCTTTCTACACAAACACAATCCTTAGCAGTTTCTTCCTCCTTCCATGTGTGCTGCAGCACACATAGATAGAGGAATAACGAGGATAATTGAACACATTTCTCTTTGTTAGGCCTCTCCTGGGGATGTGTTTCTTTTTGGCACATTCTCAGGTTTACTAGGCTTGGTAAATCTGGAAATATATTTTTTTAAAAATGGGAACACCCATGTAAAGTGGCTTTGGGTGGCTTCAAAAATCTGACTTACGGTTTGCGTCGCTCTTGCACCACATTGCGTGGTGCAAGAGCGACGCAAACCGGGTCCTAAAAATGGCTCTCAATGTTCTGACATTGCCATTTGCTGTCGATTTTTATTGTTTTCATCGTGTTAGAGTTTATCCTTGTTTATGGTTTGGTCGTTTAAAAAATAAATTGCAACTAGTATATTTCCACGTGTATTTACCTTAAATGTGTACCTGCTCTCTTCCATGTCTGATACCTTTTAGCATGTTAAATTGCTATTTAGGTGACATGCATCGTTTTCACAGTGGTCAAATATACAGTACCATGTTACAGAATAACACTTTAGAATAATATTCCGGGATTTCGGGGAGTCCAACGCTACTAACACTTCTCTAACAGCTGGAGGAGTACATATATCCCCCCTGCAGCCATTCCAAGCACCCCAGACCTTCCCCCACTTTCCGGGGCACCCTCTGGCAACGTAGACTGACCTCTCCCTGAACATGCACCAGTCTAGATCCCCCATCCACTTCCCAACCTGGGGCACCTGACTGGCACCCACAACTGAGCAATGTTATGCTTGGCAATCATGCACGTCAGGGTCACCCATTGTTTCCCGTGTGAGGTCAGGTCTGTAGGTTCCCAGATATTCAGAACACATCGTCGGATCTCCAGCACCAACTCCACCCCCATTACCTCTCGGATCTTATTGTGGATTTTAACCAAGTATTCCCGTATTTCTACGCAGTGCCACAAGATGTGCATGAACGTCCCCATCTCCCCACATACCCTCCGACACTCCCCACTCTCCGCCAAACCCATCCGCACCAGCCGAGGTCCCGTGGTGTAAGACCGGTGAAGAATCTTCAGTTGCACCAACCTAAGCCTCATTTGGATGGCCACTACTTTCGGGGAGGTGACTGCCTCTCTCCAGTCCTCATCGTCTAATACTAGGCCATCGGCGCCCCACTGCTCCCTAAGTATCACCAATGGATCCCCCATATGGTTGATCAGTTTTTTGTATATCAGTGAGATTGTTTTTTCCGGGATATGGCCGTCCAAGACCCGGTCTTCCAATGGGGAGGCCTCCGGAAGTGTGGTGCCTCTGGGGATATTTCCAAGTAGGGCATGTCTGACTTGGAGGTATCGGTAACGCTCACTCTCCTGCAGATGGTATATACCCTGCAAGGCGTTGAAGGTAAGGATCCCATCTTTCCCCCAAATGTCCTTAACCTGTGAAATCCCGATGACATCCCATCTTTCAAAGCCCTTTGTTTTCCACAAGCTGCCCAATCTCTCTGAGCTCCACAACGGGGTCGCCAGAGTAAGTCTCCCCTCCCATTTAAGGAAGCGAGTAGCGGCATGCCATACATGGACCGTGTGTGCCGCTGGCCCGACAAGGGGAAATCAGCCTCTCCTAGCATACAGAGCCCTAGTGAAATTCCCCCCCCCGGCAGCTGGTCACGGTCCATCGCATATCCGGGGTCCAGAGGAGACCCGTAAACAGCGTGGTTTATTGCCGCCAGTTGGGAGGCCCAGTAGTATTTCCGGAGGTCCGGCAAGCCGATTCCTCCGTCGTACCTGGAAAGAGTAAGCTTGGAAAAAGCTATGCGGGGCCTGCCTTCCCAGAGAAGCTGTCGTTGGAGGGACTCTATTTCCGTGAAATATGAAGGGGGCACCGGGTCCATTGTGTTCTGAAGCGCATATAAAAAGCGGGGAAGAGTCATCATTTTAAACAACACCGCACGACCCAACAGGGAGAGCGGAAGCGACTTCCATCTCGCCACATCCCTGCGAAATCTGGCCAGGGGAGGACCTAGGTTATTATCATATCTCAACTTCGGGTCCATAGTCACATATATGCCCAGGTACCGAAATCCCACCGGCTCAACTCGTACTGGTCAGGAGCTCGGAATGACCGGGGGGTCTCCCCTGAGGACGAATTGCACAGATTTCACCCAGTTAATGGCGAAGCCAGAGTACCTCCCGAATAAGGCCAGGACATCCAAAAACCTAATCAGTGATTCCCTGGCAGTAGTGAGATAAAGCAGAATGTCATCTGCGTACAGCGAGATCTTATCTTCCCACTCCGGCGTCCAATGTAGTCCTTTGATCGATAGGTCCCAACGAACCCATGCCGCTAGTGGCTCAAGCGCCAGCGCAAATAATAGTGGGGTCAGAGGACACACCTGTCGTGTACCCCTATCCAGAGAGAAGTCGACGGATTTGTGATTGTTCACCACAACCCGGGCAAGGGGACCCCTATACAAGAGACGGACCCAACCTATCAATTCGCGGCCGATACCCAACTTCCCAGGCACTCTCACACCTGCTCGGTTCCTACTAACTGCCCGATTTGATAAGCGGCTGCAGTGGCCAGATAAGGTGAATCCGGAAGAATTAACTTTTCTTCTCCTTGTGGAATTGAAAAGGAAATATCCACACAGCAGAATGGTTAAGGTCACCCGGTGCAGAAAAGAAGATTTGTCCAATTCGCCATGGCCATATTTTAGCTGCACGAGTAGGCGGGGACACAGCCCACCTTTCTGAAAAGAGATGTGTGATTGGGAGTGCCTGTGGGAGAGGGCTATGGCCCAAATCTGCAACTCCAAGGACAGGAAGATGATCAACGTTCGGAGGAACGGTTCACATGAATGAGGCCATTTACTACTGGCCTTCGTGCCATCACTGCCAGGGCCACGGATCATGTTTGGCTAGGTCTGGCCCACCCGGCCCACCCATTAGGACCGGGCGTGCTCCCAGGTCATAAACTCCCCCTTCACTTCTTCCAATTCATCCCTCCTCTGGAAGTGGACATATCTGTCCTTGTAAAGCATCAATGCTGGTAGGCCGTCACCCACCACCTGAACATGAGCTGTGACATCCCACCGGCGCTGGCCACAGTGTACTGTAAAGACACAGTAGCAGAGAAATGTAGTGCAGCCGTAACCTTCACTGTTGCGGACAATGCAGCCGAATGTATTCTTTTGGGCTTCACATGGGGCTCCAACTGGGCACATGGGTTCCGTAGTGTGCGGGGATCCAAACTGAATTTCTGTTTGATTTTGATGCCCTCCATCATCGACAGGTTGAAGGATGAGTGGTCTCCTCCTACGTATGTCACGGTATACATGCATGAGCTGAGTTATAGATGAGATGTGGTGAACAGCTTACCCGGAGACTCACACAAACACAACATTGAAGGGACTCATGGTCACGTGGAATGCACAAGTGACCTGCATTAAGACGTTGTTTCTCTCTGCTCAATTGCCATACTAACAATACAACATCCAAAGAAGTCGATGTGTATGGCATATACTACACTGCTACATGAGGGATGAGCTGCCATGTGGTTTAGATGGCACAGCACTTGTGTTTCCCACTTTCAGTGCTGATTTGCATGTAACTGCTGTCTCTGCACGGCCGCAAACATTAGTCCCCCTAATCACGACAACATTGCAGAATAAGGGCAGTGAGTGTAATCTGGACAACACAACATGGATGTACAACACAGGGAACAGACACATGTGGACCTCATGGGGTTAGTCCTGCATGAGTGTGTGAGGATTTAGCATCACAGACATTGCAATGTTCACCTGAATGAGGCACAAATGCACATTGATTGTGTATACATGCCCACATGGCTGCCAATGTCCTATGATGTGGGTCAGAGCTATGTTTGTTTGTTCCACATGTGCACTCCTATGACCTGTGTGAGGACATGTACAGGCAATGGCAGCTGGGCAGACTGCATACATGTGTTGGAAGGGCTAGTGATTACAAGTATGTCTGGTTTGCAGACGATGGACACCTATTATTATCTGTCTACATCCCCGGCCCTTCACAAGATGAACCCTGGCCAAGAGGCGGCAGTCAGATGTCAAGGGATATACAAGTGATGTTCATAATTTGCAGACAGCATACTCCTAGGCCACCTGCACACATTTTCGCCAACATTTGACGGTTCTAGCGGCCGTTTTGGGCTAAATTGGGGTTAGGGAATTTCATCCCACGGCGGCCATCTTTAGTGTGGCCCAGAGCGGTGTGAGCGCTCTAGTGGAACATATAAAGGAGCCCTGTGACAGTGCTCGTGTGATTCTTGCCTGCAACCACTTGGAAACGTTATTTGTGAAGGGACAACATTTATTCAGTCTCTGTTACCTGTTTTCGAGTCATTTTACTCGTTTTACTCGTTTTTTAAAATTGTATATTTCCACTCTGTATTTGCAGACAGCATACTCCTAGGCCACCTGCACACATTTTCGCCAACATTTGACGGTTCTAGCGGCCGTTTTGGGCTAAATTGGGGTTAGGGAATTTCATCCCACGGCGGCCATCTTTAGTGTGGCCCAGAGCGGTGTGAGCGCTCTAGTGGAACATATAAAGGAGCCCTGTGACAGTGCTCGTGTGATTCTTGCCTGCAACCACTTGGAAACGTTATTTGTGAAGGGACAACATTTATTCAGTCTCTGTTAGCTGTTTTCGAGTCATTTTACTCGTTTTACTCGTTTTTTAAAATTGTATATTTCCACTCTGTATTTGCAGACAGCATACTCCTAGGCCACCTGCACACATTTTCGCCAACATTTGACGGTTCTAGCGGCCGTTTTGGGCTAAATTGGGGTTAGGGAATTTCATCCCATGGCGGCCATCTTTAGTGTGGCCCAGAGCGGTGTGAGCGTTCTAGTGGAAGATATTAAAGGAAACGGTTACCCTATCGCGCTAGCGGTGCGTTTGCGGAAGCGCCGTCCCTAGTGCCGGAGTCTCGCCTGAGTCAGCGCGTCTGCGCCCGTCCGCGCTCTGACGGGCTTTGGGCTCTGGCCAGTTCCCTATTTACATTTGTGAGTAACTTGTGTTTTGTTTTTCTTTTCACACCATGGTCCTTTCCTATTCTGCAGAGGAACTATATTTATGGCGCCGTACTTCTAAAAAGAACTGCACTGTATGTACACTGCCCTTCCCCAAATTTAAATGTCACCAATGCGGATTTGCTCTGGGAATGCCAGCGAGCTGCAGATCGCTCAAGCACCACTGCAGACGCAGTAGGCCTGTCTCATTAAAAACTGTCCCTTCACACTCCTCTTTACAGTTCTGGAGTGTTAATTGCAGATCTCTCCCACAACACAAGTATAATATCTTTGACTTCATCACTGATGAGCAACCGGATGCGGTGTTTCTTACGGAAACCTGGCTACATGACAGTTCTGGCCCCGATATTGCCGCTGCAATTCCCCCTAATTATGTCATCGTAAGAAAGGATAGGGTCTCTGGTAAAGGGGGGGGGATAGCCATGATCTTTAAATCTAAGTACACCTGCAAATTTGAAGACATTTCTCTTAAAGGTTGCGAGGCAGCCCTGTTTAGGTTAACTATTAGTCCTCAGTTTACAATGACAGGTTTATTAATCTATCGCCCTCCTGGGAATGCTAATTCCTGGGTTTCTTCTTTGCCAGATTTCCTTGCCCCTTTGCTGCTTAGAGCAGCCAACTTCACGATTCTTGGGGATTTAAATATCCATATTGAAGATTCTGATTGTACGTCTAGTAAACAGCTTATTTCTATTCTTGAAGTCTTCAACATTCAGCTACTGAACTCTGCCCCTACACACCATGCTGGTCATTTATTAGATCCCATCCTGTCAAATATGCAGTTGGACTGCTCTCAGAAAGCACGTCCAATAGAATGGTCCGACCACTTTGCTGTTCCTTTTTCACTAGATACTACCAGGATAGTATCACAGACCAGAAAGGGTACAGATAAACGGACACGCAGTTGGGGGAAAATTAATATGCCAGAACTTAATAAACAATTATTGAGGACACTTCCTAACACTGACCTACCTCTCTCTGCACTAAACTGCGCAGTTGGTCAGTGGTTAAATAATGCTGTTGATCTCACGCTTCCTTTGACATCTAAGAAAACTATGCCTCATCACCCTCCTGCACCATGGTTTTCCGACAAGCTTAAGTGCCTTTGCACTCAATGTAAGACTCTAGAAAGAAAGTGGAGGTATAATTATTCCCCTACTCGCAAAGTAGCATAGAGAGAAGCTCTGAAGGGCTATCATAAAAGCTGCAAAACAGCCAGAGCAGACTTTACTAAAAAAATAGTTGCAGATGCACAAAACTGCCCTAAGGTGCTCTTCTCAGTTGTAAAAAAACTGACAGGAGCAGACTATTCCTGCGCCCCCCGCGCTTGATGCGGTTCAATGTCAATCCTTAGCTGACTTTTCATCAAGAAAGTCGACATGATTTATGATCTTTTCACCCCGTCACCGGTGGTAACATCTTCTGGATCTGGCTCTGTTCAGTCATCTGCTAGTGTCGATGACGGCGCCAAACTCTCTGTATGGCAGCCACTAGACAATGTTTCTTTTTCTTCTTGTCTAAATAGTGTGCGCTCTGGTTCTCCGTGCGATGCACTTCCAGTGAAAATACTGAAACAACTAGATTCCTCCATCCATCAGATCTTTGTTAAATTGTTAAATACCTCACTTACTGAGGCATATGTCCCCCAGCCATGGAAACACGCTATGGTAGTGCCCTTGTTAAAGAAGACTGGTGCTGATATTTTGAATCCTGCTAACTTTCGCCCCATATCCTTGTTACCCATCTTTTCTAAAGTGTTAGAGAGACACATTAATACCCAGCTTACTGAACTGGTGGAAAGTTCTGGCTTCTTACACTCATCCCAGTCTGGTTTCCGGTCCCGCCACTCGACCGAGACTGCCCTTCTTGGGGTAACAGAGAGTCTCCGACACGGTGTCGATCAGGGTGAAACTATGGCGCTCATCCTGTTGGATTTGAGCGCAGCTTTCGACACCGTGTCACATTCCATCCTTCTCGACTCTCTGCGGTCTCTCGGTGTGACTGGTATGGCCTTAGCCTGGGTGGCCTCCTTCCTTGGTGAGCGAACCTTTCAAGTGTTCTCCCCTAAGGCTGCATCAGCGGTTTGTCCATCAGCGCGGGGTGTCCCCCAAGGGTCAATACTCAGCCCCCTGTTGTTCAATCTTTATGTAAAACCCTTGGCTAACATCGTAGAGCAGGCGGGGCTGACTCTGTTCTCTTACGCGGATGACACCCAGATTGTCTTTTCCCTATCAGGGCGAGACGAGAATAACCCCTCTGCACTAAAGTCGGGCCTCGCTCTTGTGGCTGACTGGATGCAGAGGAACTGTCTCAAACTGAATGGGGAGAAGACAGAGGTGGTCATTCTGGGTAAAAATAAGAACCTCTGGGGCCCTCAGCACTGGCCAAATGAGATGGGTTCACTCCCTGTACCCACACATGCTGTACGTAATTTGGGTGTCCAAATTGACGACAAGCTAACAATGAAGCAGCAAGCCACTAAGGTCGCAGCAACCTGTTTTTCTACTCTTAGGTGGCTACAAAAGATCTTATGGATGCTTCCCATTCCCTCCCGTAGGACGGTTGTCCAGGCATTGATAACATCTCGCCTGGACTATGGCAATATATTATATCTGGGCGCTGATGTAGCCACTGTTAAAGTATTGCAGGTTGTACAAAATGCAGCTGCGCGACTTCTGAAGAATGTTCCTAGAAGAACTTCGGCATTATCTGCCTTGCATGATCTTCATTGGCTTAAGATCTCTAGCCGCATAAAGTTTAAGACACTGTGCTACATGTTTAGAATCAAGCAAGGCATTGCACCCACATACCTACAAAAGCTGGTGCAACCTTACAGGCCCAAACGTGCCTTAAGATCTTCGGAAATTGGGAACTTCATCATACCAAGATTTAAGCTGGTAAGGATGGGGGGACGTTCTTTTTCCTACCTTGGTCCCAAATATTGGAATGCCCTGCCCACAGCCATTAAATTAGAGACCAGTCTTCTTCGCTTTCGTAGAGCACTGAAAACGCTGTTGTTCACATAAGTAGCTGGTTCCAGTATTGCTGGCTTATTTGACATCATCTTCTCCAGTCTGTCCCTAGCGCCGGGAAACCCACTGTGGGTAGCTGTGCGCGGTAAAAGTTCAAATAAATAAAATAAATAAAATAAATAAATAAATAATTTGGATGTTCCATTGCACAACTATGGTACAGTGCGAGAGACCTTTGTCCTTTTGGACTCCTTCACCAATTCAGTACATGCTGGCAATGAAGCATGATAATGTATGTAATTTCTCTCTACTTTCTTGGCATACCATGTTCCACTCTCTCATACCTTCACAGTGTAGAGAGCAGCTGGTCACTGTTCTAGTTGTCCGGATGTACCAGCCACTCACAGAGGGCTGGATTACCCCCCACCCCACAGCCACCCAGCACAGGCGTCACTGGACCTATGACCCTGCCAGCAAACGGGGCGGGACGCACGTGCCCTGGACCAGTTCTCCCATGCAAGTACAGTGTCTGTGTGTGTGGTGACTTGATATGCCTGGGGGCCTTGTGGCCCACAACATTACACATGGGGTGCACCAATCACTTTAGGCAAATGAGTTGTGATGTGTGATGCAATTTGCATGGCGACAATGCAAATGCAGTATGTGTTCACATGCGCGGCGCTGGCATCCACAGCGATCACACGCATTGGCCCCAATTAAATGATGCAGGATTTGGGTGGCAGCTTCTCCGCCGCCGCAGTGTGGCAACCACTTTGCGAATCAGCCATCAGCCAATGTGAGCCTTCAACGGCGTACATATTTTGAAATTTTGTGTGGGCGTGCTCTGCAACTACGGGGCTTGGCAATGGCCCCAATTGCCTTCAGGGACACAGAGGGTCACTCGTGAGGATTGGGTGGGCATCGCACTTTGCATTTGGCAGGGTACCACATTCATCGTGGTGCTGCAATGCTTGCTGGGAGTAGTTGTTTAGGGGTTGCATGTGTGGCGATGTTTCGTACGTAACTCTGTTGTTGAGCGCCACTGCGTCTTGTCTGCCGGAGGTGCAGCACGTAGAGCAGCAGGAGGCCTGTCTCGCAGGAACCATGGTGGCTCTGGGGGGTTAGATGGGTTCTGTATCAAATTTTCCTCTGTGTTGTTGTTTTTCCGCCATCCGCGAAGTGGTGGTTTTTACGCGGCAGTGGGAAGGGCTGTCTGCAACATTATAATCTGTTTGGCGGACGGAACGTTGTTCCGCAGAGCGGGGCTGCTCTAATGGCTCTGTCCGCCACCCTTGCGTATGAAAAAAAGGTGCTGAGCCTGAAAGACCGCGCTGGATGATAAATTGGCTCTGTTGGACCATTGTAATTTGGTGGTCGCAATTACCGCGCCTGGAGCGGAAAAATTGACGTTTTCCGCCACCAGCCTGGATTGCCTTCCGTCCGGCATCGTAATTAGCCACTCAGTGTTGATTTCTGAAGATGTCTCCATATACACAGATTAAAATGATAGTAGCAACCCTGAATTGATGTGTGTGGGTAGGATTTTAGGATTGCATTTTTCATTGCCTGCTCAAAATCAATAATTATTTTTGGGGGGAAATAATTATTGGTTTCTTGTTTAATTTTTTATATATATATATATATATATGTATATATTCACTGAAAAAACCATAGGTTATAGACCATATATAGTTAGGAATTAGCATTTAAAAAACCTTATTTTACTCACACAAAACCATTGAAATTCCATATATAGTTAGTTGTACTAACTATATATCGCGCACCCGCAATCCACTGCTGATCATGTCACATATTACATCATTCATGACATGGTCAGTGACATCACTGATGGCATCACTGATGACATCTCAAATGACATCACTGATGACATCACTGATGACATCTCAAATGACATCACTGTTGACATCACTGATGACTACATCCAGTGACTGTATAATTCTGTAAAGTTAAAATATGTCTTACATATTGAAGAATGAGTGGATGTATAAGTGTCTTGATGAAGGATTTAGTAGGGGCATGACTGACTGTATGAGTGACTGATTAAATGTGTCTCACTGAGTGCATGGGTTAGTGACTAAACTGTCTTAATTTGTGCATCATTATGTCTGTTGTTCTGTAAACTGCTGCATGTGTTGATCAGTAGCTATATGATTAACTATATGGGTTATTGATTGGTTGCCCAAGCATTTGTATGGGAGACTGAGTGTGTGTGTGGGTGGCTGGGAGGTGTATGACTCTCTGCATAAATGTGTGAGCAGTTGATTCACTAGATGTATGGGTTCAAAAGTGCATGTGGAAACAGCTGTATGGGCGGTTGACTGTGTGCATGAGTGTATTGGTGAGTGAATGGATATCTCAGTGCTACATGTCAAAGTAAGTACATATGTAAAATACAGTACATGTGAGAGTTGACATATATAAATAACTGTGCATAAGAGCCAGTGAATGTGTGAGTGGCTGTATGGATCATTGTGAACTTGTATCCAGGATTGTATAAGTGAGTAAATATGTTTTAGTATATGTTTGAATAAGTAAGGTGTGTATAACTGTATAGTTGAGGAAATGGAGGTGTGATTGATTCTTTGCATGACTGACTAAGTGTCTGAGTAACTCCATGGATGAGTGACAGTCTGTGAGTGTCTGTTTACACTGAGTGTATCTAAGGTTATATTAGAGTCTGAAGAGGTTCATCGTATTATCACATGAATGATGTCATCAGTGATGTGATCAGTAATGTCAAATGAGATGTCATCAGTGATGTCATCAGTGATGTCATTTGAGATGTCATCAGTGATGTCATATGAGATGTCATCAGTGATGTCATTTGAGATGTCATCAGTGATGTCATCAGTGATGTCATTTGAGATGTCATCAGTGATGTCATCAGTGATGTCACTGACCATGTCATGAATGATGTAATATGTGACATGATCAGCAGTGGATTGCGGGTGCGCGATATATAGTTAGTACAACTAACTATATATGGAATTTCAATGGTTTTGTGTGAGTAAAATAAGGTTTTTTAAATGCTAATTCCTAACTATATATGGTCTATAACCTATGGTTTTTTCAGTGAATTTTCAAGGTTTTGTAAATGCTAATTCCTAACTATATATGGTCTATAACCTATGGTTTTTTCAGTGAATATATATATATATATATATATATATATATATATATATATATATATATATATATATATATGTAACATTTCTATGGCAAAATGAAACCCCTCATTTTGTTCCTTTGCAAATTAAATGTTTTAAGTGTTAACACTTTATTCCAATCAAGATGACTTCAGGTGTGCCATACTTTTGTCATAAGTAAGACTGTTAGCGCTCTAGTTATTCTTTAGAACACTCTGGGACATTCTGTCACTGGGCTATAGTTGGGCTACATCTAGCTGATATTTGGGCTACACTTGGGCTCTTTTGTCTCTGGTGGCCATCTTTGGGCTACATTGGGCTACATTGGGCTACATTGGGCTACATTGGGCTACATTGGGCTCCAACATATATATAGCCCAATGTAGCCCAATATATATTTTTCAAAGTTAATTTTCGTAAAAACCACTGGAGCATATATCTTGAGACATAGCAAAGGCACATCGGGCTACCAGTCCCTACAATTTTGCCAAGTTTTGTGGAAATCCATTCAGCCGTTCGGGCTAAAAGTGAGTCCAACCGCCCTATGGAAAACTCAATGTTAAAAACACGTTTTGGGACCCCCCTTTTTTCTCGGCCCCCGCTCTACGAAACCCCCCCAAATTTTTAGGGGCTGCTCAGTAACAAAATGTGCCATTTTCCTGAAAATTTCAGCCAATTCCGTCCACAAACGCCAAAGTTATTAGACATAGAATTTTCAGAAATCCCATAGAGAAAAAATCCTAACTATATATACCTACTGGCTATCGCCAGTAGGTTATATATATATATATATATATATATATATATATATATATATATATATATATATATATATATATATACATATACATATATATATTCACTGAAAAAACCATAGGTTATAGACCATATATAGTTAGGAATTAGCATTTAAAAAACCTTATTTTACTCACACAAAACCATTGAAATTCCATATATAGTTAGTTGCACTAACTATATATCGCGCACCCGCAATCCACTGCTGATCATGTCACATATTACATCATTCATGACATGGTCAGTGACATCACTGATGACATCACTGATGACATCTCAAATGACATCACTGATGACATCACTGATGACAACATCCAGTGACTGTATGTTTCTGTAAAGTTAAAATATGTCTTACATATTGAAGAATGAGTGGATGTATAAGTGTCTGGATGAAGGATTTAGTAGGTGCGTGACTGACTGTATGAGTGAGTGATTAAATGTGTCTCACTGAATGCATGGGTTAGTGACTAAACTGTCTTAATTTGTGCATCATTATGTCTGTTGTGATGTAAACTGCTGCATGTGTTGATCATTAGCTATACGAGAGGCTATATGTGTTATTAATTGGTTGCCCAAGTATTTCTATGGGAGATTGAGTTTGTGTGGGGGTGGCTGGAAGGTGTGTGACTCTGTGCATAGATGTGTGAGCAGTTTATTCACTAGGTGTATGAGTTCAAGAGTGCATGTGGAAACAGCTACATGGGCAGTTGACTGTGTGCATGAGTGTATTGATGAGTGAATGGATATCTCAATGCTACATGTCATAGTAAGTACATATGTAAAACACAGTACATGTGAGAGTTGGCATATATAAATAACTGTGCATGAGAGCCACTGAATGAGTGAGTAGTTGTATCGATCATTGTGAACTTGTATCAGGGATTGTATAAGAGAGTAAATATGTGTTAGTATATGTTTCAATAAGTAAGGTGTGTTTAACTGTATAGTTGATGAAATGGAGGTGAGATTGTTTCTTTGCATGACTGACTGGGTGTGTGAGTAACTCCATGGATGAGTGGCAGTGTGTGAGTGTCTGTATACACTGAGTGTATCTAAGGTTATATTAGAGTCTGAAGAGGTTTATCGTATTAGCACAAGAATGATGTCAAATGAGATGTCATCAGTGATGTCATCAGTGATGTCATTTGAGATGTCATCAGTGATGTCATCAGTGATGTCACTGACCATGTCATGAATGATGTAATATGTGACATGATCAGCAGTGGATTGCGGGTGCGCGATATATAGTTAGTGCAACTAACTATATATGGAATTTCAATGGTTTTGTGTGAGTAAAATAAGGTTTTTTAAATGCTAATTCCTAACTATATATGGTCTATAACCTATGGTTTTTTCAGTGAATTTCAATGGTTTTTTAATAGCAAATATCATAAGCTGTCGAATGTCAAGTACGTGGTAAGTAAAAACATTTTCGTGTTTATGCACACTGATCTGCTTTGAATGCTGCCCCCCACCCCTCATTTCTATTAGGAGTACTCTCTCTTTGCAGATAGTGAAGGGTAGTTAACGCAGGCCTTTGCCCCCGTTGTAATCCGTCGTGCCTGCTTCTCTCTCCATTTGATTGATTGTTCTCTTTGGTTCATTCTCTATTTACAAACAAGCACAGAGTCGCAATACTCTGTTTAGTCTTTGCAGATAGCGAAAAATCGTGTAAAAAAACAAAAGGAATCGAGCAAAATCAGTAGGCCACTAATGGGATCTCTTTTTGACCTCCCTAAAATAGAAACATTAGGAACAACCTGTTGATAATACCAATGTGTATGTACATAAGCGGCGTTCATTTGTGTTCACAGTACCCCTTCTTGATTGTTTGAATCGAGCATTGAATTGTTCGAAGTTGGTTCTCTTAAGAATCTTCTCTGCCTGCAAACGAGGAAGAATAGGAATATTCTCTCTCCCTTTGCAGATAGTGAAGGGTAGGTAACGCAAACCTTTAACACGTCGTGCCTATTTCGTTCCTCATTGATTGATTGTTTCCCCAAACATTGACTGTTTGGGAATTGGTTCTTTTTGGAGGTATTCCCTGTTTGCAAATATACGTAGGAAAATCTTTGCAAATAGTGAAAGGGTACGTAATGCGGACCTTTCTCCCCCGTTGTAATCTGTCATGCCTATCTACTCCCCACTGATTGATGCACCTGTTTCACCCGGACCATTTACTAGAGATACGTCATCTGGCCCGACCAGAGAGCACCCCTAGTGAAAAGGACATATGCAATAATAACGAAGTGATCACTGTATCCTGTTAACAGAAACTTTAGCATGAAACAACCTGGAAAGAAAAGAATAGGAAAACGAAAATCAGTAGGCCACTGATGAACATGAACTTTTATTAAACAACGAACAAAGAAACGATAACATAACGTAATGATAAAACCTATTAATGTCCTAGAAACAAGAAAACGTTAGAAATATGCCAGTGGTGAGAGACCAGAAAAACAGTAAGAGAAACCAAATCACCCCTCGCTGTCCGACCGCCTGCCACGCCAAAAAAATCGATAGACTAGGGAAAATGCAAGTCAGTAGAACATCCGCCCCCACTCTGGAAACTTCCAAGGTGGGGCAGGGTTGCGGCTACGCCCAGCCGGGAGCAGCCCATATAAGGCGGGTCCTGCTGCCACGCCTCGGCCAGGAGATCCTAACGTAGGGTGTAGCCGGAGGAGAGGCCGAGGCCAGCGGGACCCGGCCAGGGGATTGCCTTTACAACGCTGAAGAGTTGCAGGGGGGGGGATGTCTCCTCGACCCTCCCCTCTCTCTCCCAGTCCTGCCGCGGTGGCCCTTGAGAGTTTCAGGTAGTCCCGCCACATGCTCTTCCGGTCCGGCCACCAACGGTCGGGGGGCCGAGGCCGACGGGATCCGGCTGCAGCCGATAAACCAAGGAACCCGTTCATGGGGCCAGAGCCAGGGGCATCCGGCCGACATCCACCGGAAGCCCGGCCCGAAGACGGACGGGACACTTCTTCTTTCTTGAATAATGGCTGCGACAACACTGGGGGGTGATGTCTTGCACATGCCTCCGACCCCCCCCCCCCTCGTCCTCATCGCCTGGTCCGGCCATAACAAATCTCAAGCGAGACGCCGTGGGGTGCACTGGGAGGGAGAGACGATGCGAACAGACCTCTCCCGCCTCCCCAGTGGAGGCTTCCCACCTGCACCCTCAGCGCTCCAAGCGCCCGGAAAAGGGTTCTTCCACTGTGGCGATGCTACAACGTCTCGCCCGGCAGGGTGGAGCCCGTCCGCTCATTTGACCCCGCGATCGCCAGTAGCTACCGAACTCTCAAAATGGCGGTCGACCTGGCAAGAGCGGGCCCAGCATAAAGAAATGGCCCGGTCACTGGTTGACTCCACCACCGTAGTCCTCCACGACCTTGAAGATTCTAGAGGAGCCGCGGGAGTCTCCGACCCCCGCAGACACCCCCGATGGGGAATGACTGCCATGAACGCCCGTGGAGTGACGAAACTGTATCCGCGGGACGTCGGCGCTCCCATGCTGGCGCCAGCCTCACTTTGAATTACTAGAATCCTGCAGACCTCAGTTCCGGTGAAAGCACAGTGTGACCCGGTAGGAAAAATTGTTGCACCCCCTCCCCTTTTTGACTGATAGTTCAAACCACCGATCCTTTCCTTTGCCCTTTTAACGGAACTTTGGACTGCCTCCCCCTCTTTTACATTTTCTAGAGAAAACAAAACATTAACCACTACATTAGCATAGCAGTTGACACCAGAACTGTTTTCAAATTGAAAACCAACAACATCTTCAACAGAATCCTTTTTGTTTCTGCTGTGACCCTGCTACAGCACAGGCATTGTCCCCAGCAGTAATTCTGCAATGCCGGTAAGAATAGCTGTGGTGCCTACTGGACTCACTCACCCCCGCGGCGCCCCACGCCGTTATTTGCTGGGCGGCAACTTACTAGACATCACTTTCGTGCCATCTAGATTTCAGCGCGTTCTGCTGCCTTGGAACTATTCGCACAACAGACTGCTACTGACGACCCACCCCCAGGCAACATCTTCTGAATTTTCATAATTTGAAAGAACTAGTAACATGTCCTCATCAGGAATTCAAAAGAAATTGCCACGGTCTCTTCGTTGTTTAAATGTTTTTACTGTTTTTGTTTTGTTGTATATATTTATATGTTATTAAAGTTTTATATTCCTACTACTTTGTTGGAGTGCTATATATTTTTAATGTGACACATAATTGTAAAAACTTTGATGTACAAAGAGTCATTCCTAGAATCTTCCGCTTCAGGCTCGGTCCCCTCCCCAATCACAATACAGGATGGTTTTCAGATAGTAGGAACACGTGTGGTGTGACGGATCTCATCGGGTGTGGGCCTTGATCTACTATAACTCCTTTGAAGAGGGGTGATTCTTTACAGCTGGAGCCATAAACTACATCTGCAGGGCTAGCTGATAGCCTGGACAATCGGACACAGAGGAAGAGGAGTGTCAGAGGGTGCGGTAGTGAATAGGGCGAAAGGGAGGTGTCGGGAGGGCACAGAGTGTGATTCTCAGGGAAGAGCAGCGCAGATGGGGGGAGGTTTATTGCCCATGCATAAGACAGAGAGCGGGGGTGACCAGTGCCTGGGGAAGATGCTTGCGAGGGTGGGGAGCCATGCTACGAATCGACAGCGTGCAGAGAGTGGGTCTGGTCAAGGCATCTAAAATGGCTGCCGTGCACGACAAAAGTGTGGCATTTCAAAAAAGGCAAGATGGCGCAAACAATGTTTTTCAACACTTCCTCATTTCCTTCGAATCGAACGTTAACAGACGTTGGTGCATATTACCAAACTTAAGCGATATTTATCGCTAACGATGCTTACCAACGAATTTTTTACCGCTAAGCATCGTCAGAAATTATCGAAGATAAACCTTGCTATTATCAAGGTTTATCGCAAATGCGATAAAAAACGGCCGCAATGCATGAATATCGCTAAAAAGTCAGCGATATTCATGCATTACCGAGCTAATGCTCTTAGCCATGTTATCCACCTCCCATTGGATAACATGGCTAAGAACTGCTCAGGGCAGGTGTTACTTTTTGGAGATATTCGCGCTTAGCGCGAATATCTCCAAAAGTTGGTAATAGGAGATATATATCTTGCATGTTGTAATGCAAATTATTGTGGTATATGGAACTCATACCATAATCTCTCAGGAAAGCAGAAACTGATCCTTTTGGGACCGCCTGAGAAGGCCTAGGGGGTGAGGGGTACTCTACTTTGCCCCCTTTTCACGTTCCGAACTATTTTATTTTACTCTCTTCTGTAATTACACAAAATAGCAGCGATAAGATGCATCAGAGACACACAGTGAGAGAAAGGAGGCCGGAGATGAAGAAGAGATGTCAAATACACATTGGAGATAATATAGTGGGAGAAGGGAAGTAAATATGAGTAAACTTACCATGTAACATACATTTGTTGCACTCTATACTATAAGTCTCATTTTATACTACAATCACTTCGCTACAACCTCATAAATTAAAAATAAAAATGAATAATGTCTCAAACAATTTTTGATTTCTAAATTTAAATGTATTCTTTAGAATTTTCTAAATTTGAAAGAACTAGTAACATGTCCTCATCAGCAATTTCCTCTTCAATCATCTCATCTGGAATCTCCTCATTAAAAGTCTGCAATGATGATTCTTGTAACTCTATGGTCTCCAAACATTCGATAAATTCGCCATCAACAGATTGATCAAAAAAATCATTCAAGTCATCTCCTCCTTGTGACAATATTTCATTATTGGTGCTGTCAATTTCAATCAATGTAGTGGAATCATTCAAGTCATCTCCTCCTTGTGACAATATTTCATTATTGGTGCTGTCAATTTCAATCAATGTAGTGGAATCATTCAAGTCATCTCCTCGTGACAATATTTCATTATTGGTGCTCTCAATTTCAATCAATGTAGTGGAATCATTCAAGTCATCTCCTCCTTGTGACAATATTTCATTATTGGTGCTGTCAATTTCAATCAATCTAATGAAATCATACAAGTCATCTCCTCCTTGTGACAATATTTCATTATTGGTGCTCTCAATTTCAATCAATGTAGTGGACAATGCAAAAGAAATTGCCACGGTCTCTTCATTGTGAGCCATTTTATTTTGAAATTGCTTGCTGTAAATTGCAGAAAAAAATAATCACTTTCATTTATCGTTTTTACTAATACATAATATAAAACTAACTTTATCAAGTATTTAGTATAACAGAAGGACTGCAAATAAATAACAGAAAACATTTTTCAAATTATCTTCAAGTGTACAGCATAGTTCCCCTTACAAATTAACAACTCACCTTTTTAAAAGTAGGAGAAGTGTTAGTACTGTGTAAATCAAACACCAGAAATTCACCACCAAAAATTCCTCACAAATGTACCTCAGACAGTAGTATCACAAAATGGCTGTGGTTTCCTCTCATTTGACATATATACATAACCAATTAACTTTCATCACACACAAATACAAAACCAAAGTAACATTTTAATTGGTTCTAAATTTCAACACTTTCAAATGTGTTTTCCCCATGCAATTTTCCATAGGACATTTACATACGTCTACAGCCTGAATGGCTGAACGGAATTACACCAAACTTGGCAAAATGGTACATCAAACCTAAGAGGTCAGGAAGGATCTACTATGCCCCCTTATGGTCATTTGCCCCTTTGCTTTGGCCTCCTCTTGTCTCTCGATCCTACCGAGAGACAAGATGGCGGCCGCTACGGACTGTTTGGAATGTTGACAGACGCCGGAGAACCAATCAGCTTCGCAAAGCTCCGTAACGCGAAAAGTAAGCGAGTTGAACCAAGCCCTCCTGCTTGGTGGGCTGGTACACAGCTTTAATTACCCTTCGGTAGGAATGTTCAATGGCCTCTCCGGAAGTTAGGAACCACGGTTCTGTTCTTTAACCACAGCTTTATTTACCCTTCTTTGGAATGTTGGAAGTCCTCCCCAGAATTGGGAACTACTGTTCTCTTCTTTAACCACCGTTCTGAATGATGTCCCTATGGTGCCCTCTGAGGGCGAGCTTGGAGAATTGGAGAAGAGGGTGAACATGAGCATGACTGGTGGGCGGAACCACCCACAGGTATGATATCCCTATGGTGCCCTCGTGCCAAATTGTGTTTTCTGATTAGGGGTTGGCTGGGCCCTGTATTTACCCCTTACCACCCAGGCACTGAATTCAGGATTTACTGATAAGCATTGAGGAGTTCGCTGCCAAGGCCATGAGTATATTTGTTAATAAGTTATTACTTGGGGCAACACAATACCCCTATGTCTACCTGCTGACCTTCAGTTGCATAGGAGTGCAACGTCAGCAAGAAATAGGACCCATTGGGGATTTAAAACTACTACTATCTTTGTAATCACAGTTCTGTGTGATATAATCCATTGTGCACAGTGTGCAAATGTGTGCATTTACATTCAGGGGTTGACTAAACCCTTGTTTACCCTCTTCCCCCCACCCAACTTGGCGAGTCCCAAATTTGAGGGTTCAAACTGATAACCATGTGCGGTGTCAGAAAGTAAAATATATACCCCCCTGGAGAGGGACATTGGGCGGGGACAGGGTGGAGCCTTGTGACCGATGGTCCCCCCCCGCCTGAACTAGCACCGTAGGCATGGCCCTCTCACCCATATGCTTTTGGATTGTGAGGACAGGGAGTAAAACATACAGACATATTTACCTACACCTTCTTAAATAGGATTCCAATATGTGCTCTGGTAATTGTCAATATTTGTGCTCCAAACCCATATTTTTCGACACTATTGGAGCCACAGCACACTTTCTGGCACATCAAACTAACGCAATCTACCTGGCTGAATGGCCTCAGGGATTTTTGCTCAAATGCAGGATCTGGTGAACCATTCTCTCATGTTTACAGAGTGCACATCTTCTATAACAATGGCCAAAGGACAATCTACTTAGAACCCCACTCTATTTACACAGTTTGCTGGCAATGTACCCTTCTGCCCCTATTTGGGCAAATGTAACGCTTATACATTGCAAATCCCCCCACCCTACATCTTAATGTGATCAGGGGGAAGGGTCTGTACCCCTAGTATTCTGCTTCATTTCATGTCCTTATTGACTGCAATCCCCTCACAGTGTGACTGGGATCTTTAGATGCTGTGCCGCCCTGCTGATGTCCCCACCTGTACGCAAGTCGTCCAGTTCCAAACTTCTGCTAATGTATACCATAATGCAGACAAGTGGATGGAAAACCTTTTGGGATGGTGGGACAAGAGGAGAACAATATGTACAGATACCTGCCCTTTTCTCGAATAATGGGAACACCAAATGTATTTTATTAATTGTAGCCTTTTGTACTCTAACCCCGTGTTACCCTACTTTGGAACCTCAGCACATGATAGATAACAAACCTACGCATCCCGCCTGGCTGCAGTGGCGATAAGTCAAGCTAAATTAAGCTTAACTGAAGCAACCTGTAACACGCACTGACATACGGAGTGTGCATTTTATGCTGAAATGACCAGACATTTGCACCAACAGGTTTATTGATACAACTATGGTGAACAAATAATAGTGTCCAATCTGGTTCCAGTGAATGTTTGTCTATTGTGCATCTGCCAGTAAGTACCTTGATTTGTTTTGCCTGTCTTAAAATTGCTGCTTCTGTAACACTTCAGGATTATAGAAAGTGTTTAATCTTTTGCGTTCTTCACTGCTGAGTGAGCCCAGTCCATTCACAGATATTTCTTAAAATTTTCCATTTCTGCTGCAAAATGTAATGAGATTGCAAGCACCAATCCCAGGCAAATAAAATGTTAACATATTCTGCCAGGGGACATTGCTTTGAATTCGGCCTCTGTGGTGTGATCCGAACTGCTATGACTAAGCGTCAGTGAGGCCTCAGCAAATCATGTGTACCCGTTCATCTTGTGATACACACCCGCTGTGATAACTAATATGCTCCCTATCCATGGTACTTTGTAGTAAATCAACGATGGTGACAACAGAGGGCCTTTACTGAGCTGTAACCATTGTTGCTTAATCCAGATTTTGAACCTAGTTAGATCGGTTTATTCCCGGAATTAATTGCCCTCCACCAGAATCAAAGACCTGCCTTGTTTACTAATTTACCTCCTAGTACCATTGTAATTGGTGATACGAAACATTTTACTCAGCAAAAAACTGACAGTCTAGCATTGATATTGCCATCACCCGTGCTATGCCATTTGCAATCACTCTCTATCCTTGTGTGCAGAGGTCAATTGGCTAAAGCATGGGGGACCCAGAAATGCTCTTTAACCTTCATATCCTCTGCACTATCGGCAAGCACCACTCACTGTTGCAGAAGCCATGGTAAGCAAGCCACCGGCTGCCCACATCTTGCCACCCACTATTCAACCAACAAAAAGGCTCCCGTTGGTAGAAAGAGTGTGAAAATGTGTTACTGGAGTGGACACAAAATACTACTATACATTGGTGACCAGCTTCTGGTGCTTAGAAACAAGTGGTCTTGAGCAATGCATGTCTTTGTATAATTGCAATATGTCCATTAATTCCCTAAAGGAATTTCCCACTTTCAGTTGAATCCTGTGCTGTTCAGCTGACCATCTTCAAAAGCCTTTATAACTGTTAACAATATGAGTGGTACGGAAACAATATGCTGGAATCTAAGAGTTGCAGTTTCATGTTTTGATGCAGTCTCCATTTGTGTGAATCCTACTGGAACCCTCTGCCTACTGTGCGTGACCTAGGTATTTAGTCCAGCTCACTTGATGCACTTGCATGTGACTCAAGACAAACTAGCTACAACTGGACGTGCTGCCACTTCGTGAAGGTTTCAAGCAGTTGCACCCGCCTCTGGAAAGGTATCTAACAGCATATGGATGGCTTGGAGCCTTTGTATAGACCTCCTGCAGTTATTTATTGTTTGAGGAGGGACATTGTGCTCAATGTGAAACTACGAACCTGGGATTAATCAAGGCTTCCCCACTTGACCAAATTGTGTGACCCTGGGCAATTGTCTACATTGTACGTGTGCCTTCATTTGACATATACGGGCACCTAGGAATACATGTGTTCAAGATATCCCCTGTATGACACTTTCTCTTGTGTTTGATTTATTAAACTACAGTGTTGTACATCTATCATAGCCAACAACCCAAAACACCCAGAGGGTTCCTTGTGTTAACTGACTCGCCCGGGAGGAGCGCATTGTAATGAACACTTTTTAATTAAGAAGAGACTGTATATTCGGACGTTTGTTAAGAGAAGTCTCAAAATGAATGTGTTCCTACCAGTATCTGGTGTGGGACACCTAGTTGCTTCTTTTATTTCAGTTGTGAATCACACTAGCCCGGTTACTTAGCATCGTTACGGATGTTAGTTATCTTGAAAGCCCAGTATGGTCAGGCAGACCATACTTTGAGTATCACTGGTCTAGTACCTGAGCATTCCTGCTGGCCGTGTCTTACCGCTAAGGTGTGGGACAGACATATGTTACTTGACTTAGTTCAAGATAAATAAACAGCTGCAGGGTGCTTAAAATTGCCCCCTTCAGAGCACTGCGTTTCAAGCTATATGAAAATTCTACTTTAAAATGATGACGCCATGTGGCTTCTTACGGTAACAGGGCTCGGGCGACAGATAAACTGTGGCGCAATGTAAGATTGCTGACCCATGTTGCGAAATTATATATACCTATTCAATCTCATAGTCATAGATTTAAGAAAATGTAATACCAGTGCTCGGGTTCGACCTTGTGGAGAGCTGCTGACCCACTGACAAATGAATTTGTCCATGCTCCATCTGTCTTTCCTAAGCACAAGATTCACACCATAGTGATATATCAGTACTTTTAACAAGATTGTCACCCAATTATGTTAATTCAACCCAATCTACTATCATAAGGGCTCTGCAGTCCTCTTGCATGAGGACACAAGGCGTTATTAAATTAAGGGCAATCTTAATAGCACTAGACAATGTGATGTTAAGTACAATTAAAATAAAGGTCCAAAATAGACCTTCACATATCCTGCCCTCGTGTCACAACCACAACAGTGGGGAAGATTAATCCATATTCGCTGGGACCATGCTGTTTTTGCGCGCGGACAAGCAGCAATGGAGGCTACACAGGCACACTCAAATTCAGAACAGCAACTCAAGGTGGGCCCCACCAACCCAGAGCCAAGATGTCAGCCCTGGAGTGCCTGCACCTATACAACTACTTATAAAAACAGAGCCTAGTGACAGTAAATAAAACAACTCCTGATGAGCCCAGAACGCATCCACCTCACTGTCAGCCTTCTACCATATTGAAAGAGAAGCTGTAGTGATATACATGCCAGCCCGCATGCAGCGATACCAAGGTACAGCCCATTGATTGTTTTCAATGCTGCACATAAACTGACTCAGCGAAGAAGGGAGTGGTCCCATGGTCCTACAACCGGAATTGGTGCACCAGCAATAATGTGGTAAACATTCAAACCGCAATCACGTATTAACCATGGACCCTCATTCACTTATGATTCCCAACCCCACTTCAGACCGCAATGATAATCAAGGGGTCCAAGAGTCAGAGCATGATTCGGAAACCTTGCCCAGACCTGCGCAGGATGACCACCCACACAGTCGGTGTAGCGATGAGGTTTATTAAATTTATTTTTATTTGGTGCATTTTTATAAAGTGCGGACATTACCCGAAGGTGTCAGAGCGCTGTACAATAGAACCAGTTACGTTAGAAGAGAAGTGTTACACACTAGAACATTACAAAGATAAACAGGAGAATTAAAAGGAAGGGTACACAAACACAAAATCCAACACAGCAAGCAAGGGTGAGGAATGTACAAGAAAAAATACAGATTACATGATGCGTGAACTTCCTAGAGGGGCCTGAGAATGAAAGTATTAGTTCTGAAAGTGCCTTTGGAAGAGATTTGAGGTCAGCTTTGAAGATCCGGGTGTAGGAGATGGCGCAGAGCAATGGGGAAAGCGGGTTCCAGATTCTCAACAGCATTACCAGAGAAGGATTGCACAATCATCTTTCCCTTTTGAAGGATGAGGGCTCAAGCAGAAGCTTTTCCGCATTGCAAGAAGGTCGAGAGCCTCCGGACAGATTCAATTTATTCGCCAGGTAATGAGGGGAGGAAGTATGCAAGGCTTTGTGTGTGATGCAGGCAGTTTTGTAAATAGATCTTGCCTTGATGGGAGGCCATCGAAGAGAAGACAGGATAGAAGTGGCGTGGTCGCTGCGTTTAGACCCTGGAATAAAGCGAGCTGCTGATTGGAGGATGGATTTGAGAGGGGAGAGTTGGGATTTGGGTAGGCCTGTCACCAGAGAATTGCAATAATCCAGTCTAGAGAGAACCAGTAATTGTACCAAGGTTTTTAGGTCTTTCTCTGGGAAGAACCGATGAATCCCCCACAGAAGGCGCAACTGGTAATGTGCGTTCTTAGCAATAGAGTTGATGTGAGAGATTAGTTTGAGTCTTTTGTCAAGTATGACACCTAGGGATTTAGCGCTGTCGACAATGATGGGTTTATTGTTGAGTAAATTCAGCTGATCCATCCAAGATTGAACAGGAGGAGGGGAGAGAGAGGTAGAAAGGAGGAGGAATTCAGTTTTGGCGGGATTTAGAATGAGCTGGTGAGCTAATATCCAGTTGTGAATAGAGTTGAGAGTAGAGTTCAGTAGTGAGAGATCGCGTGCGGAAAACGCCTTGAGGTAGATTTGGGTGTCATCCGCTTAAAGATGGTAATGGATCCTAGCTCTACTAAGGAGGTTCCCTAAAGGTTCCAGATAGAGATTAAACAAAGTGGGTGCAAGGATAGAACCTTGAGGGATGCCTTGACCTACAGCCAATGGAGACGAAAGACTGCTCGCTATCTTGATCATTTTGGATCTGTTCGAGAGGAATGTAAACCAATTAATAACTGCGCCATCCAAGCCCATTCTCTGTTGAAGAGTGTTAAGGAGGATGTTATGATTAACAGTGTCAAAGGCTGCAGAGAGGTCTAGAAGAATCAGAAGACACAATTCCCCAGAGTCGAGTATATGCAGCGCATCATCAATCACTTGCAGCAGGGCTGTTTCAGTGCTGCAATTTTGGATGAAGCCAGACGGGAAAACGTTGAGGAGATTGTTGTCCATAATATGTAGGGAAAGTTGTTTAGCAACACATTTTTCTTGTTTAAAGGAAAGGGAGGTTGGTGATAGGGCGAAAGTTGTTGAGGTCATTCGCATCAGCAGAGGTTTTTTTTTTAGAAGAGGGGTAACCTGACCTGATTTGAGGGCAACAGGGAGGGAGCCTTGACTGAGGAACAGATTTACTAGCCTAGTCCAGTAAGAGAGAGTATGGGTGTAGAACTCGATGGCGATGTCACTAGGGATGGGGTCTAAGGAATGGTTGGAGGGTTTAGTTTCCAGGATGCATTTGAGGAGGTCATCTTCCTAGATGACATCAAAGTTCTGATAAGTGACTAAGGATTTCCTCTCCTCAATGGAGGTGGGCGACCTGATCCACCAGTGCTTTGACCTTTTCATCAAAGAATATAGCGAATTCTACTGCTTTCCCCGCATGTGCGTGCAATGAAGCAAACAAGGCACCTAAAAAAAGCACAGCTGGGTGGTAAACATACTCCCAACTGAATCAGAGCCCATACAACTACACTTGTCCACCTCAAGCCTGGAGAACGAAATGGAAAGACGGACTTGAACCGCATATGAGAGTGGACCTCCACCCCTCCACCGAAATGCCCGATGCGCATCCATGCATGGGATGCTGAATTTAGCCGGGGATGAACCCGGTATTCCAGTCACCACAGCCAGCAGCTTAAGACCACAAGGCCAAGACATGGGAGCAGGCACATTAGTGCACCCCGCATACATGCAGTCAGGTAAGGCAACCTAGCATTGTCTGCCCACCACAACAGCAAGTCAACAAGGTAATGCTATACCAATGAAGGCAAGCCCAGCTGCTGAGGATGTGGATAAATCTCAAAACAGATTGGTTCAAGCAACCTCAGAAACCATTAAATCACAAACCACACAAAGGACCGCTAGCAGGCATAGCATGAAATGGGGCAAATGCATACATCCTGGAAGCCAGACAAACCCGTCTGGAAATTCGAGTGATGCCCTACCTTAAGGTGCCCTGGCTAAATAGATTTCTCAAAGGGGAGTGGATACAACATCCCGGTCGGCCAGCTCACCCCTGACAAAGAAATGGGCCCATTGCCGCCTCCCAAGAACAAGATGTGGGTCCCAGCTCCAACCTCAAAGCAAGCCGGCCAGTGGCGGCATCCAGGAAACCGTACAGCCTTGGCAAGGAAGTCTTCAAAGAAGCAACAAAGAAAGCTCTACCCCTCGCAGCATGTGGCTGTCATAGTAGAAAGCAAGGAAAGCGTGCACAGCGTCACCCAGTCTCAGTCCCTCCTGCCCAGAGGCCTCTTGCGCCAGCGGACCAATTGCCTCGGTCTCGAAGAGACAGTGGAGGTGCAACCAGAGGTCCCCGATGCCAAAGCACTCCAAGAAGGGCTGGAGTGCCTGCCGTGCTGCCTGCCGTGCCACCCTATTGGGCTTCCTATTGCTGCCACCACAACAAGCCAGCCCCCAAACATGGCGACTTTCACCCGAGGCCGGAAGTCAAGAGCCCTGTCACCGCGGGGGTCCAGCCTGCCTCCAAACAAACATGGCAACCCTTACCCGAGGCACGGTCCCAAAGCCAGAAGTCAAGCACCCTGTCACCACAGGGGTCCACCTGCCCAATCTGAGCTCATAGGACCGCACACGCACCGGGGCATACAGTGAACAGCTGCCCCAACTTGAACTGACTGGTCCAGAGAGGTAAGCACTCCCTGGTGTTTGTACATGTATATATTGCCCCTTGTAATCACTCAAATGGTGAGACCCTCCAGATGAGTAACCACCTCACAGCAGCAGAGGAGCAGAGGCAGGAATCAACAGAGGTATAGTCGAACGCATGTGCAGGACCAAGCGACGCTCTCCATACAAGATCCAAATCAACCATTTACAAAGACGTGGACACCAAGAACGGCATCCAGGCGCCCTCAACCGACCAACAATGGACCCCAACGCTCCTGTGCTTCTCCTGTTGTGGCCTCAAAATTCCTCTCAGCTGGCACCCTGACAGCGTGTCCAGCGAGGAACAAAGAGGAAGGCCAGTGAGTGGGGGCAGGTATAATTACCTGTCCTCAGCTCACTGCGAACCGGAAATGATGCCACAGAGGCGCCAGGCATAGGAGGGACTCCTATGGGAAGGGATCCTATGGGAAGAACAAACCTGTATGCTCACTACACATCATGTACCACCCCCCGGGGGACAACCTCCTCTTCTCCCAACAACTCATGGACACAATGTCAATCAACGCAGGACGGCAAAATACACAAATCTACTTTGGTGACTACAATCTCCACTGGAATGATAGCAGTGACGCAGTAGTTAATAGCCTCAAAAATTTCCTTATCACCTCTGACCTCACTCAAATTTGCAACACCCCAACACATGACAAAGGCTCTATCCTCGACCTGGTCATCTCCAAAGAAGGCACCACTCAACTTGACTCAATACAACCCTGTGACTGGTCAGACCACCATATTATCACATTCCTCATCAAGGAAAAAGTAAAACTCATCCCGGTACAATACGCCATGCCCAAAGTTTGGAAAAGAGACATGCGGAAACTCAATCCAATCTCTCTACCCCCTAACAGCTGCAATCTCCTACTCCCCCCGACCGACGTCACTGACGTCCAGGACCTAACAGACCACTATCTCAACTCCATGGCCTCAGTAATCAATGAGGCCGCTCCAATGCAACTGAAAAGAGTATCCACTAAGATATCCAACCCCTGGTACAACGGGAGTCTCAATGAAGAGAGACGGTCTATGCGAATGGCAGAGCGCACTTGGAGATCAGTTCCCTCGGCACTGCATCTTAAAACTCTGAGGAAAAAGAGAAATGCATATTTCAGGAAAATAAAACGATCAAAATCAGAGTTCTTCCGACTCCAGCTAGACCAAGCAAAAAACCGTCCAAGTAAACTGTTCGAGCTAATCCGATTTCAATCTAAGGAACTACCCCCAGCTGTCAACATGGTGAACACTACTCCTTCTTGTGAAGACTTCTCAGCTTTCTTTAACAAAAAAACTGACAATGTAAGGAGCGACCTCCTCAATGACGCAATCCTTTACTCAATACCCAACTGCATAACTCCCAATAAACTAAAAAACAATGCGACCTGGTCATACTTTGACACCTACTCTGAAGAAGAAATTGACAGAATACTCAGCACCCTAAAACCATCCAATCACCTCAATGACCCCCTTCCTGCTAACGCCGTAAAAGACTTCATCCCTTTGCTACTCCCACTCTGGACTAAAATCATCAATAGCTCACTACAACAAGGAACCATCCCTGACGCCCTCAAAGTTGGACAAGTTACACCTTTACTAAAGAAACCAACAGCCGACCCCACTGATTTAAACAACTACCGTCCGATTACCAACATTCCAACTCTCGCCAAACTCTTAGAAAAATGCGTCCAACTACAATTGACAAAGCACATAGAACAGTTTGATCTCCTCAACCCACACCAATCAGGCTTCCGAGCAGGGCACAGCACTGAAACTGCTATGACTCACATAATTGACGACGCCATTCAAATCTTCGATGAAAATAATACCTGCCTCCTCATCCTTCTTGATCTCTCTTCAGCATTCGACACAGTGAAACATGAGAACTTACTCGATCTCCTAAAGACAAGAATGGGCTTCTCTGGGACTGTGCTTCGCTGGTTCACTTCCTTCCTACACAACAGGTCTCAAAAATTCAAGAGCAAAAACTTGATGTCCTCCCCAGTACCGGTATCATTAGGTGTCCCTCAAGGATCCTGCCTATCCCCTACTTTGTTCAACCTAGTTATGGAGCCTCTCACCACCCTGCTACAAGCATCCAATGTACACTTTCACATGTACGCTGATGACACTCAAATATATCTCAAGTTACATTCCCCCAAAGACATCCTGAGTCTGATTTCAACGATCAGAAGTACCCAATCCTGGCTGGCCGATAACCACCTCAAACTCAACGCTATGAAGACTGAGTTCCTCCTAATCTCACCTCCCTCGAAAATATCCTCCGCACAAACATGGCTTAAGCACCTAACAGCGCTCAATGTCCAACCGACAATCGTGGACTCAGCAAAATCCTTAGGCATAACACTTGACACCAACCTCAACATGCAGCAGCATATCAGCAAGGCTACTAAGGGGGCGAACTTCCAAATAAATACCTTGAGGAAACTGAAACCCTTCCTTCCAGCAAAAGACTTCCAAACAGCAGTACAAGCTCTAGTCATCCCTCGCATAGACTACGGCAGCGTGGCTCTCTGCGGCCTCCCCCTAATGACAACTGCACCCCTCAGAGCGTCACTAAATGCGGCAGCGAGACTCATCACTGGATCAAAAAAACATTTGCATATCTCCCCTGACTTCAAATCCTTGAACTGGCTGCCTCTTGAGGCCAGAATACACCTGAAAATTGCCTGCATGACGCACAAGGCTATTCACCTGAAATCACCCAGCTACCTCACCCATAAGTTGACAATTTCAGGAGGGTCCAGAACTACCAGGAGCACAAAGAATCTTCTGCTGAAACCGCGAAGATTCCGGAAGGAAAAAACTTTCAAACGCTCCTTCTCTGGAATGGCGCCCAGGATCTGGAACGCACTTCCTCCTGAAACGAGGCTCATCTCCTCCTCCCTTCTTTTTAAGAGAGAAGTCAAAAGTATCCTTATGGCTAAATATACTTGAACAATGCGTCTGACTTACACTGCGAACAGTACTCCAGTATTTTATTATGATATAGCCTATATATTCTTTTGCACATGTGTTGTGACTTATATTAGTCTATATATTTTAGTATATTAGCCTTGATTCCTCATACATGTACTGTATATTTTAGTATATTAGCCTTGATTCCTCGTACCTGTACTATATTTTTGTTATGTACTTGAACTTGTTGATTTACCTACCTACTATGCCCCCTGTTTCCCCTACCCTTCCACCAGCCTGTGTAAAGCGTTGTTATCTGCAAAGATCTTGTTCGCGCTATATAAAACTTTGAAAATAAATAAATAAATAAATAAATAAAAATCCCAGCAACTGCTCTGTGATGTGCCTAATGCGTACTAAGGGGGCCACCCTCTTACAGGGCCGACTGCGTGCACCGCTAAGTAGCCACATACGTGACCCACCTTTTTTAAAAAGGTGACCCACCGTCTGTGACATCCATTGCACCAAAAGGCACCACTGCAACAATACTGATGGACAAAAAACTAAAAAATGCCCTGCCAACCAGGATGTACCCACTAAAATGGCACCCACTAAGAGTAACGCTTGCTTAACCTATATAAACCCTGCTCCCCATTGCCCCTGGACCCATCCCTGCCCCTTCACCCTCTTACCCTATCACCCGCCTGAACATTCCAGTGGGGTAGGGCCTTCTGCCAACCCCTCCTTCCCCCAAACCATCTATACAGTGCAAACAAAAACAGACAACCATTTAATTCACCAAGCACAATCTCATACTCACAATTAACCAGATATATCATTGTCAACAGCACATTTAAAACATCAAGATTTATTATCAAATATATTAATTGACATTGAGAAAGCCAGAAGCACCTCTGCTGCAAGGAGGCCGTGGTCCTTAAACTGCAAGGGGTGAATGTGCCAAACAACAACAAGGCTGCACCCTTCATCACTCAGGAAGAACTTGCGCATCACTGCACTCGCAATTACTGCAAATTTAGCTTTATAAGGAGCAATACCTAAAGCTGCAGCATCAGGTTTCACTTGCCATAATTGGCATGGCGTTCATTAACGCTTACATATTGCGGTATTACACAATTACCTCCTCACCCACCTTCCTCGGCACAGTTCTGACCCTGTGGAGCAGGGACTGTGTGTGCTTCATTCTGCCCTGCCCTGCCAGGCGCACTTCTCTCAGTGACTGTGTGTCTGACTGAGGATATAAGGCCTGATAATGTCTATTTCTTGTGATGTTACTTTACCACTTCTTTCTAAGGGGCATAAACTGAACCACCTTTGGCAATATTTTTTGCTCGGTCAAAGGCATGCTGGGTTGCTGTCATTTTCCACTAGGAGTATTTTGGTCACTGGAATAGGGTGCACTTAACAATAGAAAGATACTGGAAACAGCCAGAACTCCCAAACTGCATTTGTCTCTTTTGCATAATTTGCAAAATCTGTTACCTTAAGTTACTGAGTATTTGGTCTCACATAATTAATAGGAGGGATAAATGTTGCCCCTAAATCAATAGTTTTAAATCAATCAAACATATCTGCATTAAGCTGAATGGCAATATGACGGGGCAACTACTTATCAGAAATTAAAATTGGAAAGATGTCCCCTGCATGCCCAGATGTGTGATAAACAGTCAGGAAGCTTGAGAGCTCGTGACATTTCAAGGTCTGCCTACATAGGGGCAAGATGCTGTGACAGAAGGGTTCTTTTCCGGTGTCAGAGGCTGTCAGTAAACTGTGACCAGCGTGTTTTTGTTAGGAATGCCTTTCGAGCCAACCTGTTACCTCTCTATAGCAATAACATTGAGAAGCAGACATTTTGACTGACTGCTTTTTTAAGAGTATTGAATAGCGCAGTCACACCAAGCAGGGGCATCCTTTGGGATAAAGTGTCCAATTTGTACTTGTTGCTCTATAAGTAAACCCTGATGTATACAATCGGAAATTGTTCCGCTCAGTTTGACTTAACTGTACACTTGTGATATGAATTTGTTCAGGTCCGGACTCGATAACACAGTCTAATTCTCTTTAGTTCTCGGTATAAATTAACGAAATAAGCAGAAAAATGTGTCTTGGAAGGCTAAACAACTTAATTAAAATCTAAGGGTCCGACTCGCAAAGTAATCTGAGACAAAACCCTAACTTTACGACTTTCGGTGTTCACACAAGGCATTTAGGAGTAGCAAAGTTAGGATTGCTAACTGTACTACTCCTAAACTGAGAAAAAATCTTAACTTTACAACTTTCGGTATACCAAAAGTTATAAATTTAGGATTTTGTCTCAGATTAATTTTGTGAATCAGGCCCTAAATATGCACTTTATAAATATTTTTGCAAATGCATGGTTCAAAAACAGACGCGTTCCGCCGGTGAGTGCCAGGGCGGTGGCAGGTTTTGGACCCCTGGGGGGCTGTTTTTGTTACCGGGGGCTGGTTTTGCTGCAATATCGGTTCTAGCTGCAGTGTTTTACACATGCACTCCCCCAGCCCCCAATCCCCTCCATCCACTCACGGCCTGCCCGACTCAATTGCCAGGGACAGTTTGCGTTCCCAGGCCAACTAGTCCACCAGGTACATCCACTAAGTGCCAATGAGATGTGTTGCAGAGTGTTGTAAAAAGGGGCGTGGCCTCTGAACACCTCTCTGCAACGCAGCTCCCAGGCACATACTGGAAGTACCTGGTGGGCTAATTGGCCCCCAGGGGACCTCTGGATTGAAGATAAATTAATTCCCCAACATAAAACGCGCCACAGGGCGGATTTGCACACATATCACCTCAGGCCCCGCCCCCTACCTTCACCACTGTGCAAACGCGTTCCGTGGCGCGTTTTAAGTTGGGGATTAAGTCTCCTTGAATCCTGAGGTCCCCAGGCGGACAACTAGCCCACCAGATACCTCCAGTAAGTGCCACAGAGCTGCAATGCAGAGAGGTGTAAAAAGAGGCGTGGCCTCAGAACACCTCTCTGCAACGCAGCTCCCTGGCGCATAATGGAGGTACCTGGTGGGCTAGTTGGCCGCCAGGAGACATCAGGATGCAAGGGGACTTAATCCCCCAACTTAATACACGCCACGGTGCATGTTTGCACAGTGGTGAAGGTAGGGGGCGGGGCCTAAGGTGATATGTGTGCAAACACGCCCTGTGGCATGTTTTAAGCTGGGAAATTAATTCCTCTTCAATCCAGAGGTCCCCTAGGAGTCAACTAGTTCACCAGGTACCTCCAGTAAGCGCCACAGAGCTGTGTTGCAGAGTGTTGTAAAAAGGGGCATGGCCTCTGAATACCTCTCTGCAACGCAGCTCCTTGGCGCATACTACGGTCTCCTGGTGGGCTAGTTGGCCCCCAGGAGACCGAAGCATTGAAGAGGAATTAATTCCCCAACTTAAAACGGGCCACAGGGTGTGTTTGCACACATGTCACCGCAGGCCCGACCCCTTCCTTCACCATTGTACAAATATTCCTCTAAAATCAGTCGAACTATGAATCCCGATTTACTCACTGGTTATCAGGAGAGAACTCAGTGCTGCATCTTTTAGCCCAGCACTGACCCTGAAAAGTAATTCTAAGCGTACTTACCAGTAACTTGTATTTCCTTCCATTGGAATCCATTGTGTGGTTTTCAGCAGAAAAGTTTCTAAGTGTCGATTTTTGAAACATACAAATATTCCTCTAAAATCAGCCGAACTACGAATTCCGATTTACTCACCTGTTATCAGGAGAGAAGCCAGTGCTGCATCTTTTAGCCCAGCACTGACCACGAAAAGTAATTCTAAGCGAACTTACCAGTAACTTGGATTTCCTTCCATATGAATCCATTGTGTGGTTTTCACCAGAAAAGTTTCTAAGTGTCGATTTTTGAAACGTACAAATATTCCTCTAAAATCAGCCGAACTACGAATTCCTATTTACTCACCTGTTATCAGGAGAGAACTCGGTGCTGTTTCTTTGAGCCCAGTAGTGATCCTGAAAAGTAATTCCAAACATATTTCCTTCCATAGGAATCCATTGTGTGGTTTTCACCAGATAAGTTTTCTAGTGTCTATTTTCACAAACTAAAAATATTCCTTAAAAACTGCCTGTATGACTTAAACGCATTCTTTCGACTGTTTAGAGGAGATGCACCCGTGCTGGATCCAGGATCCACCACCTAGCAAGAAAAAGTAACGTTAACACTACTTACCTGATAAGTGAATTTCCTCCCATAGGATAACATTGGTGGTTCTATGTGAAAAAGTTTCTAAGTGTCAACTTTTAAAATACAAAATTATTCCTCAAAAATCACTACTGTAACCAAAACATTTTTACTCAACTGTTTACAGGAGATATCCCAGGACTGAATAAAGTCTTGCGGTTAGAAAAGTAATCCAAAAAGTAACTAATTGCATTTAACTAGAAATTCACATTGAGCTCAATGTTGCATTGTGTCTGAAATTGTGTTGCGCATTACAACAACTGTAACTACTGTACTTAAAAGTCTATTGCCTATTTGCAAAGTATATTTTGTAATGTAATGTATAATGTAATTATAATGTAAGTTAAAAAATAAAATATCTAAAAATAAATAGTTTAAAAAAAAATTGTAAATCAGTATCAAAAAAATAAATATAAAAATTAATACATTTAAAAATTGTCATTTACAAAAATTTTGAAATTCACAGAAAAAACATAGGTTTCAGACATGTTATAGTTAGGAATTAGCATTGCAAAAACCTTTGAAATTCACTGAAAAAACCATAGGTTTCAGACATGTTATAGTTAGGAATTAGCATTTAAAAAGCCTTAGACATTCACTGAAAAAAACATAGGTTTTACGGGTGTTATAGTTAGTTGGACATTTGACTCGTACAAAACCATTGAAATTCCCCCGCTATAGTTAGCTACACTAACTATAACTCGCCCACCCGCAATCCACTGCTGATGATGTCACATATTACATCATTCATGACATGGTCAGTGACATCACTGACGACATCACTGATGACATCAGTGACAACTAACTATAACACCCATAAAACCTATGTTTTTTTTAGTGAATTTCTAAGGTTTTTTAAATGCTAATTCCTAACTATAACATGTCTGAAACCTATGGTTTTTTCAGTGAATATATATATATATACACATTCACACACACACAATACACACATACAATATTAAAGGCTAAGTTAATTTATTTTATATAGCCTTCTTTTACCATGAAGTGTTATTTTAATTTCCTGTCTCCATTTTGTTCCACTGGAGTGTTTTGCACTACTTCTGAGTTCCCATGTGTGGTATTTGACTTCCACCAAGGCTGAGCATGAGCATATTTACTGCTGTTTTCAGTTTTTTGTCTGTAGTAACTTTAGAAGTGTAGTCTTTGAACAACAATGGGATTACTATGCTGTGACTGTTTTTATTTCCATCTCCCTAACTAAAGCCCTCCCTAAAATCCTCCCATTAAGAGTAGGTATTCCCCATTTTCTTGCCACTCTTGTAGACCCTCCATTGTTACAGCCCAAACGTATACCTACATGTGCAGAGATCTTGGTACACATGGTGGATAGCTCTGCACAGAAAAGATGGAGGCTGAGGTCCTTGCACATAGGTTCATGAATAGCATTTTGTTGTATGTGAATACTACTACTGGAGTACTAAATCCCGTAATACTGAAGTGTGCGGATGAGCTTCTTGTGAAAGAGCAGAATGCTGTCACTCACAGTTCTCCCACCCTCTAAATGGAGTGGGTAAACTGAAAGTTTGGTGGAGCAGGAACTTGGCCAATTTATGGCAGAGCTGCTGCTCTGCCAAATCCTACATGACCCCATAGGCTCAATGTTTCGCTTAAACAAGGAATTGATGGCTATAAGGTTAATCAAATCCCATTCTTACAAATGATATGGATGTCCCTAAAAATCAATCTGGTAATATCAGTTTATAGATTAGACCAAACTCACCACAGCAGAATTAAGGGTGCATATCTGGTCCTATCCTTCAAAAACTTACTCCTGCCTCCTGATGGACTACAAACATCAAGATCGACAGAGGCAAGCCCAGCATTTGATACTTAAAACTATTTTCATCATCAATATTATGTGTGAGTTAATATAGTCCCAAATGTCTGCCTGGAATTTTTTTGCTGCATAAATTCTAAGTATTGAAGGTACGTGCCCCTTGATTTCTGGAAAATCTCATTATCCTATCATTAACCCTGCCCAGGTTAGTGGATCTTGAATCTAGAAATGGCCCTTAATCTAGGTATTTATGGTAGCTCCAAACTAACAGAAGGAGACAACCCTTTCAAGCGCATTTCACTCAACTCTGATGATATGTTTATAGTTCTTGGGCCAATTCACATGATTTTAAATCTTTGAATGCTAGTCCTTAGACCCAAATAGGTTCATAAAGAAGACATACTTGGTCGCTAGATGACCAATCTAATTGCTGTCCAAGAAATAAGAACATTGGGGTTTGTATACAGTATCAGTGGGACGTTTTCATCCTCAAATTTAGTAGCATCTACAGTTACCATCAAGATCTCCTCTTTCCCAGAGTGTAGAAAGGGTGAAGAGGAAAGGGGCCCTCATGAACCTCAGTTGACTCTCTTCTGAGATCAGAATGAGGTGTTTCATTCTCCCGGTCACCCATATCACATTGTCATTCACAGAGAGCAAAGCTGCCTCTATAGAAAGGCCACCAAATTTTCTTCAGCCACTTATAAGTCATAATCTACCAACGTTTGGAACTATCAACCAGAACAAAAGGCCAAATGAAGTCTTGTTCTAATGTTGACATATTTATCAATGAGAAGATTCAAATTAATATACAGTTCTCCAGTACCCATGCCTGCATTCTACTTACTGCAGAAAATTGCAGCCTCCCCAAAACAATTCTATGCAAAATTCGGAAAGAAGAATCTAGGTGAGTAATTGCCCATTAACAGCTAGGTTGAGTCCTTACCCTTTTTTTGGTAGATATATCGATGGCTAGCCGTGGGATTCTGGGTGTCTGAACCACAGATCACAATAAAAATGTTGGTCAGTGATTTAATTAGCTTCCATATAAAGACAAAAACTGTTCTCATTATCTGAGATGGGATTTGACTAATATTCAACTCCTTTTCTGTCGAACCATATAATATCTTTAAAATTGAAAGATGTGTCTCTTCAGATACTACCACATCTATAACTTGCTTTTGTCATTCCTTTGCCACCATTTCCTGGTGTGGTCTTGCTTAGCAGCTTGTAAGGTCTGTATAAAGCCAGCATGTTTTACCTCATCATCCAAGCGAGATGGTTAAATGGCCTTCCAAAACTCCTTCCTTGCTTTCCTAAAACTCTAATTAAACCAACAACAATCCCTCTTTTAACTACCTTTTCTACCCTGAGCTTAGAGGGATTTTGCAATAACGTCATTAGCCTTCTGGAACTCATTAATGATTTCAAAATCATCGGTTTCTAAATCCACAAAATAGAGTAATGATGGTAAGGCCTCTCTAGATTTCCTAGGAGTCAAGTCACAAAGATCCGTCTTAGTCCAACGCACCCTCCTACTGTCACTTGTAGGTAGTTCCACTAGTATTATCAGAGGAGATACTGTAGTGAACAGAGATCCATATACTTGGAATTATGGTCCTTCTAATAGCTCTCTCTTATTAACATAATTCTAAACAATTGAAATACTATCACATAATTAATTGTTGTAGGTTAGACCATCTCTTTATATGTCAGGTGAGCTGCCTGAACAATTCAGAAATGGCCAGAACAACTAGACCGATCAAGAACATCCAGAAATTCCAAAGGAAAGTTGTCCTTTGGATCTCTCATATCACCTACCCCACTCTTTAAGGGGGCAGAATTGGCAGAGTTGGATTCTGTCGAATCATGTGGAATTACATTAAAATTCCACCAGATTCCGCGGAATTCCACACTTCACAAACAGCACCCTCATGTTAAAAAATGTATGCGAGGGTTCATTTTGCGCTATGAAAATAGTTAAGTATGCAAGGGCACCGAGTGGCTGGTATGCAGTGGTTTCTAAAGTTTAGAAACCACTGCAGAACAGTCGGTGCCCTTAAATACTACGCAGTGATTGAAACTGAATCACTGCAGAAATATGCAAGGGTGTCAAATGGTATGCAGTGGCTTCTAAACTTTAGAAACTGCTGCATAATTTAATTTGTCCATTGGAGCAGCAGTATTTTAATTCATCACTAATTCCGCAATACAAAAATAAAATGGAAATACCAAAATCCTTCTGATTTTGCAGGCGGAATCGAATCATATGCTCAGGCCTACACTCAATGCCAAGGGATTCCCCAAGAGAGAGCATGCTCATCAGAACCATACAAGCTACAATGACCCGAGGCTACTTGAGCGTTACAATCTCTCAAGAATATAATACCTACTCTACCTGCCCACTCCTCATGAATCATGGTAAAGAAGGCATATGGTTAAAAAAATCCAGATTAGTGGCAATAGATCACCAAATGCTGTATATTATAAGGGTATTGCAAGTTACTGAGCTCTGTGACATTAGATAAGAATGAGGCTAAAGGTCAAGTCAATTTATAAAGTTATGGAACTCCGAGTTGACTTTAAATTTCCTTAAAATGAATAGAATAGAGTATTTATCCCTTCTAGGACATGATCACACCATCACTATCACCTTTCTGGCAACCCATTTAAATCCTGAAACATGAAAGGTTTTATTAATCCCATAAAAAGGCAGAGAATACTTTCTCATTTAGCCTCCTATAATCCAGATCTAGTTTTCTTACAAAAGACTCATTTGACAGAATGGAAGGCTTTACAGCTTAAGTGGAGTTTGGTTGGGTTAGTCCTCCTACCTCCAATTTAAAAAAAACAGTGTCATTATTCTATTCCATAAAAGGTGGAATTGTTGTTGTTTTTCAAGACATATCCTCAGAAGGTAGATGGTTATTAGCTAAGTTACTTATTAACAATATTTCTTTGACTGTACTTAATGTTTATGGTCCGACTCAACCGGACTTTCTTTTAGCCCAGCACTGACCACGAAAAGTAATTCTAAGCGAACATACCAGTAACTTGTATTTCCTTCCATATGAATCCATTGTGTGGTTTTCACCAGAAATGTTTCTAAGTGTCGAATTTTGAAACATACAAATATTCCTCTAAAATCAGCCGAAATACGAATTCCTATTTACTCACCTGTTATCAGGAGAGAACACAGTGCTGCATCTGGAGAAGTGTGGCTCAATGGTTAGAGCGATACAGTAAAGGGGGTGGTGATGGACAGAGTATTCCGAATTAATGCAGAACACTCCTACCCAGTCAAGAGATCAGGGCTTGATCCATCACCGTTTTTTAGCTCACTGCACCATCCCAGTTCAGAACCTGGCTATATGCAAATTAGTCTGTCCCTGGCCCAGTGCATCATGGGAACAGGGCAGACCAAACTACCAAGCCAATTCTTTCACTGGAAAGGAAACAAGCTTCCGGGGACCGGTTTCTGGCATAACAGCCGTCTTCGGCCCGGCTTGCTTGAATCCTGATGGTGCAGTGAGCAAGGGACTCGCATCCGAGTATACCCTTCCACGCTTATGGTGGCCAAAACGATACAGTAAAGGGGGTGGTGATGGACAGAGTATTCCGAATTAATGCAGAACACTCCTACCCAGTCAAGAGATCAGGGCTTGATCCATCACCGTTTTTTAGCTAACTGCACCATCCCAGTTCAGAACCTGGCTATATGCAAATTAGTCTGTCCCTGGCCCAGTGCATCATGGGAACAGGGCAGACCAAACTACCAAGCCAATTCTTTCACTGGAAAGGAAACAAGCTTCCGGGGACCGGTTTCTGGCATTACAGCCGTCTTCGGCCCGGCTTGCTTGAATCCTGATGGTGCAGTGAGCAAGGGACTCGCATCCGAGTATACCCTTCCACGCTTATGGTGGCCAAAACGATACAGTAAAGGGGGTGGTGATGGACAGAGTATTCCGAATTAATGCAGAACACTCCTACCCAGTCAAGAGATCAGGGCTTCATCCATCACCGTTTTTTAGCTCACTGCACCATCCCAGTTCAGAACCTGGCTATATGCAAATTAGTCTGTCCCTGGCCCAGTGCATCATGGGAACAGGGCAGACCAAACTACCAAGCCAATTCTTTCACTGGAAAGGAAACAAGCTTCCGGGGACCGGTTTCTGGCATTACAGCCGTCTTCGGCCCGGCTTGCTTGAATCCTGATGGTGCAGTGAGCAAGGGACTCGCATCCGAGTGTACCCTTCCACGCTTATGGTGGCCAAAGCGATACAGTAAAGGGGGTGGTGATGGACAGAGTATTCCGAATTAATGCAGAACACTCCTACCCAGTCAAGAGATCAGGGCTTGATCCATCACCGTTTTTTAGCTCACTGCACCATCCCAGTTCAGAACCTGGCTATATGCAAATTAGTCTGTCCCTGGCCCAGTGCATCATGGGAACAGGGCAGACCAAACTACCAAGCCAATTCTTTCACTGGAAAGGAAACAAGCTTCCGGGGACCGGTTTCTGGCATAACAGCCGTCTTCGGCCCGGCTTGCTTGAATCCTGATGGTGCAGTGAGCAAGGGACTCGCATCCGAGTATACCCTTCCACGCTTATGGTGGCCAAAACGATACAGTAAAGGGGGTGGTGATGGACAGAGTATTCCGAATTAATGCAGAACACTCCTACCCAGTCAAGAGATCAGGGCTTGATCCATCACCGTTTTTTAGCTAACTGCACCATCCCAGTTCAGAACCTGGCTATATGCAAATTAGTCTGTCCCTGGCCCAGTGCATCATGGGAACAGGGCAGACCAAACTACCAAGCCAATTCTTTCACTGGAAAGGAAACAAGCTTCCGGGGACCGGTTTCTGGCATTACAGCCGTCTTCGGCCCGGCTTGCTTGAATCCTGATGGTGCAGTGAGCAAGGGACTCGCATCCGAGTATACCCTTCCACGCTTATGGTGGCCAAAACGATACAGTAAAGGGGGTGGTGATGGACAGAGTATTCCGAATTAATGCAGAACACTCCTACCCAGTCAAGAGATCAGGGCTTCATCCATCACCGTTTTTTAGCTCACTGCACCATCCCAGTTCAGAACCTGGCTATATGCAAATTAGTCTGTCCCTGGCCCAGTGCATCATGGGAACAGGGCAGACCAAACTACCAAGCCAATTCTTTCACTGGAAAGGAAACAAGCTTCCGGGGACCGGTTTCTGGCATTACAGCCGTCTTCGGCCCGGCTTGCTTGAATCCTGATGGTGCAGTGAGCAAGGGACTCGCATCCGAGTGTACCCTTCCACGCTTATGGTGGCCAAAGCGATACAGTAAAGGGGGTGGTGATGGACAGAGTATTCCGAATTAATGCAGAACACTCCTACCCAGTCAAGAGATCAGGGCTTGATCCATCACCGTTTTTTAGCTCACTGCACCATCCCAGTTCAGAACCAGGCTATATGCAAATTAGTCTGTCCCTGGCCCAGTGCATCATGGGAACAGGGCAGACCAAACTACCAAGCCAATTCTTTCACTGGAAAGGAAACAAGCTTCCGGGGACCGGTTTCTGGCATTACAGCCGTCTTCGGCCCGGCTTGCTTGAATCCTGATGGTGCAGTGAGCAAGGGACTCGCATCCGAGTATACCCTTCCACGCTTATGGTGGCCAAAATGATACAGTAAAGGGGGTGGTGATGGACAGAGTATTCCGAATTAATGCAGAACACTCCTACCCAGTCAAGAGATCAGGGCTTGATCCATCAACTTTTTTTAGCTCACTGCACCATCCCAGTTCAGAACCTGGCTATATGCAAATTAGTCTGTCCCTGGCCCAGTGCATCATGGGAACAGGGCAGACCAAACTACCAAGCCAATTCTTTCACTGGAAAGGAAACAAGCTTCCGGGGACCGGTTTCTGGCATTACAGCCGTCTTCGGCCCGGCTTGCTTGAATCCTGATGGTGCAGTGAGCAAGGGACTCGCATCCGAGTATACCCTTCCACGCTTATGGTGGCCAAAACGATACAGTAAAGGGGGTGGTGATGGACAGAGTATTCCGAATTAATGCAGAACACTCCTACCCAGTCAAGAGATCAGGGCTTGATCCATCACCGTTTTTTAGCTCACTGCACCATCCCAGTTCAGAACCTGGCTATATGCAAATTAGTCTGTCCCTGGCCCAGTGCATCATGGGAACAGGGCAGACCAAACTACCAAGCCAATTCTTTCACTGGAAAGGAAACAAGCTTCCGGGGACCGGTTTCTGGCATTACAGCCGTCTTCGGCCCGGCTTGCTTGAATCTTGATGGTGCAGTGAGCAAGGGACTCGCATCCGAGTATACCCTTCCACGCTTATGGTGGCCAAAACGATACAGTAAAGGGGGTGGTGATGGACAGAGTATTCCGAATTAATGCAGAACACTCCTACCCAGTCAAGAGATCAGGGCTTGATCCATCACCGTTTTTTAGCTCACTGCACCATCCCAGTTCAGAACCTGGCTATATGCAAATTAGTCTGTCCCTGGCCCAGTGCATCATGGGAACAGGGCAGACCAAACTACCAAGCCAATTCTTTCACTGGAAAGGAAACAAGCTTCCGGGGACCGGTTTCTGGCATTACAGCCGTCTTCGGCCCGGCTTGCTTGAATCCTGATGGTGCAGTGAGCAAGGGACTCGCATCCGAGTATACCCTTCCACGCTTATGGTGGCCAAAACGATACAGTAAAGGGGGTGGTGATGGACAGAGTATTCCGAATTAATGCAGAACACTCCTACCCAGTCAAGAGATCAGGGCTTGATCCATCACCGTTTTTTAGCTCACTGCACCATCCCAGTTCAGAACCTGGCTATATGCAAATTAGTCTGTCCCTGGCCCAGTGCATCATGGGAACAGGGCAGACCAAACTACCAAGTCAATTCTTTCACTGGAAAGGAAACAAGCTTCCGGGGACCGGTTTCTGGCATTACAGCCGTCTTCGGCCCTGCTTGCTTGAATCCTGATGGTGCAGTGAGCAAGGGACTCGCATCCGAGTATACCCTTCCACGCTTATGGTGGCCAAAACGATACAGTAAAGGGGGTGGTGATGGACAGAGTATTCCGAATTAATGCAGAACACTCCTACCCAGTCAAGAGATCAGGGCTTGATCCATCACCGTTTTTTAGCTCACTGCACCATCCCAGTTCAGAACCTGGCTATATGCAAATTAGTCTGTCCCTGGCCCAGTGCATCATGGGAACAGGGCAGACCAAACTACCAAGCCAATTCTTTCACTGGAAAGGAAACAAGCTTCCGGGGACCGGTTTCTGGCATTACAGCCGTCTTCGGCCCGGCTTGCTTGAATCCTGATGGTGCAGTGAGCAAGGGACTCGCATCCGAGTATACCCTTCCACGCTTATGGTGGCCAAAACGATACAGTAAAGGGGGTGGTGATGGACAGAGTATTCCGAATTAATGCAGAACACTCCTACCCAGTCAAGAGATCAGGGCTTGATCCATCACCGTTTTTTAGCTCACTGCACCATCCCAGTTCAGAACCTGGCTATATGCAAATTAGTCTGTCCCTGGCCCAGTGCATCATGGGAACAGGGCAGACCAAACTACCAAGCCAATTCTTTCACTGGAAAGGAAACAAGCTTCCGGGGACCGGTTTCTGGCATTACAGCCGTCTTCGGCCCGGCTTGCTTGAATCCTGATGGTGCAGTGAGCAAGGGACTCGCATCCGAGTATACCCTTCCACGCTTATGGTGGCCAAAACGATACAGTAAAGGGGGTGGTGATGGACAGAGTATTCCGAATTAATGCAGAACACTCCTACCCAGTCAAGAGATCAGGGCTTGATCCATCACCGTTTTTTAGCTCACTGCACCATCCCAGTTCAGAACCTGGCTATATGCAAATTAGTCTGTCCCTGGCCCAGTGCATCATGGGAACAGGGCAGACCAAACTACCAAGCCAATTCTTTCACTGGAAAGGAAACAAGCTTCCGGGGACCGGTTTCTGGCATTACAGCCGTCTTCGGCCCGGCTTGCTTGAATCCTGATGGTGCAGTGAGCAAGGGACTCGCATCCGAGTATACCCTTCCACGCTTATGGTGGCCAAAACGATACAGTAAAGGGGGTGGTGATGGACAGAGTATTCCGAATTAATGCAGAACACTCCTACCCAGTCAAGAGATCAGGGCTTGATCCATCACCGTTTTTTAGCTCACTGCACCATCCCAGTTCAGAACCTGGCTATATGCAAATTAGTCTGTCCCTGGCCCAGTGCATCATGGGAACAGGGCAGACCAAACTACCAAGCCAATTCTTTCACTGGAAAGGAAACAAGCTTCCGGGGACCGGTTTCTGGCATTACAGCCGTCTTCGGCCCGGCTTGCTTGAATCCTGATGGTGCAGTGAGCAAGGGACTCGCATCCGAGTATACCCTTCCACGCTTATGGTGGCCAAAACGATACAGTAAAGGGGGTGGTGATGGACAGAGTATTCCGAATTAATGCAGAACACTCCTACCCAGTCAAGAGATCAGGGCTTGATCCATCACCGTTTTTTAGCTCACTGCACCATCCCAGTTCAGAACCTGGCTATATGCAAATTAGTCTGTCCCTGGCCCAGTGCATCATGGGAACAGGGCAGACCAAACTACCAAGCCAATTCTTTCACTGGAAAGGAAACAAGCTTCCGGGGACCGGTTTCTGGCATAACAGCCGTCTTCGGCCCGGCTTGCTTGAATCCTGATGGTGCAGTGAGCAAGGGACTCGCATCCGAGTATACCCTTCCACGCTTATGGTGGCCAAAACGATACAGTAAAGGGGGTGGTGATGGACAGAGTATTCCGAATTAATGCAGAACACTCCTACCCAGTCAAGAGATCAGGGCTTGATCCATCACCGTTTTTTAGCTAACTGCACCATCCCAGTTCAGAACCTGGCTATATGCAAATTAGTCTGTCCCTGGCCCAGTGCATCATGGGAACAGGGCAGACCAAACTACCAAGCCAATTCTTTCACTGGAAAGGAAACAAGCTTCCGGGGACCGGTTTCTGGCATTACAGCCGTCTTCGGCCCGGCTTGCTTGAATCCTGATGGTGCAGTGAGCAAGGGACTCGCATCCGAGTATACCCTTCCACGCTTATGGTGGCCAAAACGATACAGTAAAGGGGGTGGTGATGGACAGAGTATTCCGAATTAATGCAGAACACTCCTACCCAGTCAAGAGATCAGGGCTTCATCCATCACCGTTTTTTAGCTCACTGCACCATCCCAGTTCAGAACCTGGCTATATGCAAATTAGTCTGTCCCTGGCCCAGTGCATCATGGGAACAGGGCAGACCAAACTACCAAGCCAATTCTTTCACTGGAAAGGAAACAAGCTTCCGGGGACCGGTTTCTGGCATTACAGCCGTCTTCGGCCCGGCTTGCTTGAATCCTGATGGTGCAGTGAGCAAGGGACTCGCATCCGAGTATACCCTTCCACGCTTATGGTGGCCAAAACGATACAGTAAAGGGGGTGGTGATGGACAGAGTATTCCGAATTAATGCAGAACACTCCTACCCAGTCAAGAGATCAGGGCTTGATCCATCACCGTTTTTTAGCTCACTGCACCATCCCAGTTCAGAACCTGGCTATATGCAAATTAGTCTGTCCCTGGCCCAGTGCATCATGGGAACAGGGCAGACCAAACTACCAAGCCAATTCTTTCACTGGAAAGGAAACAAGCTTCCGGGGACCGGTTTCTGGCATTACAGCCGTCTTCGGCCCGGCTTGCTTGAATCCTGATGGTGCAGTGAGCAAGGGACTCGCATCCGAGTATACCCTTCCACGCTTATGGTGGCCAAAACGATACAGTAAAGGGGGTGGTGATGGACAGAGTATTCCGAATTAATGCAGAACACTCCTACCCAGTCAAGAGATCAGGGCTTGATCCATCACCGTTTTTTAGCTCACTGCACCATCCCAGTTCAGAACCTGGCTATATGCAAATTAGTCTGTCCCTGGCCCAGTGCATCATGGGAACAGGGCAGACCAAACTACCAAGCCAATTCTTTCACTGGAAAGCAAACAAGCTTCCGGGGACCGGTTTCTGGCATTACAGCCGTCTTCGGCCCGGCTTGCTTGAATCCTGATGGTGCAGTGAGCAAGGGACTCGCATCCGAGTGTACCCTTCCACGCTTATGGTGGCCAAAGCGATACAGTAAAGGGGGTGGTGATGGACAGAGTATTCCGAATTAATGCAGAACACTCCTACCCAGTCAAGAGATCAGGGCTTGATCCATCACCGTTTTTTAGCTCACTGCACCATCCCAGTTCAGAACCAGGCTATATGCAAATTAGTCTGTCCCTGGCCCAGTGCATCATGGGAACAGGGCAGACCAAACTACCAAGCCAATTCTTTCACTGGAAAGGAAACAAGCTTCCGGGGACCGGTTTCTGGCATTACAGCCGTCTTCGGCCCGGCTTGCTTGAATCCTGATGGTGCAGTGAGCAAGGGACTCGCATCCGAGTATACCCTTCCACGCTTATGGTGGCCAAAACGATACAGTAAAGGGGGTGGTGATGGACAGAGTATTCCGAATTAATGCAGAACACTCCTACCCAGTCAAGAGATCAGGGCTTGATCCATCACCGTTTTTTAGCTCACTGCACCATCCCAGTTCAGAACCTGGCTATATGCAAATTAGTCTGTCCCTGGCCCAGTGCATCATGGGAACAGGGCAGACCAAACTACCAAGCCAATTCTTTCACTGGAAAGGAAACAAGCTTCCGGGGACCGGTTTCTGGCATTACAGCCGTCTTCGGCCCGGCTTGCTTGAATCCTGATGGTGCAGTGAGCAAGGGACTCGCATCCGAGTATACCCTTCCACGCTTATGGTGGCCAAAACGATACAGTAAAGGGGGTGGTGATGGACAGAGTATTCCGAATTAATGCAGAACACTCCTACCCAGTCAAGAGATCAGGGCTTGATCCATCACCGTTTTTTAGCTCACTGCACCATCCCAGTTCAGAACCTGGCTATATGCAAATTAGTCTGTCCCTGGCCCAGTGCATCATGGGAACAGGGCAGACCAAACTACCAAGCCAATTCTTTCACTGGAAAGGAAACAAGCTTCCGGGGACCGGTTTCTGGCATTACAGCCGTCTTCGGCCCGGCTTGCTTGAATCCTGATGGTGCAGTGAGCAAGGGACTCGCATCCGAGTATACCCTTCCACGCTTATGGTGGCCAAAACGATACAGTAAAGGGGGTGGTGATGGACAGAGTATTCCGAATTAATGCAGAACACTCCTACCCAGTCAAGAGATCAGGGCTTGATCCATCACCGTTTTTTAGCTCACTGCACCATCCCAGTTCAGAACCTGGCTATATGCAAATTAGTCTGTCCCTGGCCCAGTGCATCATGGGAACAGGGCAGACCAAACTACCAAGCCAATTCTTTCACTGGAAAGGAAACAAGCTTCCGGGGACCGGTTTCTGGCATTACAGCCGTCTTCGGCCCTGCTTGCTTGAATCCTGATGGTGCAGTGAGCAAGGGACTCGCATCCGAGTATACCCTTCCACGCTTATGGTGGCCAAAACGATACAGTAAAGGGGGTGGTGATGGACAGAGTATTCCGAATTAATGCAGAACACTCCTACCCAGTCAAGAGATCAGGGCTTGATCCATCACCGTTTTTTAGCTCACTGCACCATCCCAGTTCAGAACCTGGCTATATGCAAATTAGTCTGTCCCTGGCCCAGTGCATCATGGGAACAGGGCAGACCAAACTACCAAGCCAATTCTTTCACTGGAAAGGAAACAAGCTTCCGGGGACCGGTTTCTGGCATTACAGCCGTCTTCGGCCCGGCTTGCTTGAATCCTTCAATGGTTAGAGCGGCAGACCCTGATGCAGAGGTCTAGCCTGGGACCAGGGTTCAATTCCTGCCTCGGCGGGTCTAGGGCTCAATTTCCTCGGACCAGATAATTCTCGCCTCGGTGCCCATTCTAATCATGGGTCCCACTCTGCAACTCTGGGCAATAGCTTGCTTAATCGCCACAATGGCCCCAACAACGCTAGGATGCCTGGCTTCACTTTGGGGGTGCCCAGGTGTGGGCACTTCACAGGGAAAAGCCAGGAAGGGTTCCACAGCGGTATGCGTACAAGCGCCGAGATGCCTCATGGGTGATTCGTGCGCTATACAAGTACTTCTACATTTACATTTACATTTTTTAGCTTAGCACTGACCCTGAAAAGTAATTGTAAGCGTACTTACCAGTAACTTGTATTTCCTTCCATAGGAATCCATTGTGTGGTTTTCAGAAGAAAAGTTTCTAAGAGTTGATTTTTGAAACATACAAATATTCCTCCAAAATCATCGAGCTACGAATTCCGATTTAGTCACCTGTTATCAGGAGAGAACCCAGTGCTGCATCTTTTAGCCCAGCACTGACCCTGAAAAGTAATTGTAAGCGTACTTACCAGTAACCTATATTTCCTTCTGTAGGAATCCATTGTGTGGTTTTCACCAGAAAAGTTTCTGTGTCGATTTTTAAAACGTACAAAAATTCCTATAAAAGCAGCAGAACTAAGAATTCCGATTTACTCACCTGTTATCAGGAGTGACCTCAGTGCTGCTTCTTTGAGCCCAGTAGTGAGCATGAAAAGTAATTCTAACCATACTTACCACTAACTTGTATTTCCTTCCATAGGAATCCATTGTGTGGTTTTCACCACAAAAGATTTCTAGTGTCTATTTCCACAAACTAAAAATATTCCTTAAAAATTGCCTGTATGACTTAAACGCATTCTTTCGACTGTTTAGAGGAGATGCACCCGTGCTGGATCCAGGATCCACCAATGAGCAAGAAAAAGTAACGTTAACACTACTTACCTGATAAGTGAATTTCTTCCCATAGGATAACATTGGTGGTTCTATGTGAAAAAGTTTCTAAGTGTCAACTTTTAAAATACAAAATTATTCCTCAAAAATCACTACTGTAACCAAAATATTTTTACTCAACTGTTTACAGGAGATATCCCAGGACTGAATCTAGGATCTAGTCTTGCGGTTAGAAAAGTAATCCAAAAAGTAACTAATTGCATTTAACTAGAAATTTACATTGAGCTCAATGTTGCATTGTGTCTGAAATTGTGTTGCGCATTACAACAACTGTAACTACTGTACTTAAAAGTCTATTGCCTATTTGCAAAGTATTTAAACTAAAGTAATTTATTCTGAGAAAGTATATTTTGTAATGTAATGTATAATGTAATTATAATGTAAGTTAAAAAATAAAATATCTAAAAATAAATAGTTTAACAAAATGTAGTAAATCAGTATTAAAAAAAAAATATGAGAATTAATACATTTAAAAATTGTCATTTACAAAACCTTTGAAATCCACAGAAAAAACATAGGTTTCGGACATGTTATAGTTAGGAACTAGCATTTAAAAAACCTTTGAAATTCACTGAAAAAAATGGAAATGGAAATGGAAATGGATGTAGATTTATAAAGCGCGAATTGCTGCCCGGAGGCGTCCAAGCGCTAAAATAACCAGGAACCTACAAGGGGAGGCTAGCTGAGATTAATGATGCAGGTTAAAAAGGAAGGTTTTTAACTGCTTGCGAAACTCAGAGAGATTGGAATTAGCTCTGAGATGCAGGGGAAGGGTGTTCCAGGTCCCATAGGTTTCAGACATGTTATAGTTAGGAATTAGCATTTAAAAAACCTCAGACATTCACTGAAAAAAACATAGGTTTTAGGGGTTTTATAGTTAGTTGGACATTTGACTCGTACAAAACCATTTAAATTCCCCCGCTATAGTTAGCTGTACTAACTATAACTCGCCCGCCCGCAATCCACTGCTGATGATGTCACATATTACATCATTCATGACATGGTCAGTGACATCACTGATGACATCAGTGACAACTAACTATAACACCCCTAAAACCTATGTTTTTTTTTTGTGAATTTCTAAGGTTTTTTAAATGAAATGAATATATATATATATACACATTCACACACACACACAATATACACATACAATATTAAAGGCTAAGTTAATTTCTTTTATATAGCCTTCTTTTACCATGAAGTGTTATTTTAATTTCCTGTCTCCATTTTGTTCAACTGGAGTGTTTTGCACTACTTCTGAGTGCCTATGTGTGGTATTTGACTTCCACCAAGGCTGAGCATGAGCACATTTACTGCTGTTTTCAATTTTTTTGTCTGTAGTAACTTTAGAAGTGTAGTCTGTGAACAGCAATGGGATTACTACGTTATGAGTGTTTTTATTTCCATCTCCCTAACTAAAGCCCTCCCTAAAATCCTCCCATTAAGAGTAGGTATTCCCCATTTTCCTGCCACTCTTGTAGACCCTCCATTTTTACAGCCCAAAATATACCTACATGTGCAGAGATCTTGGTACACATGGTGGATACCTCTGCACAGAAAAGATGGAGGCTGAGGTCCTTGCACATAGGTTCATGAATAGCATTTTGTTGTACGTGAATACTACTACTGGAGTACTAAATCCCGTAATACTAAAGTGTGCGGATGAGCTTCTTGTGAAAGAGCAGAATGCTGTCACTCACAGTTCTCCCACCCTCTAAATGGGGTGGGTAAACTGGAAGTTTGGTGGAGCAGGAACTTGGCCAATTTATGGCAGAGCTGCTGCTCTGCCAAATCCTACATGACCCCATAGGCTCAATGTTTTGCTTAAACAAGGAACCGATGGCTATAAGGTTAATCAAATCCCATCCTTACAAATGATATGGATGTCCCTAAGAATCAATCTGGTGATATCAGTTTATAGATTAGACCAAACTCACCATAGCAGAATTAAGGGTGCATATCTGGTCCTATCCTTCAAGAGCCTACTCCTGCCTCCTGACAGACTACAAACATCAAGATCGACAGAGGCAAGCCCAGCATTTGATACTAAAAACTATTTTCATCATCAATATGTGTGAGTTAATATAGTCCCAAATGTCTGCCTGGAATTTTTTTGCTGCATAAATTCTAAGTATTGAAGGTACGTGCCCCTTGATTTCTGGCAAATCTCATTATCTTATCATTAACCCTGCCCAGGTTAGTGGATCTTGAATTTAGAAATGGCCCTTAATCTAGGTATTTATGGTACCTCACCCTTTCAACCCTTTCAAGCGCATTTCCCACAACTCTGATGATATTTTTATATTTCTTGGGCCAATTCACATGATTTCAAATCTTTGAATGCTAGTCCTTAGACCCAAATAGGTTCATAAAGAAGACATACTTGGTCGCTAGATGACCAATCTAATTGCTGTCCAAGAAATAAGAGCATTGTTGTTTGTATACAGTATCAGTGGGACGTTTTTATCCTCAAATTTAGTAGCATCTACAGTTACCATCAAGATCTCCTCTTTCCCAGAGTGTAGAAAGGGTGAAGAGGAAAGGGGCCCTCATGAACCTCTGTTGACTCTCTTCTGAGATCAGAATGAGGTGTTTCATTCTCCCGGTCACCCATATCACATTGTCATTCACAGAGAGCAAAGCTGCCTCTATAGAAAGGCCACCAAATTTTCTTCAGCCACTTATAAGTCATAATCTACCAACGTTGGAACTATCAACCAGAACAAAAGGCCAAATGAAGTCTTGTTCTAATGTTGACATATTTATCAATGAGAAGGTTCAAATTAATATACAGTTCTCCGGTACCCAAGCCTGCACTCTACTTACTGCAGAAAATTGCAGCCTCCCCAAAACAATTCTATGCAAAATTCGGAAAGAAGAATCTAGGTGAGTAATTGCCCATTAACAGCTAGGTTGAGTCCTTACCCTTTTTTTGGTAGATATATCGATGGCTAGCCGTGGGATTCTGGGTGTCTGAACCACAGATCACAATAAAAATGTTGGTCAGCGATTTAATTAGCTTCCATATAAAGACAAAAACTGTTCTCATTATCTGAGATGGGATTTGACCAATATTCAACTCCTTTTCTGTCGAACCATATAATATCTTTAAAATTGAAAGATGTGTCTCTTCAGATATTTCCACATCTATAACTTGCTTTTGTCATTCCTTTGCCACCATTTCCTGGTGTGGTCTTGCTTAGCAGCTTGTAAGGTCTGTATAAAGCCAGCATGTTTTACCTCATCATCCAAGCGAGATGGTTAAATGGCCTTCCAAAACTCCTTCCTTGCTTTCCTAAAACTCTAATTAAACCAACTACTATCCCTCTTTTAACTACTTTTTCTACCCTAAGCTTAGAGGGATTTTGCAATAATGTCATTAGCCTTCTGGAACTCATTAATGATTTCAAAATCATCGGTTTCTAAATCCACAAAATAGAGTAATGATGGTAAGGCCTCTCTAGATTTCCTAGGAGTCAAGTCACAAAGATCCGTCGTAGTCCAACGCACCCTCCTACTGTCACTTGTAGGTAGTTCCACTATTATTATCAGAGGAGATACTGTAGTGAACAGCGATCCATATACTTGGGATTATGGTCCTTCTAATAGCTCTCTATTATTAACATAATTCTAAACAATTTAAATACTATCACATAATTAATTGTTGTAGGTTAGACCATCTCTTTATATGTCAGGTGAGCTGCCTGAACAATTCAGAAATGGCCAGAACAACTAGACCGATCAAGAACATCCATAAATTCCAAAGGAAAGTTGTCCTTTGGATCTCTCATATCACCTACCCCACTCTTTAAGGGGGGCAGAATTGGCAGAGTTGGATTCTGTGGAATCATGTGGAATTACATTAAAATTCCGCCAGATTCCGCGGAATTCCACAATTCACAAACAGCACCCTCACGTTAAAAAATGTATGCGAGGGTTCATTTTGCGCTATGAAAATAGTTAAGTATGCAAGGGCACCGAGTGGCTGGTATGCAGTGGTTTCTAAAGTTTAGAAACCACTGCAGAACAGTCGGTGCCCTTAAATACTACGCAATGATTAAAACTGAATCACTGCAGAAATATGCAAGGGTGTCAAATGGTATGCAGTGGCTTCTAAACTTTAGAAACTGCTGCATAATTTAATTTGTCCATTGGAGCAGCAGTATTTTAATTCATCACTAATTCCGCAATACAAAAATAAAATGGAAATACCAAAATCCTTCTGATTTTGCAGGCGGAATCGAATCATATGCTCAGGCCTACACTCAATGCCAAGGGATTCCCCAGGAGAGAGCATGCTCATCAGAACCATACAAGCTACAATGACCCAAGGCTACTTGAGCGTTACAATCTCTCAAGAATATAATACCTACTCTACCTGCCCACTTCTCGTGTATCATGGTAAAGAAGAAATTTGGATTAAAAAAATCCATATTAGTAGCAATAGATCCCCAAGTGCTGTATAATATAAGGATATTGCAAGTTACTGAGCTCTGTGACAATAGAGAAGAATGAGGCTAAAGGTCAAGTTAATACATAAAGTTATGGAACTCCGAGTTGACTTTCAATTTTCTTAAAATGAATAGAAGAGAGTATTTATCACACCATCACTATCACCTTTCTGGCAACCCATTTAAATCCTGAAACATGAAAGGTTTTATTAATCCCATAAAAAGGCAGAGAATACTTTCTCATTTAGCCTCCTATAATCCAGATCTAGTTTTCTTACAAGAGACTCATTTGACAGAATTGGAGGCTTTAAAGCTTAAGCGGAGTTGGGTTGGGTTAGTCCTCCTACCTCCAATTAAAAAAAAACAGTGTCATTATTCTATGTCATAAAAGGTGGAATTGTTGTTGTTTCTCAAGACATATCCTCAGAAGGTAGATGGTTATTAGCTAAGTTACTTATTAACAATATTTCTTTTACTGTACTTAATGTTTATGGTCCGACTCAACCGGACTAATCCTTTTGGCCTAATATTACAAAAGAAATGTATGCAACATAAGGATGATTTATTTTAGGAGTTGAATGCAACCAGATTGTGGATCCATTTATAGACCGTAAATCCCAAATTCGATTTATCCCTCAGAAAACTCAACGCAATCTATCAGACACACCTTATAGACGCTTGGCGTTTATGTAACCCAGATGTAACAGAATATTCCTTTTTCTCCCCTGCTCAAGGCTCTCTTACACGATTAGATTACATCTTTCTCTCTAAACACCTCAGAATTTCATTTCCTCTTCAACTGAACCTATTGTAATTCCCTATCACGCCCCAGTGATTGCAGACTTTGATTTGCTTCGATCGCAACCCAGGTCCTCTAGATGCAAATTCATAAGGAAGATTGTGATCCAAAGCTTTTTAAGAATTATCGTCCTATATCCCTTGTAAATGTGGATTATAAAATGTTCGCTAAATTACTTGCTTTACGTCTTGAACCCCTTTTGCCTATCCTAATCAGTCAAGAACAATGCAGCTTCGTTAAAGGCAGATTAACTTCTGATTATTCTCTAACATTTTTCAATGCCCTGAATAAAGCCTCTACTCTTTCTTATTCCCTAGCTGCAGTATCTGTTGATGCGGAGAAGGCTTTTGATAGAGGTGATTGGTCTTTCTTATTCAAAACGCTAAATTGGCATGGTTTTAGCCCCAAATGTATTTCTCTTATTTCACTGCTTTATTCATCCCCTACTGCCTCTGTTTTAATTCATGGTCTTATTTCTAATTTTTTTCCATTACAGCTGGGGGTTCGTCAGGGTTGTCCTCTTTCTCCTCTCTTATTTGTTATTTCTCTTGAACCTTTTTTATCTCTTATTCGTCAAGACTCTTCTATCGCTGGATCTATTAATGGAGAGTAACATTTAAAATTGTCTGCCTATGCAGAAGATATTTTGCTTTTTATATCTAATCCCAAGACTATTATTCCCTCTCTATTATAAGAATTTTCTGATTTTTCTTTGACTTCTGGCTATAAAATAAATCTAGATAAAACAGACATTTTTCCCATCACCAAATTCTGTCTTAAACACCATTTTGATTTGACTGGTTTTCCTTGGAATAAATCTAAAATTAAATACTTAGGCATTTGGTTCAATAATGGGGAGAGAAGTTGGCCTAACGGCTAGGGCACTCGACCTCCGACCTGGGGAACTGGGTTCAAGTCTCGGTAATGACGCTAAACTTCCTGTCATTCTGGGCAAATCACTTAATCTCCCTGTGCTTAACAAAAATGAATGTGTGTCCTCATGTAACGTAACTGGTGCTATGTAAAGCGCTCTGATACCCAATTCGGGTCAAGTTTGCGCTCTATAAAACTCTGAAAAAATAATAATAATTCCATTTTAAACTTGGTTAAACTAAACATGAAGGAGGCCCTTGACCTTATTTCTAAACTTCTTTCCTCTTGGAAATCTCCTCTTTTCCTTTCATGGTGGGTTCATCGTGAGTCTATAAAGATGATGATCACTTCTATTTTACTATACATTCTTTCCATGATAACTATCCATATTCCTTTTATATATTTTAAAAGATTTGATTCCATTCTCTCTAAATTTCTATGGCACAATAAAAAACCGAGGATTTCTTTGAAACTTCTCAAAAAACCCAATGCCAATGGAGGAGTAAAATTACCTGACTTTCAGCTCTATCATAGGGCTTTTTCCCTGAAGCAATTATCCAGATGGCTACTTACAAACATTACACCTAACACACGTTATGGGTTAAAATAGAATGATCTCTTCTTGCTCCTTTCGATTAAGGAGATTCTCTCCTTTACTACAAAGACAAACATCATGTCTCTTCCACTATTTCGCCACACGTGTTCTTTATTAAGACCTCATTGTCAACCAATCATTTCTACTAGAGAATCCTTCCTCCAATCTTCTCTTTGGTATAATTGCCTTATTACTATTAAAAATAGACCCTTTATATTGGAAGTCTTGGTGACTTTGAGGTGTCATTTGGGTCCGTGATGTTTGATGGCATGATCTCTTGTTCTTTTCCTCATTTTTAAGCTATTTTTAACTGTCCACATTATTTCTGGCAAAAGTTCTCAAATCTTATGGAAATAATTCTAGGTGTCTTTTACTCATTCCCCTCTGATGCTCCCCCACCCCCAGCTGCTCCTCTTTTAAGATTTTTGCAACTATTGCCAAAGTCCTCCTTGATATATAAATTCCTTTCCACTCCAGATCCAGTTCGCTCTAAAACAAAACTAGAGCTTGCTTGGGAAGCGGCTTTGGGCTGTGTATGGAACATTGAATTCTGGAATAAAATTTGGGCAAGATCATTAAAAAATTCTGTATCTGCTTCTACTACTCAATCTATGTTCTTTTTATATCATAGATTGTATTGCACTCCCCTATCAACAGCCAAGTTTTAACACAATAATGATGATTCTTGGTGGTCCTGTCAATCCCCTACAGCTGATTTGTTCCATCTTTTATTTTCCTGTCCCAATGTAGCCTCCTTTTGGTTAGATGTATGGTCTCTTATATCCAAAATCTTTAACATAAAAATACCCCTGGCTAATATTATCATTTTTGTAGGTAGTTTATCAGATTCTGTACACTTACCCTCACATGAGAAAGGTCTATTTGATCTTATGTTAGCTTTAGCTTTTCAACAAATGACTTCTAACTGGAAATGTTCAACTAACCTCTCAGTCAAGTCATGGTGGAATATGTATATTACTATAATCGACTAGATATTGCTTTTGCGTCCTCTTATAATCCAACTGTTAGTAGAGGATTATATTGGTTACCATTAAAAACTATTTGAACAAGGTTGCAAAAAAAGAAGCTTCTTTAAACGTTCTGAAAATTTTAAACCTCCGTAAATGATTGTTTCTCTACCTTTTTACTCTAGATTATATTCATTTATTATTACACTGCTTTTTGATATGTTAATCTCTTCTTCATTCATCACCAGTATGCAATATTACTTGATCTTCAGTTTCTGAATTATATTATACTCTTTATCTCCTCCCTCCCTCTAAAATGTAAAATTGTAAACAGCTGTCTAATCTGTTTAATGTTGCCTTTCATATCTGTTGTTACTTATTTTATGATAATCTGTATGGCCTTCTTTTGTAATTCACTTTGTTAAACATAAAAAAAGTGCTGATACTCAGAATGTGTAGAGAATGTTTTTCATGTTATGATCTTCGGTGTGCAAAATATAAATGTGTTGCGGTAAATATCTTCTTTCTGCTGATCACTGTTTGTTTTAGATAAACAGGCCATACGATTCAAAGCCAGTTTTCGTTTACTCCGCACCTGTAATTATGCTGTGTAGCCTGCTTTTCAGTTTGGCTGCTGGTTCTGGCAGGAGGTATTGTAAGAGCAGAATTCAAAAGTAATAAGTTATTACAGTTTAGCAGCTACATTATTTTATTATTACAGGCGACTAGAGATGCTAGAACTTGCAGAAAATTAGAGACATAATTTTATGAAGGGATTGCTGAATAATAATACTTTATTTTAAAAGTTGAGTATCACTATGGAACTTCAATTCCATAAAAATATGTTTTTATCATTTTTGAATAGCGGGTACCTGGTATATTGACTGACATCATGGTAACTAGCCACCTGATGCATGACCTTAACTACCCATCATAGAAGGACAGAAATAAGAACAATAGCCATCTAAGTGGCAGAGTTCAAGTGACTGGGTCTCTTGCAGATTATTGGCATCCAGTTGTTGCAAATAACTCATCATCTATATTTTGTCTCTAAGACCTGCAATGTTTCACAAGTCATCAGCAAAGAGGATGGAGACTCTCTACTATCATGAGTTAGGGCCTTATTACAAGTTTGGCGGTCCATGAACCATTGTAGTCCTGTTCTGAATGCCGCAAACTCGGCGGTCCAACTACTGTATTATGAGATGTGCGGATTGCTATTGCAAAGATGCGACTGAACCGCCCATACCACCAGCACACCGGTCGGGGAAAGGCACATCCCATGAGGCAGTACAGGGGAGTTTCAAAATCGTCCGTATTGTGTGTTGGTTTTTCCAAGAGCATACCGCGGCGTTGGGACCTCTAGCTTCAAGTCATCGGAAACGAAGGACTTGGATGTGTACTCACCCCTTTCTTGTTCTTTTGGTCAGAGGTCAACATGGATCCCTTTCTTCAGGTCCTTTCTTCACAGCAGCATCTTCACCCTGAGGATTACAACCCTTTTTGTTACGATGTACAGGTGAGTCCTTTTTGTAACATATACCCATTGCCATGACTGCCCAAATGTGGGCCAGACTCCGGCAATCGGTAGGTGATATTTTTCCACATGTATCATGCAAATGTGTGCATCCATCACATATTCAGTTGAAATGTGTAGTCTGTGCTTGTTTGGAATGTCTCTGGCACAGAACCTCACTGCATGAGGGTTCTGCACCAGGAGTTCCAATTTAGTCAGTTGGTGTCTTCTGGTGATCTCTGCCGCTGCTCTGCTTGATGTGCAAACACTACAATTTACCTGGTGTTCCTGGTTGCTAACGACATCTTTATTGGCGACAAGCGCTGATCCATCAACATGAACCCAAGACCCCCAGCCAAAGAAAATATTCTTCTACTTCATCGGTGAAGGGAGGAGTCTCCCGTTCAAGGGTGAACATTGACTTTGATTATCGACATTTCCGACCAGTACAAGGATTCTCTCCATCGAGTTGCGGCGATCGTTGTGCATTTTGTGGCAGAGCAGTGGGGGGAAAAGGAGGTCAGTGGCAGCTGGAACGCATTTACAAGACATGCATTCCAGCAACGGAAAAATTGTTATGGCGAGAGCGTAAAGATTCGTGGTGACGTCACTGTGCATCTGCGTTTCATTTGTTGAAACGGACAGCACATTTCCTATTGTGCTCGTCACAGTGTCCTTAGTTCCTTGGAGGGGAGAGAGGAGAACAGGGCTTTTTCCATGCCTGCTACTTGAATTGTTTACATCACAATTCAACAAGAGGAGCAGCAGGCTATTGTTGTTTCAGGAGCACAGGGTCTTCGTGAATACAGGTACTGTCATCTATTTGCTAATTGGCATTTGAGCTCTACGTTGTCTTTTGAGTACTAAATGACTTGTTCATTTTGCGCTTCATCTTTTGTGGGAACAGAGCTTTGTATGGCGTTTCAGTGGGTATAATCTTTTAACCAGAGTGTTCCAGCAAATTATCTCTCCTATTTGCCCACATAGGATTCTTCACTACACAAAGCCATTTTTGAGTTCCATAAGAGTGTGACAATTTATTATTTTAGGAAAATTTAGCGCAAAATGCGATATTGTGACTTTTCTGTACTCTCCTCACATGAAACTTTAGGTCATCTGTCAACTAAGTTGTTGGAAACATGCAAGCTGTTTCACCTCCACTGCTATAGAAACACCAGGTCAGCCACCCATTAAATGGAAGCAGGGGTTTGATGAGTTTGAGACTTACCTTGGTGTGATTGGTGCGAACAGATTTAGAGCTGAACTTGCTGGGTTTTGAAGGTAGGGCTATTTTAAAAATCTTCTTCCTCCAGTCATTGATGGCTGAAACTCTCTTGATGAATACCAAGACACAGTTAAAAGGCTCCAAATCAGATTTGATGTTCAGCCCAGCATAGTTGTTTTCCGCCGCAAATTCTTTTTGCGCACACGGATCACTGGGTAAGATGTTAACCACTATATCATGGCTTTGAAGAGACTTGTAGCAGAATGTCAGTTTGAAAACTTTGCTGATCAACTTATTGGTGATCAATTTATCAGTCACTGTACGGATAAAACCCTCAAACAGAAACTTCTTTCCATGGGAAAGCCTACTCTGGATGAGACTATCAGGCTAGCAAAAACATTTAAACTTCACAGTTGTCGGTGAAGGAACTTAAAAACAAAAACAGTGAGGCTGTCTCTGCTGTCAAAGTAAAAGATAATAGGGACAAGGACAACAAATCTTCTGACAGACCTTGTTCCAGTTTTGGAGAAAGACAGAATGCATTCTTTTCTCAGAGCAACATCTGTTTCAGATGTGGATATAGGTCTCACATGGGTAGTGGCAAGTGCACGGCTAGGTTTGTGACCTGTAGAATTTGCAACAGGACAGGTCACTTTGCTAAAGTGTGTCAGGCTACTAAAAGCAAACATCTCTCGAAACCCTCTTCAGTAAAATGTGTTCTTGAAGGAGGCATGTTTGGTGATGACGAGGAGTCTTTCACCAAAGACCTCAGTAACATGGTCGTAGTTGTGCAAGATGTTGGGGTGATAGTGGGTAATCCTGAGTTGTGTGTTGATCCTTTCGTAGAGATTTTAGTGGGTGATCCAGTACTTAATCTCCTTGTTGACTCTGATGCTCGTATCTCTATGATTACATTGAGCCTCTATAATGCGACCTAGCCAAATAGGCCTTTGCTGCCTCCTGATCGCAAAGCTGTCTCATACGAAGGACGTGAGATCCATCTTTCAGGGAACATTGAAGAGATTATAGAGTTTAAGGGGAGGAGGATTTCTAGGAAGTTGAATGTAGCACATAAAGGGTTGAACATCTTGGGGTGGTTCCACCAATGTTTATTTGGCAAGGTACTCAGGCCTGAGACCACAGAACAAGTTCTTGCTATAAGGGACAGTCCAGGTCTTGAGTATCTTATCAACAATTTTCTCCATGTATTTTCTGGGGAGTTAGGCAAAATTAAAGTCTTCAAACACAAAATTATTGTGAAAGAGTGTGACTGTCCTGTCAAACACAGGTTGAGAAATGTCCTCTTTAGTGTCAGACAGGACCTTGAAAAAGAACTTATTTAATTGTGTGCTAAGGGGATAATTGAACCTGTTGAGTCCTCATTATGGTTATCTCCACTTGTTGTCGCATGCACACAGAATGGTGAGTTTAGAGTCTGTGTTGACCTCTGCTGTTTGAACAAAGAAATCTCAGTGGATTCCCATCCTTTACCGAATATTAATAAACTGTTGGCAGGTTTGAAGGATGCAAAAATATTCACAAAATTAGATTTAGCATCTGCCTACCATCATGTAGAGTTAGCTCCTGAATCAAGGCACCTCACTGCATTTGTTTCCCCTTGTGGCACTTTTCAGTATGTCCGCATGCCATTTCGACTTGCGTCGGCTGCGTCAGTTTTTCAACGACTCATGTTAAACATGTTGAAGGGGATTTAAGGGCTTTCTGTTTTCCAGGATGATGTTCTTGTTTTTGCACCCGATAGAGTTACACATGATAGCATTTTAAAAGAAGTCTTGTCTAAGTTTGAGACTAATGGTGTGGTGTTACGAAGGGACAAGTGTGTTTTCATGACCAAGGAAGTTGAATAATTGGGGCATTTAGTCAATGAAAGTGGGATTCTCCCTAAGACTAGTCTAGTTTGTTCAAGATTTTGCAAGCAAGTTGAGGCCTTTGTCACAAATGCTGATGAGGGGTGTTGCGTTTGAGTGAAACTTCATTTGGGGAAGGAAGTTCTATCTCCAGACTGATCACAAGCCTTTAGTCTTCATTCTCAGTGGGAAGAACGTCAGGAGTTTTACTTCTAGGATTGCACGATTGTCCTCAAAATTTCTTCAGTTTTATTTGTGTGCTGTATATATTCCTGGAAGTAAGAATGGATGCGCAGATTTTCTGTCCCGCCCCTCTGACATTGTGGATGATGAACTAGACATAGGTGAGGAGAACAAGGAGGAGTTCATAGTGGCCGCAGTAGATCTTCCACAGTTGTGTGCAGTGTCAGAATGTGAATGGTGTTAGGCCCTCAATGGTGATGTTTCTTTGGCTCTGGTTAAGAAATATGTTGAAAAAGGGTGGCCTAAGGAGAGGAACTTGAATTTTGAATTCAAAACATTTTTGCAGGTAGCAGATGAATTGACCATTGAAGATGGATTGTTACTGAGAGGAGACAAGCTTGTTCCTCCTCTTACTTTGAGAGCTACTTTAATCAAGCATGAAGGACATCTGGGTGACACTTTGACAAAAAAAGGGCACGTCTCTCTTTCTGGTGGCCTTCCATGGACAGGGAGGTGGATGAGATTGTTAGGTCGTGTGTGATGTGTTCCAGCTGTGACAAGTCTGCTAAATTGCATACATGGTGAAGCTGGGGCTTGACATTGTAGGTCCTTCTTTTGATCCCCTAGTTCTAATGGACTACTACTCAAAGTGGTCAGATGTGAAGTTTGTGAGGGAGGTGAGCTCTAGAACTGTTGTTTAATTTTTAAATGATGTGTTTATGAGAGAAGGTTTTCCTGAGTCCTGAGTCTCTAATGACGGACAATGGTGCTCAGTTTGTCGCTTTGGAGGTTGAGGAGTTTCTCCGCACCTGTTGTATTAAGCACCTCAAACGTTCTCTGTACCATCCCCAGACAAATGGTCTGGTTGAGCGCATGAATAGGGTGCTTGGTGAGTTCATACAGTGGGCAATTGCCAACAGATGTGTTGTTGCCAATTCCGTTAGAAGCATGCTTTGGTCTTACCTTACCACCCCTCATTCCACTACAGGGGTTTCACCTTTTGAGTTATTACGTGGTCGGAAGGCTGCTACTACTTTTTGTCCTAGTTGGATGAGCAAGTGGGTTAAAGGTAGACAATGGACAGATGAGAGTGTCAGGGGTAATGTGAGTTTGTCTCAAAATAAGCAGAAATCTTACTTTGACTTTAAGAAGTGTACCAAAAACGTGGAGATCAGTTTGGGTGATTTCGCCTGTCTCAAAAAACCTGTGCATGTGAGGAAGGGTTCTTCTAAGTTTGGTCCACCTGTCAAAGTTATGGATGTGAAGTGAGTTCTGTTAAACTTATTAATGGACAGTGGTGGAACAAGTGTTTTTTTCTTTGGTGAAGAGTTGTTTGCTTCGTGAGGACGATGGAAGTGAGAGTGTTGAGAGGAGTTACGATGGAAGTGGGAGTGTTGAGAGGAGTTCTGATTGTGCGGGCCTGCCTTTCCTTAGGCGTAGTGCTCGAGTTCGGAAGGTTCCTCTATGATATAGAGTTTAACTCTCTCTCTCTCTGCAGTTTTTTTCTCTGGTACAGTTATTCTCAATTTTTCAGGTACTATTTTCTTTCATGCTTCCTTGTCATTTTGTTTAACCATCTTTAGCTTCCACAGATGTTTTCCTTGTTGTTTTTCTAAATTTCTTTTTTGTTGTAAGTTTCCTTTTGCCGTTTTGTTTTGAGGGAAGGCCCATGTAGTAGTCTGTGCTTGTTTGGAATGTCTCTGGCACTGAACCTCACTGCGTGAGGGTTCTGCACAAGGCGTTCCAATTTAGTCAGTTGGTGTCTTCTGGTGATCTCTGCCGCTGCTCTGCTTGATATGCTCAGCTGTCTATTCATTAAACACTACTACAACTTACCTGGTGTTAGTGATTCCTTACGACAAAATGCTCACACATGCATCGATATATATAGAAAAGTAAACACTACTGCTGCAAAATCTCTTCAGCCACACTGCAGGCACCGCAGTAAACTCGTAATATGGTGAGTCTGAAGACTACTGTAGCTGCTGGCTCCAGGCTGCTGCAGTGTTCGGGTGATTGGACAACCAAACTCGTAATCCTAAAGTAGCAGGTAATCTTCCAGAGTTACAACCAATGACTGTCTCCTCCAACACATTCCATTTGCCTTGCAACATCCTGAAGCTACAGTACTCAGATCACACTACCCTTACATTGAAGCCCAATCACGAGCTCTCATTTTAGAAAGTAAAGCAGTTCGGTTCAGGACAATCTGCGCTGTCAAGTTATGAAGGTTGTCACATCATATGTAGGGCTAAATGTTCCCACTATTTGTCCATTGTCCCTGGTTCATCTCCTGAATTTATGTTGAAGTTATGTTTTATTACATTTGTGGAGACCCTAATCTCCAGGTGCTTCTCAGAGACACACTTGGGTATTCCCTGGGAATGAACCAATCCTCAATTGGTCTGCCGCCACTGTAATCTCAAAGGGCCAGCCCCACTGATCCTCTCTGAACAAGCTCTGGCTAGTGGCAGTTGAGTGTAGTTTTAGGAGACTTACTTGCTTTCACTGGCCTCCCCATGCAAATTGTAGCCTGCAAGTAGACACGGGCCCCTTCCGACATACAATTTAAGTTAATATGACCAAAACAATGTATTAGAACATTGGAACGTGGAGCACTCCATTGAAGGCAATGGAGTGCTCCCTGCTTCCACAGGCCGGTAAAGGCACGCAAAGCAAAATTCCAATGTTGTTTTCACAAATGCCTCTCGGGGCCCGAGAGGATTTAAACCCCCTCGGGCTCCGAGAAGCCTTTGTTTTATTTGTTAGAACATTCTGCCCTCAAGTGGCAGAAAGTTCTAATAGCATTATAGCCCTTTGTAGATGTGCTATACCGGCTATTAAAGTTCTGGTCCTTTGTTAAAGACCCGGGCCGAAAAGGTATAGCCCGCTAGTGCGGGCTATAAGGATATATTATATTTTATTTTTCAGTGCAGGTTCACAAAGTTATCTTGGAGCTACAGAAGAACTTAAGAGAGAGGGATAAACCATTTTAGAACATAATTAAAACAAAAATGTTTCTTGAATTCGTAATTAAAGAGATGAGTTTTCATGGAATTAATTAAGCAGTGTTTGTGTTTAAATGTAATGTCTGTGAAGATTATGCCAAGTCATTTGCCAGCAAAGCCTTTTATGAACTTTAGAGTGAGAGAGCAAAGACAGAAGCCTTTGCAAACCTTACTGTTGCATCTGCCATTGGAGTTGCCCATTAAAGTGTGTGATCATGTACATTAGGGTACAAATGGCATTTACAAACATGGAGGGTCATCACTGGTTGACCATGGGCAAAAAACCCAATTGTACACTTTCTCTTCCTGTTCTTTGTTTAGGTGCTGTAGTGCATGGTGGAAAACTGTACTGTCCTATGCTTCTCTGAGTGGGTAACCTGTGTCTCATCTGATACTCTGGAGGTTTGAACTGTAAGGGTATATTGTACAGTGATTGGAAGCGAGCCCCTGCCCGACTTACTGGCTTTTTAATATAAGTTTGATCTCTCCTGCAGCTCATTCAACATATTCAGGACCCTGGCTACTTCATATTGTGCAAATACAGGATGCCTACTTCATCCTAGTTGGGACAGAATTACAGGCTCTGCCCTACTTCTGTCGCCTTTCCTGCCTGGAGCTCCCAGCCAGCCGAAGGAGATGCGAGAACTAACCCCACACCTCTAAATCTACTCTTACCCTCACCACAAGAAGAGACGGGCTGCTTAAGAACTGACCTCATTGAAAGCAAATGTTTCTGAGCATCTGTTGAGCCCCTCAAATGATGCACCGGAAACTGAGTCGGATTGCCTAAGGGATCGACTGCTCTATGAGCAGGTGAAATGAGTTGTGACCCTCCCTGGCGAGCACTCCCCTTTCTGCAATAATGTGTGTTATTTGGTTCTTTTTCCTCACTCCATTGATCCATCAAGAGCTCTCAGTTGTCTAGTCGGCCTAAACATGCAGCTAGACATAGAGAACACTTTTGATCTTTTAGAGCCTTGTTCCTCCTAGCCTTGTAGCCTGTGTCCAATTCAACACCACCCGAAGCTTGATATACCATCATAGTGTCCCTACTGTCATCGTTTTACATATACATACAGACATAATATCGACAACAAAAATATCGAGGTAGCTAAATATCGAGTTTAAAATATTGATTAGACAGAATATAGATAAGACAGAATATAGACTACAAAAATATTGAATAGAATGACAATAATATCGACTCAAAAATATAGAATGGACAGAATATGGAATGGACAGAATATAGACAACAAAAATATAGATGGATAGAATATAGAAACAAAAATATCGAATTTTAGGTAAGTAAGTAAGTCAATTTATGGTATTTAATGTTTGCGTAATATAATTCTGGAGCGGGTTGTGGGTTTATAGGGGAATAGGGTGGGAAGTAATTTAATTATAATTAATTAAATATTTTAATTTATTGGTATTTATGTACAATTAATTGTTAATTAATTATTAATAGACAATTATTTAAACTATAATTGGTAATTAATTTTTATTAATTAATTAATTGATAATTATGTTAATTTTATTTATTTATTTTCTGGAGCGGGTTGTGGGTTTATAGGGGAATAGGGTGGGAAGTAATTTAATTATAATTAATTAAATATGTTGAATTATTTATTGCTACTTATTTACAATTAATTGTTATTTAATTTTTTAATTGGTAATTAATTAATATATAATTGGTAAATATTTTTTATTACTTGAATAATTGATAATTATGTTAATTTTATGTATTTAATTTTTGTGGCGGGCTTATAGGGGAATTGGGTGGGAAGTCATTTAATTGTAATTAATTAAATGTTTTAATATATAAATTGGTATTTATTTTGAATTAATTGTTAATTATTTTTATGTTTTTTAATAATTTATTGTTATTGGTAAATATTTTGTATTAATAGGTAATTATTTTTTAATAATTAAATTAATTTTATTATCTTTAATTGAATAATTATTATAATATCTTAAATTGGGAATTAATTTTAATTAATTTGTAATTGGTATTAATATTTAATTTATTTTTAATTATATATGAAGTATTTACTTTCCCTACTGTTGCTCTATTTGGAGTGGGAATAGTAATTTTTACCTTCCTGCTATCCAACGCTTTCCCTACTGTTGCACTCACTGGAGTGGGAATAGTAATTTTTTCCCCTACGCTATCCAACGCTTACCCTACTGTTGCACTCTCTGGAGTGGGAATAGTAATTTTTACTCCTACGCTATCCAACGCTTTCCCTATTGTTGCACTCTCTGGAGTGGGAATAGTAATTTTTACCCCTACGCTATCCAACGCTTTCCCTACTGTTGCACTCACTGGAGTGGGAATAGTAATTTTTATTTCTATGCTATCCAACGCTTACCCTACTGTTGCACTCTTTGGAGTGGGAATAGTAATTTTTACCCCTACGCTATCCAACGCTTTCCCTATTGTTGCACTCACTGGAGTGGGAATAGTAATTTTTACCTCTACGCTATCCAATGCTTACTCTACTGTTGCACTCTCTGGAGTGGGAATAGTAATTTTTACCCCTACGCTATCCAACGCTTTCCCTACTGTTGCACTCACTGGAGTGGGAATAGTAATTTTTACCTCTACGCTATCCAATGCTTACCCTACTGTTGCACTCTCTGGAGTGGGAATAGTAATTTTTACCCCTACGCTATCCTACGTTTTCCCTACTGTTGCACTCTCTGGAGTGGGAATAGTAATTTTTACCCCTACGCTATCCAACGCTTTCCCTACTGTTGCACTCTCTGGAGTGGGAATAGTAATTTTTATCCCTACGCTATCCAACGCTTTCCCTACTGTTGCACTCACTGGAGTGGGAATAGTAATTTTTACCTCTACGCTATCCAACGCTTACCTTACTGTTTCACTCTCTGGAGTGGGAATAGTAATTTTTACCCCTATGCAATCCAACGCTTTCCCTATTGTTGCACTCACTGGAGTGGAAATAGTAATTTTTACCTCTACGCTATCCAATGCTTACCCTACTGTTGCACTTTCTGGAGTGGGAATAGTAATTTTTACCCCTACGCTATCCAACTCTTTCCCTACTGTTGCACTCACTGGAGTGGGAATAGTAATGTTTACCTCTACGCTATCCAACGCTTACCTTACTGTTTCACTCTCTGGAGTGGGAATAGTAATTTTTACCCCTACGCAATCCAACGCTTTCCCTATTGTTGCACTCACTGAAGTGGGAATAGTAATTTTTACCTCTACGCTATCCAATGCTTACCCTACTGTTGCACTCTCTGGAGTGGGAATAGTAATTTTTACCCCTACGCTAGCCAACGCTTTCCCTACTGTTGCACTTTCTCGAGTGGGAATAGTAATTTTTACCTCTACGCTATCCAATGCTTTCCCTACTGTTGCACTCTCTGGAGTGGGAATAGTAATTTTTACCCCTACGTATCCAACGCTTTCCCTACTGTTGCACTCACTGGAGTGGGAATAGTAATTTTTACCTCTACGTTATCCAACGCTTACCCTACTCTTGCACTCTCTGGAGTGGGAATAGTAATTTGTACTCCTACGCTATCCAACGTTTTCCCTACTGTTGCACTCTCTGGAGTGGGAATAGTAATTTTTACCCCTACGCTATCCAACGCTTACCCTATTGTTGCATTCTCTGGAGTGGGAATAGTAATTTTTACCCTCTTGCTATCCAAGGCTTTCCCTACTGTTGCACTCACTGGAGTGGGAATAGTAATTTTTACCCCTACGCTATCCAACGCTTTCCCTACTCTTGCACTCATTGGAGTGGGAATAGTAATTTTTACCCCTACGCTATCCAACGCTTTCCCTACTGTTGCACTCTCTGGAGTGGGAATAGTAATTTTAACTGCTACACTATCCAATGTTTTTTCTACTGTTGCACTCACTGGAGTGGTAATAGTAAATTTAACCCTCTCGCTATCCTATGGTAAATATATTGTCTATTTTTTATTAATAGTATGTTTATATATATATATATATATATATATATATATATATATATGCGCTCGCGTGTAAGGACACGGTCACACTCACGGGGAGAAACTTGAACTCGCCTTTCTTGCCACAACGTGCTTGAATAGCTGAGGAGCTCAAGAGAAAGTGATTCAATCCCATTTCGCCGTGGAATTCCTGACGCGTTTCGAAGGCTCCCGCCTTCTCTTCAGAGGATTTGGCGAACTGATGATGGGAATGCAGGTACCAGCCCTGATACTAATCATGGCACGCCCCTGATGGGCAGTCCAAATGTCCCAGTGCCTGCTGGGACTGGTAGTCCTGTTTAGTCTTGGCGCCCCTTGTGTGGATCGAGGCGGACGAGTGGTCTCCCCTCGCCAACCAAGCGACCTCACGATATCGGAGTAGCAGACGGATATATGCCCGTCAGACTAGCAAGCTGGATGCTTGCCCTAGTCGGCTCCTACCTTGAGGCTGCTTGGCGGTGCTCAGCGTGTATGCAGGGGCTCTGCTCGCTCGTTACCATCATGGTGCTGCTGCACTCTTCTGGCGGGTGCGGTAAAAGGATGGTGATGGTTCTATCCACAAATGTGCGCTCGCGTGTAAGGACACGGTCACACTCACGGGGAGAAACTTGAACTCGCCTTTCTTGCCACAACGTGCTTGAATAGCTGAGGAGCTCAAGAGAAAGTGATTCAATCCCATTTCGCCGTGGAATTCCTGACGCGTTTCGAAGGCTCCCGCCTTCTCTTCAGAGGATTTGGCGAACTGATGATGGGAATGCAGGTACCAGCCCTGATACTAATCATGGCACGCCCCTGATGGGCAGTCCAAATGTCCCAGTGCCTGCTGGGACTGGTAGTCCTGTTTAGTCTTGGCGCCCCATGTGTGGATCGAGGCGGACGAGTGGTCTCCCCTCGCCAACCAAGCGACCTCACGATATCGGAGTAGCAGACGGATATATTCCCGTCAGACTAGCAAGCTGGATGCTTGCCCTAGTCGGCTCCTACCTTGAGGCTGCTTGGCGGTGCTCAGCGTGTATGCAGGGGCTCTGCTCGCTCGTTACCATCATGGCGCTGCTGCACTCTTCTGGCGGGTGCGGTAAAAGGATGGTGATGGTTCCATCCACAAATGTGCGCTCGCGTGTAAGGACACGGTCACACTCACGGGGAGAAACTTGAACTCGCCTTTCTTGCCACAACGTGCTTGAATAGCTGAGGAGCTCAAGAGAAAGTGATTCAATCCCATTTCGCCGTGGAATTCCTGACGCGTTTCGAAGGCTCCCGCCTTCTCTTCAGAGGATTTGGCGAACTGATGATGGGAATGCAGGTACCAGCCCTGATACTAATCATGGCACGCCCCTGATGGGCAGTCCAAATGTCCCAGTGCCTGCTGGGACTGGTAGTCCTGTTTAGTCTTGGCGCCCCATGTGTGGATCGAGGCGGACGAGTGGTCTCCCCTCGCCAACCAAGCGACCTCAAGATATCGGAGTAGCAGACGGATATATGCCCGTCAGACTAGCAAGCTGGATGCTTGCCCTAGTCGGCTCCTACCTTGAGGCTGCTTGGCGGTGCTCAGCGTGTATGCAGGGGCTCTGCTCGCTCGTTACCATCATGGCGCTGCTGCACTCTTCTGGCGGGTGCGGTAAAAGGATGGTGATGGTTCCATCCACAAATGTGCGCTCGCGTGTAAGGACACGGTCACACTCACGGGGAGAAACTTGAACTCGCCTTTCTTGCCACAACGTGCTTGAATAGCTGAGGAGCTCAAGAGAAAGTGATTCAATCCCATTTCGCCGTGGAATTCCTGACGCGTTTCGAAGGCTCCCGCCTTCTCTTCAGAGGATTTGGCGAACTGATGATGGGAATGCAGGTACCAGCCCTGATACTAATCATGGCACGCCCCTGATGGGCAGTCCAAATGTCCCAGTGCCTGCTGGGACTGGTAGTCCTGTTTAGTCTTGGCGCCCCATGTGTGGATCGAGGCGGACGAGTGGTCTCCCCTCGCCAACCAAGTGACCTCACGATATCGGAGTAGCAGACGGATATATGCCAGTCAGACTAGCAAGCTGGATGCTTGCCCTAGTCGGCTCCTACCTTGAGGCTGCTTGGCAGTGCTCAGCGTGTATGCAGGGGCTCTGCTCGCTCGTTACCATCATGGCGCTGCTGCACTCTTCTGGCGGGTGCGGTAAAAGGATGGTGATGGTTCCATCCACAAATGTGCGCTCGCGTGTAAGGACACGGTCACACTCACGGGGAGAAACTTGAACTCGCCTTTCTTGCCACAACGTGCTTGAATAGCTGAGGAGCTCAAGAGAAAGTGATTCAATCCCATTTCGCCGTGGAATTCCTGACGCGTTTCGAAGGCTCCCGCCTTCTCTTCAGAGGATTTGGCGAACTGATGATGGGAATGCAGGTACCAGCCCTGATACTAATCATGGCACGCCCCTGATGGGCAGTCCAAATGTCCCAGTGCCTGCTGGGACTGGTAGTCCTGTTTAGTCTTGGCGCCCCATGTGTGGATCGAGGCGGACGAGTGGTCTCCCCTCGCCAACCAAGCGACCTCACGATATCGGAGTAGCAGACGGATATATGCCCGTCAGACTAGCAAGCTGGATGCTTGCCCTAGTCGGCTCCTACCTTGAGGCTGCTTGGCGGTGCTCAGCGTGTATGCAGGGGCTCTGCTCGCTCGTTACCATCATGGCGCTGCTGCACTCTTCTGGCGGGTGCGGTAAAAGGATGGTGATGGTTCCATCCACAAATGTGCGCTCGCGTGTAAGGACACGGTCACACTCACGGGGAGAATCTTGAACTCGCCTTTCTTGCCACAACGTGCTACATATATATATGTATGTATTAAAACATTTTTTTATTTATATTAATTATTTATTAATTTTAATGGTATTTAAGTATGTTTAAGTTAGTTATATTTATTATTTCATTAATTTTAAATTACTTTTAACTATTTAAAAAATTCGATATTTTGACTATATTTTTTACAACAATATTTTTGATTCGATATTTTTGTACTTACCTGTTTGGAGATAGGAAGTCGATATTTTGGCATTCTATATTTTTTACTCGATATTTTTGTAGGTCTATATTTTGCTATCGATATTGTTTCAGTGATCCCATATGAGGAAGGGTGTAGTGATGTATTTTATAACCAAATATCGATTTCATTTCTTATTGGTCTTAAGTATCCTAATTTTTAGCCCTAGCTACTGGAAACAGGGTTTCGGGAAAATAATGAGCTCAGTATTGTATTCATTAATTATATCTTCTCTTCGAGGATGTCCTGCATATCTTGTCACCCATTCATTAGATATGTTTTTGCTGAAATTAACACATTTCTGTCAAATGACTAAGTGGCATATTATCAAGAAACGGCTTTAAAATTATCGCCGCTTTAGCGGCAGGAAACTGATGCTAAAGTGGCGATTATGGGCTTGATAATATGCCCTTGTGAATTATCATAGGAGCCCATGTTCTGGTGTGAACATGGGCTTCTATTGGAATTCTCAAGGACATTTTATCAAGCCCATTATTGCCGCTTTAGCGGCTGTTTCCTGCCGCTAAAGCGGCAATAATTTTAACGTCGTTCTTGATAATATGCCCTTGGTTCCATAGACCAGTATTGAGAGAAAACCTAATATCAATGATGTCATGAATGATGTAATATGTGAGGTCATACGCTCTGCATGACAGGGGCATAAGTCACAGTTAGTTCACTCAACTATAGCCTGCATACTTTGGTGGTATTTTGTTTTTTTAGACTGGCAAGACAAAAGGTTAAAGTGCCTTTTGTAGTAATGAAAATGCCAGTGAAAAAAGACAATGTTAAACTCAAAATATCACTAAAATGTACCAGTTATAGTAACTATAACTTGTGCACTTGCTATTTACATTGATGTCATTCATGGTGTAATTTCAGATGCTATCAGTGATGTTATCAATGATATAACATGTCATTAGTGATGTAATATGTGAGGTTGTAAGCAGGGCCTGCATCCAGACCCTGGCCCAGTTGTACAAAACTCCACAGACACCCACCCAACCCAACACCCACTGTACTTTCACTGTACCCCTGCAAACGTTTGTGAGGGACTGCGCTGAGTACAGCAAGAGTACCACAAGTTCACGAGAACATTCTTCAATGCAACATCACCGTAGGGGGCCTCTGGGCCCCACCCCCACCCCCACCTCCCAAGGACCAGATGGTCAGGTTACCCCTGCCTACTTTTATGATGGCTTATTTTAATATTAAGAATACGGAGACTGAGTCCCTGAGTACTGAAATAAAGGATATTCTCTTCATGATGCGACCAGTCTATCAGATCGTGTGTTTTGATATCGCTGTACTCTGTGGAAGTACCGTAAATCTACTGCAATGTGAAATATCCATGGATTATGAATTTTAATTTCTCTAAAAGTACTAAACAGATTCACACCAAATCATTAAAAACACACTCTCTGGATCTAAGTTTCTGTCACATTCTGTTGAACCATTTTGGCTGTAGAGTTGTCTAAAGTTCCTATGGGAAATTGCATGAGGAAAACATGTTCCCCCCCTTTTCTCTCCCCTGACTTGACGGATCAACCCCAAACTTTCCAGAAGAAACTGAAGTAGATGAACCTTTTTTGGGAACATTTTGGGAAGATTCGGTGAATGGTGCCAAAGTTATTAGCAAACCAACAAATCAATTTCCTATCGAAAACCAGTACTAACTATAACTACACAGTGGGGTCTGCATTCTGGTGCAGGCTTGGTGTTTCCAGTGCTGGCACCATCATGTTTTCCTCTATGAGCGAGCTCAGTGATGCCTGTGTTACGGCGGGATTTCTGATCTATTGCTATAGGTCTAGATCCCAACTCAGGTCAACTGAACCGTTGATACCTGTCATAGAGTAAAAGGCAATCCACTACTAGGTCAATCAGTTAAAGACTTACACCACTCTAAAGAACCACTTACTACAAATAAGTTTTAAAAGTTTATTATAAAGCCAAAGTTAACTGGAGATACAAACATCTCAAAATAAGGTTCAAAAGATATACTGGTATCAATACAAACATACATTTTCTAAATGCTCTTAGTCGGCAGAAGAATATCACCAAAACCAATTCAAAAATCATCAGAGTTGCAAGAATAGACACAAGCTGTAACTTGTGAGTCATTTACAGAAAGGAAGAAAATCCAGATTAGACTGTCCCTACACTAGACTAAGTGACATCCCTACTTAGTAAAATCTTAACCTAAAAAGGTGTCAGACGTGGTGACTTCCAAAGAAGATCACTCACTTCCCTTAGTCTTCGTTGTGAATCGGTGTCTCGCAGTTATCCTATCTGCCTACCCATCCGCTCTCTTAGGTTCCTCAGACCATCTGCCCTAACTCCACCCAGGGGTGCTGTCCCTAATACAAAAATCACATTTACAATAGAAACGCCCTTTAGAGACGCCCCTCACGTGGTGTCGGTTCTGGCATTTTCCATGCTGATACTCCTCTGGGCCCATCGTTAGCGTTGACCTTGCTTCTCAGGCTCTTCTCCGGCAGGACGGTACCCCCCAGGAAATTCCTGAAGCCTCCTCCAGGCCTGTGCCTGACTCCCTGAACAAAACTCTATTCATCACTCTCTTGATTGGAACCTCTTTGCACCTGCAAACAGACACTTGTACAGTGGGCCCCAAATTCCGGCCTCCACCGTATCTTCTAAGTCGTAAACCTTCGAGCAGGCTCCGCAATTTATGCTTAACATGACCTTCCTCTAACTAACACATGCAGATCAAAAGAAATGACCTTATCTGTTCAGGCCTATTAGAATTACATGAAATAGGCCTGTGCACTCTGTAAACCTTTAATTTCTTAGTCTAAACAGCATTCTAACTTATTACACACAATGGTTATATGAAACACTTCTATAAAACATATATTTCAGTTCTATGATCAATAATACTTTTGAATTACAACAACATTAAAATCCATATCATGTGAGAGTGTAACAGCACCTTTCATTCTCTGTGAACTGCCATGTGGCCTACACATTTCTACGTTTAGCAGTATTACATTCTCCTCTACAACAGCCACATAACATGGGATTTCAACATCATTCTAACATCTCTACACACTTCTACATTAGCTTTTCACACTGATATATGCATTCTATTTTAATTAAACACTCTTATGTATTTTTTCTCTATAAATTCGACACTCTTATGCAGTCTTTACTACTGATGCAACGTGCTTGTAAATATGGTGCTCTTCTATTTTTTTTTCTCGATTTGCGCTCTCTCAGTTCCCCCCTTTGATGACTTTTAGTAGTCATCACCATCACAACACCATCCCTGAGGTATGAACTGAATCAAACTGAACTCGTTGCAGTACTCTCTCGTTTCATCATCTCTAGAGCCCTCAGACTCCTGTACTGATTATCCTGCATCTCAGCTAATCTCCTCTCCTGCTCTCTCATGGATCTCTTCAACCTATTTGATCTATACCATTGGTACAGCCGCACCAATCCCCACAAGGTGATTATACAAATCACTATTATGATGATAGGTTTCAGTATGTACCAAATGAAACCCTTTCCTAGGTTGGCAAACCAACCTCCAACTTTACCCATTCCATGACCTACTTTTTCCCACACATTTACCTGTGTCAAGTCCTCAATCTCATGATGAATTTCAGTGATGTTCCGTATATACTTTTCTAGAGGTTTTGAATTGTCTGGAATGTAAGTACAACATTCCTATACCTTCAAAGCCTTACAGACTCCTCCCTCTTTGGCTAACAGAACGTCTAGAGCAAGTCGGTTCTGAAGAACCATTGCCCTTATCGATTGCATCTCTCCCTCCACCAGCATTAATGATCTAGCAGTACTGGCGGACAACCTATCTACAACTGTTGCCAATCTTCTAATCTTGACATCATTCAGTACTATCCCTAAAAGAGGAAACATAGCACCAAATACGTCTCCAACTACCTCCTCATAGCTTACATCCCTTCTTCCTCTAGCTTGAGTTCCTCCCTCTATAATTTCTAGATCCTTAGCATGGTATATTTTGGGGAAGACAATTGCTAAATAACATGATCCATACCAATTATCCGGTAGTTTCACGTATGCATTTCTTCCACAAACAAACTATACATTCGGGATCACCTGCATTCCCTTCAAGAAATCCTTTGTATAATATTCTAATTGGAAAGCATGTTCACAATTTACTTCTCCCACAAACACATTCTCATAATAGGTATTACCCCTATATATACACAGTTTCCCTTTTTGCTCTCGATCTAAAGCTATTGGACCATTACTACCCTTTCTTTTGTGTGACCTTTCCTCTTCGGTCCAATCTGTTTTCCATTGGCCTGAAGCCTTTAAGATCTTCTGTCTCCTATACCGATCATCCACCTGTCCTATAAACCTTTTCTCAATTTCTGACACTTTACAAGTCAAATTATTTCTTCGGGCATGTGAAGTATCCAACGTTTTCCAAGGAATGAAAAATTTCTTTAATCTATCTTCACTCTTATAATAATCCCACTTGTTCATGTGCTTGTAGTTTGGAACTTCTGGTAAAACAGCATCAAAATTTGAAAAATAATACTCAAAACCATCACGTTCATAAAATATACTAAGCAACAAACTACATGTGATTCCATAAGTCAATGGAAGATGATGATATCTAATACCTTCGTCTACAGAGGCTGGCAATTGCATGCACACATAGCAATCCCTTGCCTCCATAGCATCAATATATTCATAAAGCAATTTAGCATATGCATTTGATTTGAAATTTCCCTGTGATTCATCCACATGCAACCTACGAGTCTCTGCTGCTAGTAAAGCTTTATCTTTCTCTGTATTGTCCCCCCTTCGACCAGCAGTAGTAGGTTTCTGTATTGATACAATTTTTGCTTCCTTTGTTGCCTTCTCTTCATTTTCATGTCCCACTACATATGATATAGTAACTACTAAAACTATAAGAAAAATTACTCCCACTAAAACTGTGCCTACTATGCATTTTGTCTTGTGGTTTGGGTTGCCGGCCTCCATGATCTCAAGACAGTGTAGTTCTGATTTTCTTTCACAACACAAAGTCTCTTTTCTTTGCTTATTCAGCCTTTCCGAACCACACCTGGAAGCTGATAATCCCTTCTGCAAGATCAGTCTTTGAGTTCTATAGCAACAGACAACCCTAGCCCTTCTCCGTCCACTAAATGGGAAGTCCCTAAATTTCTTCTTCTTCCACTTGGCGCTAGGTTATTTTTCAATCTGTTTATTTACAAAGTCTTTAGCAATCTGGAATCATACGTGTTCCAGCGGCTCTAATCACGTATTCTAATATTTCTAAACGAAGAATGATCTCCTCGAGTGTTGGCATCGTTGAACAAAAAGTCGGAAATTCTATTCTGTTTAAAACCAGTTCTCTTATCCTGCTCAGATAAGGAGGATTGGGGATAGTGAGTGTCAGCAACCCTTCGACCTTCACTCATGGTACCAACCACACTACTTCCAATGTTATGATTGGGTCATTACTGGTCACTGTCACTTCCCTCACCCTCCCGGATCTCCGTGCACTGGACATCTGCTGCTAGGTAGGTCCACTCAGGAGTAGCGCATCTTCTGCAGGGCACTCGCACCCTCCTCGATCTTCTCGGACCTTCCTGTTCCTGTCTTTGTGCACTTTCGACCAAATCAGAGTCTTCAGATATAGGAGCAAGAGTTCTCTCTGGAGTTGGCTTCAAGCTCGGCCTCTTCTTTCTTTCAGGCCAACTAGCTTCTCCACGCCTTGTTCTCCTATTTCTTGTCCTCACACTCGGTTCTTGATCACTTTTGTCTTGATCTGTGTCTGAGCCGTATTTACAGCAACTTTCTCCTTCGGTGGCAACTTCAGTTTCACTGTCGTCCTGTCTTTCTTCTGCTGGATCTGTAGCACTCCCAACTTCTTTCGACACCCCCACAGCTTGACTGATCCCCTCTAGTGGTTTGCCGTCCACAGCTGGATTTTCATCTGTGAGAGGAGCTGTTTCTTCTAAGGGTGCTGGAACCCTTCGAGTATGGGAAGCATGAATCCAGTTTGGCAGCCCTCCACACTTTACAGCAGTATTCGTTGTCAGGATTATTTGGTAGGGCCCCTTCCAGCACACGTCTAGGCAGTTCTTCCGGACGTGTTTTTTCACAAGCACCCAATCACCAGGGCACAAGTCGTGACATAGGTCTCTTGAAGATGGAACTTCAGCAGCCTGCACCTGAAGAGACACAGAATGAATGACATCAGAAAGTCCCTTGCAGTAATCCAGGATCAGGTCATCTGTAATATTCAACAAAGCTGTAGTTGGAACAGACGGAAGTCTCATTGCCCTCCCCATTAAAACCTCATGTGGAGAGAGACCTGTCCTCCTGTCTGGTGTGCTACGCATACTCATAAGTACCAAGGGCAGAGCATCAGGCCAGCTTAAGGACGTTGATGAACATACTTTGGCTATTCTGGACTTTAGAGTTCCGTTTATCTGCTCCACGATACCTGAAGCCTCTGGTCGATAGCTACAGTGCAACTTCTGATCAATGTTTAACGCAGAGCAAAGCATCTTCACAACTTCACTGTTGAAATGAATTCCTCTGTCTGATTCCAAGGAGGTCGGCACCCCAAAGCGCGGGATCAACTCTCTAAGCAACAACTTTGCTACTGTGAGTGTATCGCACCTGCGTGTAGGGTATGCTTCGACCCATCTGGAAAATATGCATACAACCACCAGAACATACCTGAGGCGGTTGATTTTTGGCATCTCAATAAAATCTAATTGCATTCGGTTGAAAGGCCCCCCAGACCTCCCAATGTGACTCATTGTAACTGGTGTTCTTTTCCCTACGTTCAATTGCTGACATGTGACACATCTTTGACACACTGCTTCTGCTGCAATCCTAAACTTGGGGTTATACCAAGTCTGCCTAAATAACCTCAGCATGGCATCTCTTCCCAAGTGTACTGGACCATGTATCTGTCGTGCCATTGGACTCACTAATTCATCAGGTAATACTGCCCTTCCATCTGCTGAAACCCACAAATCGATTTCACTTTTCACACAACCTGCTGTTTCCCATGCCTTTTTCTCAGAATCAGGTGCGTTCTCTTGCATGTCTTTTAAATCCTCCCAAGTATCAACTGTTTCTAGCATCATGTTTAACTCTGTCTTTTCCTGAGTCCCACCTACTTCCACTTCCGTGAAAGAATATCCTTGCTCCGCGCAATATCGAGCAACTTCGTCTGCATATCGATTACCTTGCAACACAAAATCTGTATTTTTGGTGTGGGCTACACATTTAACGACCGCAATTGCTGCTGGACCTTGTAATGCTTCTAAGAACAGTCGCACAAATTCCCCATTTCGAATAGGCGAACCAGAGGAGGCCATGTAACTTCTCTGAGACCACAATTGCCCAAAATCATGAACTACACCGAAACCATATTGGCTATCGGTATAAATGGTGACTCTAATTTTGCTACCTGCTAAACAGGCACGTGTCAATGCAATGATTTTGGCTACCTGAGCGGAGTGTACTCCTTCCAGGCAAGCGGCTTCCACAACTCCAGTAATGGTGCAAACAGCATAAGCTGCTCTCAACCGACCAGTATCGTCTCTTAAACAAGAGCCATCAACAAAGAAAATTTCATCAGGGTCAGTCAACGGCTCATCCACAATATCTGGTCTTGGCTTGGTGCATAGTTCAGTCACATCAAGGCAATCGTGATCTTCACATTCTTCGCCTTCTATATCATTAGGAAGTGGCATCAATGTAGCAGGATTCAAAACAGAGCACCTCTTAAGGGTCACGTTCTCCGCAGCAAGAATAACTTGCTCGTAGCGCGTGAGCCTATTATTGGTTAAGTGCTGTGTCTTGGTCCTGGTCATTAACAGTTCTACAGAATGAGGTACATACACCACTAATTGGTGTCCCATTACTATATTTTCACACCTTTGAATGCTGACACCTGTTGCAGCAACAGATTTGAGACATCCGGGCAACGCTGCGGCTACCGGATCTAAAGTAGCCAAAAAGTATGCAACTGGTCTACGGGCATTTCCATGAGTTTGTACTAAAACTGACAAAGCACAACCCTCTCTTTCGCAGCAGTAAAGTGAAAATGGTTTTTCGTAATCAGGCATCCCCAAACCTGGAGCACGGCACAAGTCCTCTCTCAGCTGTAGGAACGACATCAAACAATCCTTGTCCCATGGTACCGGATCACTCACCTCCTTGTGCGTCAGTTTTTGTAAGGGTTTTGCTTTCAGGGAAAAGTTAGCTATCCACTGTCGGCAATAACCAACCATTCCTAGGAACATCCTGACTTCTCTCTGTGTCGTAGGCGAGTTCATCTTCATTATCGCCTCTATCCTATCTGGTGACACCTTGCGCTTTCCTTTTTCTATCCGGTGACACAAGTACTGTACTTCTGTCAGACAGTACTGCAATTTGCTCGGAGATACCTTATGCCCATTTTCAGCTAAATGGTTCAGCAAGGCGATGGTATCAATCTTACAAGCTTCTTCCGTTCCTGACGCAACAAGTAGGTCGTCTATGTACTGGACCAGAACCGAGTTCTGTGGCAGTACTAGACTTTCAAGGTTTTTCTTCAATAGCTGGTTGAAAATTGATGGGCTTTCTGTATACCCTTGTGGGATACGACACCATGTTAGGACACGATTTTCCAGCTTAAAAGCGAAAAGAAACTGGCTCTCCTCATCTAATGGAATTGAAAAGAAAGCCTGACAAAGATCTATCACTGTGAACCACTCAGCTTGGAATGGTATCTGAAACAATATCACTGATGGATTCGGTACCACTGGACAACATGAAACAACTATGTTATTAATTCTTCGAAGATCTTGTACTATTCTAAATTTCCCACTAGGTTTCTGCAAACCCATAATCGGGGAGTTGCATGGACTACCCACTATTTCCTTCAGTATTCCCTGTTGAATCATAGAGTCGATTACGGGTTTTATTCCTGCAATCGTCTCCGGGGTCAATTTGTATTGTGGCGTTCTTGGATATTCAACATTTGGTTTTGCCATGATCTTCACTGGTTCTACTCCTTTGATCAATCCTATCTCTTCTCCAGTATAATCCTATACCTCTGATGACACTGTATCTCGTAAGTCCCCAGGACGCTCCTCCACAGTCACGGTAGGATACAGTTCTACGCATACTCTCAAATTTGCAACTTTAAAGGTAGCATCCTCGTCTGTAGTCTGTACCTCCACTCCCTGAGGTGTGCAGTATATTGTGCAGTTCAGTTTGCACAATAAGTCTCTTCCTAACAGACACACAGGACTAGAATCACATACTACAAACTGATGTTCATCGGTGTAGTTTCCTATTCTCACTAGCACTGGTTCCGTCAAAGGGTTAGTCATACTCCTATTTGCGACTCCTACCACTTGAATTGTTTCCCCCGACATTGGTAGATCTGGAACCACTGCCGATCTCAAAGTTGATCGAGTAGCTCCGGTATCTACTAAGAATGTTGTAGGACACCCTGCCACTTCAGCCTCAACAAACGGTCCTCTTTGATCCACCGCTAGAACTGCCCCGAGGGTACAGTCCTCCTCTCTACTTACACGTCGTCTCGTCAATGGATCAACGTAGTAACACTCTTCTTCGTCTATAAAAAGAGGCAATTGTCTATAGATCTTTCCCCCTGTCGTAATCTTTGGTGGCTGCGGGAACTGAGCTCGTGGAGCCGAAGTCCCCCCTTTGGCCACCTTACTCTTTTGCACTGTCACCCCTTGAACTGGAACTTCTTGAACTTCCTCCTCCTCTACTTCTAGGTCTCAGTTTTCAGGGTTATAGGGACACTCGCGTTTTCAATTTCCCACCTGGTGACACTGGTGACACTTTGTCGTTTTTTTCAGTGTAGCAACGTCTATTCTAGGTCTCGGGTTTTCCTCGTTGTCCTTATTCTGACTATTTGATTTCCGTCCCATCGTCCCTGTTCCCTGTTGCTGCTGTCCACCCTTTCCAGCCGACTGCATCTGCACCATCATCAGTTTCTCCTTTAGTTTCTTTGCTTTGGAATCTATTTCATCACTGCAATACCTTGCGTATCTCAAAATTTCATCCAATGGTTTGTTTGCCAACAAATTAAATGTTGCTGAATCATCAAACAAATATCAGGCCTCAACCCCAAAACGAACTTCGATACAAACTGTCCTATATCTTTGGGATCCATTACATCTAATCCACTGTATTGTTTGAACGTTTTCAGCAATCGCTCATAAAACTCATGAACTGTCTCCTTGGGTTCCTGTCTTGTTCGGTCTATTTTTACCCAATCTATATCTTGTGGTGGCACCTTCTCCTTCAGCCATGTCATCACCTTTTCATATTTTAACATTACTCTTTCTGACGGTCCATTAGTACGAGCATCCCTTTCTGGTTCTGCAGTTGGCCATTCGACACTAACCTTGCATGCTATCCACAAGTCTCCTGGGACCACAATGTCGAATAAGGTGTTCAAATCAATCCACAATACTTTTGAAATCTTGACAAACCTCTACGGGACTTTCCCTTAACTTCGGAAATGAGTTGGTAAATGCAGCCAAATCTCCCCTACTCCAGGGCACGTGTACATGACTCCCATTCGCTATTTCTCGCAAAGGGAATGCCTCCATCTGCAGTAGCCTTCCCTCCGGAGACATCACATTCGCGCTCCGCCTAACAGTTCCCTTTTTGGACCACCTCTCTTCCCATTTGTCCAGATCTCTCCATGCTCTTATTCCTGTGATCAGTTCCCTTATGTGTGTTTTTAATCCAGTTGTCCTCCTCTCTTCTAAGTCCTGATCTGAATAATGCAACCTATGGTTACCCTGCAATGCCTTTGTTCTGGACAAATCTACCATATACTTGTCTGCCAGTTCAGACAGTTTCTCATGAGTTGCTCTTGCCTTTCGAGTAATATCCTTTGCTATAAACAGCAGCTCATCTTGTTCGTACATGTCAATCCTTTCTAAATGCAACGCACCATCTATTATCTCGTCCAGGTCAGATTTTAAGCTGGTCACATCGAGTCTTTTGGCTTTTATCACAGCTTTTAGTATGCTATCTCTAGAGAGTCCATTTACATCTCTCCCATCACAGCTCTGAGTCCTACGTCTGGGCTCAGGCGTGTTATGGGGAGTCCTCCCATGCTCCCATCTCTCCAGGTCCCATGCAGTTCCATCCTCTCTGGGTGTATAGTGAAACACTTCTCTATTTCCCATAGTCCCACATTTCCCGTTCTGCCTGGTTTCTCTAGGTGCATGGTAAGACATTCCATTATTCCCCATGCCTTCGCAATTTGCCTGTGATCTCTGATCACTCGACGCATGGCAAGATCCTTCGCGGTTCCCCATGTTCCCACGACTCCAGTGCTGTACGTTATCATCAGGTGCGTGGAGAGTGCACTTAAACCTATCCCTGTACTCTTGTGTCTTTGGTCTCCCTCACTTTGAATGAGACGAGACGTCTCTCCACACTCCGTACTTCTACCTTTTCGCTCCTGCCCATTTCCACCGTCAATATGACGTGTAACTCCTCTACTCTCCTGACTTTTACCGTCCCACTCCTGACTGCTTTCGCTAGCCCCGCAGTGAGATAATGTCCCGTTGCCTCGACTTCCCCATTCAGCTTCTGCTCTTGACCTGTTGCTCGGTGCTTCTGTGGACCTATCCCATTCCTTCAAGTCAGCCCTCAACTCTTTATAGGATTTCGGCCGTGGTCCCCTCAGGTCCATCGGTCCTCTCTGACCCCCCTGTTCTGTTACGGGATCCACTGCTGAATCCAATGGGGGGCTCCACGTTATCGGTCCTGGCAATTGCCTCCAGGCATTTGTCGTGTTACTCCTTCTTTCCATCTCAACTCTTTCTCTGTCTAGCCGTACCTGTTCTTTCTCTCTCCCTTTCTCTGGGTGATAAACCGACACTATAGGACCTATGGTAACGGGTACTTGAAGAGCATCTGGCAATCCATAAGACTCAACCCTCTCTGTTGCTGGCATCTTCTGCACCACAACCCTTCCGACTACTCTCTGTACAGGACTATGTCGAGGTGTCTCCTCACCTTTGGTAGGTACCCAATTCGTTATAGGGAGTGGCCTATTCCCTTCTATGTCAACCCTATCTTCCCTTGGGAGCTCAGTACCTTCTATCTCCCTATTGTCCGGAGGCGGTCTATCTATCAACAACCTATTTATTAGGCCATCCTCCGACTCGCTCTCGTCATCCTCTTCTATGGGTCTCTTTTCTCCTGTAACCTCTCTCACTGGGTACAACTTATCCACTTCAATCGTCTGTACCCTCCATTTCTTGGCTTCCGCATCCCATTTGGCATCTTGCACTGCCCTTACTGATCGCCTTACCCTTTCTTGGCGTCTGTTCTGATTCCTGTCGTGCGCCGCCCTAATCCACGCATTAAGGGCCTCAAACTGTGTTGGTCTAGGCAAAGGTCTCAATGAGGACATAACTGCTTTCAGCTGATGCAACACTTCTAGTCTAAACGTTCCGTATTTCAGAAAAGTCAGTTCCTCATTCCCTTCTGTAATCTTACTCCAAGTATCAAGCCACAGTATAGTATGCAACCCAACATTCGTTGCCATATAGTGAGCTGGTGTACCCTCTGGCGGTGCCTCTTCCCCGTAATAAGATTCTCTTCTTTTTCTCTTAAAGATCGCTCTCAAACATTTAAAACACTTCATGTTCAAAATCTACAAAATTTCTATTTTCTCCGCGTTCGTTTACTTCCTGATGACAATCCACCAATCCCAGCGCGGTTCTCGCTAACCGGCCTATCACAGCGCGGCTTCACACCAACCGGCCTATCACAGCGCGGCTCTCACTGACGTCACACCAACGGGCCTATCACAGCGCTGCTTCACACCAACCGGCCTATCACAGCGCGGCTCTCGCTGACGTCACTCGTCTCCCTTTCGCAGCAGTTCCCCTCCTTTCTCAGCTCGTCTCCCGGTCATGCATGCGTCCCATTCATACTCTGAAAAATGATTACTTCCGACCAAGCGATCACTTTCCTTGACTGTACGCCCACAGTCTAACTGTAATTGTCACCTTAACTGACGAATTGTCTTTCCGTGTACGTCCAGACAATCGCCTTAACTGATAGGTTACTTACACACGGTAACTTTCGACCTGCGTCCGTTACCCACACACTCACTCTTGCGTTCACCCTATCTCGGTCCTGCGGGCGATCAATGGTACCTCATGACCACCTTTACTCTGGTCGACAACTACTCTGGATGTTCGATACACCCGAACCCCTTAAGCTCTTCTCCGAACTTTTTCACCCAGGTTGCGCGCGCTCACAACCCTCTCTCATTCACACTACAGTCATTCAACTCCGCATGACATTACAATACAGATACAACACAAAACACCGCAATCTGTCAACGCATGACCCTTGTTATACTCACTCTCGTCCGACCCTGCTGCTTTTCTCTCGCACCGTCAGCACCTTCTTCGGCAGGCGATTCTTCCGCTGCTCATCTCTCGATCTCTAGGGACCTTGGGGTAATCTTAACCTAGTCTAGATCACCTTCCTCTAGAAGGTAACCATCCGTCTCTGCTACCAACTGTTACGGCGGGATTTCTGATCTATTGCTATAGGTCTAGATCCCAACTCAGGTCGACTGAACCGTTGATACCTGTCATACAGTAAAAGGCAATCCACTACTAGGTCAATCAGTTAAGGACTTACACCACTCTAAAGAACCACTTACTACAAATAAGTTTTAAAAGTTTATTATAAAGCCAAAGTTAACTGGAGATACAAACATCTCAAAATAAGGTTCAAAAGATATACTGGTATCAATACAAACATACATTTTCTAAATGCTCTTTGTCGGCAGAAGAATATCACCAAAACCAATTCAAAAATCATCAGAGTTGCAAGAATAGACACAAGCTGTAACTTGTGAGTCATTTACAGAAAGGAAGAAAATCCAGATTAGACTGTCCCTACACTAGACTAAGTGACATCCCTACGTAGTAAAACCTTAACCTAAAAAGGTGTCAGCCGTGGTGACTTCCAAAGAAGATCACTCACTTCCCTTAGTCTTCGTTGTGAATCGGTGTCTCGCAGTTATCCTATCTGCCTACCCATCCGCTCTCTTAGGTTCCTCAGACCATCTGCCCTAACTCCACCCAGGGGTGCTGTCCCTAATACAAAAATCACATTTACAATAGAAACGCCCTTTAGAGACGCCCCTCACGTGGTGTCGGTTCTGGCATTTTCCATGCTGATACTCCTCTGGGCCCATCGTTAGCGCTGACCTTGCTTCTCAGGCTCTTCTCCGGCAGGACGGTACCCCCCAGGAAATTCCTGAAGCCTCCTCCAGGCCTGTGCCTGACTCCCTGAACAAAACTCTATTCATCACTCTCTTGATTGGAACCTCCTTGCACCTGCAAACAGACACTTGTACAGTGGGCCCCAAATTCAGGCCTCCACCGTATCTTCTAAGTCGTAAACCTTCGAGCAGGCTCCGCAATTTATGCTTAACATGACCTTCCTCTAACTAACACATGCAGATCAAAAGAAATGACCTTATCTATTCAGGCCTATTAGAATTACATGAAACAGGCCTGTGCACTCTGTAAACCTTTAATTTCACACAATGGTTATATGAAACACTTCTATAAAACATATATTTCAGTTCTATGATCAATAATACTTTTGAATTACAACAACATTAAAATCCATATCATGTGAGAGTGTAACAGCACCTTTCATTCTCTGTGAACTGCCATGTGGCCTACACATTTCTACGTTTAGCAGTATTACATTCTCCTCTACAACAGCCACATAACATGGGATTTCAACATCATTCTAACATCTCTACACACTTCTACATTAGCTTTTCACACTGATATATGCATTCTATTTTAATTAAACACTCTTATGTATTTTTTCTCTATAAATTCGACACTCTTATGTAGTCTTTACTACTGATGCAACGTGCTTGTAAATATGGTGCACTTCTATTTTTTTTTTCTCGATTTGCGCTCTCTCACCTGTGACCCCATTTCCAAGAGGATTTAGCCTGACAGCATTCTAGCCTACCAGACACCTAAGAAAGGCAACCAGTATCCTTTCTGCTACTTGATTCCCAAGGTTGCTGACTGATTGTTCCACCAATGCTGGCCATTTCTTCTCATTACCCTCCTTCTCGGACTTTTCAGAGAGAAAACTTTGTGGGTTCCGGGGAGAATTTCTCATCAGCCTATGATCCATGTCATAAAGACAGAATATGGTGGACCCATAAAAAGGAACCTATGACACCACTTCGTGCAAGCATCTCAGAGACATTGTAAGTGGCAAACCAAACCCTAAATACATTAATAAGAAAACTATCCGCCTGAGAAAAAACTCCATATTAGTTAAACCGTTTATGTAACAATGCAGGGCCATAGCCATGGGGAGGAGAGCAGGGCCAGGCCAATCTATTTTTGTAGTTGGCCCATCTCAAATCACAGTCTTCCAAAATTGTGTTATGTTGTTTATTCGGTGTGACATGTTTTTTTACAGTCATCCTAGCGCCTGGCTCTGTGTACTACTGCTGCAGACTGCTGTTTGAATTGATTGAGCGAGGTGTTGATAGCGTTAGGGAAACCAGGGTCATAGGTAAGCTGATGGCTGCACAGGGGAACATGTACAAGGCGAGGTCCTCATCGTCATGCCTCTCTTGAACCCAACAATGATAGAGCAGGAGGAAGGAGGAGGCTGAGACAAGGTGAAGGTTGCACATTGCTGAATTACTTGATGATGAAGGCCAGCTGAGCTGTTCATCAGGAATGGGGCAGTCACTGCCTAGCTGGACTAGTGCATACCCTACAAGGGATAGGGTAGCAGGGCTGGACTGGGAGCAATGTTCAAAGAGGCTCATCTGCGTCCTCCTTTCGCTCACTATTCTAAGGCTTGTGGTGAACTTGCTGTGATTAGCCAGGGGTAGCTGGAGAACGTGGCAGAGTTGCCAACAGCAGCCCTCTGCGTTCAATGGCCGACCTCCCATGGCTCCAGCCCATGGAGAAATGCCTGATGGAATAAATGAGCAGTCCGGTCCTGCAAGGAAGGGTCTGCTCTGCCTGGCAGGGTGCCCCATTGGTGGGTGGCACTAGGAACTGACAAGTGAGGTGACTGGGTGCAACCATGCTTGTTAAAGTGGTTTAAATATAGAAGACCAACTCTACGCTGCCATCAGAGTGGTTAGTGCATAAAAGGCCTGTGCAACACTACCATCAGACAGACTGCCGGGGATGGGCTGGGAGCCAAAAACAGCCTTGGCAAAAATGTTCAAAGCGGCTCCCTCCATTCCTCCTTTGTCAACTATCTATCTTGCTCTCTCTCTCCTTCTGTATTTTTCGCCCCCCCCTTTCCCTCCTAAAGCATGGTTATGCCAGCTGCCTTTAAACTGGTGGGACTGGACAACATTGTAAAAGTGCCAGCAGCAGTCCTCTGCATCCACAAACTGGTCCAGAAGCTCCAACCCACCGAGAAAATCAGCGATGGAAACCGGGTCTCTGGTCCTGCAGCCAGAGATGCAGCTGTGTCAGTAGCTGTAGCTGGGTGAGACAGAATACCAGGTGAGATGGACAGAAGATGTTTCCGTGGTGCACTGAGAGCCCTGTATGCGTACAGTTCACCCAGAAAATGATGTACTTGCTCAACAATGCATTATGATGCCTTCATGACTTTTTCTTGTGCAATTGTAAAAGGCCAGAGTAGCCCTGAAGTCGCATTGTCATGGACTGCTCCAATGGATGTCTTCCGTCAGGTCCAAAGACGTCATGCTTCAAACCATAGCTCATTTCATGCCTATGCACACCAGAGGCGATGTAGTTGAAATCTCAAGGCACCAGGCATATAGTGTGAGAGGTGAAGTCAGGGTGTGACACCCAAGTTGGATCAAGCAAGAAGGGGCTCATGACATGGCTACATTACCGCATCTGATTTACCCTCATCTCTCCATAGTAATTGGACCGTGATGTCTACTTGATCAGACTCGGTCATGAATGAGACAAGATGCAATGGGAGAGAGTTTGTTCCAGGAGCTTTACATTATTTAAACTTTATTTGAGCAGACCATCTTCGTGGCAACCAGTCTCGTGCCTTTGTTTTCCTGACTGTAAAGCTGTCTCAAACTTACTCTACCTATCTAAGTCACTCAAATCAGTGGCAGTCTTTCACCCTTCCACAGTCGAGCATTGAAGCATCATTACATTGGGAAACAGGAACATCTACTATTTTCAGCACTTTGTATCTGTCTGTATTGGGTGCCATAAAGAAAAGCATTATTAAAAAAGTTATTACCCATCTCAATGGTACTCATTCTGTTGCTAGTTAAAGGTTGATTGTAATGCATTGGCTCGGAAGACTCAGAGCCTCAACGCTAAAATCATTGGTTTAGACATTTGCAATTTTTATTGCTCTCGTTAAAACTGTCTCCCTTCTTACAGTGAACAACTACTAGTAAGTTAGGTCAGAGGTTTGGTGGGCCTACTTGCTGCTACTTTTCCCATTTATTTCTTGGAAACAACCCATAACCTGTAAAAATGTCCTTTAAATGTGTCCAGTTTTCGCCAGTGTTCCAGGTGCAGTGTTTTTATTCATATGTAGTATTTGTTACTAATTTACAACATTTTTCTTGCAGAACGGCCCTTAACCTATCTTTTAATCTTATATTTTAACCTTGTTTAGTTTCATTGGCTTTGAATTCTACCATTACACATGTTGTATCTGAATCTTATTGATTGACCCACATGTAAATGTGTTTTAGGTTTTATCCCACGTTTACACTTCATCATAATCTTTTTCCTAACTAGGCCATTTCAAACAGGGAAGTCCTGGTTGTGACTGCCCTTTCAAAACACAGGTACAAGAGGTATTTGGAGATTTGTGCTCAGCTCCTAATGGGAGCATAAGCAACAACAGCTGAAAAACGACTGTGCCTGATTTTGTACTTTGTGCCCACCTCATGTTGGTGGTACCTGAAATTTAGTTTGGAGAGAAATTATGTGGGTGCACAATTTTTACCCAATTCTGAGTAGAAAAACTTGCAATGTGAAGTTACATGCAAATTGTACATGCACGTACAAAGTGCACAAAAGGAGAATTTGCAATGTTTAAAAAAGTATTTTAACTGATTTACTCGACAAACATTTTGTATGTAAGTAGCATGGATTGCACAAATTGTGTGTGCACATATACTTGCAGTCCTATTTGGGTCACACCCAAAACAGTGTTATCAGAAACAGTGATTCAACAAACTCACTGAATATAAATTATTCCTCTCACTAGAATTTGCATTCCGCTCTGCGCATAAGATGGTGCGGAATAATCTCCAGACCTCGTGCATGACATCAAAACACGCACTCACTTATACGCAACCAACAAATGCACTCAACCAAATCCAACAAAGCACTTATTTACTCAATCATCTGTAAAGAGCTTTGAGGCCCATTCAAGGAGTAGAAAGTGCTATAAAAATGGTGTAATGGTGCTTTAAAATGTCACTAATCTTTAATTATTTGTTCGAAAATTGTAGAGAGAAACATGACCCTTGCCTCCCGGACCACACCTTCTCTTCCTTTTGGAATTACTTGAGGCATTCCTCGAAAAACACACAGCTCTGCATTAATGTATGGACACAAAACCGTCAATCCATAACTCATATCGGTGTTATGATTCTGCCACAACCCTCCGAGCTGGTGTCAGCATGATGTTAGGCCCATCTGCTACTTACTTCCCACAATTCCTGCGCGGAGTACAGGACAGAGCTTAGATGCAGCACTTTCCTGAAGTTGTGAGGACTGAAATACTTAATCAATGATCTGCTGTGCAGTGGGCCGTAGCATCCAATTAACAGCCTTAAAACCGGCTGAGTAAACACATAATCATCTGCTCTCCTTATGCGCCATCGACATGAAGCTAATTACACACTGGGCGCCACCGTGCCGCACGCGCCGTCACAGAGGAGCTCTGGCCTTCATTGTACGTCCGTCACGTTCTCCACTTAAAATGGCGGCAGCAGCAGGCAGACCAAATAAAGCCCCGCGTGGCAGAAGGGCCTGTTCAAATATAGGTTATTGTGTTCACGGGGATGCTGAAAGACTCAGGCTCGCTGAGGGACGTGCCTACAAATCAACAGCTGAAATAGACTTCCAGGAAAAGAGGCGCGCAGGGCCAAGAGGAATGTGTAGGTTGACTGCCACATCCTGTTTGTCGAGGATCTCGGCTACGTGGCATTTTTGTTATAGGTAGACGTTATGTTGACGTGTTCATATGGTAAACATTTGGCTAATGAGATTGCTACAGAAAATAAAGGTAACGTGATAAGGCATTTGATGCATTGCGTGGTCATTTGAAGTGGAACCCAACAGAATACTTAAAAAAAATCTTTAAGAGACAAGTGAATAGCATCCCTCATGTACCTGTCATAGTGCGCTCACAACGTGCAACTCGCTGCCCATCACTGAAACAACTCCCAAGGAGACAGCCAATTGCAATTAATGTGGTTTACCCAAGGGCGTGGCTTTTTACTCACTTAGTCACATCGCAACAGTGAGGAATGATAACTGTGGTTAAGCATACATTCTTGTTATGAAGATAAGTAAGATCGGCCACACACAGTTATGAGAATACAGGACAAAGGATTAGGAAAGCAGCTCAACGATTGTGCAAGCAATAAAACAGGTGTCTCCACCCATTACAGCGCAACACTTCAGAATGCACTTGTAAGATCAGCCCAAGGCATCATAGTTCTGAGAATACAGTACATAAGATCAGCAGAAACATCTCAAAAAGGTAGCGCAAACAATAAAACAATTGGCAACACTTTGAAATGCAGAAGTGCTAGCAGGCCCCTTTTCCATCACCCTCACCCTCAACGCTTGGCATAACTTTGTGGCAACTTCCCCTCCATCACTCAGAGGGATGGGCAATACCCGCAGTTCCACATACACCAGGGCACCGCATAGCGCTCAGTCTCTGCCGAGGTACCTGTCACCAGGCAAAACACCCAAAAGTTAAATTCTGGGTATCACGGAGTAGGGCAGAAAGGTTCAGAACCACCAGCAGGTCAGTGCCCCCTACTGCCTGCCCAGTGCCCGCACAAAACGCCTATCCAAGGGGTAAGTGCAGTATATCAGTCCAAAATTTAGACAGCTCTCTTTGTCTGCTGCAGGAAATTCCACCAATTCCTACTCCTCTAGGGGTGGGTAGGTGGGTGTTTGCTGCGGTATGCTGGCTGGTTCGTGGTGGACAGAAAAAGTGGCTGGTCTCTCACCTCGTGTTGCCTTATATGCGTTTCAGGCGCCCTCAATGATGTCACTGGTGACCCTCTCTTTTTCCTGAAAAACAGACAAGGGTCTCCTGCTTTTGGCTTCATGCACGTGGAACGACTAAGGGCGCCCTTCTGCTATTTGCGGGGGGGGGGGGGCTGGTCATTCACGGGTACAGCGCTTGATTGGGGCTTTCCAAGTGCCTCCTTCATTTCACCATATGTTTGAGCACAACTTTGATTACTTTATGATTTCTTTACAGCTCAGTGTAAATCAGGCCCATGAGGGGTATTAGAACAATGTATTAAACATTTGTGCAAATATAAAAAGCAGGCAACAAAGAGACAAGCAATCAAGAAAATAAATTACATATCGAAAATAACTGCCCAAATTTAGGTGTGTGTGTGTGTGTGTGTGTGTGTGCGCAAGTAGTGAGGACTCCATTGTGCATATATCTTAATTGCAGAAAGGCAGAATCACTAATAGAGGGCCATGGGAGAGGAGATCAGTGTTGGGTTTCTCTGAGCAATGCCTGTTCATTAAAAGGCTCTTTAAACCTTTTGTAGGTCTAGCTGCATGTTGTGAGAAAGTGGCTCCATATATACTAGACCAGAATAAGGTACAGTGTGTATAGAGTCCAGAAACCCCAGAGGTATAACAGAGGGTAAAGCCAGGTGTGACCTTACTCTCTAAAGTGGTCGCTTGGTCGAGCAGTAAGGCAGTGCCAGAGGACAGTGTAAAGCATTTGTTGTACACACTCAGTAAGCAAAAGGTTTCACACACTCAAAGACTGAACTCCTGGCCAATTGTTTTTATATCAAAGATATAGTTGTTTTATTTTTAGAACCAACAGGTATCAAAATATACTGTTCTCAATATGAGAGGTCTCAGACAGATGAGTACTTTGCAGAAAGGCAATAAACTTTGTAAACACCATAGGTACAGGGGTTGCAGTAGGCAACACAATTCTACACACAATTTAGCATTGAGCTCAATGGATTTTTCTATATAAACACAGTTGATTACTTTGTAGATTACTTTGATAGTTCCAGGACTGAATCATAGATTCAGTCCTGGGGTCTAAGCTGAAAACAATTTAGTAAAAACGTTTTAGTTATTGCAGTGATTTCTCAGGAATATAAAGCTATTTTAAAAGTTCACACTTAAAAACAGAAATCTGGCAATGTTATCCAATGGGAGAAAATTCAGGTTGCAGGTAAAGTACGATCTCGATACTTTTGTTATCCAGTACTGGGCTACTAGGTCCAGCACTGGGGTCTCAACTTAAAACAGGTAAGTAATTACGTTTCAGTATTTGGTAGGATTTTTAAAGAATATTTCAAGTTTTCAAAAGTAGACGAAGAAATTTCACAGAAAAGCAAACAATGGATTCCTAGGGAGAAAATTCAAGTTACTAGTAAACCCGACTAGGATTACTTTTGCGGTTCAGTACTGGGCGACAAGATGCAGTACTGGCTTCTCTCCTGATCACAGGTGAGTACTCCGAAATTCGGTTGATTGTATGTGATTATTTTAAGCTTTTAAAAGTAGGCACTTAGAAGATTTTTCAAGTCAAACCAGTCAATGTTATCCAATGGCAGGTAAGTGAGTTACCGGTTGCCAGGTGAGTACTCGGCTGCGGAAGTTAGGGTTCTGGGCATAGACTCAGGGGTCTCCCAGGGTCATGTAGGTACAGTTGGTTCACCCTCAGTGGCACAGGGGTGGCCGGGTGCAGAGGTAGTTAGGCCCAATGTTATCCAATGAGGGGTAGGGGGCCTCCGGTTGGTGGCTGCTGGCTAGCAGGCCATGCGGCTGTGGGAGCTGGGCTCCTGGTCACTTGCTCAGGGCAAATGGGGAAGTAGAATAGGGCACAGGTTGCGCTGCCAAGGGCACTCGGGCGGCTGGGTGCAGGGTACCTTTGAGCCGTCGGGTGCTCAATGTTATTCAATGGGAAAGGGAAAAAAAGAACAAAGGCTGCAGACTCTGGGACGGTGATTCTTCAGGTGCGACCATCACTTCGAGAGGTAAGTTGGGATCCTGGAGAAGAGGTAGGTACCCCAAAGGGAGGCACAGGGGGTCGCAGGGCGCCGGGTGCAGGGGTGTCTTTGAGTGTCGGGAAATCGTACCCACGGCTGGTCGCGGTTGGAGGGGTCCCTAGTTTTGAGGTTGTAGGCGTCATCTGGTTCGTCGAGGAGGGTCTTTGGGCACTGGACTTCGGGTCCCAGTCGCCAGGGGGATGTCCTCGTGGTCTTTGATCACTCGGGCACGGGCCGGGCTCAGCGGATGCAGAGTGGGCAGTTCTTGAGCTTCCTGGCTGGCACCAGTAGTTGGTTGTTGAAGCAGAGCCTCTGCTTATGGGAGTCCCAGTCTTTAAGAGGGTCAAGGCAGGTAGGTCCTCCGGGTGTCCCAAGGTTGCTGTCCGCAGGAGTCGCCGGGATCAAGCAGGAGCAGGTTCCAGGATCGACAGGCCAGTAGGGCAGGGGCCAAGTCAGTGGATGTCGTCCTGTTGTTAGCAGCTGCACGGCGGGTCTTCTTCTTGATCTTCTTTCTTCTTTTCTTATCGGGATCTGAGGAAGGAAGTTTCAGGGTGCCCCTGAATACTAAATTTAGGGGTGTTACAGGTAGGGCAAGGGCAGGGACCAATAGGTCCCTGTCCTGGGGTGGGTACACCCCCTAGCCTGCTCCTCTCCTGTGGGAGGGGGCAGGAGCCTAGCTGTGATTGGGCAAGGCTCCCCATCTTCAAGATGGCCAGAGCCCAGGGTCGTGCTTCACTCGCCTCTCCCACCTGAGGGGTGGGGATGGCACAGGCTGTCACACCCCTCTTCCTGACGTACGGTTTCCCGCAAGTCTTCCCGCCAGAGTGGGGGTTACAACCGATGGGGTCCAGTTGCTGAGTACAGCAAATGGTCTGGAGAAGCTCACAGAGGCGGCAAGCCTTTGAAGCTTCCCCTGCCCATCCTGGGGGAGGAGACCTAGCACCTCCCCCAGGATGTGCATTGTTGCAGGCCCAGGAGAGCAGGGGGCTCTCCACCCAGGGGTCCAGCAACATGTCTGCCGTGTGGCCTCTGCAGCCGCTCAGTCCAGACGTGGATTGTAGGTTAGGTTTTCAGAGGGCATCTCTCAGATGCCCTCTGGCGCACTTTGCATTAAATCCCACACTGGCATCACTGCAGGTTTAATGTGTTGAGAAGATTGGTACCAAACTTGTCAGTCTTCAATGTAGCCATTATGGTGCTGTGGAGTTCGTAATGACAACCTCCCAGCACCATATACTCTTAATGGCATCACTGCACTTACAGTGCCCAGGAATAGCCCTGGGTACTGTAGGGGCACAGGGCTCATGCACCTGTGCCCACACCTCTGGCATAGGGCACCCAGCTAGAGGGGTGACTGAAGTATGCCAGGGCAGTGTGTTCTGTGGGCATGGCACACAGGGACGTGTGCCATGTCGACTCTTTGTTTAGTTCTGCACTTAGGCACTCAGCCTGCAAAGGCAGTGTGTGGGTGTTAGGGTACAGGGCCCCTGAGGGTGGCACAGTAAGTGCTGCAGTCACCATGCCCTGGGTACCTAGTGTACCATTTACTAGGGCTGACAGGTGGCCAGAGATGTCAATTGGGTTTTAGTTTCAACACAGTTTTAGGGAAGGAACACAGGCCCTGGGTACCTGGTTGGCAGCAGGAGCCCAGGGCACACTCAGTCACAGCACATCAGCAGTTCAGAAAAAAGTGGGGGCATACCAATGCATGAAAGATGGCACTTTCTCACACATGTGCTCTCGCTTGTGAGATATATTGCTTGGTCTTGCCTGCAAAGTGGCATGCACTGCATGAGCTCTCGCTTGCGAGAAATATTGTATACAAAGAGGTGTTTAGAGTCCACCAATTGCTTACCATTCATTGGATTCATTGTCAATCCAATTTTTTCCATTGTAATTGGGCAGCGTGTACCGGCTTCACTTCTTTCCTCTGGAGCAAGGACTAAGTACAGATTGCTTCATCTTGATTAGGGCCCTACTGCTACTGGCGTGCTTAATGGGGTACTGTTTTTCTTTTTTCTTCTTCTTCCTGACGTGTTACTTCATCTTGCTCCTTTCCTCCCACATCCATTTTTCCATGTTGTTTTCCCTCTCACCCTAACCCCTTGTTTGTGTTACTTATTCCCCACCCATGTTATTCATGTTGCCTCTTCCCTCCTACCTCGCCATTATGTTTATTGTAGGTACCAAAATGAAAGTTCAAGTGGATTTCATACATCTAGAAATTATTTTTAAAAATAACTTACGTACTCCAACAGAGTCTTTTATCTTGTGATAAGTAGCTGTCCTGGTTCTCCTGGTGGCACTTTAAAGTCATCTGTTACCAAACGTAGCAAAGTGTAAATGCTTTGACTTTGCTAGTATTCAACATGATACCCATTTCTCCGATCGCATGAGATGCAGATCTTTAAAAATAATGAAGGGAGGTTTATTTAAAGAGCGCTTATAACAAAGCATATCAAAGGAAATGGCAGGTAATATAATGGTACAGGAAATAAATAATTATAATAAAAACACAGAACGTGCTGAATTACTTAAAGGGTTAGGGGTGAGTAGTTAGAGTCGCTCTTCCTTTTGGACATGGAAAACCATCAGATACATGACAAACAAACAATACCATAGTCAAATAAATTGTCAGTAAACACTTCAACATATACCTGTTTTAACGTACACTCTGGTAGAGAGGTAGTTCTGTTGCCTAATAACTTACCCAGATGACTCACTACGAGTGCGGAGGGTCTCTCTAACTGGTAATCCTTCTCTCTTTAGTCTCCAAGACGCATATCTTGGTCATGCACTGAATACCCCACGAGAAGGGTATAGCTGGTCATCGGCCAGAGGATAAAATGTCCAGGGCCCAGGTGCACATTGAAGGAAGAGGCCCAATTAGGGTCACTCGGGTCACCAATGACCTCCTCTCAGCCTTCCATACCAAATGAAGAGTCGGTCAGACAGTAGAGAATACAAACCAATAACTCTTTAATAATATACACTCAGAACGTAGCCTGGTCTGCCCAGTCGCTAAGAGTGCTGCTGAGGGGACTGCAATCTACAAACATAAAGATACATTATGTATGTTTCATGACTGGGCAAAGACACGCCCACAGTGGAATTTTCCAAACAGGGGCAATCAAACAGTGAAATACAGAAAAGACAGTTCAAAGCTCATATCTTATTCACAGTACACAAACCCAAGGTCGGTCCTTCCGGAGCCCGCCACCAGACAAGGAAGAGAGGGCCTCTATCTAGTGAAAAAGCTATGTGTTGACATACACAATGTGCTCATTACTGAAACAGAACCGAACAGAAGAAACGAAACTCAGAGGGGATCTTTTCTGGGAATTAAACAAGAACAGTTTCGAACAGGCTAAAATGGCGCCCACATAACAAATGGCGCAGCGAATGCTAACTTACATAAAGCAGCGCATAAGCATAAATAATTTCTACAACATGGAAAATAGAAGATGACACTGTGTTACCTCTTCCCTTCCACACCCCAGCTCCTGGCTTTTTTTTTTTTTGTAAAATTTTTATTTTGATTTGCAAAAAAAAAGAATAAACAGACAAACATCGGGCTGCGGAGGAACCGCACATTACTCCAGAACAGGGCAAATCATTGTGCATGCATCAGCAGTGACCCAGACTATATTACAAGCATATCCAGGCCAGGAGCGAGACCACATAGTAATTAGGACCACAGTACCAGTGGCCTACAAGCCTAGCAGTAGGCCAGGCCATCCAGGATAACCAGAGCTGCAATAAGCTGGGCCCCAAACCTCCAGGTTCCATACAAGCGGTGCAAATAAGCAGCCCGCGGACCCTCCACAGCCCATAAACCATGACAACCAACTGCCCCATCCCACCCCCACCCTCCCCCCTGGTAGTGACGCCATTCACTCATCATTCATTCCACATCCATATTACACTTGAAAGAGGTGCATCGATCTCAATGAAGCCGGACATACCGCCGAGGGTAACCCCTTAGAGAGAAAGTCCACCAGGGGACCCCACTGATATCGGAAGTTCTTATACTGGCCAAGGAAGATGTCCGCCACTCTTTCCAAACTGAGCAACCTCCAAAGTCGTGCATGCCATAGTGACACTGCCGGGGCATCCTTCTTTTTCCAGGCCGCAGCCAGCGTGAGTTTCGCAGCACCTAGGCATAGCCACAAAATCTTCTTATCGGCCCTGGTCTGATAGACAAGGCCAGGGTCACGCAGCCCCAGCAGAACACAAGCCATAGACTCATCAATGGGATAAGTCAGCACTTCCTTTATATGTGAGAGGATTTCCTCCCAGTACGGACGGATCACCGGGCAGTCCCACCAGATGTGGCGGAAGTCCCCCAAAAGCCCGCAGCCCCTCCAGCACTTATCCGAGGTCGCCGGGAAAATGCGGTGAAGCCTAGTCGGGCACATATACCATTGCATGACCGTCTTGAGGTGGGCTTCCCTCAGGTGCAAGGAATGGTTAAAGGTCGTCAGGTCTCGCCAAAGCGCCGACCATTCCACATCCGAGATATCGCGCCCCAGCATTTCTTCCCATTGCCCCATATAACGAGGTCGGGGAGCTACCGTCGATTTGAGCAACAACCGGTATATGAAGGAAATGGCCCCCTTCATGGCGGATGTGCGTAATATAAAGGTTTCAAAAGGAGTCGGCGGTCTCGTAGCCGCCTCCATCACCCCAGGTGACGTGGCCCAGTGAAGCAGCTGAACATGCCGGAATCGTTCAGTCTGGGGGACCCCATAATCTCTCACACAGTTAGCGAAAGTTAGGGTGTCCAGGCCGTGGAACAAATGGGTCAACGCCCGACACCCCCCCTCCCTCCACACCGCAAACGGCCCTTCATGAAGCGCCGGAGGGAAGGCCGGGTTGTAATGCAAGGGCGTAAAGGGCGAAGGGAACGTGGTCCAACGGTCGTCCGCCGCTAGCGAGTCCCACACCTTCAACACTGTGCTCGTAGGAGTGCATATATATGCGTTGAGAGGTCGGTCCTTCTTCGGTTTCCAGGCTAAGTCCCAGATCGACCTGCCGGCAACGCATCGGTCCATATGGAGCCAATGTTTCTCGGAGGTCTGTTGCGACCACTCCACCAACACTCGCAGTTGCGCCGCTTTGTAATATAACTGCAGGTCAGGGAGCCCGACTCCACCCTCAGGTCTCGGCCGACGGAGAACCGCATAGGAGACCCGTGCCTGACCCCCTTGCCAAATGAAGCGCAGTACTTGAGTCTTGAGCCGTCGAAAGAAATCGCTGTCTATGGGGATAGGCAATGCCTGGAACAAATATAAGAATTTAGGGAGGAGAACCATTTTCACGGCATGAATTCTGCCCAGCCATGACAGAAATTTCGGTTTCCACCTGTCCAATTCCGTCCGGGTCTTCGCCAACAAAGATGGGAAATTGGCCTGGAACAGCCCGCCCACTGTCGGAGTCAGATGGACCCCTAGGTAGACGATCGAACCAGTGGCCCAGGCCAGCGGAGTCAGCGGCCGTACCCGGTCCCTCTCGGCCTCCGAAAGGTTAAGATTCAGGATGTAGGACTTGCTATAGTTGACCTTAAAACCGGCCACGGCCTCAAACTCCAGTAAGACCTCCCTGATGAACTGCAGCGAGGTTTCCGGATCAGTAATAGAGAACAAGATGTCGTCTGCAAAGAGCGAAATCTTGTGCTGTTCCCCCGCGAACGGCAGACCTCTGATCCCGACGTGCTCCCGCACCGCTACCGCCAGCGGCTCGATGCTCAACGCGAACAGCAGGGGGGACAGCGGACAACCCTGTCTAGTACCCCGAGCGTGAGTAAAGAACGCCGACGTATGACCATTCACCGCCACCCGGGACCGGGGGCAGCAGAAATTAGCCTTCACCATAGTGATGAAAGCCTCCGAGAAACCAAAGGCAGTCATGGTATTAAACAGAAACCCCCAGTCCACCCTATCGAAGGCCTTCTCGGCATCCAGGCCCACTAGGACCGCCGGAATACGAAATCTTTCTGCCTTTTCTATTAGATGCACCACCCGACGAGTGTTATCATGCGTCTGGCGCCCCTTGATGAAGCCAGACTGGTCTGGATGGATTAGCGCCGGCATAAGGTCTTGTAGCCTACGCGCCAGGATCGCCGAGTATAGTTTGGCGTCCAAATTAAGAAGCGCTATCGGGCGAAAGGAGGCGCATTGCGCTGGATCCTTCCCCGGCTTCGGCAAGACCGTAATCATCGCCTCCGCCAAGGAGCCAGCAGAGGAACCGGAGGAGGCCATGTCATTAAAAAGGGTGACTAAGAAGTCGCAGATCTCGGAAGCGTAGGATTTATAAAACACAGCGGTGTAACCGTCTGGGCCAGGTGCTTTGTGAAGCTTCAAGTTCGCAATAGCATCTAACACCTCCTCCCTGGTGATCGGGGCCCCTAAAAGCTCGTTCCATTCCCTGGACACCTGCGGAAGGTGCATACGCCCCAGGTACTCCCTCTGGGCAGCTGCTCCCAGCCTTTCCCCCCCGTATAGATCCGAGTAAAAGCGTCCGAAAATGGCCGCCTTTGTTTCGTCCCGGTGCTGCAACTGACCCACAGAGTCGCGGATCCCCCCAATGTACTCACGTTCCCGCCTGTCGCGAAGCTGTCGGGCCAGGTGCCTCCCCACCTTGTTACCACAAGAGTAGGACTGTCGGCCCAATCTCAGTAGCGTGAACTCCGCCCTGTTATTGTAGTGCGCCCTCAACTTCCCCCGTACCGCCGTGAGAGGCCGGAGGGTCACCCTCGAGGGGTTAAGTTTATGCGCCCGCTCGAGAGATGCCAGTTCAGCCTCCAGTGCCTCCCGATCCTTGCGGCGCAACCTGTTGAGGTGTGCGTTAAGGCTCAAGCACGTGCCCCTAACGGACGCCTTAAAGGCATCCCACGTGTTGGATACAGAGGTATCGGATGGCGGATTGAGGGTAAAGAACTCCCTAATGGCCACCCGCAGCGCCTTGTTAGACTCCTCGTCCCGAAGTACCGAAGCTGGGAAATACCATTTCCGTTGCCCGGTATCTGCCGACGACCAGCGCAGCGTAAGCACTAGCATGCTGTGGTCCGAGACCGAGATGGGCAGGATGGTGGAGTCAAGAACATCTCCTCTAAGAGCCTGGCTGAGGAATACATGATCCAATCGTGAATATGAGTGGTGTACATGAGAGAGAAATGTGTAATCTCTTGACGTTGGATGCATAAACCGCCACCCATCAACCAACCCCATTTCCGTAATCTTTTGCCGTGACAGCTCAGAGAACACACCAGTATCCGCCCTGCGAGCGCCTGAACAATCCAGCGCCCTGTCCCACACCAAATTACAGTCCCCCATGAGGAACAACCGCCCTTCCACAAAATCACTCACTTTATGCAGCAGGTCTTGCAAGAACTTATTCTGGCCAGTGTTAGGAACATACGTCACAACAAAAGTACAAAGCCTCCCCTGCACCAGCCCTTTCACCATCAACCAACGGCCCTCCCTATCCGTGCGTACCGCCACCGGTTGAAAAAGTAGCGAAGTATGGAAGAGGAGGGCCACCCCCTTATGCTTTGTGGACGCAGAGGATCTGTATATTAGGGGATATGCCTTATGCTTAAGACGCAGCTCATCTTTGCGTGCAAGGTGAGTCTCCTGAAGTCCCACTATGTCCAACTGGTGGTCAGTTATATACTTCCACACCTTTTGCCTCTTCTGCGGGGAGTTCAGCCCCTTAACATTCCAGGTCCCTAAGCTAACAGGCATCGTGAGACACCAAACTAGACTCCTCTATGACTCTGGAACCTGCCCACCACCCCCGCCAGAAGGAACCCTGGTCACAGCACATAAGAAAAGCATACTCCCGCCAACCCTCCTCCCCACATTCCCAACCTCGAACCCCACACCAAATCACCCCGCAACTCTCAAACCAACGGCGCCTCCCATCCACCCTCTCACCACCACATGATACAAGCCACAACACGTCCGCGTCACCACCAGAACCCCCCCACATCCCCAACCCCAACACCCCAAACAGCCCCCCCAAGACCCTCCCCCCCCCGGAAACCCCCACACACCCCATCCAAAGTCCACAAAAGTCCTCCCAGGGCTGGCGAGGAGACAGCAGCCGAAGTCCCCTGTAGGCCGAAGGAAAGGGAAACAGTGAAAGTGGAAACAAAACAGAAACAGAGAAGAAAATACTCATCAGTCCCAGTGGTCCACAGGTCACGAAGTTACGACCACGTCTGGGACCGGTCGGGAAGACCATCTCGGTTCCTCCCAAGGTCACGGTCTGGGGAGTCTTCTTCGAAAGTACATCCATTCACCCAGACCGGGGGGGTCCATGCCCCTCCAGCGCCGATCCGTAGTTTCAAGTCACCGTCACGCCGCTCCAGAGCTGGCCTGTGACGCCGGCACCGTCGCTGAAACCACTGATGCCACTGCACTTCCCCTCTCCTGCTGGCTGGCATCGCGGTCCGGGCGCCCCCTCGCCGGAGAGGACCCTACTCTATGCCACGAGGAGGACCGACGTCGCCTCCGAGATGGGGATGCATTCGACCCCTGGGACGGGGCAACCTCCTCCAAACCCAAGAGCTCCTTTGCCTCCCGAAGGGAGCGCATCTGCATCAGCCGATTCTGCCACCTGAAGATGATCCTGAACGGGTGCCCCCAAGAGTAGGCGATGTTGCGTTCCCGCAAAAAGGAAGTCACCGGCCGAAAATCCCTCCTCTTCTGAAGTGTAGACGCTGCAAGGTCCTGGAAAAGCTGAGGATGATGGCCCCTAAAGTGCAGCGAATCGATGGCCCTAGCCTTCCGGAGGATGCGCTCCTTCAATTGAAAGTCATGTACACAGACAAGGATGTCAGGGGGCGGCCCCCCCCCTCTCCTGGGCAAACCAACGCGATGAACTCTATCCATCTGGATATTCTTCACATCGTCCTCATCCAGAATCTGCAGCAACAGCTCCTGCACATAGCCTCGCAGGTCTCCCGACTCACCATCCCACGGTACCGCTTTAATGCGAATGTTATTCCGCCGGGAGCGGTTCTCAAGATCTTCCATGTGTGCCTGCAGGTCCAAGTTCTGCTCCGTGAGGCGAATGACATCTTGCTGGAGTAAATGGACATCATTGGCCGTGCTCAAATCATGGTCCTCAAGAGTCGCCACCCTTTCTCCAATCCCATCAACATCTCGCCGTACTTCCCGGAGATCAGAGGCCAGTTGCGCCCGCAGCTCAGAGATGTCCTCCTTAATGGAAGCAAAAAGTTCGGTCATAAAAGCCTTAGTGGCCGGGGCCTCGTCATCGGACATCCCGGCCGACCCACCTGCTCCGGGGGATGCCGGCTGCTGCGACGATCTAGCTGCGCCGTCCTTCAGCACGCGTCCCTTGCGGGCCTGGTTAGCCATAATGAATGCCGGGCGCCTTGCACCAGAGCAAACGCTCCACTGATCACCACCAGAACCAAGCAGCACCCAGATCCGGGCCTGCAGACGCAGCAGTTGGCCCCGGCGGGCAGTCCCACTCTGTGTCCGCCACACAGCTCCTGGCCAGAGGCTCCCAGCGAATCCCCGGCGCCCAGACACCAGGAAGTAGGGGTGCGCAAAGCCCAGTGGTCAAGAGGCCCCCAGTCAGCTACGAAAGCCCTAGAGAGGCGGTACACGAAGGCAATCCAGACAGCAAAAGTCCATGAGCGAGCGCCATGCACTCAAACAGCCGACTGAGCCAGGCAAAATGGCGGCGCCACGCTCCTCGACCAGAGCACCTCCGGGCCTCCAGGTATGCACCCCCAACAGCACCCCTAGTCCGCACCAGCTCGCAGCGTAGGACCGGAGCCTCCCCTGGAAGTCCTGGCACAGGCAATGGAGTCCAGCAGCTCTTGACCTGGCAAATGCGGCCTCTGGGAAGCGCCCGGGGCCTCTACCACACCTCCTGGCCGGTGCTCCCGGGCCCCCACACTTCTCGCCAGTCAGGACCTTCCGCCGCGCGGGTACACCCCCACAGCCAAGCGGCGCCGTGTCAGTCCATAGAAGGCCTCCAGGGCATGCACCACCCCAGGGGCAGTCACTAGGTCGCCGCCACACCAGGAGCCGGCAGCTCCCCCGACATGTCCCTCGATGGGCCCCTTCGGCCGGCCGGGCTCCCTCCGCACCTCCCCCGTCCAGAGCGGGGGGTCACTCACCAGGACTAGGTTTCCTGGGGTCCTCGCGGAGCCCGGTCCTCGCTGCTCCACAGGTGCACCTCCGGACCCCGGCGGGCTCAGCGGCGCCTCCCCACACCGAGGCCTCCGGGACCTCTCTGCTCTCCAGGTCGCCACTCGCCGGCACCCTCAGGCCCCACCGGAGATCGCAGCTGCCCCTCGCCGCCTCCGCCGACAGCCCGCAGCCCAGGCGGTCCGATGTCAGATGACCCAGGGCGGGGCGGGGCGCAAAATGGACCTCCTCCGTCGCGGTAGGCCCCGCGACTCGCCGGGCCGGCCTCCGCAAATCGAGACCGGGGATCCACAGGCCGCAGAGCTCCGCCGGTCCCGCAGCCTCCCTGAGCGATCTCTCTCCTCGCCGACGGCACCGCGCTCCACCGCAGTGTACCGGCGACCCCCGCCACCGATTAGGGGCCGAGCTGGGCACCAGGTGCCGCGCTATTAGCTGCTTTGCCGGATCGGCGCCGGAGAGACAGGGAAAAAGCGTCCTACTCCGACGCCATCTTGGCCACGCCCCAGCTCCTGGCTTTTTAATAATGTTTAGCTGTGCTGCACAGCAGTCAAGCTGCTAAAACAAGGCTAAAAGACATTGACAACACCAATAGCTGTCACATAGTTGAGACATTTTAACTTTGCCAATGCTTTTTAGGTCTGAAGTGACTAGGGCTTGATTATTTGTAAGTGTTACTGTTACCAATTTTTTAAAATATACATAGTCCCTAATTATGAATTGCATTGTAAAAGTCATTTTATCACATGATAAAATTGCATGCAATTTGACCTTTTTTGTTGCCATAGTAGCGTACAACAACAAGTAAAACTCCATGGCGGGCCGATTTTCCTGGTTATAAAATCACATGGAATTCCCTATTTCATGTGGTTTTATCACATACATTTACCACCTGATCTGAGTGGGTAGTAAATGTATGCGCCGGGTCCATGTTGAAGTGTGGAGAGGGGAGGGCGATTTGGTGAGAGTAGTGGAGAGAAGGGGAATTTTTTTTAGGGGGGGAATTATTGTATGCTTTCCCCTGTTATATATAGAAAAAAAATGTGGCATGAGACTTAGCTGATGCTGCTACCATCGTCGGATGCAACTTTTCCATACACTTTTTCCATCCTGAAAAATCAGTTTGGATTCTTCCACTTCCAGTAAACCCAGGTGAATAAAATCTTAACCGGTAATAAATAGGTATAGCAAAATTAACGCACGCAGGCATCCATTGATTTCTTTCCGTCTGACGTGTAGTCAGATCCACATAGTGACCTTTGGCTACAACCAGATGAGTATTTCTTTCTCACCTTATGCTATTGGTTGTTTGGTGTATCATTCTACCTACTCTGGAGTAGATGATTTGCAATGTAAGAGGGGCTATTTTAAATATTAGAACTACACTTAAGTAATCTATATATATAAAAACAAATGTATGTCTGTCTGTCTGTCTGTCCTTTATGCATTACTACACCATTTATCCGATCGCCATGAAACTTTGGGAAGTTGTTTAGTACACTCCCGCGAAGGTTTCTGGCATAATTTAAAAAAAAATATCGGCCCCCCAGGGCCCTCATAATCTTTCGAATACTGATGTACGCACCAGACGGAAAAACAAATAATTGTGTATCCACAAGCCCTCGAATAAATAAATAGAATTAAACCACCATTCATCCGATCGCCATGAAACTTTGGGAAGTTGTTTAGTACACTCCTGCGAAGGTTTCTGGCATCATTTTTTTTTTAAATATCGGCCCCCCCAGGGCCCTCATAATCTTTTGAATACTGATGTACGCACCAGACGGAAAAACAACAAATCGTGTATCCACAAGCACTCAAATAAATAAATAGAATTAAAACACCATTCATCCGATCTCCATGAAACTTTGGGAAGTTGTTGAGTACACTCCCGCGAAGGTTTCTGGCATAAAAATGTTTTAAATATTGGCCCCTCAGGGTCCTCATAATCTTTCGAATACTGATGTACGCACAAGACGGAAAAACAAAAAATCACGTATCCACAAGCACTCGAATAAATAAATAGAATTAAAACAGCATTCATCCGATCGCCAGGAAACTTTGGGAAGTTGTTGAGTACACTCCCGCGAAGGTTTCGGGCATAATATTTTAAAAATATCAGCCCCCCAGGGCCCTCATAATCTTTCGAATAATGATGTAAGCACCAGACGGAAAAACTAAAAATTGTGTATCCACAAGCATTCGAATAAATAAATAGAATTAAAATGACACGTTGAAATGTTTTCCATATTAAAATGAATAAGTTTCAATAAAAATGACACAATGTAAATTGAATGTTATCATAACGAGTTTCCTTGAATTTCCTTTCTTTGGAGATCGCAGCAACGCGCGACAGGTAAGCTAGTACTAATTAAATTGTTTATCACATTGATGCATTGCATACAGAATATCATTGTTTTTACTTTGTTTTTTTCACTACTGAAGGTTTAAAAAATAATATATATTTTAGACAGCCAATCCTTGCTCAATGTGATCTTGGATGTCCCCAAGTACAGCTGGATGGGCAGAAATTTCTAGATCTGTAGTGCAGGTTAAGAGATTTATTAGAAGAGTGCCCATTGCTTCTTGATGCTGGGAACTTCAAGATAGAGGATACTTTTGCTCTGTGATGCTCGTTCTCCCTTTGAACTATTAGTAAGTTAGGTAGATAGTCAGGTGTATTGTGGTAGATTGCCTTATTACCCAAGCATGATGTTTTGAAACATTATCTGCTTTCCATTGGGAGCCAGTTCAATGATTTCAGGATTGGTGTTATGTGATCATAGCAAGTGAACTGTTCTACCAAGAGCTTGTTATCAGCTGGGATGATAGATATGATATGAACTCAAGAGGAGGATCACAGTGAGGTTTTAATGCCTACCACATATTAAAAGGTGGGGAAACTCTGAGGCTAGTTTAGTCTGCATGTCATTGAGTCCCTATCAATGAGGGCCACACCATCACAGTTTCTTTCTTTGTAATGTAATCATAGGATAGAGATACTCTGAGTGGAAGGATGTCAATGATGGAATGGAAGTGTTTGTTTTGCCCCAACTATGAGTTAATCAAGCTATTAAGATCATGGTGCTTGATTGGCTCATCAATTCCGACATGGTTTGCCGTAGCAAGTGTTGGAATCGTCTGGGGCCTCAGGGAGATTTAAGGATTACTGGGCCAAAACCAAGATGGTTGATACCTTTTTCCACTATGTCCTCATTACTAAAAACTGGGCACAAAGTACTCCCTTAAGGGATGTAGTGAGGGAAGCTCAAGATGTCTCAGGGAGGAATTGTGGAGGTGGAACCTGGAACAAAAAAATCACACAAGAGAATTCAGCAATGCTTTAGCTTTATGAAAAAAAAGCCAGTTATAGCACCAGCTACATAATACAACACAAAATGTCCAGGGCATCAGAGCATTCTAGCAAGGTACTACATATAAGGCAATAGCGTTCTTTAAGGTAAATTGCACATGCATGCTCACAGTGGAAAGTTTGAGCAGGTTACTGTATCTATTACTTGCAGATCAGTCTCTTACTGATACCCAGTTTTCTAGGCAGTTAGAAATTAGGCCAGCAATTTCAGTTTTTAGCTAAGCATGTTTCTAAGGCACTAATAAGTTAATGCTTACTTTGTATGCTGCAGTGAAACCCCAATGAGAGGACCTTGCTGGATGTGATGTTTGCATGTATCACATGCCTTTCACTTGGCACGGCCGGTGGAGGAGTAGATACACAAGCATTTAGCTGGGGTGGTGGCAATTTCTGGGTGTGGAAGTCAGGTCAAAACACAAACCTTCACACAGACATGAATGAGAGCCCACTCACAGGTCACTGCTGAGTTTGATGGGGGACTGGGCGGGCCAGGTGCAAACAAATGATAAGATGAAGGTGCACCAGCAGGAACCACTCAACCGAGCCACTTTCAAATCAGCCCTCAACAACGACAACCTACAGATCAAAGCAGCAAAAAGGGAGGCCCTGACCCACCGGATTGAGACAAGCGCCAACAAAGCCAAGGAACTCTTCACTATTGTCAGAGAGGTCAGCTGCCCATCAGCCACAGCAAACTCCACCCCCTCATCACAAGAACTCCTCGACACCCTAGCCGACTACTTCCACAACAAGAAAGCAACCATCTACAAAATCTTCGATCCACAACCCTCCCACAAAGGAGGGTGGTATCACAGATGACGTGCTCGAATGGATGATATCCTTTCTTATGACATGCACCCAGAGAGTCTGTCTCCCGCCCTTTACATCGTAAGCAAAATACAGCATCTGCGGTGTCCCCCAAGGCTCATCCCTCAGCCCAACTATCTTCAATATATACATGACTCCACTTGCGGACATCGTCAAATCGCATGACATCAACAACATCTCCTACGCCGAAGGCACCCAGCTCGTCCTCTTGCTTTCATCTGACCCCCACCTCGACTAAGACCAACTTCCACAACTGTATGAATAACTTCACAGCCTGGATGAAGGACAACTGCCTGAAGCTCAACTCTGACAAGACTGAAGTCCTGATCTTCGGCAAACACACCACCCTTCGAATGACTCCTGGTGGCCATCAGAACTCGGATCCACCACCGCACCGAAAGACCACACCAACAACATCATCAGTGAACTGTCCATAAAGCATAAAGTCAACCCTGTCTTCTCAGCCTGCTTCCACACCCTCCGTATGCCCAACAAAATATTCCAGTGGCTCCACGTCAATACCGGAAAACGGTAACGCAGGCCCTCATCACGAACTGACTGGATTACGGCAATGCACTCTATGCAGGAATCACTACCAAATTCATGCAAAGACTCAAGACAATCCAGAATGCAGCAGCCAGACTGATCCTCAACCTGCCCAAGAGAACCCACATCACCCAACACCTGAAAGACCTCCACTCGCTCATGGTCCATAAAATATGTCATTTTAAGCTCCTGACCCACACCTACAAAGCCCTCCATGACCATGGACCCACCTACGTGAATCACCACCTTAATTTCCATAGACAGCACAGGAACCTTTGCTCCGCACACCTTGCCCTTGCACAGATCTCTCGCATACTCAGCTGCTATGGAGAAGGATGCTCCTTCGCCCATCTCGCCACCAAAGCTTGGAACACCCTCCACCTCCACACCGCAACATGAAGGGGTTCAAGACCTGGCTCTTTGACTGAAACATGTAGTTAGGGCCTGGATACCCTCTTGGGTGACAAGTTACGCTCTACAACTACAACTCAATTAATTGATTGAGAGATTACGGGTGGCACCAGCACTTTCTTGACTGAACAGAACACGGAAGAGGCAGTTTTACTTTTTTTCATCAGTGCAAGTCACCAGGGTCACAAGGGGACAGTAGGAAGGCCAGTTCCAACACTTGGATTGGCGAATGTGATGCCTCTCCTTGCCAGGTGTGAACATTTGTAGTAGTTACTCTTTGAGTCATCAGCGCTTCACTCCAGGCTCAAACAAGGGAATTCAGGTCTGCTCCTGTAATATCCTTCTAGCCAGTCCTTTCTTCTAGAGAGTTCTCTGTCCTGTGTGAATGCAGCTGAACTTCTCAAGGAAAACGTTCTCCTAGAGGAGTACCCACCATATGCCTCTCTCAGCAGGCCAGCTAGACTCTCTTCCAATGAAAACCCATGGCTTTCCTCCAGACTTTCAGGTAATTTCCCATCATCTCTGGGAAACTGGCAGTCAGGTCCACCAGCCGTTGCATATCAAGAGTTTCCCTGACACGATCACTTCTTCGGTCAATGGGAAATCTTTCAAACTTCCTCCTGGAGTGTTTTTCCAGACAGGAAATGTTGATTCCACTGTCACTGATTCCACTATCACTGTTGTGAAATCAGTTTGAGGAATTATCTTCAGTTTGTGTTTTCCTCCCCTCCAGGGTAGATACATTTTTATCTTTAGGATTGAGTCCCACAGCAGGGAGTTAAGAGGGCTGTCTCCAGGGAGAACACCCAAAATGAGCACTGTGATGAGGTAACTCCTCATAATTGACAGAATCAGTCTTTTGAAGTAATATTACTGGGGTACAAAGGCAGGCCCTGACAAAATGGTTCATCTTACACTTAGAAAGGAGACCTCTGTCTTCATTGCCCACATCCTCCATCAATCCTAATCTGGGTCCTCAGGAAAAGGATGAATGGAAGACTATGCTGAAAGGCCAATGTTACATTTCTAAAGGCAGCCAGCCTCCATTCTCCCACTCCTTAATTTGTGTTACTCCACAAAAACCACAGGAATTTTAGCAATTTACTTTGCTTATTTGAGAGGTGGCTTCCCAACTTCCAAATCATGCCATGCATTACCAGGGGGAATTTAAAATGAATACCACAGGTCTCATGACCACACAATTGTGTGCCATAGAAATAATTCATAATACCAGTCACCAGGTACTCATTCCACACATACCATACACTCAGTATGTTGGCAAATGGTCCAGTGCATGTCACTTTAGCAGACAATTGGAGAGCTACAGAATTAGGCGTCTTGTTTGGGACTGCATGACAATGGTTTTGATGCACTTTTGAGTAGCATCTTAGACTTGTTGCCCTTAATCTTTGAGAGAATCAGTACAAGTTCTCCAGACTGTAATCCTAATTACCATTGACTACACTGTATAAAGTGACACCACGCCCCATCCTTTCTACATTAGACTAATCTCTGCATTATTACATCCCATGAGGGCAGAGGAAAACGACTACCTTTTTCAGGAAATATGGTGGCAGCAATTCTGTCTTCACCATACCTTGTAGGAAATACGATTCTGACTTTGGCAGCGAGTCATCATGTTCATAGATGGAAGGCCATCCCCTCACTGAAAAGGAGTCAGATCAAAATGTCCCTTTCTGGGGCTATGATGACAGAATTTCTCAGGGTAAAACCAACCCCAAAGTGTCTCATTGGTACCAACAAGCCACATGTTTTTGGGACGGTCTTCAGTTTAGGTAGAATTGGTTCTTTATCACTTGGAAATATACACCGGATAGGTTAATTCCGATTATAAAAGCCAAATAAATTTCTGGTGTGAATTTGGCCGCTTGTTTGACAAATGAAACTAATATGAAAACAGCAAAATAAATAAGCATTTAAATAAAAGACTCAATGAGAATAATAAACAGATGTCTGAATTTAAACATTTTCTGATGATCTTCATAGTAATGAAGCCTAGGGAAGATGTTCAGAAATGTTCCCATAAATAAATGCCAGCATTTGTAAAGCACACAGCTACCTCCGACGGAAGTTTCCCGGTGCTGGGGGCCGTCGGGAAGATTGAGCAAGCTATTGCCCAGAGTCACATGGAGCTGGGATAACCTGCCACCGGAGCCGGGGATCAAACCGTGAACCCTTTGGTCTGGAGTCAGGCACCCTGGCCACTTCGCCACAACTCTTCCATATAAAGTAACATATCCACACATCAGGGATGATTACTGTACCGTTCCTCAATACCAGTCCAAGAAAAAGACATAAAAAAATGATACCCACCCCAGTGAAATGGGCTTTTAGTTCTGATGAATCCAATAGTCGAGACGAGCACCCAAACAATCATTGGTTCCTAGGCAACATATAGAGTTTTTGGCCAGGTGACTATCCCTATAGAACGTTTAAGCAGGGCTTTCAGGGAGCTCTTTTAGGCAAAGATAGAGTAAATCAGCAAAAGCAGAAGTAAAAAAAACAACTGACCGACCTGGGGATCGAGAACTTCCTGATCATCACCAGAAGTACGGGGAAGGCACCGCAGGAGAATCAGCTGCAGAATTCGCAATCAGTATCAAAAAAATTACTTTGAGACCAATAGAAATTGCAGTGCTAATTTCTCACTACAAATTAAAGTGATCCTTTCAATCCTAGAATGGGCCTTCAGTCATTCTTTGGGAAACTCAGACTGAGTGCTCTTTGACAAACAAAATGAGTATATCGTTTATGAGACTGACTCGAGAATTTCCTCAAATTGTACACCTCTGTCAGAGAGTATTCCCCCTGACGTTTTGACCTTTGAGAAGGCTACTCTGAAAACCTTGCAGGAGTAGAAAATAATTCACAGATAGCTTATAAAAACCCAAAAAAGTGGAACGCCGTGCGATGAATAACCTTAGAAACAAAGATGATACCTCCTTTAAAGATGCAAGCAAGTGTGGAGATGTAGTGATGCAGGATACACTATCCATGAACCCAACATCTTAGGCTTTTAACATATAAAAACAGCTAAACAAAGTTGTCTAGGAATACGATAGTCTCAACCAATACCGCTATTGCTTCCCTTGCAGATGAAGGCACTGCAGCAAACTGGATTTTCAAACAAGAATTTGAAATATTGGAAACTGACAATCCCAGAAATCCATACTTTTATTCTCTTCCCTACGTACACAATAAAGGTGACACACAATACCATATCCCCACCCCTCACCCCAGCATTGTCTTTTTTCTGGAACCATTATACCAGTAAGTTGCTTTTTCCTATGCCCCTTAGTTAAGTGTATGCCCTCCTTCTTTAAGGACACTAAGGAACCCTTAAACTACTTAAGACGATTAGCCATTACTCTACCCATAGATTCTGGTTATCTTGGATTCGGAGGATATTCATAGGAGTATTTTACAATAAGAGATACCATCAGAAAGTTGCTAAATCAAGCAAATGGACTTAGCGTATGCCAATCCAATTTGTAATGTCATGTTCAGAGTCAGCATTAACTAAAAACTTTTTTAAGTTTGAAAATGTTCCACCTACTAGTTGGCTGGACCCCAATGAACAAGTGCTGAGTGAACCTATATGTCCATTCCTTTGAAGAAGTACTATATTATCTGATACTAATCTTCACTGAGAAAAGATATAGTGATGCTATGTTGATCATTTGGACAGGAAATAAGCCTAAAGTTTAAGAATTAATTAACTTGATGTTTTTTAAACAGAATTGTATTGAAATGTGAAAACTCAACACAGTAGGACTGTTGGTTGCACAACATATATCAATGCACTTTTGTAATATTCAGGCCAATCAAATAAGACAGCATCTGTCGAGAGCGACAAAAACCAGCAATACAAAATGTAAATGAAATTGTCATATCAAGCCAAGATCTGTGCATGTAATTGAAAAGTCATGTCAGCATTGAAAAGGTGTACACCATGATGGCTAAAATATGCAAAATATGCATATAATGGAAATTTATGAAAGCGATTAACATATAAAATGAATGCCAACTCTTCACCATCACAATGAATAGTTGTTGTCTATCATTCTTAGATATATTAGTCACTACAGAAGAAAATGTACTGAAACCCAACAGATAAAAATTAACTGTTGAGTTAAGAAAGCTACCATTCAAGATTATTTGAAGAAGACCTTCATTTTTGGCAGCTTCTAAAAATCAAGAGGAACTATTCAGGCACTGTAAAAAAGCGAGCAGATTATTTTAGCACTAAACTGTAACAAAAATGTATCCTACAAATTTGATTCACAGAGTTACAAAATGAGCACTTAGCAGAAGAGCAGCCCAAAAGATAAAATAATAGACTCACCTGTGTAACTAAATTCTCCACACTTTCAATCAAATAAAAACAATAATAAAGGGGCGTTCAAAATGTTTACAATACAGGCCTAACACCACTGAAGATGTGACTTTAAAAGAAGAACAAGTATCTGTGACAAAGTAATTCATAGCAGACCTAGACTATCCACCAATCCACAGGCAAAGATGACCCTGAGAATCCTACCTCATGTAAGTGGGAATTTGCCATGCAAACAATGTAATGTCTGTAACTAGAGCAAACCAACTACAATAATTGATCTAGGACTGGGTCCCTGTGGGAAAATTGAAAAAATACAAATAGTAAAACTAATGTTGTTTACACATTAACATGACCATGCAGTAAGCTGTATGTAGGAATGACATCAAGGAAAATGAAGTTAAGAATTCAAGAACACATGAGCAGCATGTTCTGCGCCAGACTGACTACGAAACTAGTCATCCAACTCAAGTTAAGCCTTACTCCAAACTTCCACTCTTTCCCATCCCTTTGGTTGTTGGTCACATCATGATCTTCCTTCCAAAGTGGAGTGCCAATATACCAGATATCTTTTTACACCAAAGGGTGTCAGGGTAGCACAAATACTTCTGGGCCCCTCCCCATCATATTAAAAGTACTCATCAGGGGCCAGATGTAGGAAGGCAAATACCGGTCGATAACGGCCGATTTCGGCCGTTACCGACCGGTATTTGGAGTTTGGGATGTAGGGGCATGTTAAAATACAGATTCGGTAATTTTACCGAATCGGTATAATTACCGAATCTGTATTTTGACATGTAGGTAGGACTGTGCTACAGGGGTTTAAGAATTCTTAATTTACCACCAACTAGAAGTTGGTGGTAAATTATGAAAACCCTTTAAAAAGCATTTCTTTTGTTTTTGCCACAGTGTTGCAGACATACATGCCCTAAGGCCATGTATGTCTGCAACATGTGCACCCATGCACAATTGAGGGGTGCAACAGGGTGTCAAAGTGACACCCTGCCACCCTTCAATGTTTCCCCCATTCATTCCTATGGGCCTCCAGGCCTCCAGGCCCATAGGAATGAATGGCAATTACCGAATCGGTAAATACCGATTCGGTAATTAAATCGGTAAAATTACCTACATCCCGATTGCCAGTTCTTAAATACCGAATCGGTATGATTCGGTATTTAAGAATCGGTAATCTGGGATTACCTACATCTGGCCCGAGATCTTTTTCCCAACGAGAGAGCTCCCTGGGAGAACTGGAAATTTAAGACTTGGTCCAGAAGGCATACTTATTTCCTAAATTGCCTTTTTGGTAAGAACGAAAAAATTCTCTGTGCGATAAACCACAGGTTTGTTTACCAATTCTGTGAGAAGAAAGGCATCCATCTTTTAAGAGACTAACCGACCCTGAGAAAATGTATAGCTGGGCTAGATTTGAAGGGCACTTATTTTAACATTCCTATATTTGCAAATCACCAATCCTACCTAAGATTCCAATGACAATTTTCCAACCTTCCTTTTGGCTAGTTCTCTACTAACTGACATTCATCAAGGTTCACTGATAGCTCTCTCATCATCTCAAAGTATTTCCCTCATGACTTACCTGGTCAAAAGTCTTCCATTCCACCATCATCTTGTCCTGCTATTTGGACCTGACGATCTGTGTGCTGCACGACCTAAGAAACCCACCTCCTTGCCTTTAATGATGATCAGATTTTCTCTGCTTGGAAAAGCCCCATTATAGGTGCAGTCTGAGAAAATATTTGTTCAGATTGAAGAATATATATTTATTCTTTGGACTGTGGTATTTCATTTCCAAAACGACCCTTATAATTAAATCAAGCTTTGGTTTTGATGCTCACAAGCCAAGAATGGCACCTTAAATGGATAAAAAATTTAAATGTATGTGTTAACTATAAAATTAAAAATAAGTGTACTGACCCAAAGAGGGTTTTAGGAAACTATTCTTTAGAACCAGCATTTAACAATTATGATCTGTAATTTCTTCATAAAAATCACAAAGGTTGATATTCTACCCAGTAGCAAGATGCTCGCGTGAAGACTCTTAGCTTTGCATCAAAAGGATATATATATATTGTTTTTAATGGAAATGTTGCAAATATCACTATTACAGGAGGTAAGAAGAAACTTTATATGCATCATATCTGAGCGCTTTGTAACCCTGTGGTCTGCGCCTGGAATGAATGTTCTTATCATTTTCGTCTACACTAATGTACTTAGTGGGTAGAGCTGCTGACCTTGGAACTTGGGGATCCAAGTTCGAATCCCATACTGCGCTGTTAAATTAATATTGTTTGATCCTGGGAAATGACTTATTCTCCCTGTGACTAACAAAAATAACTGTAATCTAATTCTCACACGATATTCCTGGTCTTGATCATTGCCCAACCCCCTACATACTGGCAGTGCTCCATTGCCCCTTGCTGAGTTTACGCTATACAACTACCAATATGCACATTAAACAATAAAAATCAAAAGAACAGCTTTGGGGAGGAGTTGTCTTGAAATGTATTTAAAATAGCATAAAATAGTTAGTTGATTTTTGACCATTTGTATATAATAATAACTTTTGTAAAAATCCTGCAAGGGGCACCTCAGAGAATCAATTCCATATTCTCATAATTTATTTTATTAATTACAATATGTCAATCTTATTCATACCATATCAATGTTTGTGTAATCATCAACATGTACTAAATATTTCAATCACATTTTTCATTATTCTTTGACTGCCATTATCAAACCATAGCTTGACTCTTTATCAACATATAACAGATATTTGAATCGCATTTATCATTATTCTTTAAGTACCATTTTATTTATTCATTTGGCTAAGAAAGAAACATTACTTTCACTCGGTATCTCCAAATTGGGTGATGTCTGGCGGGATGGCCACATGCAGTCCTTTCTAAAGTTTGCGGACAACTTTAGCATCTACCCTCCCAGTTTTACAATTATCTGGATTTGCGGCATGCCTTAGGATGGTACAAAGATAGGCTGATGGCACTCCCAGACTTTAACTTGCTTGAAACTGAGTTAGTCACTGATGAGCTGGGTGGGTATGGTATATCTAAGCTTTCATAAATCTTTGGTCATAAACACACCAGACCCTTTGGGAGCACAGAGGTCCAGGTGGGATGAGGATGACGAATGGGCCGAGGTGGAAAATGGCCTCAAGGATACTAGTGATATCTAAACTTCTTTGCTCGGTTCAATCTGAGTATTTCCATAGGATTTATTATTCTCCTGAGCTTTGGTGTATGGGCTGGGCCCATTACCCGCTGTGTCTACATTGTGGGTCCACTTCTGGTACCCTTTACCACACTATCTGGACATGCCCTGGGGTGTAGGCGTATTGGATGGCAGTCAATAGACATATGGGGCGGGTGGTGGCTGTCCCTCTGGCCAATGAACTCAGTGTGCAACTCTACAGTAGTACAGTAGTCCTTTCCCTGCTTGCAACGGTATAGATGGTGGCCAAGAGGGATATTACTAGGCATTGGAGGTACGCACAGACCCCATCCATACACGAGTGGGTTTGAGGAATGACTCTCGCGCAGCACTATAAAAAACTGGTATATAAGATGTGGGATATCCAACAGAAATTCAACTGAATATAGGGAGTGGGGACCAAGGACTAGATGTCCATTCATAGAGAATGTGGTTATTCTCTGCCATACTATGTATTCATGCTACGGTGGCAGTGATGGTTGTCATCTTTGTTGCTGTGAATGGCACTGTGTATATGTTCTGTATTGCTCGATGCTTCCATTGTGGCCCTCATGGCTTGGGCCGTATGTTTTTGTTGTTTGTGTTGTTTGTGTTGCTCTACAATAAAATTAATAAAATGTGTTATAAAAAAAAAGGAACAATACTATGCATAAATCATGAAATGAACAAACAAAAAATAGAGCCACCATGTGTTTTGCGACACCCATAGAAAAATAAATAAAGATATAATCGCAGGGAAATTCCGTTATCAACAAAAGCAAATACCACAACCACAACAAAGTGATCAGACCCAACAAACATCAATATTTATAACAGTAATAGAAAAAACAAAAAGAACTGTTCAGAGTTTTTCAATAGATGTTTCAAAGTTTTTAAATACAATTCCTTTGCTAAGTAACTTAGGGTCTCTAGGCATAGACATTCTTACCATATAGTGAAATAAATATCACTACTTGAATAAAATAGTTTTACAAACCAGTTGGAAAAACAGCACTATCTCATTGTAAAATGGTCAGTCATATGATCCACATAAGTGGTCAAAAGGATTCCAGGCAACATGAAAGTTCGAAAAGGAATTTCTTACAAAAACATATTTAATCTTCAGCAGTAGGATTAATGTATCCACACATTTATTTGTAGATAACAAATTGTAGATAGCTTTTTAATAAAGATATGAATAAATGTTAAATATTTATACAAGTAATATGCCATTCATATCAATGAAAACAACAGTTGCATTTCAATGACTGTGTTATTTGTAGTCATGTTTACAACTGAATACAGTGATAAAGTGAGGAAGCAAGAAAAGATATGAAATGAGAATGGAGAAAGAGAAAAGAGAGAACAGAAAATAAAAAAGTATGTACTAGACGTCGAATTCTTAAATTGAGATTGAAAATTCCTAACTACAAAAGGGTGACAAGAAAAATTGCCTTGTGGCACTAGATCAGACATTTACTCACACCAAACAAAAGTGATCCTTTAACCTACAAACCAATGTTGCTAAAGTTTCTTGATAAACACCAAACAATCAAATGCTCACAGATTATCAGACTGTCCTTAGTAATTACTGAGTTCTTGCATTCAAATGATGGACACACTTAATTGTTATTCGAAACTTTATGTATCCCCACAAGCGGGTAGTCATATCTAAATCACAAGTGAGGAAATAATAAAAAACTGTAAATACCAAGTGATATAAATATATAGAGTAATAAAGTGGTCCAAAAACCTAAACTGCATATATGGAAGTTAAAGAGTACTCACATCTCAAGTAGCCGATATACCTTCATCTTCGGAACAAACATTCAGTTCAACTGACCCAAAATACGTTCTGAAACAGCATATCAGGAGCCATTAGTACACAGTCATTATATTTCAAAATTGAACTAATTAGGGAACACCCCACTTTTAAAGCTCACCTAAAACAATTATAGTGCACTAGACTGTTGGAAATGGCCCTTTTTGCAGGGTTATCCCCAAACTTTTTGCTTCTTCCTCCTATTTTTTCCTGACTTGCCTGTGTCGGTTTTAGGACTCTGGGCACTTTACCACTGCTAATCAGTGCTAAAGTGCATATGCTCTCTGTGTAAATTGTGTTATGGATTAGTGTTGCCATGATTGGGTATTTGATTTACTTGTTAGTCCCTAGTAAAGTGCACTGAGTGTGCCAGGGCCTGTAAATCAAATTCTACTAGTGGGCCTGCAGCACTGATTGTGCCACCCACGTGAGTAGACCAAAAAAGGTAACTCAGACCTGCCATTGCAGAGTCTGCGCGCAGTTTGAAACTGTCATGTCAACTTGGCCCATGCACACACTGGCCAGTCCCTAACCATCCCTTTTCTTACATGTCAGGCACCCCTAAGGTAGGCCCAAAGTATCCCTGTGGGCAGGGTGCAGTGTATGTGGAAGGTAGGACATGCCCTAGTGTGTGTGGCATGTCCTGATAGTGAATTACCACCTATTTCGTTTTTCACAATTGCAAGGCTACCTGTTCCCATAGGCCAGAATAGGCAGTTTGATTATAACATCTTATAATCCTACCTGACCCAGGGAACAAGGTAGAAATTCGAGTTTATTATGCCTGAACTCAGAATGTTAAAATACATCTGTTTAGTGAAGATGATTTTTACATTCTGTATTTGAAAACACCACTTTTAGAATGTAGGTATTTTCTTGCTCAGTCATCCCGTGTGCCTCTGCTGGAATGTGGATTGCCTGTCTGGGTTTTGGACGACAGATGTCTAGAAAGCAAGGGTGGCTCCCGATAGTCTAGGTAGGTCAGGAAAGGGCTGAATAGACCTGGGCTGCGATGGGGGAAGAGTGAGGAGATTTCCTTGCACCTCAAAGGGCCTGGTCTGCCTCTGACAATGCCGTCTCCACCCCCTGCTGGGAAATCACACCAGAGAAGGCAGAACTGGTTCTGCCTGGGCACAGACACCCTCTGCCTGGAGGATCAAAGGATTTTTGGATACAAATACTGGAGCCCGGACCCCTGAACTTTAGACCTCTTTTGGAACAAGAAGACTGCCAAGAAGAAGAGCTGGAGAAGCTGTGAGGAGGGACTACGCCTTTTCTGTGTTGGCCTACAGTGGCTGCTTCTGTCTTGGGCAGTGAAAGGACTGGACTGAACTTTCTGCAATCTACTTTTGTGAGTTTTTCCAAGGGCTTGAGGTAGAGCCTGCCTTCTGTTCAAGAAGTCTCATGAACAGCAAAGACTTCAAGCTCTTCTGCCCGCAGCACTGGGGCCTGTGTGTTTTGTGCTGCAACAGAGGAAAAGTAACTCGACGACGTCTACGACGCCGCTGCCGACTCCGTGTCCTGATCGCACCGCAGAGAGCACCGCCGCAATGCAACCCTGGTCTCACGACCACACCTACTGATGTCGACACCGAGCCGCTGCTCGTACCGTGACCTGTGTGCACCGCACGATGCACTGCCTCGCTTCACATGAAGTCTGGGCAACGCAAAGAGCACCAGCGCAATGCCACACTGCGACTCTGGTCTCACTGACGCCGCCTGCTGATGCCGCCACCGAGCCGTTGCTGTGGGCACCTGCAGACGCTGTGTTTTCGGAAGCTCAACAAGAGGTCACCGACGCCTTGCATTTCTAAAAGGTACTGTTTGCGGGTCTTCCCAACACTGTAGCTGGCCCGTGACACCGTGGTCAGCCAGAACAGTTTGGATTTGTTTGCTCACAACGCCGTGATAGCCCCGAACGGAGCTATCGACAGCAAGGAACTATTTTTAAAGCATATTGGGTTAAGTGAAGATTTTGAAGTAGTGTATTGTGGATTTTTATCGTTTTTGGTCTTGTCTTAAGTATATAAAAATATTGGATATTTTTCTAAACTGGTGTGGTGTCCTTTTGTAGAGCTTACGCTGTATTACTGTTGGTTATGTGCAAATGCTTTGCACACTGCCAACAAGATAAGCCTGACTGCTCGTGCCAAGCTACCAAGGGGGTGAGCAGGGGTTATTCTAGGAGTGTAACTCCCTTATCCTGACTAGAGTGGTGGTTTCTTCCTGGCTTTGACACATGCCCTAGCCTGCCAAAAATCCCATTTCTAACATAGACTTTATATGCATTCCAATTACAGCTTCAATATATTTGCAAACCCATGATATGGTCTGAAAGAAAACACCAACCACCATCAAAATACTAAAGCTTTAACAATAATTACATTCCCAATCTTCACAGTTATTGCACAGGAACTTATCAGTTAGATGACAGCCGGACATTATGCAAAAAGTAACAACCATAGTCATTCAAAGTCACCATATTATAAACCCTCCTGCTTCTAAAAAAAATGCCCCAAATTACAACTAGACCGCTAAGTGCATCCACCATGTAGGTGGAACATTAACATAATTGACTGTTTTAAAATTCAAAAATGAAAACACAATAAAACCATGACACTGCTCATATTATTTGTATTGAATAAGCATGGTAAAACAGAAAGTTAAAATATAATGGGACGGATGCGAACCCTAATCACTGGCAGTTCAATCCTTTTAAAGGAACAAATAGATACTATAGGCTATCTTAATAACAACAAGAATAGTTGGCAAGGTATCTGCTTGTGTCCCAACACCTTTCCTATGATATGAGTAAAGAGAGACCAGCGTAAGAAACGGCAATCATATCTTAATGTAGTCAATTAATTGGTATTTGTATAGCGTGGCTAAGAGGGTGAGGGTATCCAGGCACTAGATTGTCTCTTCTTGAAGTGTGTGGGAGAGGAGGATGTCCGGAGGTGGAGTGGGAAGCTGTTACAGGACTTTGCGGCCAGGTAGGAGAAGGAACGGCCTCCACTGTGGCTTATGTGGATGCGAGTTGTCTGTGCAAGGGCGAGCGTAGCAGATCAAAGGTTTCTGGATGGTTGATGGAAGTTTAGTCGGTGGTTGATGTATGCTGGTCATAGGTCATGGAGGGCTTTGAAGGCCTGTGTCAATATCGTGAATTGGCATCTTTTCTGAATGGGGAGCCAATGTAGATTCTTAAGGTGTGGGGATAAGGGGTCCATTTGGGCAAGTCGAGGATGAGTTTTGCTGCTGAGTTCAGTATCATCTGTAGTCTCTTCATTAGTTCGGTGGTAGTTCCTGCATACAGTGTGTTGCAGTAGTCCAGCCTCTGGGGACTAGAGCTTCAGTGGTGGTTTACCTCAGGCTGATGGGGAGCCATTTGAAGATTCTTTGGAGCATACAGAGATTGTGGAAGCAACCAGAGGCGACTTAATTGATCTGCTGCTTCATGGTGAGCTTGTGGTCTAGGATAATGCAGAGGTTGAGGACATGGTCTGTCAGAGTGGGAGTGGGTCCGAATTTGGTGGGCCACCAGGTTTCTTACCAAAGGGAAGTGTTGTTGAAATGAATGAACATGCAATTATGGCCATCATAGCATTAGCACAAAAGATCCAACTTTCTTTAAATGCAGGCCTAAATCTTAATACAACTGGCCCTATATTTTATGCTGTGTTATTTTCGACTGTGATATTATTGTTTTATTTGCCTCTGCTCTCTGAACAATTGTAAAGCGCTCTGATACCGGCAAGGGTCATGTTCGCGCTATATAAAACTTTCAAATAAAATAAAATAAAAAAATGGTGCAGGTAAAACCTATAAATATATGTACAATAGAATATACAGCTTTATAGTAAACATTTGAATTCCTTGATATTATATTGAATGAAATTCTAGCCCCTTCATTTGTAGATTTGGCTATAGAAAGCTGTGTGAACACAACAACAACAATATACAAAGTGGGACTTTGGTAAGTCCACATCAGCCATTGGTTGCTTTGGGGCAGCCCCATCAGCTATTAGGTTATGTGAAATATTGTTTACATTTTTTATAAGCTCACAGCACTTTAAGGATGCCTATATTTTATGTGTTTACATTTACCTTGTCGATTGACAGCAAAGTATTCCTTTTTCAGGCTGCCCAGGAGTGATGTCGCTCCATGGGGTTGTTACATTATCTGCATACGTTGCTGCAGGTGAGCGGGGTCACCTCCCAATAGAGATCTGATTCTGATTTGATTTTGAACATTAGCAGTTGATGAGCACCTGACACCCCACAGCAATTCCAAACCTCGAGCTCTTTGGAGCCTGTCATGAACAACCAGGGCTTCTCCGCTTACCTGCTAGTATTGTATTATTAAAGAGTACTGAGCACCCTAACTGACCTCGGACACAAGAGAGTCCCACCAAGTCCAATGCTTGTTTGCCATTTGTCTGAGGGGCCCTCTCTAGGTGGCTTCTTTTAAGGCCTGCACAAAACAGAGGTAAACGTGGGCCCTGTCACTGGAAAACTATATAACATAACTACTATTGACAAAATAAATTTGCATTTAGTGACTGTAGCTCTATGGTAAAGTGCGTGGTTTGCATATCTGAAGCCCAGAGTATAGTGTTTTCTTCTCTGCCAATTTATTTTTTTTGGGACACAATTTTATATTTTGTAGTCTTTTTAGTATGTTATTCTATAAAGAATTACATTTGGACCAATGGGCAGTACCCTTGCAACTGATCAAGAATCAGTAGAAAACAATTTGCTATGGTTAAAAAATGTACAGAGATGGCCGCTGGGCTGGCAGTCGTCTCTAGATTTGGGTGTTTAAGCACTGCTGTGGTGGGGGAAGTAATGTCCTCCGCCATCCTGACCGACACTACCTCGCCTACCAAACTCTAAAGTCAGGCCCAATAATTTGATGGCTGTGTTAGTGGAAACATGATTTCTGCTTCTGCTTCTCTCTTCTGTCTCAGCCTCTCTTGATACGGTCACTACCATCCTTAAAAAATGTATAAGGCAAAATAATTACACAAGGCTAGACGTTTCTGAACCTCCTCTCGCTATATAATGTTTGTCATCAGCGTTGTTTTTTACTTCGAGTAAAAAATGCACATCGGGAGCACAAAACAAAATATGATTGGTCTTTTTGTTCCAAAATAATAAGTCTTCGGCATGTGTGTGCCAGTGACGGCTGGCATCTACAGGGAGGGGGGATGGGTGCGCGTGAGTAATAAAAAATATTCAAGTCAAAAAGATCTTTATTTCGGCAGGGTGCCTTAAAAGAAGCAGATATATAAAAACAGTGCAAAATAGGTGACAATCGCCTGCGTTTAAGCCACATAGCAGCCAAATATTTTGAGAGAGCAAATACAATCGGATCAGTTGTGTCGGTTTTTACTATTCTAAATGCCTGCATGCATTGTCGAAAGCCTAGGTTTTTACATAAGGGAACAAGCCAATAATTCCTAGCCTTATGATATCCTGAACAAAAAAACAATATGTGCAGTTCAGTTTCGTTGTTATGTTTACATGCTGGACAATTTTTCGGGGCAGAGGGTGACCACCTGCTGGTGAACGCTAGCAGTGGTAAAACACCATGCCTCCACTGGACATATAGTTTTTTTGCTAGGACTGGGTAGATGTCATCCAAAAATTGCTCAAATAGATAGATATCTTTGACCAAGAGGAAAGAGGCTGCTGTGGAGCCAATTTGTGGATTGTGTTGTACAGCATTTAGTCTGTCGACACGGAATATGTTCGTGAGCTGTGTACGCGAGAGTTTTTTGCAGCCCCGGTCAGGATCAGACCATAGGTCGGAGATTTCTAGCCTTATAAATTCTTTCCTTATGTATGCAAGCCAGGGAAAGTTCCCCGAACCTGTATGGGTCATGATCTCCTTAAGTTCTTCTCTGTATTGTGTCAGCTCCGGGGTGACCCAGAGCCTGCGCCAAAATCTCAAGGGTTTTAGTGCTAGCTCTTCATTAATCGGTCTGATACCCAGATCGAGCCGTAAGGGAAAAAGTGGGGGTGCTAGACGGTAATGCTACTAACCCTCGCAGGAATTTCTTTTCAGTCATGGTGATTTCAGGCCTGACGGAGTATCCCCAGAGTTCACCCCATACATAATGGCACCCCTAGCTTGTGCCTTGTAGACCTCCATAGGGGGTCTCAGAGGGTTAATTGTAGATTTGTTGGATAGTTTAAGAATGCCACCCGAGAGTTCGGCCAATTTTAACTGTGACTTGATCTGCTGTGGGCCCCATGTAAGATTTTCGTTAATTGTGACCCCGAAATAGTCAAATATGGTTACCCTTTCCAAAAGTATGGTCCCTAAGCTAGGGTTTGGCCGAGTAGTTCTTGCTAGGGTTGAAGATCATAAATTTGGTTTTTAAAGAGTTGATCTCCAAACCTCGGATAGTACAAAATTCCTGAAAACCATCCAATATTCTCTGTACCCCCATGGGAGTTTTAGACAGCAGGAGGGTGTCGTCGGCAAACATAATTGCCGGGACCGTATTCCCTGCCAACTTTGGGGCATCATTATAAGGAACTCCATTAAGGTGCTTGATTACTACGTTGACATAGAGGCAGAACAGGGTTGGTGCAGGCACACAACCCTGCCTTACCCCCCTGCCAACAGGGAATCTGGATGAGAGTGTGCCGTTTTTCCCACATCTTACTTGGCCAAAATTAGCCTCATCAGAATAGACAAAAGGTCCATGGGAATACCAAGATCGAGAAGGACTGCCCAGAGTTTGCCCCTAGGGACAAGGTCAAAGGCGGAGCGGAGGTCGACGAATACCATATAGAGGCTGCCACCCTCTATTCTCACTGTTTTCCAATAAAAAAGTTGTAAGCGAAAGATTTGGTCCACAGTGGAGGTATTCTTCCAAAATCCCGCCTGATAGGGGCTAAGGATTGCAGACTCCTCTATCCAGTTCTGCAACCGATCCAGAATCAGTCTAGCGAAGATCTTCTGGGGTACATCAATGAGGCTGATTGGTCTGTAGTTGGATGGGAGCAGAGGAGAGCCCTTTTTAAATATGGGCACTATCTCTGCGCCCAGCCAAGTACGTGGGACCGTCATGCCTCTCAAGATCGCATTAAACAGGTTCTGGAAGTATGGGCCCCAGATTTTCGGTTCCTGCTTAAAGAGATCCACCGGAAGTTTGTCCAAGCCCGGAGCTTTACCTGAGGCAAGTTTGGAGAAGACATTACAGACTTCTGGTACCGTGAACTCAGTCGTCTCATAGGGCAATATCAATGTGACCTGGGCGACTGGGTCCTGAATGTGGTCAGTTAGTCCCTCGGTGGAATATAGAACCCGATAATGACCTTCCCAAACTTCTGGGGCTATGTTTGATTCTATTGCTGGTTTCAGCTCGCTACTACCATTATTTATTATAGTCCAAAATTTACGGGAATCTCTAGCTTCAAGCGCCTGAGATAAGCAAGACCATTTTTCGTGGTCCCACTCTTCCTTGGCGCAATTAATCAGCCGTTTATATTGCGCCCTCCTAGTTTTATTTGTGGTCCTATCGTTTTCTTTTATGGCCAGCATGGGCTCTTTTGTGGCTTTCCTGCAAGCTGGATTATACCAGGAGCAGTGAGGCACCCTTTTTGTCCTCCCTGACACCCGAGGGTTGAGTAGCTCAGCCAGGTTTAGCAGGATCTCGCTGAGCAAGGGAATTATTGAGCTGTAAAGTTTCCCCAGTAGTTCCGGGTGTTCAACTAGTTTGTGCCAACTGACTCTGCGCCTATTGTTGGAGACGGTAAGATTGCCATCATTGGCGTCAGAAGATAGGACATCACTCCCGCTACTATAGGGTATACCCAGTTTTAAGATAAGGGCATTATGGTCACTGTCTGCTCTTATAACAACATTAAAGTCAATGACCAGTGGCCATAACCTTGTCTCAACCAAAATATAATCAAGAAGAGACGTTTGTCCTGGTTTGTTATAAGTGCATTTAGGTGGGATATCGGAAGGAGTGCGGCCGTTGCATGCTCGTAAAGAGTGGTTTATGGTAAGTGCCTCAATTTGAATCGTTAGTGGGGACCATGCCTTGGGAGCAGGAGCCTGAGATGCGGGAATAGACCAATGCTCATCCTCTGCGGTTAGTGCTTCATCGTTTAGGCCCTTGAGGGGTTCGTAGTGGCAGTTTAGGTCTCTGCCCACCAGCAGGCGGGTACCAGTCGAGATTGTTGGAATAAAGAGGGATAAGTCCTCAATGGTGCTCGACTCGTTGGTTGGACTAACAGGGCGGGAATATACATTAATCAACGCAAGTTTAAATGCGTTGGGCCAAGTAAGAACCACACACTGAATGTCTTTAGAGTAAGTATCTAAAACTTCAGTTGTGCAGCCAAGGTGGGTACCAACCCAAATAGTAAGGCCCCCAGACGGTCGACCTTTCCCTCCCCAGACAACCGGTATATAGAATTTAGCTCAGTGCGGGCCCATGTCTCCTGGAAGAGACAAACATCGCTTTCGTCCACAAAGGATCCCCAGTCAGGACAGGTCAGTTTACTTGGGAGCCCTGCCAGATTCCACGATAGTATTTTAAATGAGTCTGGCCCGGGACCCCCACCATTAGACTTAGGTGGAACCATGCTACCTGTGTTCATCCGGGTCACTATGTGCACTAGGGGCAACAGTGGATTATTAGCCTCAACTACAGGAATACTAGACTCACTGCTTCTGTGAGAGGGGAGCTGTCTATTGCTAAGAATAGATTGTGTTGGTATAACCTCCCTAGTTCTTCCCGCCATCATAGCCTCACTGGAGCTGTCTCTTTTCCTTTCTTTTGCATTTCCACCCACTACTTTATCGGCCATATCATTGTCTATCACTTCCCCCTGTGTGGGCCACAGTTAATCCACCTGGTTCAGGCTACTAAATCTATTATGTAGGCTTATTGCCACTGGCGCTGGAGAATCTCTGTACCTGCACTGACTAATTCCGTCCGCCATACGGCGCCCTACCAAATTCCAGGGTTGCTCAAAACCTTTGCTGGAACCTGATTGCCCTGGGGGATAAAAGTAGGACAAGGGGAGGGACTGTATAGCTGTGACAGAGTGAGACTGATCCCATTGGCAAATGTGAGACACCGTCCGTGTGTCTCTAAAATTTATTAGTACACAGTCCCCTTTACCCTATTCCCCACCCATGTCACCCTACGAACAAGTAGGATTTCACTGGTTAAGTTGGCGGAAGAGGTCTATTTTTGTTGAGCCAATCCAATCTGTAACTTTATTCTTAAGTGAGGTGTGTGACTCCTTGCTTTCATTGTTCAGTACAGGGACCCCAGCTAGAACCACCGCATAGGGGCTAGTTTTGGGTGGTAAATTAATTTGGGTGGGCCTTAAATTGCCAGCGCGCTTAGTAGATGTGTTGGGATCATTACGTGGTAAGGGTTTTTGTCGTGGATTTAGGCCCTGGCCAGCGATGGAAGCAGCCGCGGCACACCCTGTAGTGCCCATTGCCACGCTGCCAGGCCCTTGTGAATTGGGGTCAAATTCAGGTGTCCCGGCCTTACCTGCAGCACCAAGATCTAGTGCAGCTGGCTCAGCCGAACCCGCAGTATTTAGACCATTTGGGATAACAGGAAAATGTTTGTCATTAGCCCCTGGTCATTGCACTGCAAGCCCTTCAAACCGATTGGAAGCTTTAGTTAAAATTAATAAGTTGGCTTCAATTGCAGCCAGTCTGTGCTTAAGAGGAGACAGGAGATCAGAAAAAAGAGCCCCTATTTTTGTCCAAAAGTCATTGTTCGCTTGGGCATTTTGCGTATCGGTCACCGTAAGTTTTACATAAGGTGGCACTTGTACGGGCTCTTCGCGGAGTTCCAACAATTGTGGCTCAGCCTCCTCCAGCCTCCTTCTCTTTGGTTTGGTGAGGGACCTTTTCGTAGGGTGTCCCGTGTCCCGTTTCTTTTTAATGGCTCCTTGTGCCTTGGGTGAGTGGACTTTTTTGCTCATTTGGGGGAGAGTCATTGACCTTGTTTTCAGATAGCATGGCTCAGCTGATGGTCTTGATTCTATTACGGGGTCTGTCAGATCGCTTGTCCACATATGGGTAGCCCAAGGGGGAAAGCGATTACCAAATGCTGAGCCCTGTGCCTCTGAGTTAGTCGGCATATGTCCATCCTCCAGCTAACCAAAATGAGCGAGCGCATCAATTGATAGCCGCCGTTCTGTTACTGCTATCTCTTGAGCAAGCACGTTTGATGCTTTTGTAAAGAAGTAGTTCAGTGTTCCCATTATGCCCCCACTTTCCATGCTCGTCTTGTCCTTGGTGGGACCCTGCGCCATCTCTAGTAAACGGTAGATTTCAACCCCCAGTAGGAAGACTCAGATGCTTAACTTACCCAACAGGGTTGAGTGTCCGGTTCCGAGGCCAGAAGTTAGAGAGTGGGCCCAGCCCGGCCTTCTCCGGCCTCGAACAGGCTCAAACGGGCCTGCCCTGGGCTTCACCCGGCACACACCCGCGCGCGTCCCGCGTAGTGGTGGGCGTAGCCTGCAATATGGGCTGTCCGAAGCAGGGGGAGGAGTGCGTTGTTGGTAGGTGCGGGGACTCCTGGGCAACAGAGTCCCGCTGTCTCCCTCACTCCCGTCCGGTCTCTGATGTCCCAAGTAGCCGCTGCGAGCCCCCCTCGGAGCAGGGCCGCGAGCGGTTCTGAAGGTGCAGGGGGAGGAGTGCATTGTTGAAAGGTGCGGGGACTCCTGGGCAACGGAGTCCCGCTGTCTCCCTCACTCCCGTCCGGTCTCTGATGTCCCAAGTAGCCGCTGCGAGCAGCTCCCGCGGAGCGGGGGGCGTGATTTGAAGGTGCAGGTGCAGGGGGAGGAGCGCGTTGTTGGTAGGTGCGGGGACTCCTGGGCAACGGAGTCCCGCTGTCTCCCTCACTTCTGTCCGGTCTCTGATGTCCCAAGTAGCCGCTGCGAGCAGCTCCCGCGGAGCGGGGGCCGCGAGGGTTTTTGAAGGTGCAGGTGCAGGGAGAGGAGTGCGTTGTTGGTAGGTGCGGGGACTCCTGGGCAACGGAGTCCCGCTGTCTCCCTCACTTCTGTCCGGTCTCTGATGTCCCAAGTAGCCGCTGCGAGCGGCACCACGCTATATAAATATTCTAACATGTCTGCAGAGGACGCAGGAGAGGCCCAGGAGCAGCAGGAAGCATGTCGAGGGGAACATGACTCCAGAGGCGCCTACTTCTCACCCCACACCAGGGAACCAGGGGCAGCAGAGCATGGAGAGGAAACAGGAAAGACAGGTAGCCCCGTCCACAGCCACGCTGAGGACAGGCATGCGCAAATAAAATTAAAATATATAAAAAACATTTACCTCGCGCCGGACCTCGTCGTGACTGCTGTGTGGGCCCCAGCAACTCACCTAGCACTGCTCTCACCAGCATGAGAGCAGCTCCCTGATTGGAGGGAGCAGCCTGTCTTGGAGCTCCACAGTGCTCTGCAGGCCTGCATTCAAAGGGCGCATGCCTGGCTGCTGTCGCAAGACGGCCGGCCAAAGGGACATGCGCACTTTGACAAAGGCACATACAGCCCACACTCCTCCCTGCTGCTACTCTCACTAAGCTCTGCCTCGGCCTCAGTTCAGGACGGGAGGCTGAAAAATTAACTGGTAATGAATTGCTATTTTACTTTTTATCCCGGGTTTTAAGTGGGGCGACGCGTCTCGCTCCAATGGAGGAGCTGCCCCTGGTGTGTGCTGCTGTCTGGAGCAAATATGTAAATGTATTGCGACTTATATAGCGCACGTATCACCCGAAGGTATCAAGGCGCTTGCTTAGGGAACCCGTCCTGGTATTCCCCTGTGAGATACCCCAGCAGGGTATCCACAAGGTGAAAGCCAGGCATCCCGCCGCGAGGGGCCGCAGTGGAGATTAAGCAAGCTATTGCCCAGAGTCGCAGAGTGTGACCCCGTGAGTCGAGTAGGCACCGGAGCGAGAATTGTCGAGTCCGTGGAATTTTTGTGCCCGAGACCCGCCGAGGCGGGGAATCGAACCCTGGTCCACGGCCGATCTCAGCTTCCGGGTCTGCCGCCTCTAACCACTGAGCCACGCTTCTCCTATAGCACACAGTTGTTTTTTTTTATAATTTATGGTTTACATTGGAAAAAACAAAAAATATGGCTTTAATGTGCTAAGGCATGTAAATGCCATCATGCATAAATGCACACTTCTGAGTGTGTTAGCCAAAGACCATAAGTCTAGCGCACATACGTGTATGCCTAAGCACATCCATCAATGGAGAGGAACTTTCAATTATATGCCAGGCCTTTTGGCTTTGCCTGTGCTTAGTCTGGTAGTGGTTCATGCACAGAGTGCACATGCTAGTGACAAGTGGCATTGGTGGCCTAGAATAAAAATGGGTTTAGTGTGTGCATAGGGGTCCCACTTTCAGGCAAATTGCATTATTTTAACGAGAAAATATGTAAACCAAATCCTCGCAGAGGGTCCTTGTGAATGGAGAATCATGGAGCTGAATCATTGTGCTGGAAATAGCAGCAACTGTTCTTGCTGAAGTAAGCACAACACACCGGAGTAAGTACTGCTGAGCACAGTAAAGGGATGTGGGAAAGCCCCAAGTCAGCAGTAAGTGTGGAGAGCTGATCATTCATACTAATACAGGGACAGCTCCCCGGAGGGCACCTTGTCCTAACAGGGGACACGTGCGGGAAGTACAGAGAGTGGGCACTACTAACAGAGGCAGAGGTCACCTCCCTTCTCATTCTCCGAGCCCTGCATGATTGCTGTGAACCAAATGAAGTGAAATATTCCTTTATCTGTCCCACAAGGAGTTCTATTAACTTGCATAATGGAAACACCAATTGTTTAAAGCTCCTAGAAGTTGCAGAAGAGAGGTACGAATCGTTTATTTTTATTTATTTATTTATTTATTTATTTATTTATAGGCTTGTATAGCGCTGGACTCGACTCCCGAAGGAGTATCTCTGCTCTTTGTACGCCCTACAGGTAGGGGTAAGGTGCCTACCAAATTAAAGACAGGGATGGAATCAAAACAGAAAGGTCTTCAGCATTTTCCTAAAGGCTAAATGGTTGGTGCACTGTCTGAGGGTGAGGGGTAATTTGTTCCAAAGGGTGGGACTTAAAAATGGAAGAGTTCTTCCGCCCAGTCTCGCCCTTCTTATTGAGGGAACCTGGAGTAGGTATTGGTTGCTGGAGCGGAGAGTGCGTACTGGGTTGTATGGGACAAATTTCTCAGCCAAGTACGGAGGACATGAGCCAAAAATACTCTTGTGGATTATACAGCACGTTTTAAATTGCACCCGTGCCCGGATTGGTAGCCAGTGCAATTTATCCAGAAGAGGGCGCGAGGGAGTTCTCGGGGAGGGGTATTGAGAACCAGCCTGGCTGCGGTGTTCTGGACCACCTGAAGCCTATTTAGTGAGTTATCAGTGGCTGATATCAGTAACCCATTAGAATAGTCCAGGCGACTAAGCACTAGGGCCTGGACCAGAGTCTTTCTAGATGTATCCGGCAGCAGAGGAAACACTCTTCTAAGGAGTCCAATTACGTGCAGGCAGGACCCAGCTGTTTGGTTGACATGATCCTTCAGTGATAATCCCTGATCTAATCGAACCCCCAGGTTCTTTACGGTCTGTTTGGGGCTAGGAACGGGCCCAGATCTAATGGCCACCAGTCCGGTGACAACAGCAGAGGTGCATCTCCAAATAGCATGACCTCAGTCTTCCCCACATTACATTGCAGGAAGTTTGCGGCAATCCATTGGGACACAGCCCTCATCCCTTCCGAAAATGAGTGTTTAACTGCAGCTGTCAGGGTTTTAAAAGGGAAAAGCAGCTGGGTATCGTCCGCGTATGAGACAGGAATAAATCCATATGATCTCATGAGATCCGCTAAGGGGGACACATACACATTGAAAAGTGTGAGGCTTAGGCATGAGCCCTGTGGAACCCCCTTAGTGAGTTCTATCGGGGCTGAGCGAAAGGTGCCCAGGTTGACACTCTGTGACCGACCCGATAGGAAACTCTTCAACCAAGACCATGCCAAACCCCCAACCCCAATCTCCTGCAGTCGACTAAGTAAGATTTCATGCGATACCATGTCGAAAGCCGCGGAGAGGTCCAACAGCACTAGAATCACAGAACTACCATTATCCTGTGACTTTCTGATGGTATCTGTCACAGATAGGAGTGCTGATTCCATGCTGTAGTTGGGCCTAAATCCGGACTGGGAACGGTCTAAGCCACCAGACCGCTCGATGAACCTCGACAGGTGGGTGATAATGTGCTTTTCCGTCATCTTACTTAGGTAGGGAAGGAGCGATATAGGGCGGAGGTTGGATAAGTCCGACCAGGGAAGGGCCGAGTTCTTCCGGATTGGGTTTACAATGGCCTTCTTCCAATCTCGTGGTACCTGGCCCTCAGCAATAGAGCAATTCACCAGAGTTTGGATCAGAGGCCCAAGGGAGTTGCCCAAGGTGGAGACAGTTCTGGCCGGAATGAGATCGAGCCGAGACCCTGTCTTGATATGGCCCATAAGTGCCTCAATGTCACTTAAGTTGGCAGCTGGAAAGATTGTGAGTGTCTACGTGTCCATAACCCGGGACTGAGGGTTATGGTATGATAGGAGGGGAGTCCGTAAGACAGGTTGTCTTGATGATTTTGTCATAGATCAGCTCTATCTTATCTTTAAAAAAGAGAGAGATGTCATCACATAGGGATTGTGATAAAACATCCAGGCTTTCACAAGCCGTGGGTTTGGTAAAGGCTTGTAGAATCTGATAAAGGGCCTTTGAGGAGTTGCCCGCCTCTGCCAATTGCAAGGCTATGTGATTTTTCCTGGCTGATCTAATGTTTTATGGTATGTGAACAGGGTAGCATAGTAACCCTTTTTGTCTGTTTCCAGGTGACTTTTCCTCCATGTTTTTTCTAGTTTCCTACAGGCCTGCTTCTCTAAGCGCAGCTGGTCAGTATACCACATTTCATGACGAGAGGGAGGGCGCTGTTTGCATAATTTCAGAGGGGCCAGAGTATTGACTACAGTTGAGATAGCTGAATTGAATTTAGATAAAGCCGCTTCAGTGTTGTCAGAGGCTGTTATGGAGGGTTCAACTAGAGCTCTCTGAAAGTCCTCTGGGACACTTTATGCCCGTGGTTCCCAAACTGTGCGCCGCGGCTCCCTGGTGCGCCGTTATGAGCTGCCAGGGGCGCCGCGGCACGATGTGGGCAACATTCAGAGTGGAACTGCAGGGGCTCTTAGGAGGACTGAAACAACAGCAAATCCTCATTAACATGTAAATGGTCTTTAAAAGACCTGTGAAGTGCGGGGGTGCGGCTGTGTGTGCACCCGGGATGCTGTCTCATCCTGGGCTGCCACACACGACGGGGAGGCGGAGGGGGGGGAGGGGGTTAGTCAGGGGGCTGAAGCCCTTTGAGTCCAATGGGTGTTTGCAGCTGCGACTGTATTTTTTTTGTGGGTTACAGAATGAGAGGGTGGTAGAGCCAGAGCACGAATCTTTAATATGATATGACTCAGCTGCTTTAATGTTTTGCAAAATGTATAAGATATACATTTCTAAAACACTGAAAGAGAAAAATAAGGGATAAAGTAAACCTATGTTATCATCCATGTATTTACACTGAATCAATATGCCAAACACGCACATCCAAAATGTGTGTTACTTTTAATTAGCAGGATACACCAACAATACAACCTATATTCAAAATTAAAAGGCACTAGTTTTCAGCATCAGGTGTACTGTGAAATCTTCTTCCTTATTTTAACCACTATTCCTTTCAATGTCTTGAAAATACATTCACATGTCTTTCTCCCTCTCTCACCTGAACTCGAAAGGCACCAGGCAAACTGGTTCACTGTATCTCATAAAACTAAGAATAAGTTCCAATTCGTGGTGTGCAAAGGAATCCTTGACCTCATGCCCTGCTCTCACTCTTTATGTAGATCATTTTCATCAATTCACCTACCTGCAGTCATGCAACACAAATGCATCAGCACCTCATCACTGCTCACTGCTCACTCCCACGCACCTCCTCAACATTAAAATCATTTCACCTTTTCTGACCTTTACTGGTTGCACAGGAATGCAGTGTGTCTGGAAGGGAGAAGCCATGGAGGAAAGGCATGGACAGATGAGGTATCTGAGAGCACGAAGGGGGCTGGGATGGACAGAAGGGGAAGTCTGAAAGCACAGTGGGAGCAGGCATTGCCAGATGGGTCAATCAGGGGGCACCAGTGGAGCAGTCATGGACACAAGGAACAGACTGAGTGCACAAAGAAAGGAGGCATGCACAGAAGGGGCAGTCTGAGAGCGCGGGGGCAGGCATGGACAGAGGGGACAGTCAGAGTGCACGGGGCAGGTATGGACAGAAGGGGTAGTCAGGGGTATGGGGGCAGGCATGGACAGAAGGGTAGTCTGAGGGCACGACGGAAGCAGGCATGAACACTAGGAGCAGACTAAGGGCGCAAAGGGAGCAGGCATGGAGAGAAGGATAGTCTGAGGACACAAAGGGAGCAGCATGGATAGAAGACACAGTCAGAGGACACAAAGGGAGCAGGCATGGAAAGAAGTGACAGTCTCAAGACACAAAGGGGACAGACATGGGTAGAGGGGGCAGGAGAGGTCACGAAGGGAGCAAGCATGAGCAGAACGGGCACTCCTAGCGCAGGGCCAGCCACAAGGCATAAAACAAGAGAATATGCATTTACAATTACATAAAAAGAAAGTGTATTTTGTTTAAAAAACATCTTTAAATGTGCGTTTACAGACAGGGCCATCGTCATTTTTCTAAACTATTCTAGACCAAACCCAGAAGAACTCTCGGATGGTCCTTGAAAGGGGAAGGCCTTCAAATATTACTGAAACATCAGTATGGTCACTGGCTTCAATACAGCCTCCCACGCCTGAGTTCACAATGCATTTACATTCTCGATGAGAGAAAACCTATCAGCACATAAAACAAAAGTTTGTTTTTCCCCTTTTACAACTGTTATCTTTTTACAATTATGATGAAATACCTTCATTGCATCCCAATTAATTTAAGGAAAACAACAGGAAGTACTCCCAATGTCGGGCTTACATCACCACCCTGGCACGAATGTTCCTCGATGTTATGCTGTGATTTCACAAAATTCGATAGCGCCAAGAAGCCTACGGGCGTACGTGCGCTTAATAAATAATAATTAACATAACATAACCCACCCGTCCACCGGTAAAAAAATGGGGGAGAGCCACGGCCAACTGCCAATTTGATCAAGGGAGCCATGGGTCCAAAAAGTTTGGGTACCACTGCTTTACGCCATTGTCTACGCCAAAATGAGGGGAGGAAGGACCTTTTATTGGGCTTATCCAACCCTAATAGGGAGAAATCAATGACAAAATGGTCTGACCAATTCACCTATTTGGAGGGATGGCATACAATCTTGGAGGTGTTTGAAAAGATCATATCTAGTGTATGGCCTGCTAGATGAGTAGGGCCTTTGTTATGCTGTGTAAGCCCTAATAGTGACAGATCTGCAAAGAAGGACAATGTCTCAGAGTTGTTAGAGAGCTCCCCATGCACATTAAAGTCCCCTAGGAGAAGGAAGTCAGATCCAGTTTTAAAATGCGGGGCCAATGCCTCCACTAGAGAGAGTGCAAAATTAGTACTTGGTCCCGGTGGACGGTAGACAAGAGCTCCCTTCCACAGATTTTTGGGCCCGGTGTTAATCCGAAAGATCATAATTTCCATCTGGGAAGTACTTCTTTGTTCGACTATTGAGACATTGATCCCCTCCTTATGAATGATAGCAATGCCACCACCAATTTTAATGGGACGGTCCAATCTTACAATTTTATACCCCACCGGAATACCCAGCGTAATGGCAGGTACTGTGTGTGGTTTTAGCCAGGTCTCAGTTAGGAAACGTATTTCGGGCTGGGCAGTAGAGATAAGATCCCATAGTTCCGTATGGTGTTTATGTAGGGAGCGAACATTACATAGGAAACTCTTCCAGCCAGTCGCCTACTGTATTCCCCCCCCCTTTGCACCCTGCTACACTGGACAGGTGGGAAGCCTGAAACCGGCAGTGCCTACATGAGATGGGACCCTCTAGGCTTGACCAGGAGTCGCGTGCACAGCCAGATAAGGGCACTGTCTGAAGAGTCAATAATTTGTGGGCTGAGTATGTAGTACGGTTAACAACAACAGGATCTATGCTGACCTGGGCAGAGTCCATAGCCCCTGGCCCCGTCGTGACGCGGACGGGCGCAGACGGGCTACTCTTTCGCTGCTCTTTGGCGTGGCTTCGGCGCTTCCCTGCGCGCAATCGCTGCGCGCTTGAAGACAGCCGAGGGCTAAATAGCCCTGATAATCCTACAAATAGAGCGCTAACCGCTCCAGTGGAAGGGGGGAAGTGCCTGGCTCTCCCTGACCCGCCCTCCGCGCAACGGTACTGGCTACCACGTCGGACCGGGCGGGCAGGAGTGACGATTGAGCCCAGGCTTCCAACAATAACTGGTGAGTGCCAAGCCCCCCTTTAAGTTTCCCCAAATGGCACAGATATCGTTTTTTTAAAAACAGTCAGCTTGTGAGCATTAAAAGCTGTATTTAGCATGATACAATTTTCAAATTACAATGCAGAGTTCGATTTTAAAAGTCACAGCATCAATGTGAGGAGCAGCAGATTTTTACCTGTGGCGCACAAGCGGATCGGGAAAGACACTGCCACCGTCTTCCCTACCGCAGCGCGCCCACAGTCAGCCTCAGGCTAAATAGCCCTGATAATCCGACAACTAGAGCTCTAACCGCTCCAGTGGAAGGGCGGAAGTGTCTGGCTCTCCCTGACCCGCCCTTCGCGCAACGGTACTGGCTACCGCGTCGGACAGGGGCGGGCAGGAGTGACGATTGAGCCCAGGATTCCAACAATAACTGGTGAGTGCCAAGCCCCCCTTTAAGTTTCCCCAAATGGCACAGGTATCGTTTTTTTAAAAACAGTCAGCTTGTGAGCATTAAAAGCTGTATTCAGCACGATACAATTTTCAATTTAAAATGCAGAGTTCGATTTTAAAAGTCACAGCATCAATGTGAGGAGCAGCAGATTTTTACCTGTGGCGCACAAGCGGATCAGGAAATACACTGCCACCGTCTTCCTTTCCCTACTGCGTTATACAAAAACACAGATTATTACAATTACTAATACCATCAAGGAGAAGGTAGAGACTTCCCATGATGGACAGTTGAGAGATAGCTCAAGTAAAGATTGTGGCTTGGCCTGGTGGTAGCAAAAAGTCAGCATCGACATTAAGCATCTTCTAAAGAGAACCAGTAGGGAACACAATGATTACATTTGTAGAGTGTCTACTACAAAAATATCTCTTGGCGCTGTGGTAGTATACGGTCTGGATGAGAGCACTCTCTGGGTGTTGAGGGGACTCCGTAACAACACAAGGAGAACCTAAAGTCATTCAAAGGAATAGTTTAAGGAGATGAACCTTAGATACTTATCTTATAGACTAAATTCTTCCAAGTGTGCACTCCAGTATTCATGTTCCGGAGAGAGATACTACCATCTCTCTAGTCTTTGTCTTTGGTATCTGTTGGTAATACGAAGTCTTTTACCTACAGTTCTTTATGATCTCTGGTGAACCAGGTGCAGGACTTTGAAGCCAACATGATTCTCCATTTTGGGCCAGAGTTAAGTTTGAAAATGATTCTGGCTTAAAGCCAAAGCTGGCTCCAAAAAATCTGTGAGAAACGCCACAGCTTCTGTTGACAATAAATATTCCATCAGTGGATTTCTGGGCACATGCTGATGTTAAAACAGTTGTAGTACAGTGCTATAGACAAATGCTATGTAGCAAGGGCATTTATAAGATGCGAATGTTTATTTCCAGAACTTCGCTGAAGATTTCAAGCCATTGCAGATCGTTGTATAGTGTAAATGTAAAGGTGTCCCACTTGACGTAGCGAGCACGGCTCTAAGGTTGTAAGCCATTATGGAGATCTGTGGAATATGTGTAGTGTATTATCACAAACTAATGATAATTGTCATTAGAGCCTGGCAGAAGGTGTATTTTCAGTGGCAAATGCATACCTGTCAACCTCTTGACAAAGTTGCAGGTCATGTGAGGATTTAAGAGGGTAATTCTAGGATGTATGACATTACAACGCATGCTTTTACCACGCATGCCTTTACAACGCGGTTTTTACAACGCAAACCTTTACAACGCATAGCGCTTTGGGGTGCTGGATAGTGAATAGTTTAATTTACTATTCCAACTCCAGGTCCGGTGGACACTAGGGAAGGTGTTGGTTAGTAAATCAAACTTATTCCCTATCCTAGAACGCCCCCAGCGCAATGCGTTGTAATGGTTTGCGTTGTAAAAGTTGCGTCGTAAAGGCACTGCGTGGTAAAAGTTGCATTGTAAAGGATGTTTCCCCTAATTCTATTAGGGTGAATAGAAAATTGGTAAAAGCTGTAGCATTTTGAACTACTTCAAGTCAAGAGTACTTATAAGAGGATGGTGTCACAATGACTAGAGGAGTTCATCAGTGATGTCATCAATTATGTCAACTGGCCATGCACAGCAGGGGTGAGTCGGAGGGCCTGGTGTCTGCCGGGTCCTTTGCCCAACCCCACTGCAGACGCCCAACTCCCCTGATGACCACATCAGGTATTGGCTGCACCCAGCCCCCCACAAGCTCCTGACCCCCTTGGGTGGCCAACTTGCAGTTTACTTTTTGCGGGAACTTCTACATTAAACATCATGCAAGCTTCCACCCTTTTTTAGTTCAGTACCATGAAAGCTTTCATGAGAAAGCTTGGATGGTACTGCATTTTAGTGAGTGTTATGAAGCTTGTGTTGCAGGAATACTTGGTACCTTACAGGAGTGCCGTATTGGGTCCCATGAGAGTACTGCGATATCCAGAGCACATAAAAAAAAATGTAAAGCCTAGGGGTGGGGGGGGATGGGGTTGGTGGGTTTTCCTCTTGTTCCTCCCGCACAACTACCTGGTTGTCAGGGTGTCCCTAACCTGCCCCCTTATGCCCTTTTTGTAAAACATTTTTTATTACACATGGACCTAGTTCCCTTGTCCTGTATTGGCAAAGGCAACATTTTCTCAAATTTGCGGCCAGCTAATCAGATCGCTTTGTACCAAGGGACTGGAATGGTCATGCAGGGCTGGAATGGTCATGCAGGGCCAAAACGGCCATCAAGAGAAAAAACTACCTGGCCAATCAGAAGGCCCTACTTTTTAAAATGTTGGTACTACGGGACTTCCCCAGGGTCAATCGTCCACATTAACCCAACTTTTAACCCCTCTATGCCCACCCTAACATCTCTTCAAAAGCTAATTTCTTGGAAACGGCTGAACATAATTACACCAAAAGCACTCTTTCGGAGTCAAGTTCTAAATCTCTGGGAAATTGGTGCAATTATATGTAGCCATTTTTCTGTAAATAAAAATACTTTTTTTATGTACAGGTAATCAAAGTTTCCTATGGGAATTAACATGGGAAATCAACGCTTTGGACTCCCCCAGTTTTTCTTGGCCTCCACAGTTTTTTTGAGTGATAATCACTAGTGCTGTATGAATCACCTATCTGTGAGATTATTGCAACCTGTAAACAACAATAAGGGAGTTACACCTAGAGGATATACCCAATACTCAGTGGAGGCGGGTCTGTGTGTTAACCACAATCCAAATGAAGGACTTCCTAATACAGGGTGTGTTTTTTATAGACCTTTTTAATCACACACCCTGTATTATAGTTTTTTCACCGACAGCCTTCCTAATTGGGCAACAGGTGCCTTATTGTTTTAATATTATTCGTTACACCCCAGAATAAATCACGTAAGTGGGCAGTACCGAATATTTTTAATAACACTTAGTTCCCTCCTTTTTCACACATAAAAATTAAATCCCGCTCCACTGTAATCAGGTGTCGCAGCACACCTGGATGGCATTTGGCTATCCGGGTGGGACCCCGATGATGAAGCATGTCACCAACTAGGTTGGTGAGTGAGGGGTCTTCTAAAGGACAAAGGAAGTCCTTCATTTGGATTGTGGAAAAGAAAGTGAAATGTAGCAATGTAGATATATGTTATGGTGAATTATAGGCCAAGTGTAATTGCATTTTCTGTACTGCCTGCATCACATATGACTTTTTATACATTTTTAAGGACATTATGCTGAAAATTCACTATTTACACCAATTTTCACAAAACTTACCTTAGAGCTCTGTGCACTTAACACCCCTGCTTGGCACAACATGGATGTACTATACATTTTATTTATAAGGGCCTTTTCAGAGCCTTTGATTTTTTAGCATATGTATGTAAAGATTGTGCCGCAAAACGTGCTATTCGATCTTTTTTTCAAACCTTAATTGGGAGACCCTCCCAATACCGACATAAGGATGTTGGGATTGCTCACTTTGCTTACTTGTTCCATGTAATTCAAAACAGGTATTGCACCTGCCACTTTTACTGATCAAAAGCCGCTACAGGCTAGGGTTAGGATATACATTATGGTAAGAGTAGGGTATTGTATAAAAGTAAATTTGATGTAATATAAACAATGTAATATTTAACATTGAGTAGGGTTAGTATTAGCATAATTAATCAAATTAGTTTTAAAATAATGTATTTAATATAGACCTACTTAAACATGTTATAGGTACAGGATAGTGCTAGGGTCAGAGACAAGAAAGTGTACTTGATCATTATTTAATAAAACACTCTTAAAGTATAATACATTCATATTTAAACATTTTAGGGTTAATTTTAGGGTCAGAGTTATGGTTAGCATGGGGGTAGGGTATATTCTTAATTTTAACTCACTTAATTTTAAATAAACTAGGATATTAAGAAACTATTACTATGGCTTGTAAAGGTGAAAGATATATGTATCAATAATAGGAGGTTATGTAACAAAAAGGTGGGGATGGTACAATTCTTGTTAGATGTGAGCTTACAAGATAATGAAGACAGAGTAAAATTGTCAAAGTATTGGTAAGTGTGGTATTAGGAGGAAAGGAAATGATGAAAATCTGCATCCATCCACTCCAGGGAGCACTGGGACAGAACAGAACATTTCAAAGACAGGGACTCTTATGAGACTGTGAGCCATGAAACAGGAACTTTAGGAAACAGAACCCCAAGTGATTCTCAACTCTAGTGAGACAGGGAAACAAAGGGGCCACGGACCATTGAGAACAAGGGACATAGAACAGAGGGAACTAGCACAGACTAAGATAGGGCTGGGAAATTACAGGGACAACAGACTAGAGAATAACAAAAACAGGGCAAGCAGGGAGAAAAGATATGTCACAGCTACATAGGGCACTGAATTAAGAACCCACTGCACCCATTAGACCCCAGCTATCACAACAGAGTAAGAGTATTTATAAAGCTCATGTTCATTCTGCTGGGACTACAATACTGTTGACAGATAATGGATGTGTACTCAGTAGTACGCATTTTATTGCCCTCACTAGAATGAAAGGCGGAGTGGACCTTCTGGGATTTGAACGAATGACCAGGGGGCTAAACAAAAATCCCTTCAGCACATGCACTTGCGTCAGGAAACCCTTTTTGGGTAGCTGTTGCGCTTTACAAATCTAAAAACTAAACTAAACTAATGCATTAGTCTACAGAGCGACTATCGAAACAATCCCCAATGCACAATGAAGACACTGACACAAAGCCACTTAGGTCATGTGAAGGGCATAAATTCCATTGTTCATACAAGGCAGTACTACAATGGCTTGTTATATGTCCGTCAGGGTCATTCTCAACATTGCTAAGTTAACATGAGCTCTGCTGCCATGATGCTGCTTTTGCGTACATTACTACATGACTTTATTTTGCAAGACTCTGTGCCTTTCACATGAGAACTGTCTGCTTTCTGCGTTCTCTGCTGTTCCTGGAGAACACGATGTGCAAGGTCGATAAACATGCCCCTTGTTATTCTGTTCTGGTCAGTCCCTAGTACCTAGACAAAACATGCTACACACAGCTGCACAACTGGAAAGTTTGTGCTTTGATACTACGGGGTTGCATGTTGTTCACACACACTTGGAGGGAAACCTTTCCTTTGAGAAGAGCTATTCTGCTCCTATGATGTAAAGCTACCATCTAGGCTCTAAGGTATGGGGTCTGTTGACAAAGCCCAGAGATCTTCCTTTATATTATAAACCTCAACTTACCATCAGGAGGGTGGTTAGGCCTTATAGTCCTTTTTCCACTGTCTATATATAATGACATCCTTCTTCATATTCCATGGTATTGTAACAATGCTATTTTATCACACTAAAGCTGCTCCCAGTATTAAAAATGTGCACTTAATTCACATTTGTGAGTGTTGGCATCTCACAAAATGTAAAAGACTGGTCTCACACACCACCTGGTGTCATGCTTCATCATTGACCAGTCCTCGCTCTCTAAAAACTCGGTTTGATAGAGGGCGGGCATACACCTGACGACAGGGATGCACTTCTAAACTAAGTGGTGGTCCAAAGAAAACAAAAAACGTGTGAGTTAAAAAGCCATTACAGATGTCTCATTATTTTTAATATTACTGACAACTGTATGGTACTTTAAAATCGCGGTTGGTGTATTGAGGAAATAATGTTCCTCTAACCAAGGTCAAAGGGTCAACATGTTTCTGCCTAGTTGCCCGGATGGGTCCATGGCATTCATCAGGACCTATGTGTAAGGGCTCCACTCTCACCAAACTACGGAGTGAGAAGATCCACTAGGTGGGGTGTAAGGACACGTTCCACAGATATGATAACTGAGGTTTTCAGAATCTGGAATGAAATATAAAGGTTTAAAAGAAAATGCACATGCTAGCCCATTATACAAAACGTTAGCTGTACAAGGCTGTATATGTGCTAAGATGGTAAGTATATACATCTATGCACAATGGTAAAATTGTTGCTTACCCTAGAGAAGGAGCTAATTGCCCCATAGGAGGGTGAGGGCAGGGAACCCTTTGGTCCAAAGCTAGACTGTAAGTGAGGAGAAAGGAAAAAAACAGGAAAGAAATCTCTGTAAGAATCTTAATTCAGGACCTAGAGTTTATAAAGGTTCCTATAATTTAGTCACAACCTAAAGTAGAAACACACTCATTCACACAACCACACTCTTACTGTATATCGATCTGCTTTTCGCCGAGACACCTGTCTGCATCCTCTTCCTCTCCTCGATGTCGAGTGAGTGGTGAGAGTGGAGCGCTTATATAGCAAGCCAGTAAGGACTAATAGGTGCTTGTTAGTGTTAATCGGGAAACGCTGTGTGGTTCCCGGTGTCCAGCGGGCTGCTACTATGCACGAATGCCTGGTTGCCTGTGCGCCCATAAAAGGTCATTACCGGAAGTCGGGAGAAGGTGTCAACGAAGGGCAGGTCTAATTAGAGTATACTTTGCGGTGAGGTATGATCGGCACTGTGGTTGTGCGGCTGCGCAGGGAGGCAGTGTCTGGTTACCCCGAGCACGCGCCGAACACTTATTTGATCTTGCCGTTAGGGGGGCGGATCCCGTCTTAGTGCTCTTCAGCGTGTTCTATGTGTATGCGCAGAGCGGTTGAAATGTAACCCGCTCTGTGTAACGTTGATAGCGACTGCGCGTGCGCAGAAATCTACAACAAAGTGCACTTACAGAAATGCCGAGAACGGTCTGTATTTGTTGAAACACACGCCTGAGGGAACCCAAACAAAATTGAAACTAATGAGTTGGTTCACAAATGGTGACAGGCACATTTTTCTAATTAGGTGAATGGACTCAAGATGTGAGTTACAAATATAAACGTTAATTTGGAAACATGGAAGTTTGTTAAATGCCCATATGTTAGTGAACTGATATTCCATTATGAGTGAGTGTAAGGGCACAAATGTTATAGTCACAGGCTGTCATGAACTGTACGGTAGCTCTATTTATATAGGGGGTAATAGTAATGAGTAAGTGTAGTAATGCAGGAGGTGATGAAACCTCACTACTCTTCCCCATCAGGGTGTCAGTTGTAGCCACGGTATTTCATCATTGAGACCTAGGGTTGACGTGCATAGGCGGTAGAACCATCTTTCTTCCCTGATATGTAGAGGTTTCGTAATGTCTGTTATGTATTTCTTCATAACTTCAAGCACTACCCATTTGAGGTCAGTGTCTTTATGATTGTGTTCAAGGTAGTGCTTGGTAAGTTTGGTGTTGCTCTTCTTACACCTAATGGTACCGCGATGTTCGTTGATTCTTATTTTAATTTTTCAGGTGGTCATCCCTACATATCTCAAATTGCAAGGGCATGTTAGTAAATACACCACGTTCTCTGTATTGCACTTAGAGAATGTGTTCAGTTTTCATGGGTGTAGGGGACCAATGTCTACTTCTTTTGTTGTTGATGTTAATGGGCAGGCAACACAGTTCCCACAGGCATAGTGTCCTGTTGATCTTTGGGTGTTCCATAGTGTGGCTACCAAGCAGGAAGAAAACAACATTATAATCAACATATGACATATCCACCAATGCCTCAGATGGGATTTTGGCAACAACCCTTCTACCCACCTGCGTTCGGTTACCCCCAAGGCCACAGCCTTTTTTATACCGGGGCCGAGGCAGGGGAAGAGGAAAACAAAGAAGACAGAACGCAAAAGTCCAATGGGAGGATCAGACACCAGTAGCCATGGGAACAAGGAGCAAAGGGAGAGGGGACGGACCATCAACCAGTCGACAATAATTAATATTGTCAACTTGAGCAATTATATCCTCACCAAGGATGAAGAAGCAGTCCTATCTAAAGGCCTAGGATTTGTCCCAACCCCCACAAATGACCCCTTCCTCCTACACACAGAACTGGCCCAGTTCTTTAGAAAAATCAAGCTACGTAATTTCTTTGGTGATGATGACAGTACCAACCAAAGGGAATCAACAAGCACTGGTCTAAAGAAAAAAATCAACATTTGTACCACCTACCCAATCTGTACCGTGCCACATCTTAGCCTTTGAACAGGCAGTACTTAAAGACATTGAAGAGATCAATTTCAAAGAAGAAAAAGGCTTCCAGAATCTCACAAAAAATGAACGGGCAGCCCTGAAAACACTGAAAGAGAACCATGAGCTCACAATAAAACCCGCTGACAAAGGCGGTGCAATTGTGTTAATGAACAAATCCATGTACCAGGATGAATGCAATCGTCTGTTGGCTGATAATATCAGCTATGAAAAGTACAATAGTGACCCTACACCCCGTCTGGCTAAGAAGATCAAAGACATGGTCAATGAAGCTCTATGTAATGATTGGATTACAAAACAGGAGGCAGATTTCCTCATAGGTGACCCACCCAGAATCCCGAAATTTTACAGTCTTCCAAAAATTCATAAAGGTCAAACACCACCTCCGGGAAGACCGATTGTCTCCGGCATTGGATCCATCCTCGGGCCATTGTCACAATTTTGCGACTGGTTTCTCAAACCCATCGTACAAAAATCCTGATCATACCTACGCGACACAAAAGATGTCCTTTGTCTCCTAAGAGATTTGGAAATTGATGCCTCAAAAGACCTTTTTATCACCATGGATATAGAGGCGTTATACACAAGCATTCCTCAGAGACGTACGTTACAAGTGGCAGAGCAGATCCTCCTTAACACAGACTGGAATTTTCTCACACCGCAACACTTTATTATGGACTGCGCCGAGACAGCACTTACAGAAAACATTTTTGAATATGAAGATGTATTATACCATCAGATTGCTGGCACATCCATGGGCAGCACTTTTGCCCCCAGCCTGGCCTGTTTATATGTACATCAATTCGAGGAGGACAACATCTTCCATACAAGCAACCCATTTATATCTAATCTAAAGACCTGGAAAAGGTTTATAGACAATGTGTTTATCGTCTGGCGTGGAACAGAGGACATGGCAGAAGCCTTTGTAGAGTGAGTGAACACCAGAGACCAACATCTTAGATTCACCCACTCTATTAGTAAGGACAAGGCGGTCTTCCTAGACCTAGACATTAAAATGAACATGGGAGGGATCAGCACGCAAGTACACAAAAAACCCACAGACAGAAATAGCTTACTACTATATGAAAGCTTCCACCCTAAGGCCCTGCGCAACAATTTACCAGTTGGACAATTCCTACGAGTTCGGAGGAACTGCACAGAAACAGAAACCTTCATGGAACAGGCAGATGCCCTGGAAGAAAAATGACTAGAGAGGCATTACCCAAAGAAAATGATCCGACAAGCCAAGAAAAGAGCGAGAAATAATAATCAGGATGCCTTGCTGGATACCATTGTCAAAGAAAAAACAAACAGACTTGTGTGTGTTACCACATACACTCCGGTTTCCAATACCATCCAGAAAATTGTTAGAAAAAACTGGAAGATCTTACATGGCGCAGGAGAGAATTAGGACCAACCTCTTTTTGCATTTAAATGCAGCAAAAACCTGCGCGATGAACTTGTACATGCAAAAGAACCGATCACCACGGAGAACGACCAGATCACACTATGGAACACCCAAAGACCAACAGGACACTATGCCTGTGGGAACTGTGTTGCCTGCCCATTAACATCAACAACATAAGAAGTAGACATTGGTACCCCACGCCCATGGAAACTGAACACATTCTCTAATTGCAATACAGAGAACATGGTGTATTTACTAACATGCCCTTGCAATTTGAGATGCGTGGGGATGACCACCCGAAAAACTTAAAATAAGAATCAACGAACATCGCAGTACCATTAGGTGTAAGAAGAGCAACACCAAACTTACCAAGCACTTCCTTGAACACAATCATAAAGACACTGACCTCAAATGGGTAGTGCTTGAAGTTATGAAGAAATACAAAACAGACATTACGAAACCTATACATATCAGGGAACAAAGATGGGTCTACCGCCTACGCACGTCAACCCTAGGTCTCAATGATGAAATACCGTGGCTACAACTGACACCCTGATGGGGAAGAGTAGTGAGGTTTCATCACCTCCTGCATTACTACACTTACTCATTACTATTACCCCCTATATAAATAGAGCTACCGTACAGTTCATGACAGCCTGTGACTGTAACATTTGTGCCCTTACACTCCCTCATAATGGAATATCAGTTCACTAACATTTGGGCATTTAACAAACTTCCATGTTTCCAAATTAACGTTTATATTTGTAACTCACATCTTGAGTCCATTCACCTAATTAGAAAAATGTGCCTGTCACCATTTGTGAACCAACTTATTAGTTTTGATTTTGTTTGGGTTCCCTCAGGCGTGTGTTTCAACAAATAGAGACCGTTCTCAGCATTTCTGTAAGTGCCCTTTGTTGTAGACTTCTGCGCATGCGCAGTCGCTATCAATGTTACACAGAGCAGGTTACATTTCAACCGCTCAGCGCATACACATAGAACACGCTGAAGAGCACTAAGACGGGATCCGCCCCCCTAACGGCAAGATCACATAAGTGTTCGGCACGCGCTCGGGGTAACCAGACACTGCCTCCCCGCGCAGCCGCACAACCACAAGTGCCGATCGTACCTCACCGCAAAGTATACTCTAATTAGACCTGCCCTTCGTTGACACCTTCTCCGGACTTCCGGTAATTATCTTTTATGGGCGCACAGGCAACCAGGCATTCGTGCATAGTAGCAGCCCGCTGGACACCGGGAACCACACAGCGTTTCCCGATTAACACTAACAAGCACCTATTAGTCCTTACTGGCTTGCTATATAAGCGCTCCACTCTCACCACTCACTCGACATCGAGGAGAGGAAGAGGATGCAGACAGGTGTCTCTGCGAAAAGCAGATCGATATACAGTAAGAGTGTGGTTGTGTGAATGAGTGTGTTTCTACTTTAGGTTGTGCCTAAATTATAGGAACCTTTATAAACTCTAGGTTCCGAATTAAAATTCTTACAGAGATTCCTTTCCTGTTTTTTTCCTTTCTCCTCACTTACAGTCTAGCTTTGGACCAAAGGGGTCCCTGCCCTCACCCTCCTATGTGTCAGAACTTACTTGCTCAATTCGGCTTCCAAAATCTTGCACGGGAACAGAGATGCTTAACTCCCAAATCCCACCTGGCAATGCCAATGGGTCTTGTTCAGAACCCTCTGACCATTACCTTGAGGGAAGGGGGAAATTGGATAAAATAACAAACAGAGTAGAGACTGGTCCGGAATGGTTCCTTAGTCAGCTATCTGCAGATATCGTCTAGCCTCAATGGAACCTGTAAATTAATACAACATTAATACCACACTATCTACACTTCCTATCTACTTGGTAATTCCTCTTCTAGAATATCTCCCCCTTATATTTCCGGTACCTCGCTTCTCTTCTATTAATATTGTAATTCTGTCTTCCTCAACAGATAGTTGTCACTATAGAAAGAAGCAAACGTTAGTTTTCATCTACCTATCTATCCTAGTGACCCTTATTCTAGATTATATAGGTTTTTAGGTACACTTACTTCACTATCTGTAGAGTTGCCTATTAAATTTGGGTTCTGTATTTTCTATTGTTGACCTTCTTCCTAATTGTCTCTTCTAGGAAGAACTTGCTTTATCTCCTTCTTTTATCTTCTGGATTTTCAGGCTAAGGAGTATAGTTCAGGTAAGTATTCCTGCTTATTAGCGAACTGAATTGCATATAAATCTCTCTAGGAATAACCACTTCTGTTTTCCACTTCTTACTTTATAGATTTCCTGTTCTTGTTTTGACCTCTCTTGTCAGGTAAATACCATATACTCATATAGCGTTCATTATTCGTTTTCTTTTACTCTCCTGGTTATGTAACAAATATTTAACCTTGTCTTTACAGTCTTTTGAAATCAACTTGTGCTGCAATGTTACAGACTTCTCACAAATCCCTTGACAATGTTCAGTTTTTTACTTATCTCAATTTCCGCTATAAATCTCTGCTCTCGGAACTCTAAGCCGTTGACCTCCTCACTCGTACCACGGTGACGCAGCACTTCAGATTCTTCTGCTGCTCCACAGCGTTTCGCCGTAACTCGTCTCGAAGACTGAAAACTCGCTGCAGACTTTGGAAAAACACTCTAATGACTCTCCGGTACTTGTATCTCAAGAATTGGGGCACTACGATAGGGGAATTGGGAACTTAGTCGGACTGCATAGATTCTTCGACTTTACTGCTCAAGAAACTCGGTGAAGTGCGTCGATGAAGAGGCGCTAGCGCCGCTCACCCACTTCTCTGCCGCTGCGGTCTTGCAGACTAGACCGCTAACCTCTGGTTCCCTCTGAGCGGCCATATCGGGTGCCATCTTGTGTCGTCTGGAACGGACCAGTTCGGCCCAAGTAGTTGGAATCGAGAGTTCCTGCTCACTGGTTGAACAGTACAGTCCACAAATTCGTGCTTCGAGCTTAGGGGTTCTGACAGTACCCCCCAACAAGGCAGCTCCTTTCCTTCTTGGCTTTGAGGGGTACCGTTGATGGAAGGATTGAATCAACCTAGGAGCATGTATGTCCTTTTCTAGCTCCCATGATCGCTCCTCAGGACCATACCCTTTCCAGTCGATTAAATAATACAGTTTCCCCTTGGACCTCTTGGAGTCTAGAATTTCTTTTACCTCAAACTCAACTCCTGTCTCTAACTCAATTGGTCTCGGAGGGGTCTTCAACCTAAGATCCTTAGAGGCCTTTTTCAGTAGGGATATGTGAAAAACTGGATGAACCTTTAGCTTAGGTGGCAATTCAATTCGGTAGGTGACCTGATTGATTTTTTCCTTCACCTTATAGGGGCCAATGAATCTAGGCTGAAACTTCCGATTCCCCTTTAGTCTCAAATTCTTTGTACTTAACCAGACTGAGTCCCCTATATTCAAAATTGGTCCTTCCCTCCTTCTTCTATCCGCATAGATCTTATATTTCTCTTTGGTTCTTGTAAGATTGTCTACTGCCCTTAACTGAGTTTGGTGCAAATGTGCTACAGCTTCCCTAACTGCTGGCACTGAGATATCAGTTTGTCTAATCGTTGCATGTGGGAGCCTGCCATAATTTAGAAAAAAGGGGGAATAACCTGTCGAGCAGTTTTTTGCATTATTGTGGGCAAATTCTGCCGTCCACAAATAATCTGACCAATCTCCTTCCTCTTTTAAAAGGTATAATCGCAGATACTGTTCTAATTCTTGATTGACCCTCTCGGTCTGCCCATCAGTCTCTGGGTGATAACTAGTGGAGAATCTAATCTCAGTTCCCAAACCTTCCATAAAGGCTCTCCAGAAGTGAGACACAAACTGAGGGCCCCTGTCCGAAATCACTACCTTGGGTATTCCATGCATCTTCACAATCTGTGAGCTGAAATGGGCGGCTAGCTGTTTGGCAGAAGGTAACCCCTTTAGAGCAGTGAAACGGGCCATCTTGGAAAAGGCATCTACCACCACTAAGATTGTGTCAAACCCTTGACTCTTGGGTAAGTCAGTAATCAGATCTAACGTGACGGTGTGCCATGGATACGGAGGGGTGGGTAAAGGCTGTAATAGACCCTTTGGGGCCTGCCGTTCAGACTTTCCCTGAGCGCAGATCTCACAGGACTTAACATATCTCTCAATGTCTGAAGCCATCCTGGGCCACCAATAGTGTCTCTTTACCAACTCTTCGGTTTTAGCTTCTCCTTTGTGACCAGCCAATTTATCATCGTGACATTCTCGTATAATTTGTTGTTGCAACTCGGTTGTGGGGATGTACAAGGCCTTTCGATAGTTGTGTAGTTGTCGGATAACTTCTCTTTCTGGATCCTCCTCTGCCCAATTCCGTATAGCCTCTGGGCTCATGACCTTCGCGACATCTTCTTCAAGACCGATAGAGGTGATCGTTCCTAGGATCTTTGCTCGCGGAATAATTGGTTGATTCTCTGTAAGGGTTCTCTGTGTCTCTGTACCAATTCTAGACAAGGCGTCTGCTTTTCCATTCTGAGCTCCAGGACGATATGTGATCACGAAATCGTAGTCAGCAAAATACAAGGACCACCTCAACTGTCTTGGGGTGAGGGTTTTGGCAGACTTTAAAAACTTTAGATTACGATGATATGTGAACATTGTCACTTGGTGCTGAGCCCCCATCAAGTAATGCCTCCACTCTTTGAAGGCATCTTTAATGGCCAGTAACTCCTTCTCCGTGATGGTGTAGTTGATTTCAGCTGAAGTTAATTTCCTAGAGCGGTAAGCAACTGGGTGTAACTGCCCTGTGGTTTTATGTCGTTGAGACAATACTCCACCCACTGCTTGATCTGACGCATCTGTCTCCGCGTAGAAAGGTTCAGCTGGATCAGCGTGCAACAGGACTGGAGCTGTGGTGAAATCCGTCTTTAATGATTGAAAGGCTTCCTCAGCCTCCTGGTTCCATTCGAATTTGATTCCTTTTCTTAGTAATTTGGTAAGCGGAAGAATTTTCCTAGAGAATTCTCCAATAAATCTTCGGTAAAAATTAGCAAATCCGATGAAACTTTGGACTTCTTTGACACTCGCAGGAGACTCCCAATTCTTCACTGCTTCCACCTTCTTCTGGTCCATCAATATTCCAGAAGGAGAAAGGACAAACCCTAAGAACTCAACTTGTGACACATCAAAGGCGCATTTTTCCAGTTTCACGAATAACTTATGTTCTTGTAATCTCCTCAAGACTCCTTTCACTTGCTCATGGTGTTTTGACACATCAGACGAGTAAATCAAGATGTCATCGATGTACACAATTGCACATTGGTCTATGAATTCTTTCAAGATGTCATTGATGAAATGCTGGAAGGCAGCCGGGGCATTGCACAATCCATAGGGCATCACTTGGTATTCAAAAAGCCCAAATCTTGTCCGGAATGCCGTTTTCCACTCATCTCCTTCGCGCATTCGGACTAAGTGATAGGCGCCCCTCAGGTCTAATTTCGTGTAAATTCGGGCTCCTTTAACTTGATCTAAAAGTACGGAAATCAATGGCAAAGGATAGCGATTTTTCTTGGTAATTTTATTGATGGCCCTGTAATCGATACACATCCTTAGGTCTCCCTCCTTCTTCGGAACGAAAAATAAGGGAGACGAAACTGGCGACTGGGAAGGTCGGATAAATCCATTTGCTAATTACTTATCCAAATACTCCTTCAGATGATGGTTTTCCTTTTCCGTTAGCGCGTAGACACGACTGCAGGGCAAGTTGGAACCCGGTTCCAGGTCTATCTTGCAGTCGTAGACCCGATGTGGTGGTAACTGCTCTGCCTCCGCTTCACTAAACACATCTTGGAAATCTCTATATACTTCTGGAACCTCTGTAGTATTTATTACGCATATGGAATATCCGATGGAACAGAGAGATAGGGCAGGATTTCCTTCAAAAGGTTTTTCCTCGGCACCAAAACAATTTTCATGGCAATACTTCGAGTTCATCTCAATTGTCCTTGAACTCCAGTCGATTGTTGGGTTGTGTTCAGTAAGCCACGGAAGACCAAGAATCAATTGAAATTGTGGCGCATCTATTAAATTAAACTGGATTCTTTCCCGATGCCCGTCACCTGAAATCAACTGAATTATCCCTGTATGACTCACAATTGGTCCTGATGAAAGATTGGTTCCGTCCACGGCTTGCACAGGATCACTCCTATCCTTCTTAATGGCTTGAATGCCCACCTTGGCTGCAAATCTCAAGTCGCAAACATTTCCTGTGGCTCCAGAATCAATCATCACCGACACTTCTGGTTTCTCGGAATCTTACTTTCATGGACTGGTTCAAATGTGGGGCTGCTGATTGTAGTGTATTTGCCACCCGATGTTCTTGTGGAGTTTTCTCTTGATTTGTATCCACCTGTTCAACTCCTCCCACAGGTGGTGCCGCTAGTTTTCCTTCAGCTTGTAAAAGCTCTTGGGCTTTTTTGGACAATTTCTAACGAAATGTCCCCCAGATCCACAGTACATACACAAATTTCCTACTCTCCTCTTGTCCTTCTCCTTTTTAGTTAAGGGGCCTCTGATTGTTCCAATCTGCATTGGTTCCGCTCCTTGTTGGTTCTCGGTGCTTCTGGTGCTATCTGATTGAGCTCTGTCAAATCTTGGGATAATTGTTCTGAAATCTTTCTTCTTTTCTCCTCTCCTTTCTCCTTGACGAAAATCAATCTCCAAGACTAAATCTATTAGTGCCGAAACCTCAGTGGGACGATTTGGAATTTGTGCCAGTGTATCTTTTAATTCATCTTTCAACCCTCGATAAAACACCGCAGCTCTCTTGCTCTCTGGCCAGTCCGTCTCGACCACCAACTTGTTGAATTGAGCCAGGTACGCAATCAGGTCTCGGTTTCCCTGTCGCAAGTCGAGTAGTTCGTTATCCACTACCTGGGATATCCGTCGTCTGTCAAATATCCGAAGGAATTCTTTCTTGAATTCTTCAAAGTTTCTAAGTAGAGGGTCTTCCCGGGAGACTAGAGGCATTGACCACGAAGCTGCATCTCCACTCAGATATGAGAGTATGAAAGCTACCTTGGACTGCGCATCAGGGAATATTGAAGGGCGACACATAAAGTGCAAAGAGCACTGTGACAGAAATATGTGTGCCTTCTGGGTATCCCCATTAAATCTTTCAGGAGCCGCCAATGGAATGACTGGGGATAGGGAATGAATCACTTGGGTGGTTGACCTATTAGTGGCTTCTAATACTGGGTTCATGGCTTCCCTCTCCAAACTACTGGGGGATCTAAGCCTTTCTGCTAATTCCGCAGTTTCTCTCCTGGCACTGACTACTTCTTGCCTAAGATTCCGATTTTCCTCCCTCACCGCTCCTAGCTCTTTCTGTATGGCATCCAGGATTGTTCCTAGAGATTGTACATCTGTTCCTTCCGCCATCTCTGTTCAGGTGCGAAGGCAACATGGGCACTTCACTCTGTCAGAACTTACTTGCTCAATTCGGCTTCCAAAATCTTGCACGGGAACAGAGATGCTTAACTCCCAAATCCCACCTGGCAATGCCAATGGGTCTTGTTCAGAACCCCCTGACCATTACCTTGAGGGAAGGGGGAAATTGGATAAAATAACAAACAGAGAAGAGACTGGTCCGGAATGGTTCCTTAGTCAACTATCTGCAGATATCGTCTAGCCTCAATGGAACCTGTAAATTAATACAACATTAATACCACACTATCTACACTTCCTATCTACTTGGTAATTCCTCTACTAGAATATCTCACCCTTATATTTCCGGTACCTCGCTTCTCTTCTATTAATATTGTAATTCTGTCTTCCTCAACAGCTAGTTGTCACTATAGAAAGAAGCAAACGTTAGTTTTCATCTACCTATCTATCCTAGTGACCCTTATTCTAGATTATATAGGTTTTTAGGTACACTTACTTCACTATCTGTAGAGTTGCCTATTAAATTTGGGTTCTGTATTTTCTATTGTTGACCTTCTTCCTAATTGTCTCTTCTAGGAAGAACTTGCTTTATCTCCTTCTTTTATCTTCTGGATTTTCAGGCTAAGGAGTATAGTTCAGGTATGTATTCCTGCTTATTAACGAACTGAATTGCATATAAATCTCTCTAGGAATAACCACTTCTGTTTTCCACTTCTTTCTTTATAGATTTCCTGTTCTTGTTTTGACCTCTCTTGTCAGGTAAATACCATATACTCATATAGCGTTCATTATTCGTTTTCTTTTTCTCTCCTGGTTATGTAACAAATATTTAACCTTGTCTTTACAGTCTTTGCAAATCAACTTGTGCTGCAATGTTACAGACTTCTCACAAATCCCTTGACAATGTTCAGTTTTTTACTTATCTCAATTGCCGCTATAAATCTCTGCTCTCGGAACTCTAAGCCGTTGACCTCCTCACTCGTACCACGGTGACGCAGCACTTCAGACTCTTCTGCTGCTCCACAGCGTTTCGCCGTAACTCGTCTTGAAGACTGAAAACTCGCTGCAGACTTTGGAAAACACTCTAATGACTCTCCGGTACTTATCTCAAGAATTGGGGCACTACGATAGGGGAATTGGGAACTTAGTCGGACTGCATAGATTCTTCGACTTTACTGCTCAAGAAACTCGGTGAAGTGCGTCGATGAAGAGGCGCTCGCGCCGCTCACCCACTTCTCTGCCGCTGCGGTCTTGCAGACTAGACCGCTAACCTCTGGTTCCCTCTGAGCGGCCATATCGGGTGCCATCTTGTGTCGTCTGGAACGGACCAGTTCGGCCCAAGTAGTTGGAATCGAGAATTCCTGCTCACTGGTTGAACAGTACAGTCCACAAATTCGTGCTCCGAGCTTAGGGGTTCTGACACTATGGGGCAATTAGCTCCTTCTCTAGGGTAAGCAACGATTTTACCATTGTGCATAGATGTATATACTTACCATCTTAGCACATATACAGCCTTGTACAGCTAACGTTTTGTATAATGGGCTAGCATGTGCATTTTCTTTTAAACCTTTATATTTCATTCCAGATTCTGAAAACCTCAGTTATCATATCTGTGGAACGTGTCCTTACACCCCACCTAGTGGATCTTCTCACTCCGTAGTTCGGTGAGAGTAGAGCCCTTACACATAGGTCCTGATGAATGCCATGGACCCATCCGGGCCACTAGGCAGAAACATGTTGACCCTTTGACCTTGGTGAGAGGAACATTATTTCCTCAATACACCACTCACGATTTTAAAGTACCATACAGTTGTCAGTAATATTAAAAATAATGAGACATCTGTAATGGCCTTTTAATCACACATTTTTTGTTTTCTTTGGGCCCCCACTTAGTTGGCTGCGAGTGCCCTCAGCCTCTTTGTGACCCCTCCACTGCTGTTTTAAATTGTGCGCGATGCGGGTGGACGGTTAGTACCGCACCCCTCAGACCGGCCACTGTATGTGTGACTAATCCCTCTGTTCTGGCGCGGGCCAAGGGTAGGCCCCACTCCTGTATGCTTCTTAACACTCGATGCGTGGGCAAACATGCCCTAGATCTTTTTAACCTTTTAACAGAGTATAAGCCGGCTTGCCTCTATCTAACAGAGACCTGGCTTGGCGACGCTTCAAGCCCTGATATTACTACTGCCCTTCCTTCGAACTACTATATGGTGAGGAAAGACCGTGCTGTAGGTCGGGGCGGGGGTGTGGCCATTGTGGTTGACAGGCGATACTCCTGCTCAGTGGTTGAGACAGAGGCTATCTCAGGAGTGGAGTCACTTGGCTTTTGTCTATCCTTCTCCTCTCACCAGTCGTGTGCTGGTTTGTTGGTGTACAGGCCTCCTGGTCACCTTAGCTCCTTCTATGAAGGCCTTCATCTGGCTATGTCCCCATTGATTATGAAATATAAGCACTGCTTACTTCTTGGAGATTTTAACATCCATATAGATGATGCTGAGGCTGCGGATTCCTTGAAACTTCAGGATGTAACTAGCACTTTTGGTCTTTCCCCATATATTCTTTCCGCCACCCATAATAAAGGTCATATTCTGGACCAGATATATTCTTCGCTTCCTATTATGTCCTTCCCTCCGGTACCCCTGGTCTGGTCGGACCACTACTTGCTGAATTTTGATATACTTTATATCTCTAAGACTACTAGTAAGGGTGCAGACTCTCAGTCTATGGTTTTCCGCCCCTATCATCGGGTTACGGCTGATATGTTGGAGCGCTCCTTTACTATTCATCCTTGCCAACTCACGGGTGAATTGGAAAATTATCTTGCCATCTTTCAGTCATGGCTTCTTCAACGCTTTGATGAGTAAGCACCTATTCCCACTCTGCCCAAATCTGGCCGACATACATCGGCTCCATGGTTTACTCCTGCACTCCATGAGACCAGAAGGAGTTGCAAGAAGGCCGAAAGAGTATGGCGTCACTGTTACGATGCGCCATCTAAAGTGACGTATAAAGTCCTCATCAAGGACTATCATAAAGCTATTGTCGCTGAGAAGAAAGTGTACTTCGCTAGAAGAATCGATTCAGTGAGTAACATTAGTAAAGACATTTTTAGAATCGTTATGGATTTCACCTCCCCTGCGGCCTTAATTTCTAAACCCTCCCCATCTGAACCTTGGGTCAAGCAATTGGCGATTTGTTCTCGAATAAGATCTTAAGCATTCAGGCCTCTTTCTTGCCTGATATTTCTACAAATAAGCTTACTTCAATTTCGTCTGGAATATGTTCCCTCCCTGACAATCAGTGTTCCCTCCCTGATGATCACATGCTTACAACCTTTCCCCCTCAATCTCTTCAAATGTCACTGGATCTGTTACTAAAATTAAAGTCCGGCTCCCCATCGGATCCTTGCCCTGCTAAAATTGTAGCCAAAATGGCCCATGTTATCAACCCTTTGGTTAATCCGATTCTCAACGCCTCTCTTGAAACCGGTATCGTCCCTAGTGCATGGAAAAAGGCGCACATCGTTCCACTGTTAAAAAAATCAAACCTTGATCCTTTAGAGCACTGTAATTATAGACCGATCTCGTTGCTCCCTGCTCTCGCTAAAATAGCGGAAAAGCAGGTACATTCCACTCTCTCCAGCTTCCTTGAAGCTCGAGATATCCTGCACCCTACTCAGTCTGGCTTCCGCTCAAATTTGAGCACTGAGACAGCTTTATTGGAAGTAACTGAGTCTATCAAGGAGGTTACGGACAGTGGTGGGAAGGCGATGCTGGTGCTATTGGACTTGTCGGCGGCCTTTGATACCGTCCCTCACTGCCGTCTTCTTACAAGACTCCAGGAGATTGGACTGAGAGGGACGGTATTCAATAGGTTTAAGTCCTTCCTGTCCGACCGCCAACAATTGATCTGGGCCCCCCCTTTCTCAGCTGCTGTTCCTCCTTTGGCTGTAGGAGTGCCACAGGGGTCGGTGTTGAGCCCCACTCTTTTTAATATTTATCTTTCTCCCTTGGCTCAATTGGTTGAGTCGCATGGAGCGCGTATTGTGTCATATGCCGACGACACGCAGCTCCTCTTTACCTGCGACAAGAATACTGAGTTCGTCGGCAATTCTATCAGGAGGTGCCTTGAGGCCGTTTTTTCCTGGTTTCAAGAGAACCAGTTAAAATGCAACTCGGACAAGTCAGAGATTATTTTCTTTGGCTGTCCTCCTGATGCCCATTGGAAATCCTGGTGGCCGGCCGATATGCATCCTCCTGCATCACCCACGTCCGTGGCAAAGAACCTAGGTATAAAGATTGACACTGGTCTAACTTTTAAGCCCCAGATTCTCAGCCTAGTTGGCCAATGTTTTGCCTTGTTGCGTACTCTTAGGAAATTTCTTCCTTTCCTCTCCCATAGTCATAGGAGAATTACAGTCCAGGCACTGATTGGTTCCAGGCTCGATTACTCTAATATACTATATCTGGGCCTTCCGGAGTACCTTCTTGCACGCCTCCAGACAGTTCAGAATTCAGCAGCGAGGGCCATTTTTGGCCTCAGCCGCAGGGTTCACACCTCAGCTCTCCTCGATTCGCTTCATTGGCTGCCGGTGCGGAAGCATATTCATTTTAAAGCTCTGACCATGGCCTTCAAATCATTGCACGGTATTGGTGCTGTTTACTTAAGGAAAAGAGTTAAATTCTATCTTCCTTCTAGATCTCTTCGCTCGGCCTCACAAGCGTTGGCCATTATCCCAACAATCAAACGTGGTGACATTGGCGGACGTTCCTACAGATTGCTGGCCCGTCAACTTTGGAATAAACTTCCCTTGTCTCTTAGGAAGCTAGACAATCTGTTGTCCTTTCGAAAAGAACTTAAGACTTGGCTCTTTGGCTTATAGTCGTCTATGTTCCTGGCTTCTCCTCTACAGATCTGTATAGCGCCGGGACACTCTGCCCGAGTAGCCGTGCGCCCTACAAGACACCCATTTAACATAACATAACATAACATCCCTGTCGTCAGGTGTATGCCTGCCCTCTATCAAACCGAGTTTTTAGAGGGCGAGGACTGGTCAATGAGGAAGCATGACACCAGGTGGTGTGTAAGACCAGTCGTTTACATTTTGTGAGATGCCAACACTCACAAATGTGAATTAAGTGCACATTTTTAATACTGGGAGCAGCTCTAGTGTGTTATAATATTATTGTTGGAGGCTGCTCGCTCCTAGTACCCCGTGCCTCTGGTTCCCTCGGTCCAGCTATTTTCTGGACCCTTGTGGTTATATATTAGTACAGCCTTTAGCTGTGGGAACAATTTTGTTAGGGGTTAGACCAAATTGTGGTAAAAGTTACTGAGATAGTCTTGCTCGTGTATATCTCCCTTCTGAGATACACACATCCAGTAAATAGACACACCAAGTTTTACACAGGTGTGCAAAAGTATTACATTGCAAAAATGGATACTGAGCTAGCGTTCAGTGAGGAGAATTATACTGAGATCTTAAGAACACCGTCTCTACTAGCAGAAACAGATGTAGCACAAACGGTCCAAAATACAGATGAATGGAACACCCTATCTGCAAAAAAGAAAGAACAAATACAAACAGCTCTACATGGAGCCTTCATGACCGAATATCTAAGGAGAAATTGTGCACCAAGGGGCCTTATAGTCACCAATGAGCCCAGACTGTTCCTTAACATTAAAGAATTTCGTATCAATTGGTCAAGGATTGCCTGGAAGTGCACCAAAGACTGGCTAGTCCTGATTATAAACACCGCCAGGGAGCTGGCAGATGCACTCCTAGTTGAAATACAACAGAGTGAAACTAGACTGAAAAACATGGTTCAGATAACTGTCTTTAAGAAAAAACTAGAAGAAATCAACAAAGACCACACAGAATATCAGGACTTCCTGACCCAATAGAAAATGAACAAATTAAAGAAAGATGTACAGAAATTCAGCAGAGATACTGTTTATCCTTATACCACTGATGAACATTATGATAAACCAGCTCAGCCTCAACCACCGAGGAGACAACAGGGCTTCAGAGCGACACCACAGAATTGGACCTTTAGCTCTGGGGACGACAGAAGCTCAGATGGAAGCAGCAGCAGCGGTGAAGACCACACCAATGGCTACCAAGGAGGAAGAAAACAACATTATAATCAACATATGACATATCCACCAATGCCTCAGATGGGATTTTGGCAACAACCCTTCTACCCACCTGCGTTCGGTTACCCCCAAGGCCCACAGCCTTTTTTATACCGGGGCCGAGGTAGGGGAAGAGGAAAACAAAGAAGACAGAACGCCAAAGTCCAATGGGAGGATCAGACACCAGTAGCCATGGGAACAAGGAGCAAAAGTAGAGGGGACGGACCATCAACCAGTCGACAATAAGTAATATTGTCAACTTGAGCAATTATATCCTTACCAAGGATGAAGAAGCAGTCCTATCTAAAGACCTAGGATTTGTCCCAACCCCCACGAATGACCCCTTCCTCCTACACACAGAACTGGCCCAGTTCTTTAGAAAAATCAAGCTACGTAATTTCTTTGGTGATGATGACAGTACCAACCAAAGGGAATCAACAAGCACTGGTCTAAAGAAAAAATCAACATTTGTACCACCTACCCAATCTGTACCGTGCCACATCTTAGCCTTTGAACAGGCAGTACTTAAAGACATTGAAGAGATCAATTTCAAAGAAGAAAAAGGCTTCCAGAATCTCACAAAAAATGAACAGGCAGCCCTGAAAACACTGAAAGAGAACCATGAGCTCACAATAAAACCCGCTGACAAAGGCGGTGCAATTGTGTTAATGAACAAATCCATGTACCAGGATGAATGCAATCGTCTGTTGGCTGATAATATCAGCTATGAGAAGTACAATATTGACCCTACACCCCGTCTGGCTAAGAAGATCAAAGGCATGGTCAATGAAGCTCTATGTAACGATTGGATTACAAAACAGGAGGCAGATTTCCTCATAGGTGATCCACCCAGAATCCCAAAATTTTAGTCTTCCAAAAATTCATAAAGGTCAAACACCACCTCCGGGAAGACCGATTGTCTCCGGCATTGGATCCATCCTCGAGCCATTGTCACAATTTTGCGACTGGTTTCTCAAACCCATCGTACAAAAATCCCAATCATACCTACGCGACACAAAAGATGTCCTTTGTCTCCTAAGAGATTTGGAAATTGATGCCTCAAAAGACCTTTTTATCACCATGGATATAGAGGCGTTATACACAAGCATTCCTCAGAGACGTACGTTACAAGTGGTAGAGCAGATCCTCCTTAACACATACTGGAATTTTCTCACACCGCAACATTTTATTATGGACTGCGCCGAGACAGCACTTACAGAAAACTTTTTTGAATATGAAGATGTATTATACCATCAGATTGCTGGCACATTCATGGGCAGCACTTTTGCCCCTAGCCTGGCCTGTTTATATGTACATCAATTCGAGGAGGACAACAAGCAACCCATTTATATCTAATCTAAAGGCCTGGAAAAGGTTTATAGACGATGTGTTTATCGTCTGGCGTGGAACAGAGGACATGGCAGAGGCCTTTGTAGAGTGGGTGAACACCAGAGACCAACATCTTAGATTCACCCACTCTATTAGTAAGGACAAGGCGGTCTTCCTAGACCTAGACATTAAAATGAACATTTGAGGGATCAGCACGCAGGGACACAAAAAACCCACAGACAGAAATAGCTTACTACTATATGAAAGCTTCCATCCTAAGGCCCTGCGCAACAATTTACCAGTTGGACAATTCCTACGAGTTCGGAGGAACATCACAGAAACAGAAACCTTCATGGAACAGGCAGATGCCCTGGAAGAAAAATTACTAGAGAGGCATTACCCAAAGAAAATGATCCGACAAGCCAAGAAAAGAGGGAGAAATAATAATCGGGATGCCTTGCTGGATACCATTGTCAAAGAAAAAACAAACAGACTTGTGTGTGTTACCACATACACTCCGGTTTCCAATACCATCCAGATAATTGTTAGAAAAAACTGGAAGATCTTACATGGCGCAGGAGAGAATTGGGACCAACCTCTTTTTGCATTTAAACGCAGCAAAAACCTGTGCGATGAACTTGTACATGCAAAAGAACCGATCACCACGGAGAACGACCAGATCACACTATGGAACACCCAAAGACCAACAGGGCACTATAAAAAAAAAGTCCAATTGGTCGCCCACTGCTTGTCCTATCAGCGTGTTGCCCCAAAGCATAATGGTCCATGTAGTAAGCATCAGCGGGTGCGCCTCTGCCAGGGTCTTGAGCAAAAAATCACTGTCGCGTTGGCCATCCCTGGACACGTGTTTCGAGGTCGTTACCTCTCGTCAGCAGGGAATAGGCATAGAAGTAGGGGTGCTGCGTAGGCTGCCAAAAAATATCCTTCGGGTCTAGAGATCATCAGTTCTACAAGTACCTACTTGCACCCACTGGGGTGAACCACTCGAGAACTCCATGTACCAGAGTCCCTAGGGGCGAACCCGAGGAGGGGCTAGCGGTGTGCGCTCCATTGCGATTGCTTATACAAATTGGCTCCCTTGAGCTTTGAGCCGACGGGCTCCTGGACGACGCACCTGCGTGCCGGTTCTGGCATCGAGGCCTTTGACGGTTGTTTGGCGGCCTTTTCTTCCACCCCTAACTATTTTCTCTACTGATGAGGGAAGTTATCCCGAAACCCGAGCCATGTCTCGGGCGATATCCAAAAACCCGGGACATGTATCGGGTCTAGAGATCATCAGTTCTACAAGTACCTACATGCACCCACTGGGGTGAACCACTCGAGAACTCCATGTACCAGAGTCCCTAGGGGCGAAACGGAGGAGGGGCTAGCGGTGTGCGCTCCATTGCGATTGCTTATACAAATTGGCTCCCTTGAGCTTTGAGCCGGCGGGCTCCTGGACGACGCACCTGCGTGCCGGTTCTGGCATCGAGGCCTTTGACGGTTGTTTGACGACCTTTTCTTCCACCCCTAACTATTTACTCTACTGATGAGGGAAGTTATCCCGAAACCCGAGCCATGTCTCGGGCGATATCCAAAAACCCGGGACATGTATCCGGTCTAGAGATCATCAGTTCTACAAGTACCTACTTGCACCCACTGGGGTGAACCACTCGAGAACTCCATGTACCAGAGTCCCTAGGGGTGAACCGGAGGAGGGGCTAGCGGTGTGCGCTCCATTGCGATTGCTTATACAAATTGGCTCCCTTGAGCTTTGAGCCGACGGGCTCCTGGACGACGCACCTGCGTGCCGGTTCTGGCATCGAGGCCTTTGACGGTTGTTTGGCGGCCTTTTCTTCCACCCCTAACTATTTTCTCTACTGATGAGGGAAGTTATCCCGAAACCCGAGCCATGTCTCGGGCGATATCCAAAAACCTGGGACATGTATTGGGTCTAGAGATCATCAGTTCTACAAGTACCTACTTGCACCCACTGGGGTGAACCACTCGAGAACTCCATGTACCAGAGTCCCTAGGGGCGAACCGGAGGAGGGGCTAGCGGTGTGCGCTCCATTGCGATTGCTTATACAAATTGGCTCCCTTGAGCTTTGAGCCGACGGGCTCCTGGACGACGCACCTGCGTGCCGGTTCTGGCATCGAGGCCTTTGACGGTTGTTTGGCGGCCTTTTCTTCCACCCCTAACTATTTTCTCTACTGATGAGGGAAGTTATCCCGAAACCCGAGCCATGTCTCGGGCGATATCCAAAAACCCGGGACATGTATCGGGTCTAGAGATCATTAGTTCTACAAGTACCTACTTGCACCCACTGGGGTGAACCACTCGAGAACTCCATGTACCAGAGTCCCTAGGGGCGAACCGGAGGAGGGGCTAGCGGTGTGCGCTCCATTGCGATTGCTTATACAAATTGGCTCCCTTGAGCTTTGAGCCGGCGGGCTCCTGGACAACGCACCTGCGTGCCGGTTCTGGCATCGAGGCTTTTGACGGTTGTTTGACGACCTTTTCTTCCACCCCTAACTATTTACTCTACTGATGAGGGAAGTTATCCCGAAACCCGAGCCATGTCTCGGGCGATATCAAAAAACCCGGGACATGTATCGGGTCTAGAGATCATCAGTTCTACAAGTACCTACTTGCACCCTCTGGGGTGAACCACTCGAGAACTCCATGTACCAGAGTCCCTAGGGGCGAACCGGAGGAGGGGCTAGCGGTGTGCGCTCCATTGCGATTGCTTATACAAATTGGCTCCCTTGAGCTTTGAGCCGACGGGCTCCTGGACGACGCACCTGCGTGCCGGTTCTGGCATCGAGGCCTTTGACGGTTGTTTGGCGGCCTTTTCTTCCACCCCTAACTATTTCCTCTACTGATGAGGGAAGTTATCCCGAAACCCGAGCCATGTCTCGGGCGATATCCAAAAACCTGGGACATGTATTGGGTCTAGAGATCATCAGTTCTACAAGTACCTACTTGCACCCACTGGGGTGAACCACTCGAGAACTCCATGTACCAGAGTCCCTAGGGGCGAACCGGAGGAGGGGCTAGCGGTGTGCGCTCCATTGCGATTGCTTATACAAATTGGCTCCCTTGAGCTTTGAGCCGACGGGCTCCTGGACGACGCACCTGCGTGCCGGTTCTGGCATCGAGGCCTTTGACGGTTGTTTGGCGGCCTTTTCTTCCACCCCTAACTATTTTCTCTACTGATGAGGGCAGTTATCCCGGAACCCGAGCCATGTCTCGGGCGATATCCAAAAACCCGGGACATGTATCGGGTCTAGAGATCATCAGTTCTACAAGTACCTACTTGCACCCACTGGGGTGAACCACTCGAGAACTCCATGTACCAGAGTCCCTAGGGGCGAACCAGAGGAGGGGCTAGCGGTGTGCGCTCCATTGCTATTGCTTATACAAATTGGCTCCCTTGAGCTTTGAGCCGACGGGCTCCTGGACGACGCACCTGCGTGCCGGTTCTGGCATCGAGGCCTTTGACGGTTGTTTGGCGGCCTTTTCTTCCACCCCTAACTATTTTCTCTACTGATGAGGGAAGTTATCCCGAAACCCGAGCCATGTCTCGGGCGATATCCAAAAACCCGGGACATGTATCGGGTTTAGAGATCATCAGTTCTACAAGTACCTACATGCACCCACTGGGGTGAACCACTCGAGAACTCCATGTACCAGAGTCCCTAGGGGCGAACCGGAGGAGGGGCTAGCGGTGTGCGCTCCATTGCGATTGCTTATACAAATTGGCTCCCTTGAGCTTTGAGCCGACGGGCTCCTGGACGACGCACCTGCGTGCCGGTTCTGGCATCGAGGCCTTTGACGGTTGTTTGGCGGCCTTTTCTTCCAACCCTAACTATTTTCTCTACTGATGAGGGAAGTTATCCCGAAACCCGAGCCATGTCTCGGGCGATATCCAAAAACCCGGGACATGTATCGGGTCTAGAGATCATCAGTTCTACAAGTACCTACTTGCACCCACTGGGGTGAACCACTCGAGAACTCCATGTACCAGAGTCCCTAGGGGCGAACCGGAGGAGGGGCTAGCGGTGTGCGCTCCATTGCGATTGCTTATACAAATTGGCTCCATTGAGCTTTGAGCCGACGGGCTCCTGGACAACGCACCTGCGTGCCGGTTCTGGCATCGAGGCCTTTGACGGTTGTTTGGCGGCCTTTTCTTCCACCCCTAACTATTTTCTCTACTAATGAGGGAAGTTATCCCGAAACCCGAGCCATGTCTCAGGCGATATCCAAAAACCCGGGACATGTATCGGGTTTAGAGATCATCAGTTCTACAAGTACCTACATGCACCCACTGGGGTCAACCACTCGAGAACTCCATGTACCAGAGTCCCTAGGGGCGAACCGGAGGAGGGGCTAGCGGTGTGCGCTCCATTGCGATTGCTTATACAAATTGGCTCCCTTGAGCTTTGAGCCGACGGGCTCCTGGACGACGCACCTGCGTGCCGTGTCTGGCATCGAGGCCTTTGACGGTTGTTTGACGGCCTTTTCTTCCAACCCTAACTATTTTCTCTACTGATGAGGGAAGTTATCCCGAAACCCGAGCCATGTCTCGGGCGATATCCAAAACCCCGGGACATGTATCGGGTCTAGAGATCATCAGTTCTACAAGTACCTACTTGCACCCACTGGGGTGAACCACTCGAGAACTCCATGTACCAGAGTCCCTAGGGGCGAACCGGAGGAGGGGCTAGCGGTGTGCGCTCCATTGCGATTGCTAATACAAATTGGCTCCCTTGAGCTTTGAGCCGGCGGGCTCCTGGACGATGCACCTGCGTGCCGGTTCTGGCATCGAGGCCTTTGACGGTTGTTTGACGACCTTTTCTTCCACCCCTAACTATTTATCCAACTGATGAGGGAAGTTATCCCGAAACCCGAGCCATGTCTCGGGCGATATCCAAAAACCCGGGACATGTATCGGGTCTAGAGATCATCAGTTCTACAAGTACCTACTTGCACCCTCTGGGGTGAACCACTCGAGAACTCCATGTACCAGAGTCCCTAGGGGCGAACCGGAGGAGGGGCTAGCGGTGTGCGCTCCATTGCGATTGCTTATACAAATTGGCTCCCTTGAGCTTTGAGCCGACGGGCTCCTGGACGACGCACCTGCGTGCCGGTTCTGGCATCGAGGCCTTTGACGGTTGTTTGGCGGCCTTTTCTTCCACCCCTAACTATTTTCTCTACTGATGAGGGAAGTTATCCCGAAACCCGAGCCATGTCTCGGGCGATATCCAAAAACCTGGGACATGTATTGGGTCTAGAGATCATCAGTTCTACAAGTACCTACTTGCACCCACTGGGGTGAACCACTCGAGAACTCCATGTACCAGAGTCCCTAGGGGCGAACCGGAGGAGGGGCTAGCGGTGTGCGCTCCATTGCGATTGCTTATACAAATTGGCTCCCTTGAGCTTTGAGCCGACGGGCTCCTGGACGACGCACCTGCGTGCCGGTTCTGGCATCGAGGCCTTTGACGGTTGTTTGGCGGCCTTTTCTTCCACCCCTAACTATTTTCTCTACTGATGAGGGCAGTTATACCGGTACCCGAGCCATGTCTCGGGCGATATCCAAAAACCCGGGACATGTATCGGGTCTAGAGATCATCAGTTCTACAAGTACCTACTTGCACCCACTGGGGTGAACCACTCGAGAACTCCATGTACCAGAGTCCCTAGAGGCGAACCGGAGGAGGGGCTAGCGGTGTGCGCTCCATTGCGATTGCTTATACAAATTGGCTCCCTTGAGCTTTGAGCCGACGGGCTCCTGGACAACGCACCTGCGTGCCGGTTCTGGCATCGAGGCCTTTGACGGTTGTTTGGCGGCCTTTTCTTCCACCCCTAACTATTTTCTCTACTGATGAGGGAAGTTATCCCGAAACCCGAGCCATGTCTCAGGCGATATCCAAAAACCCGGGACATGTATTGGGTTTAGAGATCATCAGTTCTACAAGTACCTACATGCACCCACTGGGGTGAACCACTCGAGAACTCCATGTACCAGAGTCCCTAGGGGCGAACCGGAGGAGGGGCTAGCGGTGTGCGCTCCATTGCGATTGCTTATACAAATTGGCTCCCTTGAGCTTTGAGCCGACGGGCTCCTGGACGACGCACCTGCGTGCCGGTTCTGGCATCGAGGCCTTTGACGGTTGTTTGGCGGCCTTTTCTTCCAACCCTAACTATTTTCTCTACTGATGAGGGAAGTTATCCCGAAACCCGAGCCATGTCTCGGGCGATATCCAAAACCCCGGGACATGTATCGGGTCTAGAGATCATCAGTTCTACAAGTACCTACTTGCACCCACTGGGGTGAACCACTCGAGAACTCCATGTACCAGAGTCCCTAGGGGCGAACTGGAGGAGGGGCTAGCGGTGTGCGCTCCATTGCGATTGCTTATACAAATTGGCTCCCTTGAGCTTTGAGCCGACAGGCTCCTGGACGACGCACCTGCGTGCCGGTTCTGGCATCGAGGCCTTTGACGGTTGTTTGACGACCTTTTCTTCCACCCCTAACTATTTATCCAACTGATGAGGGAAGTTATCCCGAAACCCGAGCCATGTCTCGGGCGATATCCAAAAACCCGGGACATGTATCGGGTCTAGAGATCATCAGTTCTACAAGTACCTACTTGCACCCACTGGGGTGAACCACTCGAGAACTCCATGTACCAGAGTCCCTAGGGGCGAACCCGAGGAGGGGCTAGCGGTGTGCGCTCCATTGCGATTGCTTATACAAATTGGCTCCCTTGAGCTTTGAGCCGACGGGCTGCTGGACGACGCACCTGCGTGCCGGTTCTGGCATCGAGGCCTTTGACGGTTGTTTGGCGGCCTTTTCTTCCACCCCTAACTATTTTCTCTACTGATGAGGGAAGTTATCCCGAAACCCGAGCCATGTCTCGGGCGATATCCAAAAACCCGGGACATGTATCGGGTTTAGAGATCATCAGTTCTACAAGTACCTACTTGCACTCACTGGGGTGAACCACTCGAGAACTCCATGTACCAGAGTCCCTGGGGCGAACCCGAGGAGGGGCTAGCGGTGTGCGCTCCATTGCGATTGCTTATACAAATTGGCTCCCTTGAGCTTTGAGCCGACGGGCTCCTGGACGACGCACCTGCGTGCCGGTTCTGGCATCGAGGCCTTTGACGGTTGTTTGGCGGCCTTTTCTTCCACCCCTAACTATTTTCTCTACTGATGAGGGAAGTTATCCCGAAACCCGAGCCATGTCTCGGGCGATATCCAAAAACCCGGGACATGTATCGGGTCTAGAGATCATCAGTTCTACAAGTACCTACATGCACCCACTGGGGTGAACCACTCGAGAACTCCATGTACCAGAGTCCCTAGGGGCGAACCGGAGGAGGGGCTAGCGGTGTGCGCTCCATTGCGATTGCTTATACAAATTGGCTCCCTTGAGCTTTGAGCCGACGGGCTCCTGGACGACGCATCTGCGTGCCGGTTCTGGCATCGAGGCCTTTGACGGTTGTTTGGCAGCCTTTTCTTCCAACCCTAACTATTTTCTCTACTGATGAGGGAAGTTATCCCGAAACCCGAGCCATGTCTCGGGCGATATCCAAAAACCCGGGACATGTATCGGGTCTAGAGATCATCAGTTCTACAAGTACCAACTTGCACCCACTGGGGTGAACCACTCGAGAACTCCATGTACCAGAGTACCTAGGGGCGAACCGGAGGAGGGGCTAGCGGTGTGCGCTCCATTGCGATTGCTTATACAAATTGGCTCCCTTGAGCTTTGAGCCGGCGGGCTCCTGGACGACGCACCTGCGTGCCGGTTCTGGCATCGAGGCCTTTGACGGTTGTTTGACGACCTTTTCTTCCACCCCTAACTATTTACTCTACTGATGAGGGAAGTTATCCCGAAACCCGAGCCATGTCTCGGGCGATATCCAAAAACTCGGGACATGTATCCGGTCTAGAGATCATCAGTTCTACAAGTACCTACTTGCACCCACTGGGGTGAACCACTCGAGAACTCCATGTACCAGAGTCCCTAGGGGCGAACCGGAGGAGGGGCTAGCGGTGTGCGCTCCATTGCGATTGCTTATACAAATTGGCTCCCTTGAGCTTTGAGCCGACGGGCTCCTGGACGACGCACCTGCGTGCCGGTTCTGGCATCGAGGCCTTTGACGGTTGTTTGGCGGCCTTTTCTTCCACCCCTATTTTCTCTACTGATGAGGGAAGTTATCCCGATACCCGAGCCATGTCTCGGGCGATATCCAAAAACCTGGGACATGTATTGGGTCTAGAGATCATCAGTTCTACAAGTACCTACTTGCACCCACTGGGGTGAACCACTCGAGAACTCCATGTACCAGAGTCCCTAGGGGCGAACCGGAGGAGGGGCTAGCGGTGTGCACTCCATTGCGATTGCTTATACAAATTGGCTCCCTTGAGCTTTGAGCCGACGGGCTCCTGGACGACGCACTTGCGTGCCGGTTCTGGCATCGAGGCCTTTGACGGTTGTTTGGCGGCCTTTTCTTCCACCCCTAACTATTTTCTCTACTGATGAGGGAAGTTATCCCGAAACCCGAGCCATGTCTCGGGCGATATCCAAAAACCTGGGACATGTATTGGGTCTAGAGATCATCAGTTCTACAAGTACCTACTTGCACCCACTGGGGTGAACCACTCGAGAACTCCATGTACCAGAGTCCCTAGGGGCGAACCGGAGGAGGGGCTAGCGGTGTGCGCTCCATTGCGATTGCTTATACAAATTGGCTCCCTTGAGCTTTGAGCCGACGGGCTCCTGGACGACGCACCTGCGTGCCGGTTCTGGCATCGAGGCCTTTGACGGTTGTTTGGCGGCCTTTTCTTCCACCCCTAACTATTTTCTCTACTGATGAGGGAAGTTATCCCGAAACCCGAGCCATGTCTCGGGCGATATCCAAAAACCCGGGACATGTATCGGGTCTAGAGATCATCAGTTCTACAAGTACCTACATGCACCCACTGGGGTGAACCACTCGAGAACTCCATGTACCAGAGTCCCTAGGGGCGAACCGGAGGAGGGGCTAGCGGTGTGCGCTCCATTGCGATTGCTTATACAAATTGGCTCCCTTGAGCTTTGAGCCGGCGGGCTCCTGGACGACGCACCTGCGTGCCGGTTCTGGCATCGAGGCCTTTGACGGTTGTTTGACAACCTTTTCTTCCACCCCTAACTATTTACTCTACTGAAGAGGGAAGTTATCCCGAAACCCGAGCCATGTCTCGGGCGATATCCAAAAACCTGGGACATGTATTGGGTCTAGAGATCATCAGTTCTACAAGTACCTACTTGCACCCACTGGGGTGAACCACTCGAGAACTCCATGTACCAGAGTCCCTAGGGGCGAACCGGAGGAGGGGCTAGCGGTGTGCGCTCCATTGCGATTGCTTATACAAATTGGCTCCCTTGAGCTTTGAGCCGACGGGCTCCTGGACGACGCACCTGCATGCCGGTTCTGGCATCGAGGCCTTTGACGGTTGTTTGGCGGCCTTTTCTTCCACCCCTAACTATTTTCTCTACTGATGAGGGAAGTTATCCCGAAACCCGAGCCATGTCTCGGGCGATATCCAAAAACCCGGGACATGTATCGGGTCTAGAGATCATCAGTTCTACAAGTACCTACATGCACCCACTGGGGTGAACCACTCGAGAACTCCATGTACCAGAGTCCCTAGGGGCGAACCGGAGGAGGGGCTAGCGGTGTGCGCTCCATTGCGATTGCTTATACAAATTGGCTCCCTTGAGCTTTGAGCCGACGGGCTCCTGGACGACGCATCTGCGTGCCGGTTCTGGCATCGAGGCCTTTGACGGTTGTTTGGCGGCCTTTTCTTCCAACCCTAACTATTTTCTCTACTGATGAGGGAAGTTATCCCGAAACCCGAGCCATGTCTCGGGCGATATCCAAAAACCCGGGACATGTATCGGGTTTAGAGATCATCAGTTCTACAAGTACCAACTTGCACCCACTGGGGTGAACCACTCGAGAACTCCATGTACCAGAGTCCCTAGGGGCGAACCGGAGGAGGGGCTAGCGGTGTGCGCTCCATTGCGATTGCTTATACAAATTGGCTCCCTTGAGCTTTGAGCCGGCGGGCTCCTGGACGACGCACCTGCGTGCCGGTTCTGGCATCGAGGCCTTTGACGGTTGTTTGACGACCTTTTCTTCCACCCCTAACTATTTACTCTACTGATGAGGGAAGTTATCCCGAAACCCGAGCCATGTCTCGGGCGATATCCAAAAACCCGGGACATGTAACCGGTCTAGAGATCATCAGTTCTACAAGTACCTACTTGCACCCACTGGGGTGAACCACTCGAGAACTCCATGTACCAGAGTCCCTAGGGGTGAACCGGAGGAGGGGCTAGCGGTGTGCGCTCCATTGCGATTGCTTATACAAATTGGCTCCCTTGAGCTTTGAGCCGACGGGCTCCTGGACGACGCACCTGCGTGCCGGTTCTGGCATCGAGGCCTTTGACGGTTGTTTGGCGGCCTTTTCTTCCACCCCTAACTATTTTCTCTACTGATGAGGGAAGTTATCCCGAAACCCGAGCCATGTCTCGGGCGATATCCAAAAACCTGGGACATGTATTGGGTCTAGAGATCATCAGTTCTACAAGTACCTACTTGCACCCACTGGGGTGAACCACTCGAGAACTCCATGTACCAGAGTCCCTAGGGGCGAACCGGAGGAGGGGCTAGCGGTGTGCGCTCCATTGCGATTGCTTATACAAATTGGCTCCCTTGAGCTTTGAGCCGACGGGCTCCTGGACGACGCACCTGCGTGCCGCTTCTGGCATCGAGGCCTTTGACGGTTGTTTGGCGGCCTTTTCTTCCACCCCTAACTATTTTCTCTACTGATGAGGGAAGTTATCCCGAAACCCGAGCCATGTCTCGGGCGATATCCAAAAACCCGGGACATGTATCGGGTCTAGAGATCATTAGTTCTACAAGTACCTACTTGCACCCACTGGGGTGAACCACTCGAGAACTCCATGTACCAGAGTCCCTAGGGGCGAACCGGAGGAGGGGCTAGCGGTGTGCGCTCCATTGCGATTGCTTATACAAATTGGCTCCCTTGAGCTTTGAGCCGGCGGGCTCCTGGACAACGCACCTGCGTGCCGGTTCTGGCATCGAGGCCTTTGACGGTTGTTTGACGACCTTTTCTTCCACCCCTAACTATTTACTCTACTGATAAGGGAAGTTATCCCGAAACCCGAGCCATGTCTCGGGCGATATCAAAAAACCCGGGACATGTATCGGGTCTAGAGATCATCAGTTCTACAAGTACCTACTTGCACCCTCTGGGGTGAACCACTCGAGAACTCCATGTACCAGAGTCCCTAGGGGCGAACCGGAGGAGGGGCTAGCGGTGTGCGCTCCATTGCGATTGCTTATACAAATTGGCTCCCTTGAGCTTTGAGCCGACGGGCTCCTGGACGACGCACCTGCGTGCCGGTTCTGGCATCGAGGCCTTTGACGGTTGTTTGGCGGCCTTTTCTTCCACCCCTAACTATTTCCTCTACTGATGAGGGAAGTTATCCCGAAACCCGAGCCATGTCTCGGGCGATATCCAAAAACCTGGGACATGTATTGGGTCTAGAGATCATCAGTTCTACAAGTACCTACTTGCACCCACTGGGGTGAACCACTCGAGAACTCCATGTACCAGAGTCCCTAGGGGCGAACCGGAGGAGGGGCTAGCGGTGTGCGCTCCATTGCGATTGCTTATACAAATTGGCTCCCTTGAGCTTTGAGCCGACGGGCTCCTGGACGACGCACCTGCGTGCCGGTTCTGGCATCGAGGCCTTTGACGGTTGTTTGGCGGCCTTTTCTTCCACCCCTAACTATTTTCTCTACTGATGAGGGCAGTTATCCCGGAACCCGAGCCATGTCTCGGGCGATATCCAAAAACCCGGGACATGTATCGGGTCTAGAGATCATCAGTTCTACAAGTACCTACTTGCACCCACTGGGGTGAACCACTCGAGAACTCCATGTACCAGAGTCCCTAGGGGCGAACCGGAGGAGGGGCTAGCGGTGTGCGCTCCATTGCTATTGCTTATACAAATTGGCTCCCTTGAGCTTTGAGCCGACGGGCTCCTGGACGACGCACCTGCGTGCCGGTTCTGGCATCGAGGCCTTTGACGGTTGTTTGGCGGCCTTTTCTTCCACCCCTAACTATTTTCTCTACTGATGAGGGAAGTTATCCCGAAACCCGAGCCATGTCTCGGGCGATATCCAAAAACCCGGGACATGTATCGGGTTTAGAGATCATCAGTTCTACAAGTACCTACATGCACCCACTGGGGTGAACCACTCGAGAACTCCATGTACCAGAGTCCCTAGGGGCGAACCGGAGGAGGGGCTAGCGGTGTGCGCTCCATTGCGATTGCTTATACAAATTGGCTCCCTTGAGCTTTGAGCCGACGGGCTCCTGGACGACGCACCTGCGTGCCGGTTCTGGCATCGAGGCCTTTGACGGTTGTTTGGCGGCCTTTTCTTCCAACCCTAACTATTTTCTCTACTGATGAGGGAAGTTATCCCGAAACCCGAGCCATGTCTCGGGCGATATCCAAAAACTCGGGACATGTATCGGGTCTAGAGATCATCAGTTCTACAAGTACCTACTTGCACCCACTGGGGTGAACCACTCGAGAACTCCATGTACCAGAGTCCCTAGGGGCGAACCGGAGGAGGGGCTAGCGGTGTGCGCTCCATTGCGATTGCTTATACAAATTGGCTCCATTGAGCTTTGAGCCGACGGGCTCCTGGACAACGCACCTGCGTGCCGGTTCTGGCATCGAGGCCTTTGACGGTTGTTTGGCGGCCTTTTCTTCCACCCCTAACTATTTTCTCTACTAATGAGGGAAGTTATCCCGAAACCCGAGCCATGTCTCAGGCGATATCCAAAAACCCGGGACATGTATCGGGTTTAGAGATCATCAGTTCTACAAGTACCTACATGCACCCACTGGGGTCAACCACTCGAGAACTCCATGTACCAGAGTCCCTAGGGGCGAACCGGAGGAGGGGCTAGCGGTGTGCGCTCCATTGCGATTGCTTATACAAATTGGCTCCCTTGAGCTTTGAGCCGACGGGCTCCTGGACGACGCACCTGCGTGCCGGTTCTGGCATCGAGGCCTTTGACGGTTGTTTGGCGGCCTTTTCTTCCAACCCTAACTATTTTCTCTACTGATGAGGGAAGTTATCCCGAAACCCGAGCCATGTCTCGGGCGATATCCAAAACCCCGGGACATGTATCGGGTCTAGAGATCATCAGTTCTACAAGTACCTACTTGCACCCACTGGGGTGAACCACTCGAGAACTCCATGTACCAGAGTCCCTAGGGGCGAACCGGAGGAGGGGCTAGCGGTGTGCGCTCCATTGCGATTGCTAATACAAATTGGCTCCCTTGAGCTTTGAGCCGGCGGGCTCCTGGACGACGCACCTGCGTGCCGGTTCTGGCATCGAGGCCTTTGACGGTTGTTTGACGACCTTTTCTTCCACCCCTAACTATTTATCCAACTGATGAGGGAAGTTATCCCGAAACCCGAGCCATGTCTCGGGCGATATCCAAAAACCCGGGACATGTATCGGGTCTAGAGATCATCAGTTCTACAAGTACCTACTTGCACCCTCTGGGGTGAACCACTCGAGAACTCCATGTACCAGAGTCCCTAGGGGCGAACCGGAGGAGGGGCTAGCGGTGTGCGCTCCATTGCGATTGCTTATACAAATTGGCTCCCTTGAGCTTTGAGCCGATGGGCTCCTGGACGACGCACCTGCGTGCCGGTTCTGGCATCGAGGCCTTTGACGGTTGTTTGGCGGCCTTTTCTTCCACCCCTAACTATTTTCTCTACTGATGAGGGAAGTTATCCCGAAACCCGAGCCATGTCTCGGGCGATATCCAAAAACCTGGGACATGTATTGGGTCTAGAGATCATCAGTTCTACAAGTACCTACTTGCACCCACTGGGGTGAACCACTCGAGAACTCCATGTACCAGAGTCCCTAGGGGCGAACCGGAGGAGGGGCTAGCGGTGTGCGCTCCATTGCGATTGCTTATACAAATTGGCTCCCTTGAGCTTTGAGCCGACGGGCTCCTGGACGACGCACCTGCGTGCCGGTTCTGGCATCGAGGCCTTTGACGGTTGTTTGGCGGCCTTTTCTTCCACCCCTAACTATTTTCTCTACTGATGAGGGCAGTTATCCCGGTACCCGAGCCATGTCTCGGGCGATATCCAAAAACCCGGGACATGTATCGGGTCTAGAGATCATCAGTTCTACAAGTACCTACTTGCACCCACTGGGGTGAACCACTCGAGAACTCCATGTACCAGAGTCCCTAGAGGCGAACCGGAGGAGGGGCTAGCGGTGTGCGCTCCATTGCGATTGCTTATACAAATTGGCTCCCTTGAGCTTTGAGCCGACGGGCTCCTGGACAACGCACCTGCGTGCCGGTTCTGGCATCGAGGCCTTTGACGGTTGTTTGGCGGCCTTTTCTTCCACCCCTAACTATTTTCTCCACTGATGAGGGAAGTTATCCCGAAACCCGAGCCATGTCTCAGGCGATATCCAAAAACCCGGGACATGTATCGGGTTTAGAGATCATCAGTTCTACAAGTACCTACATGCACCCACTGGGGTGAACCACTCGAGAACTCCATGTACCAGAGTCCCTAGGGGCGAACCGGAGGAGGGGCTAGCGGTGTGCGCTCCATTGCGATTGCTTATACAAATTGGCTCCCTTGAGCTTTGAGCCGACGGGCTCCTGGACGACGCACCTGCGTGCCGGTTCTGGCATCGAGGCCTTTGACGGTTGTTTGGCGGCCTTTTCTTCCAACCCTAACTATTTTCTCTACTGATGAGGGAAGTTATCCCGAAACCCGAGCCATGTCTCGGGCGATATCCAAAACCCCGGGACATGTATCGGGTCTAGAGATCATCAGTTCTACAAGTACCTACTTGCACCCACTGGGGTGAACCACTCGAGAACTCCATGTACCAGAGTCCCTAGGGGCGAACCGGAGGAGGGGCTAGCGGTGTGCGCTCCATTGCGATTGCTTATACAAATTGGCTCCCTTGAGCTTTGAGCCGGCAGGCTCCTGGACGACGCACCTGCGTGCCGGTTCTGGCATCGAGGCCTTTGACGGTTGTTTGACGACCTTTTCTTCCACCCCTAACTATTTATCCAACTGATGAGGGAAGTTATCCCGAAACCCGAGCCATGTCTCGGGCGATATCCAAAAACCCGGGACATGTATCGGGTCTAGAGATCATCAGTTCTACAAGTACCTACTTGCACCCACTGGGGTGAACCACTCGAGAACTCCATGTACCAGAGTCCCTAGGGGCGAACCCGAGGAGGGGCTAGCGGTGTGCGCTCCATTGCGATTGCTTATACAAATTGGCTCCCTTGAGCTTTGAGCCGACGGGCTGCTGGACGACGCACCTGCGTGCCGGTTCTGGCATCGAGGCCTTTGACGGTTGTTTGGCGGCCTTTTCTTCCACCCCTAACTATTTTCTCTACTGATGAGGGAAGTTATCCCGAAACCCGAGCCATGTCTCGGGCGATATCCAAAAACACGGGACATGTATCGGGTTTAGAGATCATCAGTTCTACAAGTACCTACTTGCACCCACTGGGGTGAACCACTCGAGAACTCCATGTACCAGAGTCCCTAGGGGCGAACCCGAGGAGGGGCTAGCGGTGTGCGCTCCATTGCGATTGCTTATACAAATTGGCTCCCTTGAGCTTTGAGCCGACGGGCTCCTGGACGACGCACCTGCGTGCCGGTTCTGGCATCGAGGCCTTTGACGGTTGTTTGGCGGCCTTTTCTTCCACCCCTAACTATTTTCTCTACTGATGAGGGAAGTTATCCCGAAACCCGAGCCATGTCTGGGGCGATATCCAAAAACCCGGGACATGTATCGGGTCTAGAGATCATCAGTTCTACAAGTACCTACATGCACCCACTGGGGTGAACCACTCGAGAACTCCATGTACCAGAGTCCCTAGGGGCGAACCGGAGGAGGGGCTAGCGGTGTGCGCTCCATTGCGATTGCTTATACAAATTGACTCCCTTGAGCTTTGAGCCGACGGGCTCCTGGACGACGCATCTGCGTGCCGGTTCTGGCATCGAGGCCTTTGACGGTTGTTTGGCAGCCTTTTCTTCCAACCCTAACTATTTTCTCTACTGATGAGGGAAGTTATCCCGAAACCCGAGCCATGTCTCGGGCGATATCCAAAAACCCGGGACATGTATCGGGTCTAGAGATCATCAAATCTACAAGTACCAACTTGCACCCACTGGGGTGAACCACTCGAGAACTCCATGTACCAGAGTCCCTAGGGGCGAACCGGAGGAGGGGCTAGCGGTGTGCGCTCCATTGCGATTGCTTATACAAATTGGCTCCCTTGAGCTTTGAGCTGACGGGCTCCTGGACGACGCACCTGCGTGCCGGTTCTGGCATCGAGGCCTTTGACGGTTGTTTGGCGGCCTTTTCTTCCACCCCTATTTTCTCTACTGATGAGGGAAGTTATCCCGATACCCGAGCCATGTCTCGGGCGATATCCAAAAACCTGGGACATGTATTGGGTCTAGAGATCATCAGTTCTACAAGTACCTACTTGCACCCACTGGGGTGAAACACTCGAGAACTCCATGTACCAGAGTCCCTAGGGGCGAACCGGAGGAGGGGCTAGCGGTGTGCACTCCATTGCGATTGCTTATACAAATTGGCTCCCTTGAGCTTTGAGCCGACGGGCTCCTGGACGACGCACTTGCGTGCCGGTTCTGGCATCGAGGCCTTTGACGGTTGTTTGGCGGCCTTTTCTTCCACCCCTAACTATTTTCTCTACTGATGAGGGAAGTTATCCCGAAACCCGAGCCATGTCTCGGGCGATATCCAAAAACCTGGGACATGTATTGGGTCTAGAGATCATCAGTTCTACAAGTACCTACTTGCACCCACTGGGGTGAACCACTCGAGAACTCCATGTACCAGAGTCCCTAGGGGCGAACCGGAGGAGGGGCTAGCGGTGTGCGCTCCATTGCGATTGCTTATACAAATTGGCTCCCTTGAGCTTTGAGCCGACGGGCTCCTGGACGACGCACCTGCGTGCCGGTTCTGGCATCGAGGCCTTTGACGGTTGTTTGGCGGCCTTTTCTTCCACCCCTAACTATTTTCTCTACTGATGAGGGAAGTTATCCCGAAACCCGAGCCATGTCTCGGGCGATATCCAAAAACCCGGGACATGTATCGGGTCTAGAGATCATCAGTTCTACAAGTACCTACATGCACCCACTGGGGTGAACCACTCGAGAACTCCATGTACCAGAGTCCCTAGGGGCGAACCGGAGGAGGGGCTAGCGGTGTGCGCTCCATTGCGATTGCTTATACAAATTGGCTCCCTTGAGCTTTGAGCCGACGGGCTCCTGGACGACGCATCTGCGTGCCGGTTCTGGCATCGAGGCCTTTGACGGTTGTTTGGCGGCCTTTTCTTCCAACCCTAACTATTTTCTCTACTGATGAGGGAAGTTATCCCGAAACCCGAGCCATGTCTCGGGCGATATCCAAAAACCCGGGACATGTATCGGGTTTAGAGATCATCAGTTCTACAAGTACCAACTTGCACCCACTGGGGTGAACCACTCGAGAACTCCATGTACCAGAGTCCCTAGGGGCGAACCGGAGGAGGGGCTAGCGGTGTGCGCTCCATTGCGATTGCTTATACAAATTGGCTCCCTTGAGCTTTGAGCCGGCGGGCTCCTGGACGACGCACCTGCGTGCCGGTTCTGGCATCGAGGCCTTTGACGGTTGTTTGACGACCTTTTCTTCCACCCCTAACTATTTACTCTACTGATGAGGGAAGTTATCCCGAAACCCGAGCCATGTCTCGGGCGATATCCAAAAACCCGGGACATGTATCGGGTCTAGAGATCATCAGTTCTACAAGTACCTACTTGCACCCACTGGGGTGAACCACTCGAGAACTCCATGTACCAGAGTCCCTAGGGGCGAACCCGAGGAGGGGCTAGCGGTGTGCGCTCCATTGCGATTGCTTATACAAATTGGCTCCCTTGAGCTTTGAGCCGACGGGCTGCTGGACGACGCACCTGCGTGCCGGTTCTGGCATCGAGGCCTTTGACGGTTGTTTGGCGGCCTTTTCTTCCACCCCTAACTATTTTCTCTACTGATGAGGGAAGTTATCCCGAAACCCGAGCCATGTCTCGGGCGATATCCAAAAACCCGGGACATGTATCGGGTTTAGAGATCATCAGTTCTACAAGTACCTACTTGCACCCACTGGGGTGAACCACTCGAGAACTCCATGTACCAGAGTCCCTAGGGGCGAACCCGAGGAGGGGCTAGCGGTGTGCGCTCCATTGCGATTGCTTATACAAATTGGCTCCCTTGAGCTTTGAGCCGACGGGCTCCTGGACGACGCACCTGCGTGCCGGTTCTGGCATCGAGGCCTTTGACGGTTGTTTGGCGGCCTTTTCTTCCACCCCTAACTATTTTCTCTACTGATGAGGGAAGTTATCCCGAAACCCGAGCCATGTCTCGGGCGATATCCAAAAACCCGGGACATGTATCGGGTCTAGAGATCATCAGTTCTACAAGTACCTACATGCACCCACTGGGGTGAACCACTCGAGAACTCCATGTACCAGAGTCCCTAGGGGCGAACCGGAGGAGGGGCTAGCGGTGTGCGCTCCATTGCGATTGCTTATACAAATTGGCTCCCTTGAGCTTTGAGCCGACGGGCTCCTGGACGACGCATCTGCGTGCCGGTTCTGGCATCGAGGCCTTTGACGGTTGTTTGGCAGCCTTTTCTTCCAACCCTAACTATTTTCTCTACTGATGAGGGAAGTTATCCCGAAACCCGAGCCATGTCTCGGGCGATATCCAAAAACCCGGGACATGTATCGGGTCTAGAGATCATCAGTTCTACAAGTACCAACTTGCACCCACTGGGGTGAACCACTCGAGAACTCCATGTACCAGAGTCCCTAGGGGCGAACCGGAGGAGGGGCTAGCGGTGTGCGCTCCATTGCGATTGCTTATACAAATTGGCTCCCTTGAGCTTTGAGCCGGCGGGCTCCTGGACGACGCACCTGCGTGCCGGTTCTGGCATCGAGGCCTTTGACGGTTGTTTGACGACCTTTTCTTCCACCCCTAACTATTTACTCTACTGATGAGGGAAGTTATCCCGAAACCCGAGCCATGTCTCGGGCGATATCCAAAAACCCGGGACATGTATCCGGTCTAGAGATCATCAGTTCTACAAGTACCTACTTGCACCCACTGGGGTGAACCACTCGAGAACTCCATGTACCAGAGTCCCTAGGGGCGAACCGGAGGAGGGGCTAGCGGTGTGCACTCCATTGCGATTGCTTATACAAATTGGCTCCCTTGAGCTTTGAGCCGACGGGCTCCTGGACGACGCACTTGCGTGCCGGTTCTGGCATCGAGGCCTTTGACGGTTGTTTGGCGGCCTTTTCTTCCACCCCTAACTATTTTCTCTACTGATGAGGGAAGTTATCCCGAAACCCGAGCCATGTCTCGGGCGATATCCAAAAACCTGGGACATGTATTGGGTCTAGAGATCATCAGTTCTACAAGTACCTACTTGCACCCACTGGGGTGAACCACTCGAGAACTCCATGTACCAGAGTCCCTAGGGGCGAACCGGAGGAGGGGCTAGCGGTGTGCGCTCCATTGCGATTGCTTATACAAATTGGCTCCCTTGAGCTTTGAGCCGACGGGCTCCTGGACGACGCATCTGCGTGCCGGTTCTGGCATCGAGGCCTTTGACGGTTGTTTGGCGGCCTTTTCTTCCAACCCTAACTATTTTCTCTACTGATGAGGGAAGTTATCCCGAAACCCGAGCCATGTCTCGGGCGATATCCAAATACCCGGGACATGTATCGGGTTTAGAGATCATCAGTTCTACAAGTACCAACTTGCACCCACTGGGGTGAACCACTCGAGAACTCCATGTACCAGAGTCCCTAGGGGCGAACCGGAGGAGGGGCTAGCGGTGTGCGCTCCATTGCGATTGCTTATACAAATTGGCTCCCTTGAGCTTTGAGCCGGCGGGCTCCTGGACGACGCACCTGCGTGCCGGTTCTGGCATCGAGGCCTTTGACGGTTGTTTGACGACCTTTTCTTCCACCCCTAACTATTTACTCTACTGATGAGGGAAGTTATCCCGAAACCCGAGCCATGTCTCGGGCGATATCCAAAAACCCGGGACATGTATCCGGTCTAGAGATCATCAGTTCTACAAGTACCTACTTGCACCCACTGGGGTGAACCACTCGAGAACTCCATGTACCAGAGTCCCTAGGGGCGAACCGGAGGAGGGGCTAGCGGTGTGCGCTCCATTGCGATTGCTTATACAAATTGGCTCCCTTGAGCTTTGAGCCGACGGGCTCCTGGACGACGCACCTGCGTGCCGGTTCTGGCATCGAGGCCTTTGACGGTTGTTTGGCGGCCTTTTCTTCCACCCCTAACTATTTTCTCTACTGATGAGGGAAGTTATCCCGAAACCCGAGCCATGTCTCGGGCGATATCCAAAAACCTGGGACATGTATTGGGTCTAGAGATCATCAGTTCTACAAGTACCTACTTGCACCCACTGGGGTGAACCACTCGAGAACTCCATGTACCAGAGTCCCTAGGGGCGAACCGGAGGAGGGGCTAGCGGTGTGCTCTCCATTGCGATTGCTTATACAAATTGGCTCCCTTGAGCTTTGAGCCGACGGGCTCCTGGACGACGCACCTGCGTGCCGGTTCTGGCATCGAGGCCTTTGACGGTTGTTTGGCGGCCTTTTCTTCCACCCCTAACTATTTTCTCTACTGATGAGGGAAGTTATCCCGAAACCCGAGCCATGTCTCGGGCGATATCCAAAAACCCTGGACATGTATCGGGTCTAGAGATCATTAGTTCTACAAGTACCTACTTGCACCCACTGGGGTGAACCACTCGAGAACTCCATGTACCAGAGTCCCTAGGGGCGAACCGGAGGAAGGGCTAGCGGTGTGCGCTCCATTGCGATTGCTTATACAAATTGGCTCCCTTGAGCTTTGAGCCGGCGGGCTCCTGGACAACGCACCTGCGTGCCGGTTCTGGCATCGAGGCCTTTGACGGTTGTTTGACGACCTTTTCTTCCACCCCTAACTATTTACTCTACTGATGAGGGAAGTTATCCCGAAACCCGAGCCATGTCTCGGGCGATATCCAAAAACCCGGGACATGTATCGGGTCTAGAGATCATCAGTTCTACAAGTACCTACTTGCACCCTCTGGGGTGAACCACTCGAGAACTCCATGTACCAGAGTCCCTAGGGGCGAACCGGAGGAGGGGCTAGCGGTGTGCGCTCCATTGCGATTGCTTATACAAATTGGCTCCCTTGAGCTTTGAGCCGACGGGCTCCTGGACGACGCACCTGCGTGCCGGTTCTGGCATCGAGGCCTTTGACGGTTGTTTGGCGGCCTTTTCTTCCACCCCTAACTATTTTCTCTACTGATGAGGGAAGTTATCCCGAAACCCGAGCCATGTCTCGGGCGATATCCAAAAACCTGGGACATGTATTGGGTCTAGAGATCATCAGTTCTACAAGTACCTACTTTCACCCACTGGGGTGAACCACTCGAGAACTCCATGTACCAGAGTCCCTAGGGGCGAACCGGAGGAGGGGCTAGCGGTGTGCGCTCCATTGCGATTGCTTATACAAATTGGCTCCCTTGAGCTTTGAGCCGACGGGCTCCTGGACGACGCACCTGCGTGCCGGTTCTGGCATCGAGGCATTGACGGTTGTTTGGCGGCCTTTTCTTCCACCCCTAACTATTTTCTCTACTGATGAGGGCAGTTATCCCGGAACCCGAGCCATGTCTCGGGCGATATCCAAAAAGCCGGGACATGTATCGGGTCTAGAGATCATCAGTTCTACAAGTACCTACTTGCACCCACTGGGGTGAACCACTCGAGAACTCCATGTACCAGAGTCCCTGGGGGCGAACCGGAGGAGGGGCTAGCGGTGTGCGCTCCATTGCTATTGCTTATACAAATTGGCTCCCTTGAGCTTTGAGCCGACGGGCTCCTGGACGACGCACCTGCGTGCCGGTTCTGGCATCGAGGCCTTTGACGGTTGTTTGGCGGCCTTTTCTTCCACCCCTAACTATTTTCTCTACTGATGAGGGAAGTTATCCCGAAACCCGAGCCATGTCTCGGGCGATATCCAAAAACCCGGGACATGTATCGGGTTTAGAGATCATCAGTTCTACAAGTACCTACATGCACCCACTGGGGTGAACCACTCGAGAACTCCATGTACCAGAGTCCCTAGGGGCGAACCGGAGGAGGGGCTAGCGGTGTGCGCTCCATTGCGATTGCTTATACAAATTGGCTCCCTTGAGCTTTGAGCCGACGGGCTCCTGGACGACGCACCTGCGTGCCGGTTCTGGCATCGAGGCCTTTGACGGTTGTTTGGCGGCCTTTTCTTCCAACCCTAACTATTTTCTCTACTGATGAGGGAAGTTATCCCGAAACCCGAGCCATGTCTCGGGCGATATCCAAAAACCCGGGACATGTATCGGGTCGAGAGATCATCAGTTCTACAAGTACCTACTTGCACCCACTGGGGTGAACCACTCGAGAACTCCATGTACCAGAGTCCCTAGGGGCGAACCGGAGGAGGGGCTAGCGGTGTGCGCTCCATTGCGATTGCTTATACAAATTGGCTCCCTTGAGCTTTGAGCCGGCGGGCTCCTGGACGACGCACCTGCGTGCCGGTTCTGGCATCGAGGCCTTTGACGGTTGTTTGACGACCTTTTCTTCCACCCCTAACTATTTACTCTACTGATGAGGGAAGTTATCCCGAAACCCGAGCCATGTCTCGGGCGATATCCAAAAAACCCGGGACATGTATCGGGTCTAGAGATCATCAGTTCTACAAGTACCTACTTGCACCCTCTGGGGTGAACCACTCGAGAACTCCATGTACCAGAGTCCCTAGGGGCGAACCGGAGGAGGGGCTAGCGGTGTGCGCTCCATTGCGATTGCTTATACAAATTGGCTCCCTTGAGCTTTGAGCTGGCGGGCTCCTGGACGACGCACCTGCGTGCCGGTTCTGGCATCGAGGCCTTTGACGGTTGTTTGGCGGCCTTTTCTTCCACCCCTAACTATTTTCTCTACTGATGAGGGAAGTTATCCCGAAACCCGAGCCATGTCTCGGGCGATATCCAAAAACCTGGGACATGTATTGGGTCTAGAGATCATCAGTTCTACAAGTACCTACTTGCACCCACTGGGGTGAACCACTCGAGAACTCCATGTACCAGATTCCCTAGGGGCGAACCGGAGGAGGGGCTAGCGGTGTGCGCTCCATTGCGATTGCTTATACAAATTGGCTCCCTTGAGCTTTGAGCCGACGGGCTCCTGGACGACGCACCTGCGTGCCGGTTCTGGCATCGAGGCCTTTGACGGTTGTTTGGCGGCCTTTTCTTCCACCCCTAACTATTTTCTCTACTGATGAGGGAAGTTATCCCGAAACCCGAGCCATGTCTGGGGCGATATCCAAAAACCCGGGACATGTATCGGGTCTAGAGATCATCAGTTCTACAAGTACCTACATGCACCCACTGGGGTGAACCACTCGAGAACTCCATGTACCAGAGTCCCTAGGGGCGAACCGGAGGAGGGGCTAGCGGTGTGCGCTCCATTGCGATTGCTTATACAAATTGGCTCCCTTGAGCTTTGAGCCGACGGGCTCCTGGACGACGCATCTGCGTGCCGGTTCTGGCATCGAGGCCTTTGACGGTTGTTTGGCAGCCTTTTCTTCCAACCCTAACTATTTTCTCTACTGATGAGGGAAGTTATCCCGAAACCCGAGCCATGTCTCGGGCGATATCCAAAAACCCGGGACATGTATCGGGTCTAGAGATCATCAGTTCTACAAGTACCAACTTGCACCCACTGGGGTGAACCACTCGAGAACTCCATGTACCAGAGTCCCTAGGGGCGAACCGGAGGAGGGGCTAGCGGTGTGCGCTCCATTGCGATTGCTTATACAAATTGGCTCCCTTGAGCTTTGAGCCGACGGGCTCCTGGACGACGCACCTGCGTGCCGGTTCTGGCATCGAGGCCTTTGACGGTTGTTTGGCGGCCTTTTCTTCCACCCCTATTTTCTCTACTGATGAGGGAAGTTATCCCGATACCCGAGCCATGTCTCGGGCGATATCCAAAAACCTGGGACATGTATTGGGTCTAGAGATCATCAGTTCTACAAGTACCTACTTGCACCCACTGGGGTGAACCACTCGAGAACTCCATGTACCAGAGTCCCTAGGGGCGAACCGGAGGAGGGGCTAGCGGTGTGCACTCCATTGCGATTGCTTATACAAATTGGCTCCCTTGAGCTTTGAGCCGACGGGCTCCTGGACGACGCACTTGCGTGCCGGTTCTGGCATCGAGGCCTTTGACGGTTGTTTGGCGGCCTTTTCTTCCACCCCTAACTATTTTCTCTACTGATGAGGGAAGTTATCCCGAAACCCGAGCCATGTCTCGGGCGATATCCAAAAACCTGGGACATGTATTGGGTCTAGAGATCATCAGTTCTACAAGTACCTACTTGCACCCACTGGGGTGAACCACTCGAGAACTCCATGTACCAGAGTCCCTAGGGGCGAACCGGAGGAGGGGCTAGCGGTGTGCGCTCCATTGCGATTGCTTATACAAATTGGCTCCCTTGAGCTTTGAGCCGACGGGCTCCTGGACGACGCACCTGCGTGCCGGTTCTGGCATCGAGGCCTTTGACGGTTGTTTGGCGGCCTTTTCTTCCACCCCTAACTATTTTATCTACTGATGAGGGAAGTTATCCCGAAACCCGAGCCATGTCTCGGGCGATATCCAAAAACCCGGGACATGTATCGGGTCTAGAGATCATCAGTTCTACAAGTACCTACATGCACCCACTGGGGTGAACCACTCGAGAACTCCATGTACCAGAGTCCCTAGGGGCGAACCGGAGGAGGGGCTAGCGGTGTGCGCTCCATTGCGATTGCTTATACAAATTGGCTCCCTTGAGCTTTGAGCCGACGGGCTCCTGGACGACGCATCTGCGTGCCGGTTCTGGCATCGAGGCCTTTGACGGTTGTTTGGCGGCCTTTTCTTCCAACCCTAACTATTTTCTCTACTGATGAGGGAAGTTATCCCGAAACCCGAGCCATGTCTCGGGCGATATCCAAAAACCCGGGACATGTATCGGGTTTAGAGATCATCAGTTCTACAAGTACCAACTTGCACCCACTGGGGTGAACCACTCGAGAACTCCATGTACCAGAGTCCCTAGGGGCGAACCGGAGGAGGGGCTAGCGGTGTGCGCTCCATTGCGATTGCTTATACAAATTGGCTCCCTTGAGCTTTGAGCCGGCGGGCTCCTGGACGACGCACCTGCGTGCCGGTTCTGGCATCGAGGCCTTTGACGGTTGTTTGACGACCTTTTCTTCCACCCCTAACTATTTACTCTACTGATGAGGGAAGTTATCCCGAAACCCGAGCCATGTCTCGGGCGATATCCAAAAACCCGGGACATGTATCCGGTCTAGAGATCATCAGTTCTACAAGTACCTACTTGCACCCACTGGGGTGAACCACTCGAGAACTCCATGTACCAGAGTCCCTAGGGGCGAACCGGAGGAGGGGCTAGCGGTGTGCGCTCCATTGCGATTGCTTATACAAATTGGCTCCCTTGAGCTTTGAGCCGACGGGCTCCTGGACGACGCACCTGCGTGCCGGTTCTGGCATCGAGGCCTTTGACGGTTGTTTGGCGGCCTTTTCTTCCACCCCTAACTATTTTCTCTACTGATGAGGGAAGTTATCCCGAAACCCGAGCCATGTCTCGGGCGATATCCAAAAACCCGGGACATGTATCGGGTCTAGAGATCATCAGTTCTACAAGTACCTACATGCACCCACTGGGGTGAACCACTCGAGAACTCCATGTACCAGAGTCCCTAGGGGCGAACCGGAGGAGGGGCTAGCGGTGTGCGCTCCATTGCGATTGCTTATACAAATTGGCTCCCTTGAGCTTTGAGCCGACGGGCTCCTGGACGACGCATCTGCGTGCCGGTTCTGGCATCGAGGCCTTTGACGGTTGTTTGGCGGCCTTTTCTTCCAACCCTAACTATTTTCTCTACTGATGAGGGAAGTTATCCCGAAACCCGAGCCATGTCTCGGGCGATATCCAAAAACCCGGGACATGTATCGGGTTTAGAGATCATCAGTTCTACAAGTACCAACTTGCACCCACTGGGGTGAACCACTCGAGAACTCCATGTACCAGAGTCCCTAGGGGCGAACCGGAGGAGGGGCTAGCGGTGTGCGCTCCATTGCGATTGCTTATACAAATTGGCTCCCTTGAGCTTTGAGCCGGCGGGCTCCTGGACGACGCACCTGCGTGCCGGTTCTGGCATCGAGGCCTTTGACGGTTGTTTGACGACCTTTTCTTCCACCCCTAACTATTTACTCTACTGATGAGGGAAGTTATCCCGAAACCCGAGCCATGTCTCGGGCGATATCCAAAAACCCGGGACATGTATCGGGTCTAGAGATCATCAGTTCTACAAGTACCTACTTGCACCCACTGGGGTGAACCACTCGAGAACTCCATGTACCAGAGTCCCTAGGGGCGAACCCGAGGAGGGGCTAGCGGTGTGCGCTCCATTGCGATTGCTTATACAAATTGGCTCCCTTGAGCTTTGAGCCGACGGGCTGCTGGACGACGCACCTGCGTGCCGGTTCTGGCATCGAGGCCTTTGACGGTTGTTTGGCGGCCTTTTCTTCCACCCCTAACTATTTTCTCTACTGATGAGGGAAGTTATCCCGAAACCCGAGCCATGTCTCGGGCGATATCCAAAAACCCGGGACATGTATCGGGTTTAGAGATCATCAGTTCTACAAGTACCTACTTGCACCCACTGGGGTGAACCACTCGAGAACTCCATGTACCAGAGTCCCTAGGGGCGAACCCGAGGAGGGGCTAGCGGTGTGCGCTCCATTGCGATTGCTTATACAAATTGGCTCCCTGGAGCTTTGAGCCGACGGGCTCCTGGACGACGCACCTGCGTGCCGGTTCTGGCATCGAGGCCTTTGACGGTTGTTTGGCGGCCTTTTCTTCCACCCCTAACTATTTTCTCTACTGATGAGGGAAGTTATCCCGAAACCCGAGCCATGTCTCGGGCGATATCCAAAAACCCGGGACATGTATCGGGTCTAGAGATCATCAGTTCTACAAGTACCTACATGCACCCACTGGGGTGAACCACTCGAGAACTCCATGTACCAGAGTCCCTAGGGGCGAACCGGAGGAGGGGCTAGCGGTGTGCGCTCCATTGCGATTGCTTATACAAATTGGCTCCCTTGAGCTTTGAGCCGACGGGCTCCTGGACGACGCATCTGCGTGCCGGTTCTGGCATCGAGGCCTTTGACGGTTGTTTGGCAGCCTTTTCTTCCAACCCTAACTATTTTCTCTACTGATGAGGGAAGTTATCCCGAAACCCGAGCCATGTCTCGGGCGATATCCAAAAACCCGGGACATGTATCGGGTCTAGAGATCATCAGTTCTACAAGTACCAACTTGCACCCACTGGGGTGAACCACTCGAGAACTCCATGTACCAGAGTCCCTAGGGGCGAACCGGAGGAGGGGCTAGCGGTGTGCGCTCCATTGCGATTGCTTATACAAATTGGCTCCCTTGAGCTTTGAGCCGGCGGGCTCCTGGACGACGCACCTGCGTGCCGGTTCTGGCATCGAGGCCTTTGACGGTTGTTTGACGACCTTTTCTTCCACCCCTAACTATTTACTCTACTGATGAGGGAAGTTATCCCGAAACCCGAGCCATGTCTCGGGCGATATCCAAAAACCCGGGACATGTATCCGGTCTAGAGATCATCAGTTCTACAAGTACCTACTTGCACCCACTGGGGTGAACCACTCGAGAACTCCATGTACCAGAGTCCCTAGGGGCGAACCGGAGGAGGGGCTAGCGGTGTGCACTCCATTGCGATTGCTTATACAAATTGGCTCCCTTGAGCTTTGAGCCGACGGGCTCCTGGACGACGGACTTGCGTGCCGGTTCTGGCATCGAGGCCTTTGACGGTGGTTTGGCGGCCTTTTCTTCCACCCCTAACTATTTTCTCTACTGATGAGGGAAGTTATCCCGAAACCCGAGCCATGTCTCGGGCGATATCCAAAAACCTGGGACATGTATTGGGTCTAGAGATCATCAGTTCTACAAGTACCTACTTGCACCCACTGGGGTGAACCACTCGAGAACTCCATGTACCAGAGTCCCTAGGGGCGAACCGGAGGAGGGGCTAGCGGTGTGCGCTCCATTGCGATTGCTTATACAAATTGGCTCCCTTGAGCTTTGAGCCGACGGGCTCCTGGACGACGCATCTGCGTGCCGGTTCTGGCATCGAGGCCTTTGACGGTTGTTTGGCGGCCTTTTCTTCCAACCCTAACTATTTTCTCTACTGATGAGGGAAGTTATCCCGAAACCCGAGCCATGTCTCGGGCGATATCCAAAAACCCGGGACATGTATCGGGTTTAGAGATCATCAGTTCTACAAGTACCAACTTGCACCCACTGGGGTGAACCACTCGAGAACTCCATGTACCAGAGTCCCTAGGGGCGAACCGGAGGAGGGGCTAGCGGTGTGCGCTCCATTGCGATTGCTTATACAAATTGGCTCCCTTGAGCTTTGAGCCGGCGGGCTCCTGGACGACGCACCTGCGTTCCGGTTCTGGCATCGAGGCCTTTGACGGTTGTTTGACGACCTTTTCTTCCACCCCTAACTATTTACTCTACTGATGAGGGAAGTTATCCCGAAACCCGAGCCATGTCTCGGGCGATATCCAAAAACCCGGGACATGTATCCGGTCTAGAGATCATCAGTTCTACAAGTACCTACTTGCACCCACTGGGGTGAACCACTCGAGAACTCCATGTACCAGAGTCCCTAGGGGCGAACCGGAGGAGGGGCTAGCGGTGTGCGCTCCATTGCGATTGCTTATACAAATTGGCTCCCTTGAGCTTTGAGCCGACGGGCTCCTGGACGACGCACCTGCGTGCCGGTTCTGGCATCGAGGCCTTTGACGGTTGTTTGGCGGCCTTTTCTTCCACCCCTAACTATTTTCTCTACTGATGAGGGAAGTTATCCCGAAACCCGAGCCATGTCTCGGGCGATATCCAAAAACCTGGGACATGTATTGGGTCTAGAGATCATCAGTTCTACAAGTACCTACTTGCACCCACTGGGGTGAACCACTCGAGAACTCCATGTACCAGAGTCCCTAGGGGCGAACCGGAGGAGGGGCTAGCGGTGTGCTCTCCATTGCGATTGCTTATACAAATTGGCTCCCTTGAGCTTTGAGCCGACGGGCTCCTGGACGACGCACCTGCGTGCCGGTTCTGGCATCGAGGCCTTTGACGGTTGTTTGGCGGCCTTTTCTTCCACCCCTAACTATTTTCTCTACTGATGAGGGAAGTTATCCCGAAACCCGAGCCATGTCTCGGGCGATATCCAAAAACCCTGGACATGTATCGGGTCTAGAGATCATTAGTTCTACAAGTACCTACTTGCACCCACTGGGGTGAACCACTCGAGAACTCCATGTACCAGAGTCCCTAGGGGCGAACCGGAGGAAGGGCTAGCGGTGTGCGCTCCATTGCGATTGCTTATACAAATTGGCTCCCTTGAGCTTTGAGCCGGCGGGCTCCTGGACAACGCACCTGCGTGCCGGTTCTGGCATCGAGGCCTTTGACGGTTGTTTGACGACCTTTTCTTCCACCCCTAACTATTTACTCTACTGATGAGGGAAGTTATCCCGAAACCCGAGCCATGTCTCGGGCGATATCCAAAAACCCGGGACATGTATCGGGTCTAGAGATCATCAGTTCTACAAGTACCTACTTGCACCCTCTGGGGTGAACCACTCGAGAACTCCATGTACCAGAGTCCCTAGGGGCGAACCGGAGGAGGGGCTAGCGGTGTGCGCTCCATTGCGATTGCTTATACAAATTGGCTCCCTTGAGCTTTGAGCCGACGGGCTCGTGGACGACGCACCTGCGTGCCGGTTCTGGCATCGAGGCCTTTGACGGTTGTTTGGCGGCCTTTTCTTCCACCCCTAACTATTTTCTCTACTGATGAGGGAAGTTATCCCGAAACCCGAGCCATGTCTCGGGCGATATCCAAAAACCTGGGACATGTATTGGGTCTAGAGATCATCAGTTCTACAAGTACCTACTTGCACCCACTGGGGTGAACCACTCGAGAACTCCATGTACCAGAGTCCCTAGGGGCGAACCGGAGGAGGGGCTAGCGGTGTGCGCTCCATTGCGATTGCTTATACAAATTGGCTCCCTTGAGCTTTGAGCCGACGGGCTCCTGGACGACGCACCTGCGTGCCGGTTCTGGCATCGAGGCATTGACGGTTGTTTGGCGGCCTTTTCTTCCACCCCTAACTATTTTCTCTACTGATGAGGGCAGTTATCCCGGAACCCGAGCCATGTCTCGGGCGATATCCAAAAACCCGGGACATGTATCGGGTCTAGAGATCATCAGTTCTACAAGTACCTACTTGCACCCACTGGGGTGAACCACTCGAGAACTCCATGTACCAGAGTCCCTAGGGGCGAACCGGAGGAGGGGCTAGCGGTGTGCGCTCCATTGCTATTGCTTATACAAATTGGCTCCCTTGAGCTTTGAGCCGACGGGCTCCTGGACGACGCACCTGCGTGCCGGTTCTGGCATCGAGGCCTTTGACGGTTGTTTGGCGGCCTTTTCTTCCACCCCTAACTATTTTCTCTACTGATGAGGGAAGTTATCCCGAAACCCGAGCCATGTCTCGGGCGATATCCAAAAACCCGGGACATGTATCGGGTTTAGAGATCATCAGTTCTACAAGTACCTACATGCACCCACTGGGGTGAACCACTCGAGAACTCCATGTACCAGAGTCCCTAGGGGCGAACCGGAGGAGGGGCTAGCGGTGTGCGCTCCATTGCGATTGCTTATACAAATTGGCTCCCTTGAGCTTTGAGCCGACGGGCTCCTGGACGACGCACCTGCGTGCCGGTTCTGGCATCGAGGCCTTTGACGGTTGTTTGGCGGCCTTTTCTTCCAACCCTAACTATTTTCTCTACTGATGAGGGAAGTTATCCCGAAACCCGAGCCATGTCTCGGGCGATATCCAAAAACCCGGGACATGTATCGGGTCGAGAGATCATCAGTTCTACAAGTACCTACTTGCACCCACTGGGGTGAACCACTCGAGAACTCCATGTACCAGAGTCCCTAGGGGCGAACCGGAGGAGGGGCTAGCGGTGTGCGCTCCATTGCGATTGCTTATACAAATTGGCTCCCTTGAGCTTTGAGCTGGCGGGCTCCTGGACGACGCACCTGCGTGCCGGTTCTGGCATCGAGGCCTTTGACGGTTGTTTGGCGGCCTTTTCTTCCACCCCTAACTATTTTCTCTACTGATGAGGGAAGTTATCCCGAAACCCGAGCCATGTCTCGGGCGATATCCAAAAACCTGGGACATGTATTGGGTCTAGAGATCATCAGTTCTACAAGTACCTACTTGCACCCACTGGGGTGAACCACTCGAGAACTCCATGTACCAGATTCCCTAGGGGCGAACCGGAGGAGGGGCTAGCGGTGTGCGCTCCATTGCGATTGCTTATACAAATTGGCTCCCTTGAGCTTTGAGCCGACGGGCTCCTGGACGACGCACCTGCGTGCCGGTTCTGGCATCGAGGCCTTTGACGGTTGTTTGGCGGCCTTTTCTTCCACCCCTAACTATTTTCTCTACTGATGAGGGAAGTTATCCCGAAACCCGAGCCATGTCTGGGGCGATATCCAAAAACCCGGGACATGTATCGGGTCTAGAGATCATCAGTTCTACAAGTACCTACTTGCACCCTCTGGGGTGAACCACTCGAGAACTCCATGTACCAGAGTCCCTAGGGGCGAACCGGAGGAGGGGCTAGCGGTGTGCGCTCCATTGCGATTGCTTATACAAATTGGCTCCCTTGAGCTTTGAGCTGGCGGGCTCCTGGACGACGCACCTGCGTGCCGGTTCTGGCATCGAGGCCTTTGACGGTTGTTTGGCGGCCTTTTCTTCCACCCCTAACTATTTTCTCTACTGATGAGGGAAGTTATCCCGAAACCCGAGCCATGTCTCGGGCGATATCCAAAAACCTGGGACATGTATTGGGTCTAGAGATCATCAGTTCTACAAGTACCTACTTGCACCCACTGGGGTGAACCACTCGAGAACTCCATGTACCAGATTCCCTAGGGGCGAACCGGAGGAGGGGCTAGCGGTGTGCGCTCCATTGCGATTGCTTATACAAATTGGCTCCCTTGAGCTTTGAGCCGACGGGCTCCTGGACGACGCACCTGCGTGCCGGTTCTGGCATCGAGGCCTTTGACGGTTGTTTGGCGGCCTTTTCTTCCACCCCTAACTATTTTCTCTACTGATGAGGGAAGTTATCCCGAAACCCGAGCCATGTCTGGGGCGATATCCAAAAACCCGGGACATGTATCGGGTCTAGAGATCATCAGTTCTACAAGTACCTACATGCACCCACTGGGGTGAACCACTCGAGAACTCCATGTACCAGAGTCCCTAGGGGCGAACCGGAGGAGGGGCTAGCGGTGTGCGCTCCATTGCGATTGCTTATACAAATTGGCTCCCTTGAGCTTTGAGCCGACGGGCTCCTGGACGACGCATCTGCGTGCCGGTTCTGGCATCGAGGCCTTTGACGGTTGTTTGGCAGCCTTTTCTTCCAACCCTAACTATTTTCTCTACTGATGAGGGAAGTTATCCCGAAACCCGAGCCATGTCTCGGGCGATATCCAAAAACCCGGGACATGTATCGGGTCTAGAGATCATCAGTTCTACAAGTACCAACTTGCACCCACTGGGGTGAACCACTCGAGAACTCCATGTACCAGAGTCCCTAGGGGCGAACCGGAGGAGGGGCTAGCCGTGTGCGCTCCATTGCGATTGCTTATACAAATTGGCTCCCTTGAGCTTTGAGCCGACGGGCTCCTGGACGACGCACCTGCGTGCCGGTTCTGGCATCGAGGCCTTTGACGGTTGTTTGGCGGCCTTTTCTTCCACCCCTATTTTCTCTACTGATGAGGGAAGTTATCCCGATACCTGAGCCATGTCTCGGGCGATATCCAAAAACCTGGGACATGTATTGGGTTTAGAGATCATCAGTTCTACAAGTACCTACTTGCACCCACTGGGGTGAACCACTCGAGAACTCCATGTACCAGAGTCCCTAGGGGCGAACCGGAGGAGGGGCTAGCGGTGTGCACTCCATTGCGATTGCTTATACAAATTGGCTCCCTTGAGCTTTGAGCCGACGGGCTCCTGGACGACGCACTTGCGTGCCGGTTCTGGCATCGAGGCCTTTGACGGTTGTTTGGCGGCCTTTTCTTCCACCCCTAACTATTTTCTCTACTGATGAGGGAAGTTATCCCGAAACCCGAGCCATGTCTCGGGCGATATCCAAAAACCTGGGACATGTATTGGGTCTAGAGATCATCAGTTCTACAAGTACCTACTTGCACCCACTGGGGTGAACCACTCGAGAACTCCATGTACCAGAGTCCCTAGGGGCGAACCGGAGGAGGGGCTAGCGGTGTGCGCTCCATTGCGATTGCTTATACAAATTGGCTCCCTTGAGCTTTGAGCCGACGGGCTCCTGGACGACGCACCTGCGTGCCGGTTCTGGCATCGAGGCCTTTGACGGTTGTTTGGCGGCCTTTTCTTCCACCCCTAACTATTTTCTCTACTGATGAGGGAAGTTATCCCGAAACCCGAGCCATGTCTCGGGCGATATCCAAAAACCCGGGACATGTATCGGGTCTAGAGATCATCAGTTCTACAAGTACCTACATGCACCCACTGGGGTGAACCACTCGAGAACTCCATGTACCAGAGTCCCTAGGGGCGAACCGGAGGAGGGGCTAGCGGTGTGCGCTCCATTGCGATTGCTTATACAAATTGGCTCCCTTGAGCTTTGAGCCGACGGGCTCCTGGACGACGCATCTGCGTGCCGGTTCTGGCATCGAGGCCTTTGACGGTTGTTTGGCGGCCTTTTCTTCCAACCCTAACTATTTTCTCTACTGATGAGGGAAGTTATCCCGAAACCCGAGCCATGTCTCGGGCGATATCCAAAAACCCGGGACATGTATCGGGTTTAGAGATCATCAGTTCTACAAGTACCAACTTGCACCCACTGGGGTGAACCACTCGAGAACTCCATGTACCAGAGTCCCTAGGGGCGAACCGGAGGAGGGGCTAGCGGTGTGCGCTCCATTGCGATTGCTTATACAAATTGGCTCCCTTGAGCTTTGAGCCGGCGGGCTCCTGGACGACGCACCTGCGTGCCGGTTCTGGCATCGAGGCCTTTGACGGTTGTTTGACGACCTTTTCTTCCACCCCTAACTATTTACTCTACTGATGAGGGAAGTTATCCCGAAACCCGAGCCATGTCTCGGGCGATATCCAAAAACCCGGGACATGTATCGGGTCTAGAGATCATCAGTTCTACAAGTACCTACTTGCACCCACTGGGGTGAACCACTCGAGAACTCCATGTACCAGAGTCCCTAGGGGCGAACCCGAGGAGGGGCTAGCGGTGTGCGCTCCATTGCGATTGCTTATACAAATTGGCTCCCTTGAGCTTTGAGCCGACGGGCTGCTGGACGACGCACCTGCGTGCCGGTTCTGGCATCGAGGCCTTTGACGGTTGTTTGGCGGCCTTTTCTTCCACCCCTAACTATTTTCTCTACTGATGAGGGAAGTTATCCCGAAACCCGAGCCATGTCTCGGGCGATATCCAAAAACCCGGGACATGTATCGGGTTTAGAGATCATCAGTTCTACAAGTACCTACTTGCACCCACTGGGGTGAACCACTCGAGAACTCCATGTACCAGAGTCCCTAGGGGCGAACCCGAGGAGGGGCTAGCGGTGTGCGCTCCATTGCGATTGCTTATACAAATTGGCTCCCTTGAGCTTTGAGCCGACGGGCTCCTGGACGACGCACCTGCGTGCCGGTTCTGGCATCGAGGCCTTTGACGGTTGTTTGGCGGCCTTTTCTTCCACCCCTAACTATTTTCTCTACTGATGAGGGAAGTTATCCCGAAACCCGAGCCATGTCTCGGGCGATATCCAAAAACCCGGGACATGTATCGGGTCTAGAGATCATCAGTTCTACAAGTACCTACATGCACCCACTGGGGTGAACCACTCGAGAACTCCATGTACCAGAGTCCCTAGGGGCGAACCGGAGGAGGGGTTAGCGGTGTGCGCTCCATTGCGATTGCTTATACAAATTGGCTCCCTTGAGCTTTGAGCCGACGGGCTCCTGGACGACGCATCTGCGTGCCGGTTCTGGCATCGAGGCCTTTGACGGTTGTTTGGCAGCCTTTTCTTCCAACCCTAACTATTTTCTCTACTGATGAGGGAAGTTATCCCGAAACCCGAGCCATGTCTCGGGCGATATCCAAAAACCCGGGACATGTATCGGGTCTAGAGATCATCAGTTCTACAAGTACCAACTTGCACCCACTGGGGTGAACCACTCGAGAACTCCATGTACCAGAGTCCCTAGGGGCGAACCGGAGGAGGGGCTAGCGGTGTGCGCTCCATTGCGATTGCTTATACAAATTGGCTCCCTTGAGCTTTGAGCCGGCGGGCTCCTGGACGACGCACCTGCGTGCCGGTTCTGGCATCGAGGCCTTTGACGGTTGTTTGACGACCTTTTCTTCCACCCCTAACTATTTACTCTACTGATGAGGGAAGTTATCCCGAAACCCGAGCCATGTCTCGGGCGATATCCAAAAACCCGGGACATGTATCCGGTCTAGAGATCATCAGTTCTACAAGTACCTACTTGCACCCACTGGGGTGAACCACTCGAGAACTCCATGTACCAGAGTCCCTAGGGGCGAACCGGAGGAGGGGCTAGCGGTGTGCGCTCCATTGCGATTGCTTATACAAATTGGCTCCCTTGAGCTTTGAGCCGACGGGCTCCTGGACGACGCACCTGCGTGCCGGTTCTGGCATCGAGGCCTTTGACGGTTGTTTGGCGGCCTTTTCTTCCACCCCTATTTTCTCTACTGATGAGGGAAGTTATCCCGATACCCGAGCCATGTCTCGGGCGATATCCAAAAACCTGGGACATGTATTGGGTCTAGAGATCATCAGTTCTACAAGTACCTACTTGCACCCACTGGGGTGAACCACTCGAGAACTCCATGTACCAGAGTCCCTAGGGGCGAACCGGAGGAGGGGCTAGCGGTGTGCACTCCATTGCGATTGCTTATACAAATTGGCTCCCTTGAGCTTTGAGCCGACGGGCTCCTGGACGACGCACTTGCGTGCCGGTTCTGGCATCGAGGCCTTTGACGGTTGTTTGGCGGCCTTTTCTTCCACCCCTAACTATTTTCTCTACTGATGAGGGAAGTTATCCCGAAACCCGAGCCATGTCTCGGGCGATATCCAAAAACCTGGGACATGTATTGGGTCTAGAGATCATCAGTTCTACAAGTACCTACTTGCACCCACTGGGGTGAACCACTCGAGAACTCCATGTACCAGAGTCCCTAGGGGCGAACCGGAGGAGGGGCTAGCGGTGTGCGCTCCATTGCGATTGCTTATACAAATTGGCTCCCTTGAGCTTTGAGCCGACGGGCTCCTGGACGACGCACCTGCGTGCCGGTTCTGGCATCGAGGCCTTTGACGGTTGTTTGGCGGCCTTTTCTTCCACCCCTAACTATTTTCTCTACTGATGAGGGAAGTTATCCCGAAACCCGAGCCATGTCTCGGGCGATATCCAAAAACCCGGGACATGTATCGGGTCTAGAGATCATCAGTTCTACAAGTACCTACATGCACCCACTGGGGTGAACCACTCGAGAACTCCATGTACCAGAGTCCCTAGGGGCGAACCGGAGGAGGGGCTAGCGGTGTGCGCTCCATTGCGATTGCTTATACAAATTGGCTCCCTTGAGCTTTGAGCCGACGGGCTCCTGGACGACGCATCTGCGTGCCGGTTCTGGCATCGAGGCCTTTGACGGTTGTTTGGCGGCCTTTTCTTCCAACCCTAACTATTTTCTCTACTGATGAGGGAAGTTATCCCGAAACCCAAGCCATGTCTCGGGCGATATCCAAAAACCCGGGACATGTATCGGGTTTAGAGATCATCAGTTCTACAAGTACCAACTTGCACCCACTGGGGTGAATCACTCGAGAACTCCATGTACCAGAGTCCCTAGGGGCGAACCGGAGGAGGGGCTAGCGGTGTGCGCTCCATTGCGATTGCTTATACAAATTGGCTCCCTTGAGCTTTGAGCCGGCGGGCTCCTGGACGACGCACCTGCGTGCCGGTTCTGGCATCGAGGCCTTTGACGGTTGTTTGACAACTTTTCTTCCACCCCTAACTATTTACTCTACTGATGAGGGAAGTTATCCCGAAACCCGAGCCATGTCTCGGGCGATATCCAAAAACCCGGGACATGTATCCGGTCTAGAGATCATCAGTTCTACAAGTACCTACTTGCACCCACTGGGGTGAACCACTCGAGAACTCCATGTACCAGAGTCCCTAGGGGCGAACCGGAGGAGGGGCTAGCGGTGTGCGCTCCATTGCGATTGCTTATACAAATTGGCTCCCTTGAGCTTTGAGCCGACGGGCTCCTGGACGACGCACCTGCGTGCCGGTTCTGGCATCGAGGCCTTTGACGGTTGTTTGGCGGCCTTTTCTTCCACCCCTAACTATTTTCTCTACTGATGAGGGAAGTTATCCCGAAACCCGAGCCATGTCTCGGGCGATATCCAAAAACCCTGGACATGTATCGGGTCTAGAGATCATTAGTTCTACAAGTATCTACTTGCACCCACTGGGGTGAACCACTCGAGAACTCCATGTACCAGAGTCCCTAGGGGCGAACCGGAGGAAGGGCTAGCGGTGTGCGCTCCATTGCGATTGCTTATACAAATTGGCTCCCTTGAGCTTTGAGCCGGCGGGCTCCTGGACAACGCACCTGCGTGCCGGTTCTGGCATCGAGGCCTTTGACGGTTGTTTGACGACCTTTTCTTCCACCCCTAACTATTTACTCTACTGATGAGGGAAGTTATCCCGAAACCCGAGCCATGTCTCGGGCGATATCCAAAAACCCGGGACATGTATCGGGTCTAGAGATCATCAGTTCTACAAGTACCTACTTGCACCCTCTGGGGTGAACCACTCGAGAACTCCATGTACCAGAGTCCCTAGGGGCGAACCGGAGGAGGGGCTAGCGGTGTGCGCTCCATTGCGATTGCTTATACAAATTGGCTCCCTTGAGCTTTGAGCCGACGGGCTCCTGGACGACGCACCTGCGTGCCGGTTCTGGCATCGAGGCCTTTGACGGTTGTTTGGCGGCCTTTTCTTCCACCCCTAACTATTTTCTCTACTGATGAGGGAAGTTATCCCGAAACCCGAGCCATGTCTCGGGCGATATCCAAAAACCTGGGACATGTATTGGGTCTAGAGATCATCAGTTCTACAAGTACCTACTTGCACCCACTGGGGTGAACCACTCGAGAACTCCATGTACCAGAGTCCCTAGGGGCGAACCGGAGGAGGGGCTAGCGGTGTGCGCTCCATTGCGATTGCTTATACAAATTGGCTCCCTTGAGCTTTGAGCCGACGGGCTCCTGGACGACGCACCTGCGTGCCGGTTCTGGCATCGAGGCATTGACGGTTGTTTGGCGGCCTTTTCTTCCACCCCTAACTATTTTCTCTACTGATGAGGGCAGTTATCCCGGAACCCGAGCCATGTCTCGGGCGATATCCAAAAACCCGGGACATGTATCGGGTCTAGAGATCATCAGTTCTACAAGTACCTACTTGCACCCACTGGGGTGAACCACTCGAGAACTCCATGTACCAGAGTCCCTAGGGGCGAACCGGAGGAGGGGCTAGCGGTGTGCGCTCCATTGCTATTGCTTATACAAATTGGCTCCCTTGAGCTTTGAGCCGACGGGCTCCTGGACGACGCACCTGCGTGCCGGTTCTGGCATCGAGGCCTTTGACGGTTGTTTGGCGGCCTTTTCTTCCACCCCTAACTATTTTCTCTACTGATGAGGGAAGTTATCCCGAAACCCGAGCCATGTCTCGGGCGATATCCAAAAACCCGGGACATGTATCGGGTTTAGAGATCATCAGTTCTACAAGTACCTACATGCACCCACTGGGGTGAACCACTCGAGAACTCCATGTACCAGAGTCCCTAGGGGCGAACCGGAGGAGGGGCTAGCGGTGTGCGCTCCATTGCGATTGCTTATACAAATTGGCTCCCTTGAGCTTTGAGCCGACGGGCTCCTGGACGACGCACCTGCGTGCCGGTTCTGGCATCGAGGCCTTTGACGGTTGTTTGGCGGCCTTTTCTTCCAACCCTAACTATTTTCTCTACTGATGAGGGAAGTTATCCCGAAACCCGAGCCATGTCTCGGGCGATATCCAAAAACCCGGGACATGTATCGGGTCGAGAGATCATCAGTTCTACAAGTACCTACTTGCACCCACTGGGGTGAACCACTCGAGAACTCCATGTACCAGAGTCCCTAGGGGCGAACCGGAGGAGGGGCTAGCGGTGTGCGCTCCATTGCGATTGCTTATACAAATTGGCTCCCTTGAGCTTTGAGCCGGCGGGCTCCTGGACGACGCACCTGCGTGCCGGTTCTGGCATCGAGGCCTTTGACGGTTGTTTGACGACCTTTTCTTCCACCCCTAACTATTTACTCTACTGATGAGGGAAGTTATCCCGAAACCCGAGCCATGTCTCGGGCGATATCCAAAAAACCCGGGACATGTATCGGGTCTAGAGATCATCAGTTCTACAAGTACCTACTTGCACCCTCTGGGGTGAACCACTCGAGAACTCCATGTACCAGAGTCCCTAGGGGCGAACCGGAGGAGGGGCTAGCGGTGTGCGCTCCATTGCGATTGCTTATACAAATTGGCTCCCTTGAGCTTTGAGCTGGCGGGCTCCTGGACGACGCACCTGCGTGCCGGTTCTGGCATCGAGGCCTTTGACGGTTGTTTGGCGGCCTTTTCTTCCACCCCTAACTATTTTCTCTACTGATGAGGGAAGTTATCCCGAAACCCGAGCCATGTCTCGGGCGATATCCAAAAACCTGGGACATGTATTGGGTCTAGAGATCATCAGTTCTACAAGTACCTACTTGCACCCACTGGGGTGAACCACTCGAGAACTCCATGTACCAGATTCCCTAGGGGCGAACCGGAGGAGGGGCTAGCGGTGTGCGCTCCATTGCGATTGCTTATACAAATTGGCTCCCTTGAGCTTTGAGCCGACGGGCTCCTGGACGACGCACCTGCGTGCCGGTTCTGGCATCGAGGCCTTTGACGGTTGTTTGGCGGCCTTTTCTTCCACCCCTAACTATTTTCTCTACTGATGAGGGCAGTTATCCCGGAACCCGAGCCATGTCTCGGGCGATATCCAAAAACCCGGGACATGTATCGGGTCTAGAGATCATCAGTTCTACAAGTACCTACTTGCACCCATTGGGGTGAACCACTCGAGAACTCCATGTACCAGAGTCCCTAGGGGCGAACCGGAGGAGGGGCTAGCGGTGTGCGCTCCATTGCGATTGCTTATACAAATTGGCTCCCTTGAGCTTTGAGCCGGCGGGCTCAACAACAAAAGAAGTAGACATTGGTACCCAACGCCCATGGAAACTGAACACATTCTCTAATTGCAATACAGAGAACGTGGTGTATTTACTAACATGCCCTTGCAATTTGAGATACGTGGGGATGACCACCCGAAAAATTAAAATAAGAATCAACGAACATCGCAGTACCATTAGGTGTAAGAAGAGCAACACCAAACTTACCAAGCACTTCCTTGAACACAATCATAAAAACACTGACCTCAAATGGGTAGTTCTTGAAGTTATGAAGAAATACAAAACAGACATTACAAAACCTCTACATATCAGGGAACAAAGATGGGTCTACCGCCTATGCACGTCAACCCTAGGTCTCAATGATGAAATACCGTGGCTACAACTGACACCCTGATGGGGAAGAGTAGTGAGGTTTCATCACCTCCTGCATTACTACACTTACTCATTACTATTACCCCCTATATAAATAGAGCTACCGTACAGTTCATGACCGCCTGTGACTGTAACATTTGTGCCCTTACACTCACTCATAATGGAATATCAGTTCACTAACATATGGGCATTTAACAAACTTCCATGTTTCCAAATTAACGTTTATATTTGTAACTCACATCTTGAGTCCATTCAACTAATTAGAAAAATGTGCCGGTCACCATTTGTGAACCAACTCATTAGTTTCGATTTTGTTTGGGTCCCCTCAGGTGTGTTTCAACAAATACAGACCGTTCTCGGCATTTCTGTAAGTGCCCTTTGTTGTAGACTTCCGCGCACGCGCAGTCGCTATCAACGTTACACAGAACGGGTTACATTTCAACCGCTCTGCGCATACACATAGAACACGCTGAAGAGCACTAAGACGGAATCCGCCCCCCTAACGGCAAGATCACGTATGTGTTCGGCGCGCACTCGGGGTAACCAGACACTGCCTACCCGCGCAGCCGCACAACCACAAGTGCCGATCGTACCTCACCGCAAAGTATAGTCTAATTAGACCTGCCCTTCGTTGACACCTTCTCCGGACTTCCGGTATTTACCTTTTATGGGCACACAGGCAACCAGGCATTCGTGCATAGTAGCAGCCCGCTGGACACCGGGAACCACACAGCGTTTCCCGATTAACACTAACAAGCACCTATTAGTCCTTACTGGCTTGCTATATAAGCGCTCCACTCTCACCACTCACTCGACATCGAGGAGAGGAAGAGGATGCAGACAGGTGTCTCTGCGAAAAGCGTATCGATATACAGTAAGAGTGTGGTTGTGTGAATGAGTGTGTTTCTACTTTAGGTTGTGCCTAAATTATAGGAACCTTTATAAACTATAGGTTCCGAATTAAAATTCTTACAGAGATTTCTTTCCTGTTTTTTTCCTTTCTCCTCACTTACAGTCTAGCTTTGGACCAAAGGGGTCCCTGCCATCACCCTCCTATGGGGCAATTAGCTCCTTCTCTAGGGTAAGCAACAATTTTACCATTGTGCATAGATGTATATACTTACCATCTTAGCACATATACAGCCTTGTACAGCCAACGTTTTGTATAATGGGCTAGCATGTACATTTTCTTTTAAACCTTTATATTTCATTCCAGATTCTGAAAACCTCAGTTATCATATCTGTGGAACGTGTCCTTACACCCCACCTAGTGGATCTTCTCACTCCGTAGTTCGGTGAGAGTGGAGCCCTTACACATAGGTTCTGATGAATGCCATGGACCCATCCGGGCCACTAGGCAGAAACATGTTGACCCTTTGACCTTGGTGAGAGGAACATTATTTCCTCAATACACAACTCACGATTTTAAAGTACCATACAGTTGTCAGTAATATTAAAAATAATGAGACATCTGTAATGGCCTTTTAACTCACACATTTTTTGTTTTCTTTGGGCCCCCACTTAGTTTAGAAGTGCATCCCTGTCGTCAGGTGTATGCCCGCCCTCTATCAAACCGAGTTTTTAGAGGGCGAGGACTGGTCAATGATGACCAGTCTTTTACATTTTGTGAGATGCCAGAACTCACAAATGTGAATTAAGTGCACATTTTTAATACTGGGAGCAGCTCTAGTGTGTTATAATATTATTGTTGGAGGCTGCTCGCTCCTGGTACCCCGTGCCTCTGGTTCCCTCGGTCCAGCTATTTTCTGGACCTTTGTGGTTATATATTGTAACAATGCTAACTGTTCTAGGTTTATGCATTTAGCTGCTGGTAGTGGCTTGTATACTGCATTTTAGAGCACGATAAATAAAATGAACATTTTGAACTATACAGTGACTTTGACAATCCTTATTGTGGACAAGTACGAGTGAGTGAGCGAAAGGGTATGTCTTGATACAGCAATTCCTGAGAGAGTCAGCGGTGTTCTGTTATACGTTGTCTAATCATTTGTAGCATCGTGATTATGTAGGAAAACGTATAAGACACTATAGCTAGTCGGTTTTGGGATTTTTGGTACTAAGGTGGTAGGAAGGTACAGCCCCTATACACTGAGGTCCTGTTTTCCTGCGCATAGTTCTGTGTATGTGCAGAATCCCTGCACCAGGCTGACATTGGTTAGATAGAAGGGCGTATGACCTAAGCGCCTGACCTGCACAGCAACTTATGTGGTAACCAATGGCACAATTCTCACTCACATGGGTTAAATTAAATGGACACAAGGTTAGTCGCACCTACAACATGTTTGCAAACAACTTAACCCACAATTCCTCAGGCCAATATGCTCACCATACCCACCTTTGGGAATACCTACAGTAGCAGACTTCAGATTGCCTAGGGACCGAGGAATTAGTGAATGCTGTGTTGTACAAAGACCATGCAAAATAGCAAATGGAGCTGTAGAAAGATGTAGCAACTCGCTCTTTTCAGCTTTAGTGGTTTTATCTATTTTTAAGGGGGCTGGCAAGGGCTATGTAGGTGGCAGAGGTGATTTGTCTCCGCTGTCTACATCCTGAAGTTCCTCCCAACTCTAAATGAGGCGGGTGGAACTACGCTTTGGCGGGGAGGATACTCTGTCGACGGTGCGATGGAGTACCCTTTCCACCAAAGTCTAAATTGAGCCAGCTTAAGTGTGAAAAAACAATGTAGTAGCCATTTTTCGTGTGAGCAGCTAAAATCTGGACCAACACTCCTGTATCCATCAGGTACAAAACCAATGCTGCTTAATTCAGGAAAAAATGCATCTCTTTAAAGAACACTGCATCTCTATACAATCACGGGTACACTTCTGCTCCCAGCAGCCAGCCACCTCTCCTATTAATTGTTGACTTTCTTCTTCGCTTTAGCCATGTGCAGCGCTTTGCTGCCTTTTGGCTAGGTTCACACTCTACAAATACCACATACATACATGCATACATATAGCAATATGTACATTGTTTTCAATATCAATATACATGATAGAATGTGTAATGCCTCTTAATCAAAATAAAAACAGAAACATCGAATCACAGTTCATCAAATGTATTAGAAAAAAGTTACATAGTACAATGTGCAAATATATACAGTAACAATTAATTGTATTACTACAGTGAATAGGCAGCTCTAATTGCCTGACATGTACAAATCCATTTAGATTAGAGATGAATATTTAATAAAATTCCAGTGCTCTATATACAACGATGTGTTGTTGACAATATACAAGAAAAAAGGCATAATAAAACATTTATTTTAAAAACTGGTATTTCTAAAAACGACAAATTAGTATCCTGGCTTGTGGTTTTTGCTATAAACCTGAGTATTTCTGCAGATCAGTACAGCTAAAAGACTTGACGCTCATCATCTCACCTGAAGCACGCAAGAGTCCATGATTCCACTGAATTATTTAATGGGGTGATAAAAATGCACTTGCACTTATTGCATAGCTAGGAAAAATCTGCTCTCCTGCGGGGAAAGCGTGTTCTAAAATTACACGTGTGCATGTGGTGGTCTGTACAGCCCAAATTCTCCATATGGCTTTATGTGCTTTTATTTTGCTACGGGGTTGTTTGTAATCGTAGATTTTGGGGATTTTTTTGAATAGATGACTTGGTGACAGCTTCTTAGGGAAGAGGAAATAATGCCATAATGTTTGATTTTAACATGATGCATGGTAACTAATGATGTAGTATTTTGGTTGGATTTTGGTATACTTCTTTTCAATCTTCCCCATCCTTTGCCTACTTCTCTTCACTGTTTATCCTACCCTTTTAATCCTGATGGCAAAATGTATTGTTAAAATAGTAATCATGATCTGCATGTTAAAAGAAGTGTATCAACATTTTTAACAAGTGTTTGTGATATTCTATTTACAACGTTAATACGGTTAGTAATAAAAATAAAAAATAAAAACATTTTATAAATTAAATGCTCAAAATCACAAGGTTTACCAATGGGTTTCACATTCTACCAGGACAGCAGATGTAAGCCCATCATATGATTAGAAGTATCCACAGGAGGCCTCATTAGTGAGCAATGTGCAGAAATGACATATCGCTTGTGTTTGTTGCCATTAGAAGATGATCTTTTATCTGTGGGTTGTAAGAGGACACCATTAAAAAAAATATGCCGTCAACCCATAAATTATCAAGTAAAGGAACCGCACTGAATGCAATTAGCACGTGGGAACACATGAAATGTAATAAACCCGGCTTATTGGTCCACTTAGAGAATGTCTTCCTGGTTTGTAGTGTCCAGGTTAAGCTTCCTGTGATTTGAATTTTCATAATATATTCCATCTGGATACTACATTTGGCAGGCTGACAACCACAATATTAACTACCATCTATTGCTCAGGAGCAAGTTTAACCTGAGCATTTATTTTAGAGCACAAAACATCACAAATTGCCGAATATCACTTGGATTATGATGTACAGCTTGGGTGGTAGCCACATCCTCAAACACAAGTACCACGGCTACCCTCTTAAACTAGAAGCAACTGTGCAGATTCAGAAAGTCTTGACTAAGTAGAGAGCAGCAAATTGCAACTTATCCTGTAATATTTGATTCAAATTTTAGGTGTCCAATGGTTGCTCTGCTTGAAGAAGTCGACTGGAAAAATCAAAATCAGAGGTCGTCTAGAAGAACAATACGACTAGTAGTGGTGCACAAACCCACTAAGTGAGGGTAAGTCAGCAGATGTCAACAGTGTTAACAGGAGAGGATGGTGGTAGGTGAAAAGAGTTTGTGTTGAAATGGGAAACAAACCATCCTGATAATCTACCTTAGAGCCAGACATCTTTCAAGGCCCTTAACATTTCTGAGAAGTGAACAAAGGGCGTCCCTTGTCCAGTTTAGATCAACTGAAACGTTGACACTAATGGAAATCGTCTGACTGCATAAAATGGAGTCAATGTAGACATCACATATATGAAAAGCTGCTTTAGTTACGTCCTCAGTAGAATGGCAATAGAAATGGATATGTACACAGAAATAATTACACATTTGTTTTAAATTATTTTACAATCTCTCCAGCCCTAACTCAATAACATCAATATCCACATTCTTGAGAGTGCCTCACTTCTTTTGTGGTAGGTTTATCTTTGGCCACTGCTGTGAGAGGGTTCCCACTTGAAAGCATTACTCATTGAAATCTTTCCAACATGCTGTGGTATTATTATTAGTATATCTGTAGCGAGCTAAACTTCAACCTACTGCACAATGTGCAGTCTGATATCAAAAGGGCTAAAAGGAGACACAGCTCCATTGCATAAAGGCAGATTCGATTATATTTTCAAATAAAGCTGTAAAATGAAGCCCTCAAAAACAAGACGACCAAACTTTCCAATACACAGATCACACACCAAGCCACACTGTTATTGGGCTGGAATGTGTGTCATGTCTAACCTCTTTGAATTAACACCGTCGCTGCACGAACATGACTTTAACTGATCAGCCATCTGTCACAGTACACCCACCCATGACGTGTGCTATAACACGTCTTAATGGGCATATATATAGCAGACTCATTTTGGGACTTTTTTCACACACTAGAAATAGCATTGACTTGTTGTCCGGAGTTAGCACCAGGTTCAATGCACAGCACCTCTAGCACATGTAGCCTATTCCAAGCCCTACTTAGAAAGCAGTGACAACTAACAAAAATAAAGTCACCCCACCTTCGCCCATGTCATTGTGTGGTACACACACAGCGCACAGAAACCTGGGAGAGTGTCACGTCGCTGGACCCACATCTTAGTAAAGCAGCTGTTCAACTGATGGAGAAGAGATCAAGAGCCAGACCTTCAGAAGCTTAACCCCTTCGACGCTCATGACGAGCTGGGCTCGTCATGCAGTAGCCTCCCAGCACGCTCATGACGAGCCCAGCTCGTCATGAATAATGGGTTTTTGTAAATCCCAGCGCAGCAGCAGAATATGATGAGCTTCCAAGTGGTTAAGGAACAAGTTGAGATTGTTTTGGGGAGTTAAGCGAGAGAGGCAAGTTTTTCCTGAGTTTCGAGCTAAAGAAAGAAAAGTGCCTACCCCCTCAGTCCTGAGCGACACATGAGAGAGTTTTCCAGCAGATGGCTGTCAGTGCATCGAAGTCTGCTTTGTATGTGCCGTGTGGGTGTATTTAAAAACTAGTTTTGTGTTTTTGGAGACAGCTTTACCTGCATTTATCTTTTTAAACGTTTTATTGTCACTATCAACCTGCAATCATTGTGATGCCCTTTGGCACTGGCAAGAACAACACATTTGGAAAATATTCATATCAAATTGGATATCCATTACCTGATGCAGAATGAATTAATGTAAACATGAAACTCATTGTTTTCTCAGACTAATGCTAAGCACTAGTGGTAGAAAGACTTGACTGCAGCATGAGGAATGATTAAATAAGGCATTTGATTGTTCACCTCAAGAAAAAGGGAATTCCCATGTTTAAAAACCAGAAAAAGTGCTCTAGTTACTCGAGATCTGTTGTTAGATTGCACAGCGCACCAAAGTGGGAGGGGGAGGGTCATCTATTCTAGAAGGAGGCAAGGTTGGGGGCAGTCTCCCATATGGTTCTTTTCTCTCTCTCTTTGTAGCCCACCTCTAGTAAGCATGGACAAAACCTGTATTCATGATAAGGGAGGGAGACAGCAATCAAAAAGGCCACAGCCCCCTCTTTAGGTACTGCTGTCCTTGTGGTAGTCTTTGCCAAGTCTTCATTCCAGATAATAGAGTGGAAGCAGAGGGCATGCAGGAGTGTAAATTCAGAAACAACTAGTCTTACCTACTGGGCTTGCTTTGAGCTGACAATAGGTGTTTAGCCGTTCATGCTTTCTGTGCAATGTATTTCATCGTTTTAATGTTTGCACGATTCTAAATATTTTAGTATCTTTTTAAGGTTTTATATTAATGCACATGTATAATTGTTTAGTGACTTTTTACTAACCATAATAAACTTAACATTTTCAGGGTGGAAAAGGAACTTTAATATGTCAGGCTAGCTCAGCTTCATAGGAACCGTCTAGCTAATGATAGTCCTGCCTTAGCTACGCTCAGAGTGAAACAAGGGGCAGAAGAGGTGGACTGGGAATATAGCGCACTACGCCCAGTCCGTTATTGATGTAACCAGGGACCGGCGTGACTAAAGCAAGCTGATGTCAGTCTGGCCACACAAACCTTGCCCAATCAGACAAATATTCCTCCTGGGCGGCCATAACCAGGGGTTTCTGGATTGGCTTGTCTCCTTGCTGAGCTCTCAGGCAATGCCAATGCAGGGTGCAGAGACACTGGGCACATGTGGCTAAATAATGGTTTATTTTATTTTATTTCTGTTTTTATATTGGAGTAATCTGGGGACTAGTTTTACAACAGCAAATGTTCATGGCAGTTAAGGTAAGAACATGCTGAAATATTCTGTTATATAGAATTAAGGGCCCACATAAAGAGCAAAGATTTATTTTTACCACAAATGAATTAATAAAATGTGTATTCAGCTTAGGAACTATTACAGTTTGCATAAATGTTTTTCAAGAATATCATTTTCTACTCTAACTGAGCACAACGTATATTCAGTTCACAATAAATATCTATTTACAGTCAGAGACAAACTAGGCAAAAAAGATGCCTGGTCTAGCCATGCCCTAAACGCAGGGATAATATCTCGGATTTCATTAATCAACTTTGGTTTTGCATTACTAGGTTCATTGTATAATTGGGAATAAATCATTATCAGTTTGACGCCACAAACATGAACTCATGTTACACTTAGATTTTCCACTCTTGGCTGCTACTGGCTTATTAAGGTTTATAGAAAAGGTCTCAATTGCCGCCGACGAGAAGTGTGACTCACTCACACTCACCTAGTAAGGCACATGTCCCATACCTAGTACTGCAGGCGTTTAACAGTCTATTACTTATATTTAAAACGAAAAAACACTCAAATGTACAAACCAAGTGTAGTGAAATGAGGAATAAATGCAGTAGTCCTAAATACAGCACTTAAATGCAGTGTTCCAAGGAAGGCGAGGCAGTACCATGAAAGCCATGTCTTTGCCTGCACATAAGGAACCCAAAATGTAACTTTTCTTTCTTGCTTGACGGACACATTTATATATGCAATAAAGTTGTTCCTTCAGATTCCTTTACTTCTTATTAAAATTCAATCGACTTTCATCCTCAAATTAAACAATTTTTAAATTGACTCTACATTGGTGTCAGAAAATAAGATGATTAACTGTTATTGACCAGTGTTCTGGTTGTTAAAAACAGTTAATACCCTCTGATTTGGGTGGTAACTGCTGTTAATTGTTTGGCCTGTAGTTATGAGTTTGAGCAGAAAGGCAGGGTGCATAGTAAACAACAAGTATAAGCTGTTAACACCTTGTTGCAGGCTACCACTTCAAACCCTGGTTTTTCAACTATGACCTCCAGCTTCTGTGAGGTAACAAATATATCTGAATAAGAGGGAGGGGGCACACTGCCTCACATCCCAGCATTCAGTTCTTCCAAGTGCATTATGGTAAATGCGATGCATGATAACACTTCAGTGACAGTCTTTAGTTTTTCCCCCTTGTTGTTGAAGCCAGTGCTGCATATTTCTAAACATGTGTCTCAGGATAATTGTCCTTTTTCAGTAGGGAGCAACTCATCGTTTTGGTGGTGCTGGAAATGCTATCAAAAGTCTTCTCAGGTCTCTGTAGCACTCACTGGGCACAGGTGCATCAAAAAGAGCACATCAGCTCAAGGGAATCTTTACAAACAAAAAGAGGGTGGGAGCACACACGTGTCCAGGGATACACTGCACACAGTTGGCAGAGTACATTTCTACCGAGTTTTAGAATATGAGCTAAGGGCCAGATTTACGATGCCCAAAATAGCGCCTCGCAAATTGCGAGTCTTTTGCGACTCGCAATTTGCGAGGTGCTATTTTGGATATACAATAGTGTGTAACACACTGTTAGTGATTCCCAATGGGGTCGCAAATTGAGAGGCTCATGAATATAAATGAGTCTCTTGCAATTTGCGACCCCATTGAGAATGGCAAGCCCTCCCAGATATGGTGCTCTGCTGGGCTCAGCATGCCACCATGTCTGGGACTGCTTTTAAATAAAGCAGATTTCTTTTTTTTTTTTAAATGCATCCCCTTTTCCTTAAAAGAAAACGGGCTGCATTTAAAAAATAGAAAATGAAACGTTTTTGTTTCATTTTTTAAGGGCAGGCAGTGGTTCCTGGGACCACTGCCTGCCCTTAAGTAATATTTTCCCCCGCGTTTACAAAGGGTAAGGGGTCCCTTTGGGGCCCCTTACCTTTTGCGACCCCATTACCACCCTCTTGAAGAGGGTGGTAATTTGCAAGAGCTTTCCGACCGCATTTGTGGTCACAAAACATTTGTACATGGGGTTGCACTTGCTATTAGGAAGGGAACGCCCCTTCCTAATAGCGATTCACTATTCCAAAATAGAAAGTAGCAAATAAATTGCGACTCGCTATTTTGGTATGGCACATACCCCTATTGGGTTTTGCATGCGCAAACGGGTTCGCAAGCCCATTAGCGCATTCAAAAAACGTCGTACATCTGGCCCTAAGTTTCTGTTAGAGTGTTTCTAAAAGATAGGTGGTATTTTCTCTTCACTTTTTTATTATTCACTGGTACAAACGTTTTCATCATCATTGCAATAGCTGGTTGGTATTTTTGCTACACCTAAGCTATGAATAATAAAGACTGAGATAACATATTGACACTTTGCTTGGGTTCTCAGAACCCAAATGGTAGCCCTTCACCTAAAATAACCCTACTAGGGTATCTGGCAAGTCTGTGCAGTCTCCAAACTGGCCTTCCTTTTGCAATCACACACAGGTGGGTCAGTGAGACCTCTGTCTGTTCTCTCTGCTGCTGCCTGTTCTCTAGTGTCCATCAACACAAGTCTGGGAGCCAAGAGACATCGACAGAGAGGGCGAAAATTTTCAGTCTACATCAGGTACAGTCGGTTTATAAGCACCTTTCCCCCTAATGTCAGCCAAAACTGGTAGATAACTAACCAAGCTGTCTCTACCTATGTCCGTTCCTGCTTCATACTCTCATTGACCTAGAATGGGAGCAAATAGTAGCATTGCAAGCATGCCATGGATGTGATTAACGGCTAAAGCGACCTACTTTGTAGCTGGAGAAACAGGTTTGACTCTAGAATGACTCAAGCATCCTGTGATTCAGGGCAAATCAAAAATGATGAATGTGTCCATCTGTAATGCAAATGGTGCTCATGTAAAGCGCTCTGATACCTTCAAGTTGAGTTTGCGCTATATAAAACTGCAACAAAAAAAAAATATATATATCACCCTTCCATCGAGAGTGATAATAAACACTATGTACTGGACAGTACTTGGTTAGAATGCCAAACATGCTGAAAACTTAAAATCCATGCCAATCTGGCCTTCGACTCATCCAGAGCCAAAATAACTCTACAACAATTCAAGATTTTGTACATGGAATAACTGGAGGACAGAGGGTCCTGCAACTGCAATGAGGCTTGCCCAATAGCTTTCTACCGCCAAGAAAATGAAGAGGATTTTTAGGAATTAGAGAAGTGTAATGAAATGATAGCCTGTTAAATCTCAAGGCTTCTCATTTGATAGAGTATCAGGAACATCTTGAGCCTGACGTGCTGTACATGGGTTGCGAGAGGTCTGGTTAAGACCGAACTATAGAAATCAAAATGTGATTGGCAAAGGTGCAAACATGTCATTTCGACAGTGCTAGCTAACACACTGTACAGTTAGTTTATACATATTTACATCACCATTATTTTCAAACTACTTATGAGGCAACTCGAAGAACTAAATTGTCCAGCGTGCAGGGCTACTTAGTGCAGACGATGCACTGCCTAAGCTAGAAAACACAGTCAACTAAGCGACAAAAACAAGAAGAGAACTGGCCTCCCACTCCAGGGGAATTGTATACTGAATGCCACCGACCATATTAAAATGAAACAAGCAATGTAAATCCCTTGAACAACCAATGAGAAAGTACGAAAGAGAATAAATTCCTCAGTCTACCTAAAAAGTGTTACTTAGACACAAACATAATCTGGAAGCAAAAACCTGAACACTATGAAATACCTTTCAAACTTGGCAAAACAATCTGAGAATGAATCTGAGAGTACGCTGTGAATGTCGACCAGAGGATCCCATATGCATCATTGGTAAATTTTCAAGGAGCAAATACCAGCCTGGTTCACTGAGAGTCAACTCCCTGTGCGTCACAAAAAATATAAATTGTGAGAAATACTTGTGAGTTAGCATAAGTGTCGAAAACAGTATCATTGGGGTTTGCTTGCTGTACAGGGAAGCTGCTGAAGAACGCGTGCAAGTAAACCAAATGCTGGGATCAATTTAATACAAAGGAAATGTGCATTGTAGGCTAACACAGGTTCCTTTACATTGCTTTGGATGCTACAATCTGATCCAATGAAGTGTGTAGTTTCTTGTCTGAGAGGCAGTATTCTATGCAGCAATGCCAATGGCAGCCAGTAAACGAATGAGGTACTGTAGGCCAGAAGCCACACGTCCGGCCCAAAGGCTGATCGCTAAAGGGCACAATTCGAAGTCTGAGCACAGCTCAGCGGGAACCGGTCCCTGCATTTGAGACCATGGAAAGGGTGTTTACTAGTCTGTCATTTTAGAATAGACTTTCCGCTTCAAGATGGTGATCGTTTCAAAAACTAGAAATAACAGGCAAAAATGCAGGAGGAATTTTAACTTAAAAAATGTACAGAATCATTAAAGGAAAGCGTGCCCATGATGTATCTGATGTTTTGTAAATTGGTTGGTCAGACTATATTGAATTATATTAAACTGAAAAACTATTTTTTTAATGCCATGTGTATCTCTTTCAAATTAACTGGAATGTTACTGGTACTATTTGTGTAAAAGAGGTCATTTCATTTGTCCATGGTCCATTTGCTGCTAGTAACTCTTTCTTATTGCTAGCAGACATGTTAACTTGAGGACTGTAAGTCTAGAATTCCCAAAGTCCCCCTTTGTAGTAAAAATTATCAAGGCAGTAACACAATGTTACAGTACACCAGGTCTATTGTATATTCAGATGTCAATATGTATCTTTGCTTTTGAGTTCATACCACTGAGGTAAATGTGCTGATTAAGAAAACCTAGGTGTGAAGATTACAGAGGTAACATTGGCCCACCTTCACTAACTCGCAACTTAGTCACCAGGTATAAATATCTCCAGTTTGCATTAAGGCTCAGTGCCTACAAATGCCATTCTGCCAATCAAAGTACAGTAGATGTTACAGATTTTATGACTCTTGGCGGCTAGAAGATGTGCCATTTTACTTGATAGGATCTTATGTCTAGTGATCACAACCACGATTAACAAGTCGCAGCCTGAAGAATTAAACTTCCAGTGGACCCCTGATCATTTGCGATCAAGGTTACAGTTTTAGGGGGAATTTTGAGTGACAAACCTTGCCCTATAGTAAGATATATCCTCCATACAAGATTATTTTAGACCGACTGGGGTTTCTTCTCGATCATTAGGGAGGTGATTAAGGAACACTTGGTAAACAGTAAAGTTAATTTTTATGGGGACGCTTTATGAGTGTTAAGTTTGTCCATAGCTGCGCACCATATAAGCCACCGTACAGTCACCACATACCAATGCCTTAAAATCAATGCTGACCTGAGATAAATTCAGCCAGGTACACTATAAAAACAGTCGTTTAAAGGTTTCTTTCTGGAGTGCGTTTGTGCAGTGTAAGCCCTGACTCCTTCACTTACTGTTAAGTATAAAATAAACAATAGATTGCCATTCAGAACATATCAATATTTAGTGCATCCTATTCTCAGGACCTTCAAAATGTTGCCTGTCCAGTGGGATGCACATCCTGTAGACAATCATACATTTCGTCATAAATATTCTGGTGGTCATTTTTTTCATATACACATATATTACATACTTGTGAAAAACACAGAGGCGGTATCAGCTCTCCTAAAACTGAAGAGAACACATTTGCTATGCAGGTGGAATGAGCCGGGCCCAGGTCATTGGAAGCTCACATCCTGTTCAGATGTTTCCAAAGTCGTGTTTTGTTTTAGCTGCATCATGAATAGTGCTGTCCTAGTGCAAAAAGTTCATAGTGACACATGGTTCACTGCTCGTGCCGGCTCTTCACACCTTCCACTGGCGCTCGTCCGTCCACTCCTGCTTAGTGTTCTGGAGGGCTTGCGTCTTCTGCTCGTCCACCTGGACGTAGTCCACCCTCTGCTCCTCAGAGAAGAAGGGTTTCTGCAAAGAGGAACAGCACATCTCAGTGAAAATGACAGCAACATCCAAACTGTTTCATGATTGCTGCTGCAAAGAGTCAAAATCGTGTTCCTTCACCACCACACAATGGGTTAATGTTTACAAGACACAAGCATCATCCAGGGGTCTGCTACAGAGGGTTTTATGAGGAGAAGCCAAGTGCTAAGAGACAACTGTAAATATAGAATATTCTGACTAGAATGTGAAACAGCATAGTATGGTTACAGCAGGCCATGGGCTTCAAAACGCTGCACAGTCAGGCAGGGAGGGAAAAGAGGAAGTTGGCAAAGAACCAATAGGATAAAAGCAAGAATGTACATCCTGGCCACAGTGGCAGAGGAATGATTTGCATTCATTTTGCTTTCTCTTAGCACACATGGAAAAGAAAGTGCCATCAATTGGGTAATATTAATGTCTATTATTACACCGCTTAGAAAGACAATATTTTGCATGATATAAAGGTTATTATTAAAAAAGATGGCCTAATACTCAGAGGGTAACTTTGTGTCAAATCAAATGTAAACTGAACATCACCAGCTGTAACTCTGGGAAGGCTGCTCAGTAGGTAATGTGTCTCCTGCTAAAGACATCCATGTAATGCTAAGGACGTAAGTTTGTATTCCCGTAGAGCCAGCGCAAACTTTCACTCTTCTGAGGGTTACAAAATGAGCACTCATTAATGCATGAAGTTCACTCTGCCTGCCTGAATAAGCCTTGCTTGAGCACCAGTGTCTTAAAGCGCTCCGTAGTGGCCATAAGGTAGCATGTAAGCGCTATAAGAAATATATATAGAACACAAAATGTTTATTCCCAGCTTTACTGGAAAGATATATTGTTCTAATCAACACACCAAGCTTAAAATGCAATAGTAAAAATAATAATGATATTTGATGGGATTAAAAATACAAAAAGAGCTATCCTGATGAGGTTTCTTAAAGGGAAGAAAATATTGTTTCCTTATATTTGTTTGTTACTCACTCTATATATTCTATTCACTACATGTACCATTTTCATATTTGATACATATATATATTTGTCATTATATTACATCACAATATATTATCGATGTGGCTAAATTATGCCTTGTAGAGTTTGTACAAAACTGTTCCTATATAAAGCGCTCTGCCTCCCCGTGGGTGTCATCTGCGCTACATAAAATTGCTAATACAAACATAAAATGAATTAAGAGAATTAAATGTGTGGGTTGAGCACACAAGGTGATACTAGAAAGACTATTTACAAGAATACTAATGGCTAAAAACCATGGTCGAGCTGTAGATCTGATTTTCCTTCTCAAACCTGGCGCGTCACCAAAAGGCTGGGCTTGTGCTGACAAGTTATTTAATTGAAATGTAGTGAAAGACAATATGAACCTATTGGAAATCCAAATGCCTGGAGACCACCTTTTCTGATCTTCGAAGCAACTCAACATACATCCCCGTCACTACTAGACTGACAGTCTATGGGGAAGTGTTGCTGCCACAAACGCACTGGCCTCAAAAACTTGCAGCATGGAAATCATATGTGACAAAAAACACTGTCAGATGCTCATGGTGGGCTCCTAACTGCTAACTAGCCACTTTCTTCAGCCCCTCACCGTGATAGTCACAATCCACTGTACACACAGCAGAGCAAAACTCGGCTGACCGAAGCCTGCACTTTGAGGATGGGTTCATGGGATAGTGTTTAAAAAGTTTGATAATATTGGTTAATGAAGCAAAATAAATTGTCACTTAGTGTAATTAATCAGGGGTTCTGTTAAACGTGTATTTTTTAGCCGCAGGGACGTATGAACTCAGAGTAAATCCTGTTGTCCTGATGGTCTCAAGCACCCAATGCATAAACGTCGCTGAAACATCCAAAACCCTAGCTGTTCTTTGCTTAGACTAATTTGACATTTTTCCTTATGGTCCAGTAGCTCGAGGATTGTGTGCACACTGGTATTTTTCAGGGGCATTTAGATTGTTATGACATATTTGTTGTGTTGATTTCTATGTGTATATGATGTTGTGAATGGTTTCCATTTATCTGTACTCACATATTTCTTTCCCATGTTTTCAAAGTTTTCCAGAAATGTTTGAGTTTTTTTCTTATTAATTTTTTCAAAATAATTTGTTATCATCGAATTGTCTCTAATTAGTTGCGACTTGAGTTACTACATTTGATGTTTTGTATCTTTATAACACATGCGGCACTAGTTTTATCTTGCCTTCTTTTTGTGTTAGCAAGAATTAATTTCATGGCTATTAAGAAGTCAAAAGAATATGAGGGATAAAAGTATCTTTAGGCGGTAAGTCATCTAGGAGTTCCATTGGGTGCTGTCATATTTACCCACGCTCTTTGATGGCGATAGGGTGGCCATGCCTCTGTAATGACTGTCCTCACAAAGGGGTCATATTGCTTATCAGATATAAGGCAGAACAGTAGTGTCGCAGCGATTCAAATGAGTTTGACTAGTTGAAGCACTATGCAGGTACATGCCACCCAGACTGAGGGCACATGCTCTAACCCTATGGGACCTAAAGGGATGGTATAAAGAATGGGCATGGACTTGCCACATCCATTGTGTAGGCTTGCAGACGTATGGTATCGACAGGCTGACATACAATACCTGACTTCACCACAGGTCAGTATTCTGATGCTCTGCTTAAATGTGGGTTGCCAGGCAATTAGTCGCCTCCTACTTAAAAGTCTCCTATGCTTTAGACATCCAACGCCTTCAACACTGCCTGTACATCATCCAGAACTGGATGTCTAGGACCTATCTGAAGCTCACCTCAAACAAGACAGAACTCCTGTTATTTGCCAAGAGCCACAAACACGAAACAGTACAAACCTGGCTCTATGATATGAACATTGACGGCTGCCACTTCAACTTTAACTGAATGCCAAGTCATCTAGATTCACCCTGGACACCAACCCCACCCCAAGGAATACACTGTCAAAAACAGAAGGCAGGCTGGTTCAAGCTCACTCTTCTATAGAAAGAAGACATTGTTTCTTTCTGAAAGTGACTTCAGAACTGCTGAATAGACCTTGTACTTTCACATCTGTCCCAACGCCATGGCCTCCCAAACTGTACACTGGCAGCCCTTTAAGGCATCCTACAAAGATAGCATGTCTCATCCTGGGCCTGAAGAAATATGACCACGTCAGCCCCATCCTGACTGAACTCTATTAGCCCTCCTTTCCAGCCCACAGCATCTTCAAAACCAGCAGCATCATTTACAAAGTGATTACGACCAGCACCCCTGCTTGTCTTGTAGACAAGCTCACCATCTCTGGTGGTTCTCGGAAAACCAGCAGCCAGGACACCATCAGACTGCAGACTAAGAAGCGTAGAAAAGAAAAAAGACAGCAGTGCTTTCCAGTCTATGGGTCCTGGATCTGAAACCACATCCTTGTATCCATCAGGATCACCCCCAACGTGGCTCCAATTTAGGAAAGAGTTGAAGATTCATCTTTTTAAAGAACCCTACATCACACTGCATTAACCAGCCACAACCCAGCTGCCTCTCCTAACCCTTGTTGAATGTATGCCTGGTTTTGACTGTGCCCAACACTCTGCTTCCTTCTGGTTAAGTTTGCACAGTAGAAATACCATAAACACATACATACACATATACATATATGTACATAGTACTCGATGCAATGTATGACAGAACATCAAAATACGCCACCAAAAACCCACATAGGAGCAGTAGACTATATGATGGCTAGTTGTTTTGTTCACCAACTAGAAAGAGGTTTGCAGAGGCATGCTGGCCAACAGAATGAGTGTGGCACCTTGCAGCACCAAGGGATGGTTCTGTTGTAACATGAAATAGCTGCTCTCAATTTGATACAGAAGGTCGGAGTGAAAGTGCAAATCTTAACTGGATAGCTAACCACAGATTTCGGTGACAGGACAATTCATTTAATGTGGCATAAATATCTTCTACAGTTGATTAGTCGTTAACCTTTAAACCAAATAAACCACTTTTTTAGGTGTGCAGTCTTGGTGTATGCTCTGTTCCTGAACACACAAAGTGAACTCAAAACAATTGATGGTAGCCCGCAGCCTGACCAGTCCCACAACTCACTGGTGATCCCGAATGCTTTTAGTCATTGAATCGATAAACACATTTTTACAATTCCACAAGAGATGTATTCAAGTTCTTCATTTTTACTCCTTTGTTAATTAAATGCATCAATCTTCATTATATACAATCAGTATATTCCATAATAAGATCTCTTGGAAAATCATATATATATCAGAAAGCGGATCACTGAAATAATATTGAGGGACAGAATATCGACCATCAAAAATATCGTTGACAAAATATCGACAGTCAAAATATCGAGTTTCTATCTACAAACAGGTAAGTACAAAAATATCGAGTTAAAAATATCGTTTACAAAAATATAGTTGTAAAAAATATCGGATTTACTAAAAACAGTGTTAAATTAAATTAATATTAATAATTAATTACTAAAATATACTTAAAATTACTTAAATTAACTTATAATAATTAAATAATTAATGAAAGTTAAATAAATATTTTTTATTTCATATTTATTAAAACATATATATATATATAGTAACAAAATATAATAAAATAATACCTGAAAACTGACCCTGAACCCTAAAAATACCCCTTTACCCAAAAACCCAAAACTGACCCTGAACCCTAAAAATACCCCTTTACCCAAAAACTGAAAACTGACCCTAAACCCTAAAAATACCCCTTTACCCAAAAACTGACCCTGAACCCTAAAAATACCCCTTTACCCAAAAACTGAAAACTGACCCTGAACCCTAAAAATACCCCTTTACCCAAAAACTGAAAACTGACCCCGAACCCTAAAAATACCCCTTTACCCAAAAACCCAAAACTGACCCTGAACCCTAAAAATACCCCTTTACCCAAAAACCCAAAACTGACCCTGAACCCTAAAAATAAAAACACATTTTTTTACTATCTATATTATATACTTACATATTTTCACTTTCTATATTATTTACAGTCGATATTACTTCACTTACCTTAAAAACGATATTTTGGCTGTCTATATTCTGTCCTGTCGATATTTTGGCCAAACGATATTTTTGACTCGATATTCTGTCCAAACGATATTTTGGAGTCGATATTATGTCTGTGCACCATCAGAAAGCATCACGCTCCAACAAAAACCCAATACATTTGAGGGGTAGAACCCTTCATCAGGGTTAATTGTAATACAATTTACAGATATGGTGTCATTACCGGATAATGGAAACCCTAACTAATTACACTGAAGGTGCACAGTGACTTAGTATCAAACCGGTTGCGCAATAAGAACTCCAATCTGGGCTTATGTGATCATGAGCGAACATGAAAAAAGGAGCTAACCCTGAGTGATAACACGTAAACCATAATAATAAAATACCCTCATTACACCCCATCAATACGCCAACATGGGCCGAAAGGGTGTGTGAACCATTCTACGTCTTCTAACAATCATGCCGTAACTTAAGACACAGCATACGCATGCATATAGAAAGAAGTTGCTCAGCTCAAAATAACAAATTAGTAGAGAACACCACCATCAAGAGTAATTGACCATGATAAATAACATGAGCGTAAGTTATTAAGGAAGAATGAATGGGGAAGACCTGTGTTACCAGGAACAATGTTGACGCATGAAAAATGGCATGTCGGCATGCGCATTCAATGGAAATACTCCATTAGAGAATTACAAGCTTTTAAGTCGCTGCTAGCGGAAGTAAACGTTAAAGTGAATAGGGCGTTCCTCCAGAAGTGTAAATAATCATGCAAGTGACAAACATGAAAAAAATACTCAAACTTCTGGCTATTGGTTGGTGTTGATATTGAGATCATCTATTACACAAATGAGTGCCTTATGAGTTGAAATACTGAAATTAAAAAATGCCAAAGTGATCTTTGCTAAAATGACACATTTCCCCAATATAAAATATTGAACAAAAATGAAAAGCATGAACTGGGGAAGATTATTGGCTAACATCACAATGAAATACAGCAAATAAGGGGAAAGTAAAGATATACTTATTAGATTCAGACATTGACATTGTGATATAGTGACCCTTGTTGAAAAATTGTGCATGCATGATAACCAAACAAAACAAAAGGTCATCTTTGGCAAAAAAAATTAAAAAGGTAATTAGATGGAAAACAAAACATTTCCAATTTGTCATTTATCTCTCTGGGCGGTAAAGTGCCAAGTTATCATGCATGCGTAATTTTTCAACAAAGGTCACTATATCATGATGTCAATGTATGATTCTTATAAGCAGGTGGATGGATCATATAACACTGTATCTTTTTACTTTTCCCTTGATGTCTGCGACACTTTCGCTTTTAAGAAGGTAACACAGAGAAGTCATTGGCAGTCAAGTTACACCGAATATTCTGACCCATGCCCTGATTAGGAAGGGAGGGGCACTAACTAAGGGTTTAAGTTCTGTAAGTGTAAGTTGTTTGTGAGATCCTTGGACAGTACCCGGTCAGCACAGTAATGCCCTGTCTGCATTATGCTGTGACAGAATCTCTGTGAACATCGCAGTACGTGACTAGAAATAGAGATATTGATTCAAGAAATAATGCTGATATCTAATGTGGAGCAAAGTAAATCGGTCTTGAGCAATGCTAAAAAAACTCTGATGCTGATGAAGAAAAAAGAAGCAAGAAAGTTGGACCAAGGAATCCGGAAAGAAACTGAAAAGGAGTCTCACTTTGATCTGACAGCAGCATTTATATGAGTTAACAGATATCTGCCGCATGCTGTGAAGAGACACAAAGGTAACAAGACACGGAATGGGCATGTTGGTGGCTTTTTTAATAATTCGTGGACCATTTATGTTCCGCATTGTGAGGGTCGGAAAAGGCGAATTTTGGCACAATTTAGATTTTGCCGTTCTAGCACTGTTATTTGTGGGGCACGAATCCTCCCCATGTGGGAACATTATGTATGTGTCCCTTTAACATATTAGAATTTTGAGTTTTTATATTTAAGAAGGGAGTCTTGCTCAGAGCAGTTGTGCCTGTCTCTGCTATGGGCTGGATTGAGTGGTCTTCCTCTGAATAATATACACCTCATTGATGTGGGCTTCCCTTCATTTCCCAAAAAACGATTACATCGTGGTAGTGCCTACGGCAGTCAAAAGGGTTAAAGGAGTTTTGATAAACGTAGGTATGAAAATATCAAGGAGACTGTAGGAAGTTCCATGACAAAGGACTCCTTGAGTGCAAAGCCCTTAAATATAAAGTGAACAGGAGAATGCTCCAGGACAGTTGTCGTTGCTGTGAACAACCTGTATTTTAATTCTTGAGAACAATGAACATCCACTTTATTCAATGAATGAACCTGTTCTCACGATGGCATTTGCTGTTTTATTTATTTTGCTGATGTATTTGATGATGCATATCTAAATTGAACATCTGCTCTAGTATATAGGCTTTCTTCTATTAAACCCCAACATTATCCTTCTAGCAACTATTACTGCAAATTGTGAGAAGTGTGGCTCACTGGTTAGAGGAGGCAGACCTGGAAGCAGAGGTCAGTCCGGGACCAGGGTTCAATTCCTGGCTCGGCGGGGTCTTGAGTCCTAAAATGTCCATGGACTCGACAATTCTCGCTCCGGTGCCTACTCGATTCACGGGTTCACACTCTGCGACTCTGGGCAATAGCTTGCTTAATCTCCACAACGGCCCCTCGCGGCGGGATGCCTGGCTTTCACCTTGCGGATACCCTGCCTAGGTTATCTCACAGGGGAATACCAGGACGGGTTCCCTAAGCAAGCGCTTAGAAACCGCTTGGTGATTTGCGCTATATAAATTCCTGTACATTTACATTTACATTTACATCACACAGTGAATAATATTATGACATTAGCCATGACGACCAAGCATTTGTAACACCACCAACTTTGCTACAAAGTCCTGGAAAGCCGGTAATAACATGGTTGGACTGGAGCAAGACTTTTGATACCTGTTTGGAGGTAGTTGATGGTGATCCATTTGTGGTCTAGAGAAAAATTACCTTAGCAGTTGAAAGCTGAAGGTTTTTAAAAACCATGCCAACTAGACATGCTGAGGTGAATGACATGGAGGAAGATTCAGATTAAAGATCTGAAGGAGAACTTTGGAAGACAATTAAACTCAGAGGCAGAGATACTAATTCTTCTCACGTGTGCAGCTGCTTGGTGAATCAGTTGAATAGTATGTGGTGGTCCTATGCACTCTAGCTGCCATTTCTGAGTTTAAGAATTTGCATGAGGACATCATAAGGGATCAACAAAAAATTACCAAAAATCCAGGAAAATTGTTAGGCCTGAAGATGCTGTAGAACGGCTTCCCAGACGTTGGGAAGAAGTTGGAGTGAAAACAATTGTTACAAGCTTGTGTGGTCTGAGTTGTTAGAGCGAGAAGGATTTGTCATACAAGCTGACAGACTGGTGGTTCCGGATATTTTGTGACCAACACTGATGCACTTGTTGCATTAAGGGCATAACTGAATGTCTGCCATTGTGATAAGCAGGGGGGTTGTTTTCGGGTGGCCCGGTATGGATCTACACATAGAAAGAAATATGAGGAAATGTATGCAATACACTTCCTGTAATCATTTGTATGTGGTCAGGGAGATTTCTGTTAAATTTCCCAGCCAGGCCTGGCAGAAGGTAGCAATGGACATGTGTGACCCTTTACGTAGTCCTAGTTTTGAAGCAAAGTATACAAGGGTGCTAACTGACTACTTCTCCAAATGCTAGATGTGTGTTTTTTAAGGAGACTGAAGTATCAAATCCTGTAATTATTTGTGAAACGTTCTTCAGTAGGGAAGGTTCTCCGGAGAAAGTGGTGACGCACAATGGCCCCCATTTAGTGTCATTGGAATATGAAACATTTTTGCATCGGGAAGGTATAAAACATCATAGGATAGCTTTGTACCACCACTGTGAGAATGATTATTAGGCTCCAGAAGTTTGAGAACATCTCATCTTAAGCCTCTTTCTTCATAGACATTACAAAGGCTTCCTAAAGGCAGACATAGAAAGGGGAAATATTATCTTATCTTACTTTTCTGATATGTTACCAATCCTTCTGAGCATTACTTGCTCTTTCAGAGCCTCCAATAAAAAGAGGAAGAAGGTAACGGAAACAGCAAATTCGCTCACTTGGCTGCATTATCATGGACACCACTTTTCATTTATGTTTGGGGATTTAGTAAAGGAAGTTGGTTAAACGATGCATTATTGTGTATAGTCCTGACCCCTTCACAACTGCCTTAAAGTTATGACAATTTAGAGTATTAAAATATTTTTATGCAGGATCAGTACTCTTTAGTTTAGTTGTTTGTGACGATTGTACCAGAGGTTGCAGTTAACGGGCACCAGGTCCTATATTTTTTTGGTCATCAGACTGACTCGGAGTGAGAGAGAAAAAAGCAGAAAATGGAGAAAGGAGAAAAACGCAAGAAAGATATGAAAACAGAGATAAATAGATAGGATGTGTAGGGAAGAGGAAGAAAGAGTGTGGGTGGATCATAGATTAGGGAGCCTCAGAGTTCAGAGACCCTGGAGCTTGTCCGTGAAAGCAGCACAGAAAAGTGTTAGGCCACTGCACACTTTTTTATTTTACTTTACCACATTAAGCACTGTTGTGAAGACTGAAGTAGCTTCAATTGGTCAGCCTCTCCACAAAGCAACTGTTGTGGCCTAGAACGCCTGCCAAAACCGGTCACTTTTGAAGGGGTCAATTCTAATAAAGCCATAGCAAGTATTGTATTTTTTTTAATCTCATATATTTTCTTATTGATCATACTAGGTTTTATTTTCAACAGTGCTATACACAATTTCAGGCTTTTCAGTTTCAACATCTTCTGCATATCACAGCAAAATAAATGTACAACCTAAAATCGAAAACTGCATCTTTCCTGCCAAAAGACACTGCATCAAGGCTATTACATTTAAGTTATTTTGTAAAAATTGCTGCATGGAAAATGTGTGCCTATACTCTGCTATTTAATGTTCATGGATTTTAGCTAAAATATTATTTATATTCAATGAAATTTAATTAGACCAATCCAATGTGAGATGATATCAGTGCCTTCAGTATGAAGTAAGTAAACATAAACAAGGAGCAAACTGTACTACATTATTCAGAAGTCGCTATGTAATTGAATAACTGCATCAGCACTTTAGATTTTATAGTTTTACTAGAGAATAAAACTGATATTTCATTTATAACATGAGCTTAGTGAGGCCCTAATTGACTCTCATGAAGAGCCTTGAAGAAGCACATTGTGCTGCAAAACCGATTCTCCGTTTTAATCTTGGATGTTTATTGCCGCTAAAAGGCTAAGTTGGATCAGGCTCATTCGGATGGAGGGGCTCTGTGTAATCAGAAATACAAAAGATAGCAAACATCTATGACCTCAACTGTGTTCACCTTTCTACACTGTGGACACCTAGAATTAAGAATACCACACAACATGGAGTGCTAGCACCAATGGGAAGAAATCACTTGGCTTTTGGCTTATGAGCAGTGGGGTTCATTGGTATACTTACCCCTTGCTGCTCGGAGGCCATGAATCCGAGAAACCCCCTCCCCCGCCCCGCTCCGCCCCCCCCACCCCCCTCCCCCCGCTGCAGAAAGTGTGAAAAAGAACATGGTAATAAAATGATGTTATTACCATTTTATTTTTTGCTCTCTACAGAAGGGAGTGTGAGGGCGGGGCAGGCCAGTGCATCATTGCTGTTGAGTGGCAGCAATGAGGAGCGGCCGCTTCAGTTTGAAGTGCACATGTCGGTCTGGCCGGCTATCTTGCTATGACCTGCCCGACATGCACAATTCAAACCTTTCCAACCCAGCTGCCTTGGAGAGCTGGGTTGGAGAGCAGGCACAAGCTTCCAGTGCCTTTTGGAGCGCTGAGCCAGCCTGCTCTAGCTAATCCAGAAGCTTCATTCATGCTGATTACTATTTTAAGCAGCATAATAGAAGCCTCTGGATTGGTTAGGCTGTGAATGGGTTACTGTTCTGGGATGCTCGGAGCCATAGTCTGACGTCCTCATATGTTTTTAATTGCTCATTTTCCCCTGTGGTCTACAATGTGTCACTTTGTAGCGTCTGGCTTAGTTAGAGCACGGTACAAAGGGGAGAGGATGTGGCGTAACGTTCAGAGTTGCTGACTTTGGAACTGGGGTACCAGGTTCGAGTTTCGGCTGAACATCATGTGATCAGATCAGAATTAGCTTTATTCGATTTGATTTAAAATCATAAAAGCAACAGCAAAACACAAATGAAGTACATCCATATTACATTACATATCAATTGTTAAAAGCAGAATTAAATTGGTAAAACGAATCAGCTAATCAATATAAAACGATTTGGATGCTTATAGGTTGGGTCTTATGAGTAGTGCTCAGGAAGTACAGAATTTCAACAGGGGTTCGAATCTGTTAGGGGCTACAAAACTAGGGGCATTAAGCGCACAGAGTCCCCCTCCCCAAACGTTATACTTCTTTACTGCCGTTCTTGGTGACTGGATAGGTGGAATGCTCGGATAAAAGTCATGTAAATCCCAAATGCGGATTGAGCCATCCCCCTCTCTGTGCTTGTATGATCCTAAATAAGGAACTATATTCCTGTGCTTGAATCTAATTAGCACCAAGTCCCCAGGGATGGCTTTTGGCATTGCACCCAACCACCCCACCCTCCTAACGCTTAGAATCCCCCCATCTAAGTCAGGAGGCAGAGGTCTATTGGTCTGTAACCAGGGCATGACCTTATTGAGCAGGTCTTGACGTGTTTCATGATTTCCATGATTTAAAGGTGGGATCCCAGAGACAACAGACACATAAGGGGCGGCTTCAGGTGGTAAGTTAATTCGAGGCATTCTAACAGGTTCGAGTTCTGGATTAGCCTCAATACGGTTTATTAACGGGCGTTCTATGGGCAGTTTGAGGCCTGTTGTAAAAGGTAATGTTAGGTGTATGAGCGTTCTTGCGGGAATTCAGCTTAGGTTTTACCGGGATAATGGGAGGAATAGGAGCGTCTGATAATGCCAGTTTGGCACTTGATGAGATATGCGTTTTGATTGTCAGTTCCATACCAGATAACCTGTCCCCCAGATCGTTTATTTTGGCCACCAGTGGTGCTATAAGAGATGTAAGTAGGTGCTCAAGCTGTGCCAATAAGGTTGGTTGTAAGTGTAATAGATGGTTTTCTACTTCTCCACACGCCATATCCCCCGATGCTGTGGTTAAATTTGAGTGGAGAAGAGAGGGACTGGAGCATAATTTTTGGATTTTGGCTTGCTTCTCTTTAAAATAGTCATCATCATGTTTCCTTTTAGTGTTGGGCCCTCCTAGAAATACGTTGGCTGGGGACAAGTGTTTGTTAGAGTCAAGAAGTGAGTTCTGCAAGGTGGCAGTTACATCATCATGGTTGGTGACCATGCTTGTAATGGGTAGTATGTCCGGGGCGTATTTGGTACCGCACAGGGCGTTCAATTCCTCCCAGATAGACATAATATGATGCGGTTAGCTACAGTAGATCGGTAGCAATAAGAAGGAAAATCCCAATACCTCTTAGATGGAGATGTCAGTGGTCTGGCCCATCCCGTCCTCCTTGTGCCTCTGAGGGCCACAGAGGGCCCGCCCTTTGCCCGGGCTTAGCCCGGGCTTAGCCCGGCGCGGGTCTGTTGAGGGGATTTGTAGCGCCTCCTGTCGCGGAAGTGTGCTCTCGCAGCTTCCTGCCGCTGTGCACGCCGGGAATTGTAGTCTCCCCCGCTCGGCGGCCGCAGCGCGGTGTCAGAGGCTGCGGCGGCGGGGGGAGACAGCTGGCAGGGTCCCAGTAGGATTAGGAGATGAAAGCGGCCACCCAAGGCTTGCCAGGTCCGGTGAGTAAGAGTCGCCCGCTCCCCCGAGACTGTTGAGGGGATTTGTAGCGCCTCCTGTCGCGGAAGTGTGCTCTCGCGGCTTCCTGCCGCTGTGCACACCGGGAATTGTAGTCTCCCCCGCTCGGCGGCCGCAGCGCGGTGTCAGAGGCTGCGGCGGCGGGGGGAGACAGCTGGCAGGGTCCCAGTAGGATTAGGAGATGAAAGCGGCCACCCAAGGCTTGCCAGGTCAGGTGAGTAAGAGTCGCCCGCTCCCCCGAGACTGTTGAGGGGATTTGTAGCGCCTCCTGTCGCAGAAGTGTGCTCTTGCGGCTTCCTGCCGCTGTGCACGCCGGGAATTGTAGTCTCCCCCGCTCGGCGGCCGCAGCGCGGTGTCAGAGGCTGCGGCGGCGGGGGGAGACAGCTGGCAGGGTCCCAGTAGGATTAGGAGATGAAAGCGGCCACCCAAGGCTTGCCAGGTCCGGTGAGTAAGAGTCGCCCGCTCCCCCGAGACTGTTGAGGGGATTTGTAGCCGGTGAGTGTGATTCTGGGCACCTCTCTTAATCTACCCCTGCCGAAAAATGAATGTATCCTTGTTTAACTTAACTGTAAAGCTCTCCAAAACCTATGGCCGAGTTCGCGCTACATAAAACTGCAGCAAAAAAAACGGAATAGCGGAACCCAGGACAGTCTGACACACTGCAGAAATCCCTTCAAGCGACTAAATCATGTCCTTGCATCCAGTTGAGCAGTTCGGCTTCTAATATTATTCAGCAACATCTGAAGCTTGTTTGTGCATGGCCCCCGGAAGAATCCTACTGTACGCGATTCATAAATGGTAATTGGCACTTAGATGAAAACAAATTGTAAGATAAAAAGCACACCAAGACATAACAGAAAAGAGATGCAGGCTACAGGGACCTTAAGTGACCTGTGTGATGAGCCGCATGGATGGAGAGTGCAGTGGGACTGGAGTGAGGGCACTACAGGAAGAGATGGCAAACTTAGGGCCGGCTGTGTGCAGCTGCATTGAGGGATGTAAATGTCAACATTTTTAACATTTAATTGTAACTTGAATACATTCAGGTCAGTGATTTAGTTCCTGTTTACATTGCATGTGTTAACCATGCACAGTTGCCTTCCCTAAAAGTGTTAGCTATTTTAACAATGTTTTTTCTGTATTTCTTTCATGCATCACATAACTCTTGTACCGTGCAGACTTTGAATTGAGTTGCACCACTTGAGAGCTCTGGGGCTGAGGGCATTGCGAGTTTCTAACAGAGCTTGTCCACGAGTGAAAAAGGTGTTCAGAAATCTTGCTGGCCATCCAATCCTGGGCCTCTCTGCCGATTGCACAGGGCAGTGGTCCTGTGTTCCAGTTGAAATTGTGATTCTGGGCTTATTGGTTTGATGGGGGTAAACTTTTTTCAAAATAATGATGACATGGCAAAATTAAAAGGAAATGCAGTGCTCGATTGCTACTCATAAGGCATGCCTAACATTCACTCCTCACCACTTTCACATGTCACCAGCTGCCACTGCAATTAACATTATCATTATCTTGAATGTTATAGTATTTGAATGCCATAACCATGCTTGGATGCCCATGTGAAGGCATAAAACATGAGTTGTTTCCAAATGGCACCTTGCCTAATTTTAAGGGGCCACCAGCCATGGTTGAAGAATCAAATTTCAAAGTTTCACATATGCAAATGTGGATACATGCAACATGAATGTGACTCGGTACCATAATTTGCAATTAGTCAGTGCCCAATCTCATTCATTCTCGCAAGCAGCGCACTGTTTGGCTTGCCATGACACACGCCCTTTGCCTACTGCATGATATTTGGTTATAACCTGCCACTGAACTGTGAAAGGAACAACAGCTTCCTGGACAAGACTCCTACAGTCAGGAGCGGCCCGTGCAAGTAAGAGCGGTGGGGCCGGGTTGGGGGGGCATTCCACAGACGACCACGAGGGAAAATTAAATAATATGTCTGTCAAAATCCCCGCACCCGGCCCCAACACCCTACCGCTCTTACCTGCACTGGCCCCAGCTGCCTATAGTATAGCGTTTTGCCTTCCTTCTTACTGCCTGCTGGTTGCCATTTTTAATTTGGTTGGTAATACCAGGTTTTTACAACACTACTCCAGATCCAATATGGTGGAGTTTATCTGAAATACTCAAGAGGTCCAGGCATTGTTATGTTGCAGATAGTTGTGTGCACACGGGATAACAAACAAATTTGCCTCAAATTCCCGTTTCACGTCATACAGCATCAACTTCTGCCCTCCTCTTGTCCAATCATGTGCAGTGAGGAACATTTTGCCATTAGCCCAGTCCAGACTGGGCAACAACTATGGTTCCTGTGAACATACAAACGCAGGGGAGCAATATCTGCTGGTGCTCTACAGGCGGTGTCAGTGATAGGTCTGTTGGCAATATGGGTATTCTGCGATTAATTGTGGCACTTGGGAGTTTCTGTCATATGCCACTGCACACCTGCCATCTCGAGAGACAGACCACGCTTCCATCACAGTGATACGTTTTAAATAAGGCACTGGCAATAATAAGCGGTGAATGTTTTTTCTGATGTTACAAATCTCGGTAGACAAACCAGCACCATTCCATTTAAGATGTGTGTTTCATCGGTGGCTTCATTGTTTGAGTCTGTTCTTGTATAATATGCGGCAGCGCCATTTGTCCACCTCATTTGTTCCTAGCCACACCTGCTCTGGTTCCTAAGCTGCACGGCGGCCCAATTAATATCATATATTTTTTAAAGAAAGACACGAAATCCCAGGCCTGCAGCCTTCTCACTCTACACTGATTGGAAACCTCCGAGGGGGCAGCAGCATGAGAGAATTCACAGCGAGCAGAGGCGGTGGCTGGGAGGACCACTGTGTGCTGTGGGCAGGCACCCTAGAATCATTAGCACCAGAGGAGGCATTCTATCAGAGTCGGTCTTTCTCTTGCTTCTTTGGAGGCCAATTGATTTTATTTCAAATAAATCTTAGCCTTTGTAATGGGAGTTTAGAGTGGATGTGGGAAAAGAAGCTTTTATTGAAGCACAGGAAAAAAAACACAGGCGCCAGTCGGCGGGTGCAGAAGAGAGGAGCTCTGGAGTGAATTTAGAGTCTCAGCACATCCATGTGTGCGCTATTCTGCACCTTATAGATGGTTAGAGGCTCTGGAAAGGACGAGCCTTCCAGTAGCCCATGTGTATGGATTCGTGAAAAATTGCATAGAGATGTTTGCATTCACGCAAGTGCAAAAATATTTTTAAGCAGAAGGACGTAAAATAAACGTGGCAGCTTGATGACAAACGATCTCAAGTATATAGAAGCGAGTGAGCCGACAGAAGCTCAGAGAGGCAGAAAAGAAGATCCAAGCAGGCCTAAGGATACTGATTACAGTGCAATTCATGTGTTTTTTATATAAAGCTTTACATATGAATCTCGCATGGTCAGCCCTGCCCAGCACTTATGCAATATCCAGGTGTAGCCTTTTAATAACGTTTGAAAGCAGTTTTGCCAGACACAATAGTAACTTGTTTTATAGCGCTTTACACGTCACTTGTGCTGTTTCTAGGTATGTAAACAACACAATTTAAAACGAGTTTTCCGGCCTCAGAAGAATGAAGGGCTGAAGGAGCTTGTCTGGGTTTCGAACACGTGGCCTGCAGCTGCAAGGTTTAACTCACAGAGGTGTCTGCAAGAAATAGGGGGACTTTCAATGCTGCCTTTTAATTCAGCGGTTTATGGCATTTTCACATTCAGTTTGCTAGTGGGAAGTAGCAGCAAGCTCAGAGAGTACAAGAAGGGCAGCATTGCCGGATGAGGGCTGCCAGCAGCAGCTATTCTGCAGGTGCAAAATGAGCCCCTGCAACAGGGAGCCTTCCCTACTCTGTTGATGGTGGTTACAACAGGGAACCCTACTCTGTTGATGGTGGCTACAATAGGGAACCCTACTTTGGTGATGGAGGCTACAACAGGGAACCTTCCCTACTCTGTTGATGGTGGCTACAACAGGGAACCCTACTCTGGTGATGGGGGCTACAACAGGGAGCCTTCCCTACTCTGTTGATGGGGGCTACAACAGGGAGCCCTACTCTGTTGATGGTGGCTACAACAGGGAATCCTACTCTGGTGATGGGGGCTACAACAGGGAGCCTTCCCTACTCTGTTGATGGGGGCTACAACAGGGAACCCTACTCTGTTGATGGTGGCTACAACAGGGAACCCTACTCTGGTGATGGGGGCTACAACAGGGAACCTTCCCTACTCTGTTGATGGTGGCTACAACAGGGAACCCTACTCTGGTGATGGGGGCTACAACAGGGAGCCTTCCCTACTCTGTTGATGGTGGCTACAACAGGGAGCCTACCCTACTCTGTTGATGGTGGCTACAGCAGGGAGCCTTCCCTACTCTGTTGATGGTGGCTACAACAGGGAACCCTACTCTGGTGATGGTGGCTACAACAGGGAACCCTACTCTGGTGATGGGGGCTACAACAGGGAGCCTTCCCTACTCTGTTGATGGTGGCTACAACAGGGAACCCTACTCTGGTGATGGGGGCTACAACAGGGAGCCTTCCCTACTCTGTTGATGGTGGCTACAACAGGGAGCCTACCTACTCTGTTGATGGTGGCTACAGCAGGGAGCCTTCCATACTCTGTTGATGGTGGCTACAACAGGGAACCCTACTCTGTTGATGGTGGCTACAACAGGGAACCCTACTCTGGTGATGGGGGCTACAACAGGGAGCCTTCCCTACTCTGTTGATGGTGGCTACAACAGGGAACCCTACTCTGGTAATGGGGGCTACAACAGGGAGCCTTCCCTACTCTGTTGATGGTGGCTACAACAGGGAGCCTACCCATCTCTGTTGATGGTGGCTACAGCAGGGAGCCTTCCCTACTCTGTTGATGGTGGCTCCAACAGGGAACCCTACTCTGGTGATGGGGGCTACAACAGGGAACCTTCCCTACTCTGGAATAGTTGCTAGAACTGGGGCCTAGTCTGGCAAGGTGGCTAGAACAAGGGAAACTCCCTACTCTGGCGATTGTGGCTACAACTACGAACCGTCCCCACTCCCACAATGGCGGCTAAAACACAGAGCCTTCTCTACTCTGCAATAGTTGCTAGAACAGGGAACCTTCCCATCTCTGGTAATGGTGGCTAAAACAGGGAACCTTCCCTACTCTGGCGATTGTGGCTAGAAAAGGGAACCTTCCCTACTCCCACAATCGTGACTAGAACAGGGAGCCTCTCTATTCTGCAATAGTTGCTAGAACAGGGAACCTTCCCTACTCTGGCAATGGTGGCCAGAGTAGGGGAGCCTTACCTACTCTGGCAATGGTGACTACAACAGGGAGCCTTACCTACTCTGGCAATGGTGGCTACAACAGGGAGCCTTCCCTACTCCGGATTATTTGCTAGAACAGTGGATCATCCCTACTCTAGCAAGTGTGGCTACAACAGGGAGCCTTCCCTACTCTAGAAAGATGTGGCTAAAACAGGGAAACTTCCCATCTCTGGCAATGGTGGCTAGAACAGGGAACCTTCCCTACTCTAGAACTATGTGGCTAAAACAGGGAACCAACTCTACTCTGGTAATAGTGGTTAGAACAAGGAGCCTTCCCTACTCTGGAATAGTTGCTAGAACAGTGAACCTTCCCTACTTTGCAATAGTTGCTAGAACAGGGCGACCTTGTGAACCAGACACAACATTTTAACTGGGTACGCTTCCTAACTGGCAGCCAATGAAGCCTCCGTATCTCCTTAGAGATTGATGCGTATTTAGGAATACCTGACAGCAGTCTAGCAGCAGTATTCTGCAGGAGTTGCAACTTATTCATTATTCCTTCCTGGATATTAAAATAAAGGCTATTACAGTAATCCAGCCTAGACATAGTAAGTGCTGTGACGACTGTTTGGCGACACTCTATAGGTAAGAGCGGCAGAATTTTCTTACAAGACCTGAGAGCAAAGGACGTAGCGGAAGACACTGAATTCACTTGATCTCTAAAACTAAGCTTCTGGTCCACCCACACTCCTAGATTTTTTACCTTCTTGTTAGGTGCGGGGACAGGACCCAAGGTGTCTGGCCACCATTCAGGGGTCCAAAAATGTGGATCGTTGCCAAAACATACAACCTCCGTCTTATGGGAGTTCAGTTTAAGGCAGTTTTAGGCCATCCAAATCCCTACGGCATTCATGCAGTCCTAAAATCTAATCGCTGTGCTCTGCCACTCCTCTGTTTGTAATGAGACCACGATTTGTGTGTGATCCGCGTAAGAGGTCAAACTAAACCCAAATGACTGAATAAGGCGTGCCAAAGAGGACACATATACATTAAATAGTGTTGGGCTCAGTGAGGACCCTTGCGGGAGCCCACATGGTAATGAAAAAGACTCAGACGAGAATTCCCCCAAAGACACTGACTGACTCCGGTTTGAGAGAAAAGATTTCAGAAGTCACCATGCGGAGCTCTGACCTCCGATCTCCCGCAGCCGGTCCATCAACAAGTCGTGATGGAACGTGTCACATGCTGCTAAGAGATCTAGCATGATCAAAGCAGCCTTGCCCCCTTTATCTAAAATAGTCCGGATCTCTTCAGTGGATTTCAAGAGAGACAATTCAGTGCTATGGCCCCCTCTGAATCCATGCTGGGTTGGGTCCAATGCTTGGGTCGAATCCAGAAAGTAACTAAGTTGCATGTTTAAATGCCTCTAAACAATTTTTGCAGGTAACAGGAGTCTGGATATAGACCTGAAATTGTTGGGGTCCTTTAAATCTAGATTCGTTTTTTTGAAAAGAGGTAGGATAGAGGTTTTTTTCCATTCTAGCGGGAAGTATCCTTCTGAATACATCGTGTTAAAAATGGGGGTCAAAACACGGGAGATTAGTTCTGCCGCTAACTTTACTATAGGTGTAAGACAAGGGTCAGAAGGGAAGCCAGATTTAACCAGCATAAGGAGATTAAAAGTGTCAGTAACTATGAGCTGGGCAAATTTATCCAGATGAGCTTTCTTTTCTGAATTTAGGTCATGCGTATAGCCCAACGTCATCTTAGATTTAGCATTAGAGAAAGTGGAGAAGATGGCATTCACTTTCCCATAGAAGAATTTAGCCAGTTTATCACAGAGTTCCTGACTCGGCTTGGTTGTAATAGCCACTGGGTTGGCCAGACTGGTGACTGTGTTAAATAATTCCCTTGCTGAATTTTTTGCATTATTGATCTTAGTGGAGAAGAATGTTAGCTTTGCATTATGAATCAGCTGCTTATACTTAGCAAGTCCACATTTATAATCCTCCCTATCACAATCCTTATATTTCTTTCTCCAATTTCTCTCCAAATTTTACAAGTCAATTTTTGATCCCTTAGTTCCTGAGAATACCAAGGGGTGGATGATTATTACTATCATTGTTTTCCATTTATACAATAGAGTAGTGTCCAATAAATATTTGCGATTACACTGATGTTGTGCACTTTGGTTTCTCATCAGGGACTTATTTAAACAAATATCCGTGCTAAGCTCTCTGGCAAGCCTGGAGCAGTCGTCATGTTGAGCAGAGCCTGTGATGAAGCCCACTGTTGGCCTAGTGACACCCCTGCCTGTCTTTCCCGCTCTGCAGGCACACAGGCTATCGATACAGGTTTGGATGCAAAGGAATTGGAGTAATCAATACAATTCTGTGCACTACTTGGGCCAGTGAGGGCATTTTGTTGATCTGGTGCCCGGCCAGGATATTCCTCTTCTTGTCATGTTAACATTAACATGAAGAAATCACAAAGTTATGTGTTGTAGTTGCATGAAACTAGATACACGTCTTTCTTTTCCTACTATTAGGGCTATGGGGAGAGCAAAAAGCCCATACATTTTAGTTGAGTCCATGCTTGATTTTGCACACAATACGGTCTGCAGCTCTAGGTGTGGGGTCCATTTCATAGATGTAGGGGGTCCCTAAAAGGTGGCCCTTTGTGTATGACTCAGATACAACAAACTCAGCCTACATGTCTCAACTGAGAACTGTTTCACGCATGTACAAACCACTCAGATACAACAAACATGGCACACCCTACAGCTGAGATACTTGCGTTATGCATCATCCAGATGTAAGGGCATGCAAGTCCATCAGTCGGATCCAGCTTCTTCATCAGATACAGAGCACTATTGATTGCAATCCCATGGACACAGGGGAGTGTGCCCATGGCAGTTTCATGGGCAAAGCTACATTTGAGGCCTGGGATGACTTGTATTCTTAGACACTTAGTTCACTGCACAAGGGACTAGTACCGCGGTCCCCCATTTCATCTCTTCCACTGCGGCAGGCATACAACGTGGAAACCCAGATCGTGAAGGGCCATCCTCTATACTTGGTTCCCTCATATATTCTGACCACTGATGCAAGTGGTAAGGTGTGAGGAACAAGTTTGGGTTCTTATCTAGCCGGAAGACATTGTTCCCAGCAGGAAAGATCCGTATACATGAATTTGAAAGAGCACACAGTGGTGCTAAAGGCTGACAGCCTTTCTCGTGAAGCATCGAGTGGTTCTAGTCAAGACAAAGAGCATCTTCACAATGACTGGTATAAATCGCCTGCAGGATCTCCATCTGAGGCAGTCCTGTTCTTTCTGTTTATTTTATTGGCCTGGCACTTATTCTCTGCTGCTGTTGGTCCTTAATGTTGCAAAGTTCTTCTCTATTCACAAGGAATAGAACTATCTCATAACAAGGTCAATTGTATGCTTCGAATTAGTGCCTTCTTTCTAATGTATAGGGCAGCAACGCAAAGAGCAAAGTCACCTGTAGATCACTGCATACCCTTACGTCTTATCGTCAGAGTACTAGAAGAATTCTGGGTACTTTACTACCATGAACCTGAAGAGTGCAATGTGTAATTAAATATTTGTGTGTGTGGCAGTAGGAGCACTGCATTTTGTTTCTGCTTCCAGGTTGATGCACTGGGATTACTTATCGAAATTATGGACCGGAATGGATGGAAGAGGGTGTAATGGCCCAAAAAACCTATGAGTAATCTACATTACTGTGAGTCCTACCCTTCTGCATCCCAGCCCTTCTGGCCAGTCCATACTGGTTGGGATTCTGGTTTTCTTATTGCATGTGGTAATCATACAGAAAGTCCGCGGGCCGAAGGATGGCTTATCTGAAGGTGAAATGGGGATAGCATGTTTAGGGAAAAGCTGCAGGGGTATGGAACATCTTATAAAGGTATGTACTAACGAGGAAGAGTATGCCATGGAGAAATGAAGAGTACTGCTAAGTAAATAAACCCTTTCACGGTTATTTTTTTACCATTAAATTTGCATACGGTTTGCACGTCTGCTCTCTAGTCTTGGGCACAGACATTGCAAGTTGTTTGTCTTTCAAGTAAAGGTTAACAGTGGCTCATGATCCCTCCCCAAAACCCACAATGCACTAGGACAAAGACTCCACTATAACATTTTTTGAAGTCTTTGAAGCTTTGTATGGAGCTGGTACTTGGTTTCTGGGCATGGCACTGAACAGGTTCTCCTAGAACTGTAATGTGAACCTGTGATTTCTGCAGAGCATTTCTCAAGGGAGTTACCAATCCTGTATATATAAGAATTTCAAGACTTTAACTAAACCTTTGTTCGACACAACATCTCAAAACTTTCTTGGCTTCAAGCATTTTTCTAATGCTGAACTATCGGACCCAACTCACAGAATTTTATTTCAGTTAGTCAGGAATGTACAATATTTTTGGCCAGCGTGGGTTTTCAAAAATTAAAAAAAATCCCTGTTCTTCATTTTCCCATCTGATTACTGAACAACATTTTTTTTGTTTTGTCATAGATCAATGTGTAAGTATGTGTGATTTCCTTAATTATTATTGTTTCTGCATTTTGAACTTCTTTTTCTTTTTAGTGCCAAGATGACAAGTGTAGAAGTCCTGTTTTAAGCTGCAGCCATAAAACACATTTCTGTCAGGACCTTACCCCCTAGAGAGTAAAGGAAGGCAGCCAGTGATGGGTCCCCAGAATTCCACCCAAAATACGTATATCTCCTAGGGAAATTCAGTGGTTCTGGGGAATACAATCCAGGAGTACTGTGACCGTGGGCTTGCTCTTGCCCAGTAGCTGAGTCGAGCACAAAATCTGAATGACAAGTCCCTCCTAGATGGTATCTTTGCAAGGCAGTAGCAACAGGTACGGAGATTATGTTACGGATGCAGTGAGCAGGCCCAGTCTGGAAACCAAAATCAGCACTACCAAAAAGTTTCAAATAGCCCCCCCACTGCAGATGGAGGTGACGAGAATGACTAAAAGGGGACACTGCTCTGAAAATAGCCCCCTAGCAAGCAACTACTGGGAAAATGGCAGAGTGGCAAAATGGCCAGTTCGGTCCTGACAGTATGTGGCATGTGTGAGCAGAGAGGCACAGGGGTTTCCCAATAGATTTGCCAATGCATCTTGCATTTGCCTATGATGCAGAACACTGCCCCTAGCACCATTTGTTAAGTTGCTAGTCTTCCCACACTGTGTTGTTGGTTACATACTGCTCCCCTGAACTTAACTGGTCTAACAAAGTTAACCAGATGTTCTCATTCTATTTATCAAGTGTGTTGCCTAGCGTGAGCAAAGCCGTCTTAAACATTCAGGCCAGATCTGAGAAGTCTTAGCCAGTAGAGTATCCATTTTGAGATTTTTTCCTGTGTGCATTCTATGTTGATATTCACTGTAGATCTCGAAAGCTCTTGTTCCTCTCTGAGCGATTTTCAGTGTAATTCTAGTTATGTTTATGGTCACTTTAGATCTCGAAAGCCAATGGAACTTTCTTAAAGATTTCCTTTGGGCATCCTTCCTGTGTTTGCATTCCCCACACCCCTCTAAAATCCAATGGTCCTTGGATTTCAGCTTGTCTGGCCAGCAGTTACTGAAGCATCAATGCATCAGAAGACTGTTCTGAATCTGAAAGGTGCTCTATTTATTATGGCCCTTTGTGCTACTTCATAGTCTAGTGATGTTATGATTGTATTTGTTTTTGCATAGCGTTCAACGTACAGTTTCTAAGTGCCCTAAATGCCTCAATGAGGATCTTCAGCAGCAATGGAACTTGGCTTCACTTTTATCTGGCTTATACAATCATGTTCTACTTAATATTTTTAGGTTATTTTTAGTTTTTGTACAGACTCATAATACCTTCTCATTACTAGCACATTCTGCTAAGAACTGAGACTCTAAGATGTGTGTGATAGGAAAGTATTGGCTCCTCAGTCCTTGAGCTCCTTGAATGTGTGCATATCAGGGGTCGTATTATGCATTTTTATTGTTCGCACTGGGTGCACCTTTTAGCGCCTGGTGAAAACAAAAGTGCGCCCTAAGTACGGAGAATGCTCTGCCCCCCCATGGCAGCTGCGAACTCGCCCTGCCCTGGGGGCAGCATATTCATGTGAAAAACAGAGAGCGGCTGCTTGCAGAGAGCGGCTGCTTGCAGCAGCTCTGTGTTTTCACAGTGTAGGCGGCACCTGCCTGAACTTTTACAGGGGATTAGAGATCCCCTTGCAGGCGGGTGCAGTCAGTGGCTGCACCTTCCTGTAAGGGAGTGTCTGGGGGGTTCATAGGACCCCCCTTGAGCCCCTCTAGAGGGCTGCTTTCAGGGGGGCACTCAGAGTGCGACCCCTAGAAGGCAGCGCACCCTGAGACCCTGAGAGCTTCTTTGCCTCTGCGCCCGCATCTGTAATACGGCGCGGGCGCAGAGGCAAAGGAATTACCTCATTTGCATAGGTCAAACCCCTATGCAAATGAGGGAAAGCCCCCTGAAGGTAGCAGTGGCGCTTTGAGTGCACCAGCGCTATCGGCATTACTGAAGGGGACGCACAAGCAGCTGCGCCCCTTCTGTATTACCAAAGTTCCCCAGATGCGCACAAAGTGGGCACACATGCCCATTGCGCCCTAGGGCACTTACTGTAATACGGCCCCAGTTGAGGTTTGCAGTCAATGCTTCCCTATAGATTTTTCCCTAGTTCTCCTTGCTGTTGCTAGGTTCTGTTTGTGCTGAAGTTCTGCCTGTAATGTTAGCGCTGCTTATCCAGAACTGAGCCTCCAAACCTGGCATCCATTTTTATTCTCCGCAGGCAACCTCTATTCCTCATAGCCTCAATCTTCTTAACTGCAGGTTTCCAGAAAACAAGTTCTGAATCACATGTCCTCATGGAAATCTGCAAGTAACTAGCAGCCCTTCATAAATAGCTCTTACCTTTTGTACAGGTGATGGTGATGCTGAGTTGAAAACCAGTGCTAAATAGTCGAGGTTAAACTTTCGCTGCCAGGGATGGGTTTCCCCGGTCGGTGAATCTTGCTTCTGCACCTGTTGAAACATGCAAATTTGTAAAAACATTAGTGAGATATTGCATTCATTTATACATGTGTACATCAAACGTCATTTTACTAGAAATTATCTTTGATTTAGATGTACGGATACAAACTGTTAGCTGAAAAAGATAGTGCCTTAACTCTTGTTTACAATAGATAGCCAGTATTTTTTCCCATAAACAAGCTAATGCAATCGAATAAAGAGACCTGGCTGACAACTAGCTAGCATCCAACCTTATCTTTGTAAAAGTATATTATTAATTATTAACAACCGAGTTCCATCTCTCTTTGCTTAAAACCGCACATAAAACTACATCTCACCCCCAATCTCACACATCCGAATTATGAATTACAGAGGCATTTAAATGCATTGTGTGTGGATAATATGTTCCTTTTGTAAATAGAAAACAAACCCATAGCAAGACATAATCAGTATATGGAATTATGGCAAATTATTCTTGGATTATATAAATGTTATCACTTGTTTAGCATGACACTACTGGCAATGTACCAGTGCTCTGTATAGATACTTACATTTCGCTCAGATACGCCTTTTACTCCTTGAGGTGGCCTGATAAATTTGTTGAATATTAAATACGTGTGATCCCACGACTGAAAGCATATTTTTAAATAACATATTTTGCCCAGCAGTTATTTGCTAATGCAGCAAAATTGTTCACAAATACAGGAAACCTTGGACCGCTCAAAAAGGTTAAAAGGAAATTGCTTTAGGAAATGTTTTCTAAATCAGGAATCTCTACTATGAAACAAACATGTTCTTCTGAACTATTGATCTTAAAACTAAAAAGCTGAATTAAAGAATATATTCAGCTGTAAGAAGGCCACCTTTGTAGTACATAGAGGGGAGTCTACCTGGGGCGGGTAAAGCACGCCCCTACTGGCCGTCACCATGCAGTTCAGCGCAACCACTTGGCTATGCACAGCTCATCTTAGGATGGGGAACCAGATGCACTGTGACCAGCCCCAGCTCAGGCCACCCACCTCCATTCTCCCCTGCAAAGAGTGAACCCAGGCACCCCTGATCGCAGAAGGCATGTCAATGTCCCAAGAGAGGTACATTGCTTCCTCCTTTACCGCATATGGTCAGAAAAAATAAGTAGACCAAGAAAACAATATCTGTCGATGTTCTGGCTGGGGTCAGGTCCATTTGAATCAGAGGTATCCAAGGAGTAGCTCGGAGGATACTGGTAGCTCACCTGCACCCTCAAAGTAGCTCTCAGTGGTGAAACCAAGTTCAGTACCTCGTTCATACAGTCTATGCGTATTAAAGAAGGAAGCACTGCCCATCTCAAGGCCGTTATAGTGTCAGACAGCCAAACAAATTAGCAGGTCCACATGACAACACACAGTGTGTCAGTCTAAGGGGTCTGCCACGTTACCATCTGTTTCCACTCTCAATCTAGGTACGTCATAACGAGATTGGCCATGTTGTAGGCCCCACTATTCCATTCGAACCATGTGTTTGAAGAATGGGCAAAGATAGAAGAGTGAGACTCACAAAAGATACGATCTCGAAAGCCGGGGGTTTTGTTCGATAAGGAAAGGTCTTCCTTTATAAGGACGAGAACCCTCATGCACCAGAGGGTGACATGCTTCATCATGGGGCTCCCTCCTTACACCGGGGACGCAAGGTACCGGATGTGGGCTGCAACTCTCCATCAAGCAAAATAGGTGGAGAGGAGCTGAGGTGTTTTGAATGCCACTGCCACTTATTTTCTTTTTAACTTTTTGTAAAATAAAGGAAATTTGATTTGATGATTTAATTCTGACTGAAATAGTGGTCTTCACGGGATAATTGTTTGATTCATTGTTTCTGTGGAATTTATGAAATTATCGAGCAGTACTGGCTTTTTGTTTTGTTGATCCTTATAGTGGCGTTGCCTAGCTGCGCTTTTGCCAAACCCTTGTTGTTACTTCATCCTCGCACAATAATGGCCATGACTGCTACATGGTGGCATCCTTGATGTTATGCTATAGAGCCTTGAAACAATGGGGGTGGTGACATAATGGTGGCCTTTATTGGTATATTACAGGCATCCCTTGTGTTATGGTGAGCATCCACATGTTATGATTGTAATACCTGAGCATTTTAAGAAGAATATGGTCATAGAAGGCCTTTGTACATATGAGTACTTGATGAATTGGTTACGCTGATATGTGAGCATTGTGCAATTCCTACAAATGACAACTGAGATTTTGAAGGCAACAATTACGTTTTTTTCAGAAAAGGGTTTTCTTCTGAAAACGTACTTTGTTTGCCCCAAATGGAAAGTGGTATTTGATCTATGTCTATATTCAGAAACTTGCATACTGATGAGAACAAAAAGTTGCAATTCCAAAACAAATGTAAAGCTGAAAGCTGAATGATAATTCAAAATGAATTGCAGAGACTACTGCTGTGGTTATATCCATTGTTCCATAGGGCGCGTAATGCTTTGGCCGTTATTTCATTAGGCAGGTGGAGGTATTTAATATTGATCAGCTTTTTCCTAGCATGTCTGCTGGTAAACTCGCCTCAAATGATTGGGTGGCAATTCTGCTTACGGTGCTTGCAGTGTAAAGTTACATATGTGGTCACTATTTTACAATGTTAAACTCTGCTAGTATTATGGGAGGACTTTCCTTGAGCAGAAGTACATTCTACTATAAACGTTGGAGACCCCTGAATTTTAAATACAGAAACCTCCTCAGTCCCAGTACATAGCTGGGGAGGTAGGAAAGAGACACACAGTAGTCATGGGAACATCACTTGGAAGCAAAGAGACCCCAGCTAGTGGCCTTAGCCAGGGACCTTATCCAGATGATGCTGTGCTCCCCCAACTACTAAGCACAACGTTCATTTCATCCATGCTAAGGAGGCCTTACAAGGAGCGATAAGAGGTAGATCGATTTAAAGTGTATCTGGCTATCACGTATCTAAACATATTGCAGGATGGACTAATTGTGCGCTTAATTACTTTTCACAGCATTCTCCACCTGCCCAGCAGTAGTGCTACCTGGATCCCAAATACTCAGTAACAGGTATAGCCAGTTTCGGTATATCCCATAACCATATGGTTCAACATGACAAATGACAGGCATACTAAGTTTTCTGATGTCAAGCTGTGATATGCAGAAATGCATGCCAACTATACTTACAAAGAAGGAAAACTCTGCCTTGAAATATCATTCACTCCAGTGCAAATTACTGACAAACAGAATTCTCTAACAATCTTTTGGAAAATTCCCAACTTAGATGTTCCTAAATGGTGGCATCTAAGGGTAATTAGCGTCCGCGTGCCCAGGCCAAGCAGGCAGTGATTCATACCGGTTTCTTTCTGTAATGGGAGATCAATGGAATAGGTGGGGATTTAATGTGCTTGCTGAACTTAGGGGGAAATCAACTTGTTCTGTGATTGAACAGAGGTGACCCTTCTTGCTGGTATGCTGCCTTCTCCAGCACTTACCCCTTAATTTACATGCCCTGGGTACCTGTGGTGCCACTGTAAATGGGACTTACAAGTACATTAAATGTGCCAGTTGGATGTAGGCCAATTCTACTGTGTTTGAAGGAGAGAGCACAAGCACTTTAGCACTGGTAAAGTGCACATAGTCCTAATAGCCAACAAAAACAGGTTGAGGAAACAGGAGGGTGAAGGCGGAGGGTTTGGGGATGGCCCTACACAGAGGGCCAAGCCCAACATCCTGTAAGATCGGTGACAGACTTTCCATTGGGTTCTCAAATACTTTTAAGAAGGGTATCTCCAGGGTTCCTCTCTTTCCTGTCTCTTCTTTCCTTAATCTCTTTGGTTCATGTGCCAGCAACGTGATGCCTTCATCGTACTGGCATTTGAGGCTCCGGGGAGAAAGCGGGTCGGCTGCTGACTCCATCATAGACTAGAATCAAGACATGCGTATTTTGTGCACTATCAAAAGTGAAATTATGCAAATCATGCTTCAATGGCGTGGCCCCAATATTTTCTGGGCCTCTTGCCAGTGAATACTAGGCAAAAAAAAACATGGTGTAAGGGTTGGGCTAAGGGGTCCATAGACACACTAGCAGAGAGCAGCAGCCTGGTGCACCTAAGGAGCGCACGTGTTGTCCCTGCTGCTCAGCATCTCACAGGTTCAGATATAAGGCCTGGTTCCCCGAGGCATGTATTATTTTAGGGAGTGCTGGTGGTGCACTTGGGCGAGCCCCTAGTTTGCTTAGTGCTTGTCCTACTTTGTAAACAACCAAGACTTATAAATGCATGTGCAGCCCCAGGCAAAGAAGACTCCATGTGTGGAAAGTATGAAAAACCTTCCCATGTATCCATGTGGTCCTTGCCCTGCCTGCGATTTTAAAAATGTGTCCCTGACGTGCAGCTGCGCCGACCAGAGCGCACTGGTTTTAGCCTCTCTGCAGAACAAAACAAACATTAAAGGCCTCGTTTAGAGTTTGAAGGACCGGATACAATGTCACAAACATGGGCGATACTCGATCTGCCGTATTAGCCTATGGCTCTTGTAGTGCAACAGACAGGATATCCGCCAAGTTTGACTGAGCGTCCCATCTGCCAAACTCTAATAAAACCCCAAATCTTCTATAATCTGTCATTCTGGGGTCTGGAGGGGGTGATCTTCAAACTGCAGGGCTGGCACCCACGGGGGCATGAGTGGGATCAACTGGGGAACCATGCATGCTTTGGCAGACACGAGCATTGACCTCCTGCCCCTAAACAATGCAGACAGACATCATGCTGAAGAATCAGTAGTCACACAATCTGGCTCCAGTGCTAATAATCTATTTTTAATTTCACACCGAGCATTCCCTTGGGATTTCTCTCTTGAATTGCCCTCAATTCCATGGTTACCCTGGTAAAGTCTGGCTTGCTTGACTTTCAATGTATGTAGTTATCAGAGTAAATTTAAAGGCACTACTGCAGTCAGTTTATCTCTAGTTATAAGAGGCTGTACCTTAAATCTCAATTTCATTCTTAAAATTGGTTGCGCTGTTAAACATTTTAAGGCGCAAATGTTTGGGGGGGGGGCCTGAAATGAGTTGGAAAATGCAGTTAGATGACGGTGCCAGCCTCTCCTGGTCTCCTCGGTGACACAGTTTGGGATGCTTCATAGCCCATGGGGGGTTACTGTTGCGGGCAGGCTGCGGTGCACCCCCGGGCTACGAGCAGCCGCCGCATGTCCCCTGGAGTCGCAGGCTCACCGCTCTCCCTGTAATTTTTCAAGGCTCGGAAGGGGGGGGCGGAGGATGGGGGTAGACACGAGACCCAGGGATACGCCATCTTATCCTATCCATTGGGACTCATAGTTCAGACTCCAATTGCCAAGAGAAATTTCATTCTCGGCTAATGCTGCACAGCAAGACGAAAGAAAGACAGACATTGCAAACGAGGGCCCAGAGAGGACAACTAAAACCCCTAACTCATGTCCTAAATCGTGGCTAGTGGCGCAGTGTAGCAGGTGCAGTGGCACCGGGGCTCAGAGGCCTCCACATACACGGATTATTGCTGTATTTCACAGTTCAATCAGCCGTCAAGAGGGTCCTTTCCTTTGATTTGCATGAGGGCCCAGATGACACATCGACACTGGCGACGCCACTGACTATCCCATGAGCCTGAGCTCAAAGTCACCGGGCCGGTGTGACCCCAGGCCGAGGTAAACAAACTGCTTCTTTTCTTAGCCGTTGTTTTAGTCTCATCAATGCTGCGATAGGACTCACAGCCCCCACACCCAGCACGAGCCTCGCTTTAGCCTTTCCAGGAAAGAGGGATGCATTTTGTTAAATGTATTTTTATCCTTGGCGAGCGTCCCTGGCTCAAAACATCTGATTTCGGTGAGAGATAAAGAAAGGGCCGCGTCACCCGTAAACAGCACCCGCAGCCAGAGGGATTCTAGAATCTTCGCTGCTCCAGAGTGCGTGTGCGTGCGTGAGTGTGTGCGTGCGTGCGTGCGTAAGCAGAATGCAAACATTACCATCTGAATGTAGCTCTCGTCCTCCTCTCCAAGGCACGAGTTGGCAAATATTCTGGCTGAGTTCACGCAGTCCCTCTCCGGCGCCATGAAGCTGGTTCGATTGCTAGAAACAGACAAAAAAAGAAAGACAAGCCAGGGTCAAGGCCGCGTGGTAAAGAATGCGCAGAGATAACGCCTGACTCGACTTACAGGCATACACCAATGTGTGCTTTATTGATCGAGTTATTTATACAGCACCGCGGCGCATCACTTCACGCAGCGCAGCGATTTATGAGCCTGGCAGCGCCTGGCGTCCGAGGGCACATGACCTTGCTAAAGGTCACACACGGGTCATGAGTCATTTGTAGAATGTTGCATGGTTTATGTTTGCCGAGGGAGCACTGGTGCAATGCAAACTGCTGAGCGAGCACTGGTGCGCTGTAAACCTAATTAAGATAGGACTGGGACACAAAATAGGCCGGGACACCACAATAAAAGTGCCCCATTAACGAACCAGATAGCTAAGAAACGGGCTCACATTTGCAAACCAGGCCAGCTTTGAACTTGTAAGTTGTTGTATAGGTGTTTTGCAAAGAATGGAAGACTGCATGCATTTGTGTTTTCTGCAGGGAATGTTTGTGGCAAAACTAGGTAAATCAACAGTAAAACCGACCCATAAAAAAGACCAACAAGCAGGCCATGGAGCACTATCGAATTGCCCTAAAGGCTAGTCTAACCCTCAACCTTACTGTTTCTAGGTGCGACAGAAGGTGGGCGCGGTTACATATGTGCAGAGGCTGGACTGCAGTGACATATACTCCTCCCTTTGGCAGCACAAGTCAGAGAACACAGACATGTAAACAGACAGTATGGCATTCTTGAAGGTTGTATGTTCTTACAACGCATTCCGTTACAACGCATGCCTTTCCCACGCATGCGTTACAATGGAATGGTATTTCAACGCATAACCTTTTCCTCGAACTCTTCCGTGGGACGTCGTACGTCGTTAAGAGGAAGCGGAACTTTCTTTCCGTTTCCTCTTAAACGACGCCGATTGCCTGCACATCCTGATGTGACTTCAGGTGAGTTTTATTTTTTTGGGGGGAGACCCCCTAAGCCCCCCTTTTTTAATTTGAACCTTTACCACATATGCCTTTACTACATACCTCGTAGTAAAGGTATGCGTGGTAAAGGATTTCGTGGTAACCACGCATGCGTTGTAATGCATGCGTGGTTAATGTATTAGTGGAAACGGCCGCGTTGTAGTGGCCGTTTCCCATTCTAGAAGCACCACATTGGATGTGTGGAGTGCAGGGAAGGATTCATGCAATTTGTCCCTATGCTGTGTGATGTCCAAGGAGGAGGTTGTTCCATATCTGTTGGTTCTTGGCAGAGAAGGGTCTCTCTCCTCTACTCCTGGATTTAGTTCAGGGCACTGCTTATAGATTAGCCTGGCGGGAGGAACGATGGATTGGAGTGTGGTGTCCCTGGCCTGGATCTTGTCAAGAAGCTATTTGGTGGCAAGTGCCTTCCAAGCATTTGCAGGTGCAATGGTTTAGAGGCCATTCCAGTCTACCAAAGGAAGCCTATGGAGACAGGTCTGCGATGAGATGTATACATGTTATTTCCAACATGAAGAGGGGGCATCCTGTTTTGAAGAATTATCAATTGGTAATCTTGCAGGCTGGTGGTGAGGGAATTGCCGTATTTGAGGAGCAATTTAATAGCACTGACTAACAATGGGTTGAGAGCAGAGGTTTGGGGATTTGTATGTGCAGGAAAGACAGAGTTTTTAAAGGCACTTGAACTGGTAGTAGTACTACTTATCTACAGCTCCTATCTGGACGCCTGGAGGCTCAGGACCCCATCACATATGACACCTAGATTGTCATCTCAAGTTCTGATAGGAATCGTTCTGCCAGAGAGGGAGGGGGCATAATATTTAGCTCTGGTGCAAATATTTTCGAGTTACATGGAAGGAAAGAGGTATTGTTTCATAAGGAGAGCAACTTTTTTGCAGAACTGCTGAATGTTTGGGCACTTTGGGAAATGTATCTGTCATCTAGCTTATACTGCCAACCGCTTAAGGCCCCACCACTGGACTTTAACGGAGGATCTAACACTTATTAAAAAACTCGATTATATGCAAAGGTCGAGAAACATAATGAAAACGTTTGATGCAGTTTCATGCATGTCATACTACAACAGGCAATACCTGTCTCTAAAATGGTGAGGGATCACAGACTTTTTCATTTTAATTTTTTTTACATTCTTGATGATCAGGGATCACAGGGTTTTTCATGTAACTTTTTATTTCATGATGGTCACATTAGCTTTATAATTCTGTAAAACATGGCTTATTAACATTTCTGAATTATAAATAATAGATATTTTCTACAAGACCTACATTTAAACTGCCAAAATCTTCCACATGGGGAAAAATAAAAAAAACATTAGTTCTGCTTTAAGTACAGCAATCCTAGAAATCAAACAGATATCATAATTTGCAAGGAAACGTCATGTTTCTAAATACATATTTCTCACTGTGTGGATATAACAGTCATGTTACATTGTATGTCAGTCAACTGAAGCCTGGCCAGCTCTGTGTTTCAAATCATTGGAAGAATCCAGGATTCATAACTCAAACAGGCTCAGTACCATAACTCAATAGATCAATAACCACCTTTTAGGATATGATTCCTTTTTAGGGGCGGGTTTAGTTTGGTTGGTGGGAAATCCTCCTCTCAGCATGCCATATATAGGTTCTTCACCACACTACTGTTGAAAATCCACCATGTTTAGAGTTCTCCAGATAACTTAAGGTCTTTCAGCAAAGTAGTTGTCTCCACAATGGGAGGGGCAAGTGCTGGCAGTAAATCCACCAATGCCTCCAATGTAGGATGGTGCAGTTTCTCCAAGCTGATGTAGACACTGGAGAAGCAAGTAGAGAAAGGGAATTTCCACACTCACATACCTTGTCACTCTAACATGGTGGTGGAGAAGGGGCACTTAGCGATAGTGTATTCAACTTTTCTAGAAAATATAGCACATTTGTCATAGCAATCTTTTCCCATTGCTACCTGGACGACTGAACCATTACCATTTCTGGCAGAGTTAGCAGAGCACACGAGATCCAGATGATGCAGTCCAAGAAGTTTCCACCAACAGGTCATATGTCATTGCGGGAACTACAGATAATCGGATTCAGCCCTCAAAAGTACAGCAGGAGAAGCCACAGTCACTGCGGCCCTACTCTAAACAAGGCCTTTAGCTGAAAAGGCCAAATATAAGTGGCAAAAGATCTTCCCAAATGCTGTGTTTATACTCAGTCTGAGATCCGGTGTCGCCAAAGAAGGCTTAGTTATATTACAGACCATTTCTCATATTAAGTTTATATTTGTTAAACAAAACATAGCATGTCTCAAAAGAAACTGTTATCATATGCTAAATCAACCTCAACAGCCGTAAAACTGATGTGCTGTACAAATTATGTATTTTTTTAATAACAAGTCACATTAAAGTAACCTTCTACATCATTCTGTGTCTGGAAATCTAGTGAAGGAGGGTGAAGGAAAATATAAATAGGTAGCAGAGCTGCAACAAAAAAAGTCATAGGAAGTCTTTCCTATACACATTGGCAACCAAGCATAAATATCCCTAGCAAAACATGCCAGGGATGGGTGGAAACAGGCTAATCGTGTAGATTTGACAAACTGATAAAGGAGGGCACCCAAGATTGCTTCACGTCAAGGCAACAAAAGCTGCCTTTCCTACTCATTATCTAATTTCTTTTCATCCCAATGTTTCCTTTACCTTCTTTGGTACTTTCCACCCTACCCTTACACCCCTCCCTGTCCCATTCTCTTAGTTTGATCCTTAGAATGTTCCCAGCTGTGGGTTGACCAGCTGAGCAGCTGCTGTTGATGGTTTGTGATGCATAAGTCTTACCTATAACATCAAATGGAGTACAACAGGTATCACAAAGACAAAGGGTAAAAGGGTAATTGTCACTACCCATGAACAGCATGGTGGGCTTCTCTTGCATAAAGATAAATTAATTACTAAAAATGTGATACATCAAACTGAGTATGGTAGCTAACAGAGGAAAGTATCTCCAAACTACTGAAAGATTTTTTGACATACAGCGGTGCTCTCTTTGTAATATTACAGATCACTAACCTATAAATCCAGTGTTTGGCATATTTCAATTCTCACCACTTTGCTCGATCTCTGTTGATTTGGCTCCTGTGTATGAGAATTTCCAGGACCAGCATCACTATGTCACCGGCTTTTTCTCAGCAACTGTTTTTTTTGTGGGTAGCAGAAATAAAATGTAGACTACCTGTGACTAACAGTTTGTAGTGCTGTAGAATCACATACTTTGCACACTCCTGCCATCTAGTGTCGGACACAGATTCTAAGAATCTGCCTCTCTCTTGCTCTGAAGGTATCCCCATTAGGCGGACCTGGGACTCTCTGTGGGTATTTACTAGAGCTCTCCAGGTTTATCGTGGCGTGGGCTATGCAGTCCCAGGCGTCATGACATTCTCCATTAAAGGACTCCATCTTGGTGCAGGAAATCTCTAGAGTTCCAATATGCTCCCCCATTTTGTGTAGGGTGTGACCCAAGGAGAGCTCTCAGTCAAACCCGCCTCAGACTGGCTACTGATCCAATCGGACCTTTTCTGGCCAAGCCCTCGATCAGAACCTTCCCTCGCAATATGACACCGAGTTTTTGGGGGAGAAAAAAGGCTGTTTTATTAGCAGTCAGTCATACTTCACAGGATGGGTCATAATTCAACAAAACCTGTCATAGATCACTGATAGACACACACCATAAGTTCCGTGCAGAAAGAAATTTGTTCTTTTACAAATTTCAAGAAAAATCAACAAAGGAGAATTTTGAAAATCTCAAAACACAAATAATTAATGAATTAATTGAGTGTGAAAATTTCAAAATGCGGCTGCCGCAACCACAGCCTCATGCTGTCTGGACACAGTCGGAGCCGAGGTGGACACGAGACTCAGACTTGCCACTCCATGACAGTGGGTGAGGTTGACAATCAGGCCGCCAGGCCCTCGAGAACTTACTGTGATTGACGTGCTCTAACACAAACACTTGGGGATCTTTACAACTGAGCCCCTGTAGAGTGCTCTGACACTTGGACGCATTAGAGGAGCCTAGCTTGGGTGCTGTCACTCATGAATGGGGAATAACCATGAGTCATATGTTCAAAAGTGAGACTGGAAAGCTGACCCGGGTAAGGCTAGTGGGCTTGCCTCAAGAAGACTGTGTATATTATTTGCAGTGTGTTGTACTGTACTTTGAGTTGGTAGATAAATACTCCTTTTTACATACAATCATTTATTGGGGTTGCTGGATGTATTTTGAGTCATGAGTTTGGGCCCGCCTTACATCTACCTCCTTCCAGAGAAGCACTGCTCACCCTGCACTACCACTGAGTGTCAAGTGTTGAAGTGGTACTATGGGTCCTGAGCCCTTAGAAGGCTGGGTCCAGGAATATCAGGAGTGAAATATCTCATCTGCCACGGTGGGGCGGAGTAACTCATGCTTACCCTGTGGCCCTCTGAAAGGAGTTTTGACACTGTGTTAGTTTCTGAATATGAAAACTCTCAACAGGAGGACAGTCAGAGGGACATCAGTCAACCCCGTATTAGGTCAGTAGGACATCCTGCTCCAGGGAAGGGGCAATATCTTGATGCATCCAACAACAGAGTATTTATTGCTGCTTCTGTTCAACATGTGCCCTGAGTGATTCCTTTTAGAATGATTTTGACCATCTCAATGGGCAGCTGGTCAAAAATGGTGAACAGTAAATACGAAAGTAAAAGTAATATTGGCACATCTCATTTCAGAGATACTGCACTTTACCAACACTCATCCGACATAAAAACACATCTTAACCCCTTCTGTGCTCGTGACGGAACTACTCCGTCACGAGCCACGGGCGAGCGGTGCTGGTGACGGAGTGGTTCAGTCACGGCACGGCCGCCCCGCCTATGCGGCGTCAATTCCGCACCTGCGCGGCCGTTTTATTGAGCGGGCGGGGCTGTGATGGAACCACTCCGTCACAAGCACATCGCACCCGTGGCTCGTGACGGAGTGGTTCTGTCACGAGCATGGCGGCGCCGCGCGGCCCACCCTCTCCCCCAGCACCGCGGCGGAACTACCGCCGCGGCCGAGGGGTTAAATATGCTATAGTAGGCATGCCACAGCGATAATCTATAACCCGAGTGAACCCATGTCAGAGTCACCTAAATCCTCTTTGCTTTCACAATGCCAATTTTCCCAAGCAAGCATTTTTAAAACATCAAATACAGAATACTTCTACACTTACTAAGGCACGGTCCATGTCCTTGTCAACACAGGATGTTCTTCAATCGCTGTAAGGTTTCTCAGGTCCAACGGAGGTGGCCGTGCTGCACACAGAACAGCATAATAACATTTAGGCACTAAACTGACATAACCTTACAGACCAAACAAATCAGCATAATGGAGTGGTAAATGTAATCCAAAAGATTCTGTGGTATTTAAACCTAAAAAATGGAATGTGTTCAATCAAAACGAAACGTGGAGAAGTAATGCGTGGGACTTTTACAATGTAGAACAGAAATGCATCTGTTGTGATAGTTTTGAGAATTATTTTGAATTTCAATTACTAATGGTTTTTCCAGTTCTTACATTTTCTCCGAGGCTTCAATTCCCGATTCACTGGAGGCGGTTCTAACTCAGCTGGCAGTTCTGGTAGTGGACTTGAGACTTTTGAAGTGTTAGCTACAGGGAGGGCAAATGGTGGGGAAACAGGACTCATGGGAATGTAGCCATCAGGGGTACAGTCTGATTCAGAAACAGGCGGAGAAGCATTGGACTTCATGGGCACATAACTGTCCTCGGAAGGTTCCGTCGTGCATGAGTACAGCGGAGCAAACCTGGGCTAAAATATAAAAGAAGAGAGAGTGACACACTGTGTATAACATTTAGTGCTACTACAACCACAACTACTACTGCTACACCACACTAAACCCAGTGGACGCTGACACCGAAGACAGAATCTGGCTAACAGAGGATACACAGAACAGTCATTTCAAGACTTCACAAAAAGTCAATCAAAAGTTAAAAACAAAAGCAGAGAAGGAAACGTTTGAATTTGATTTCCATTTAGCACGCCAATCTTCACCTTTTATTATCACTGTTGTAACATCTTTCCACTTTCTTCTCACAAAAGGATTACCTTTAATGGCATAAGACTGTAAAATCGTATACACCTTAAATGATATTTGACCTCGAAAATCAAATTAATTCATTGTGATCAATAAGGAGGGTCAAATACATTGTTGACAAATGTATGCATTTTATATTTGCAGGTAATGCACAAATATATTGAGAGATACATGAAACAACAACTTTATTTGGATAAATATTATTGAATTTCTAGTGATTACATGCTTCATAGAAGCAATGTCTCTCAAATGCCAAACCCACCAATAGATATGCCCAAACTCTTGACTAAAATACAGTTCCAGGTTGTGATTCCTTAACACCTCTGCAAAGACAGTTCTGAAATCTCAATAATGCTTTAATATTTGACAACATTATTGAATCTTTTAACAAGGAGCTGGATACTTTCATAATCAATAGACATTGTAATAAGAATGTATAATTAATATCCAGTACAACTATGAACCATTTACGTTTAGGGTTACCACAACATTCCTTAAAGCACAAATATCATTGTCTTGGTAGAAACGCATTATGTTACAACTGAAAATTAGGCATATTAATTTCACCAAACAAATATCACATGGGACACTAGTTGTAAAGGCCTGTCTCTAAAGTAATATTTGGTATCCTCTTACCTCATTTATAAATACACATTTCAAAGCTCCATTAAAACACTGACACATGTAAAAATTTCAATATTCTAAAGCCACCAGGCATCTAACTAGACATTTTCTTTTGGGTTTTCTTAGTATACTTGGCAAGAATGACTTACTTGTACAAAAAGGGGGATGCATTTTACTGCTCTTCTTCATTTTGTAACAATGTAACACACCTATCCTGGTGATTACGCTTAGATGATTTTGTCAAACCTCTTGGAGGCATATTCACAAACTGCATTTAGTATTACATAAAGTAGTACTGCAGTAAATCTCCACATGCACCGCAAAATGTTGTTCACAAACCTATGTGCAGAGACCTCCACCTCTTCTTTCTTTATTTTTTATATATATATATATATATATATATATATATATATATATATATATATATATATAACGGCTCCAACTTCCTCTCAAATACCCAGCCGGGTTTCGAAGAAAAATACAGCACTCACGGGTGTTACAGCTTTCAGCAAAGGAATTTATTTACAAAAAATTGTTTTGTAAATAAATTCCTTTGCTGAAAGCTGTAACACCCGTGCGTGCTGTATTTTTCTTCGAAACCCGGCTGGGTATTTGAGAGGAAGTTGGAGCCGTTATTTATACACGCGGACACCACCGCGTTGCAGCACCCGCATGTAAGAGTGACTCGTACCAGTGGTGTAGCAGGAGCCTGGATATATATATATATATATATATATATATATATATATGTTATTTTACTATTTTTGAAAGTTAAGGCAATTAGATTATATATTTATTTATATATATATATATATATATATATTCTCAAGCAATTGAAAAAAGACACCGCACTCTTCTCGGATGATTAAAGCAGTTTAATCCAGCTCAGAAAAAACTTCCTTCACCTACGCGTTTCGAACAGTAAATGTTCTTGATCACGTGCGTGCACAAAGCAGCAGGCACTGCGCGGTGCCTGCCGCTTTATGCATGCAAATGCGATGCATGCATTTTTCACCTTGCGGCGGGTGCCGCAATGTTAATGATAGAGGATGTGACCGCCACCCTGGCGGTCACATCCTCTTCTGCTCGGAGGGACCGCCGCTGCCCCTGCGGACGGTCCCTCCTCCTGCTGTTCGAGGCTGCAACCCCTGATTTTAAGGGGCATAGAATTTTTAAAAAAAGTGTAGACTTACACCTCCATATAGTAGTAACTGGACATGAGTAAATATGCACACATATATTTACCTCTGTGAATGGCCCAATTGTGATCTTGTTGGTAAATCAGTTTATTAAGCACAGTGTTATGCATCTTTTCCACATTTCTCTTTTCTTCTACTCTTTTTATCATATTATTTATCAAAACATAGCATTATTTTTTCTCATTTTGTGTGCATTTTAGTATGTCATGCTAAATCATACTGCATCATTAAAATACTTTCACCAAAAACTTTCCGGCATGTCTTTGTCCCTCTCGTGAAGCATAGCCTATTTACTGTATTCTTCCATGAGTGCTCGCTTCCTGTAAAAAAGACCTTTACATTTTGTTCTTATCTTGTCTTATTTGCTGTGCATTCAAAGACAAATGTCAAATGTCAGTCTCTGAATTCCATGGGAGCTTGGTGTTTACTTTTCATTCTCTGACTTCAGAGTGAGAGGACTTATCTGACAATCTAGGGTTGTGAAAGGAAAGATTTTTTTTCTATAACACAACAAAATTTAAATGTCTGTAAATAAACTGTGCACATGTTTCGGAATATATCATAATTTGGAAAGTACAAATTAAGCACATTTTTGTGTAATTCTCTGCTGGAAGCAAATATTTTAATACGTTCAAATCAAAGCAATACATTAGATGAGGCCATTTCCACACATTGTCGTTTGTGCACTGTATAGGATTATCAATACAACTGTACTTCTGTTCAAATGTAATGGTCATTTCAATTCAAGATGTGTTGTCTGTAAAGAAAGTGCACTACCACACGATGCATACTCCACTGTATGCCGCGTCACACTACTCCGCTCTACTCTACTCCACCCTACGCCACTCTACTGCTTTTCACTCAATGACACTGTACTCCACATCACTCTACTCTATGCCACTCCACACCACATTACTTCACTCTATGACACTTTACACCGCTCTGTGCTATGCCCTTCCACTCTATGCCACTCAGCTCTACGAACCTTCATGCCACTCTACGCCCTTCCACTCTACGACCGCCCACTCTATGATACTCCATGACACTTTATGACTCTCCACTCTACGCCACTATATTCCACAACTCTCTACTCCACTTTATGGCACACAACTCTAGGACACTCTACTCTAGGACGATCTCAGACACTCTACGCCACTCCACTCTACACTACGCTCCTCCACTCTATGCCACTCCTCTCGTCGACCCTTAATGCAATTGTACACCCTTCCACTCTACGATACTCCAGTCTATGACACTCCATGATATGCCTTTCCACTCTACAACACTTTACTCCACTCTGTGTACCTACACGCCACTCTAGTCTCAATTGTATGTAAGTAAATATACACATGTATGTTTACTTTTGTGACTAGGCCATATTGTGATCTTGTTAGTAAATCAGTTTATTAACCATAGTGTTATGCATCTTGTCCACATTTTTCTTTTCTTCTACTGTCCTCATCATGTTAGTTTTCTAAACATATCATTCTTTTTTTCTCATTTTGTCTGCATTTTAGTATGTCATGCGAAATCAGGAACTGTGAGTTGCTAACACAGTAAAATGCCCTCAGGGCACAGTTGTTCTCCTAGAAGCAGTTTTGCTGTGCGAATTCTTTCAAATCCACACGTAGGAGATGTCTGCACTGGGAAATCAAGATTTTACTAAAGAACAAAAACTTTTCATCACCATATTAAAATAGGCTCTAACAAATGTCATTGTAAAGACAGTTTAACTTTAAACATGACTTGTCAGCTGAAGGCAAAGGAAGCAATTTACAATGCCATTTACGCTAGTTGTAGAAGAAAAATGGCAGGGGTTTCTGATTGCTAGTAATTCAGAAAAGTAACTAGCAGCAGTAAACCCACTTATTTTAAACTTAATATTAACTCAAGACGGAAAAATATAATGCAGGAGTAAATCTCATGCGAGATGGAGAGTTTCAAGGTATGATCAGCCTTTAAAATTCATCAACTCGGAGGAGCCAAGATGGCAACCGAGATGGCTGCGTAAAAGCTCGGCTCCGTGAGCCGTCTCACCCCGCGCATACATCCTGGCAACTATCCTGGGCCGTAACGGCATAATTATACAGGCGAAGGATAACTTTCACTTACCGTTCGCTCCCGAGGCTTCTGCTTGCTGCAGACCCGTTGAACTGTCCCCGACTGTTTTGCGGCCTTCACGGTGCTGGGACTGGGGTCTTGAGTGCGAAGAGCGGCCGGCCGTGACTGCAACAACAGCGGCCTCTGGTGATGGTGAGGAGTCGGCCGGAGGGAACTGAAGTCCTGATGGCCGATGGCGACGGTGCCGACCCAGCCCATCTAGTGGAGAACCATGTGGGGAGTGCGATACAGCTGAGTTGAGGGGAGTGCCTGATACTTGGCCCCCATTCCGGTGTTGTATCCGGGCACACTCACGACTTTTCCCGGAGTCAGCGTGCGGCCCCCGGGGAGTGGCGGAGTTTTTATCCTTTTGGTGACTCTCCGCTGGGAACCCTGCCTTGACTTTTGAGATTCCCGCTGTGAATCCTGTCCCTTCCTGGTGTGGGGCCCGATCCCGGGGTGAGGTGGAGAAGGACGAGGCCGGATCAGCTAAGATGGCGGATAGCACCCTCTTACGCACACCTCATCCGGGCAGAGAAGCCGTTGGGCGGGAGAGTCCTGGGATCTGGCGGCACGAGAAAGAGCCCACGTCCAGAGATATATTGGCTGCGTTAACAACTTTGCATATGACCCTGATCCGGGACGCTCGGGATATGGGAAGAAGGATGGCCGCCATTGTTGTCCCGCCGCTCCACATGGGCATGGTTCAATCTCAGGGAAGTGCCGATGTGCCCGCTTCTGCGTCAATGATGACTGTTCCAGCTGCGCCTCCGTTCGTGGAGACGCCAATGGACCCGGTCCTTGCTGCCGCTTTGGATTGCCCTGTTGTATATGTGAGTGACTCGTCGGGGCCCTTATCTGTACGGCGGCTGAAGAAACAACATCACTCCATAGTTTTGGTTGCCCCGGAGGCATTTCAACGACTACCGGATTGTGTGACCTTCTCTTCCTGGCTGGTGAGACTGTATTCGGACTGGGGGATGTTTCCGGTATCGATACTGACACAGACGGATTTCCACCAACCGCATTCGGCTGGGTTTTGGGGGCTACAGTCCCATGGAGTATTGGCGCTGCCCGGTCCGCCCGGATCGGTTGAACCCACCACACAGCTTTGTATGCCGACTACTGGATGGCCGCATGTGGGTACTATTGATAAGAAAGGCCAGGGGTGAGACCGTATAGGACATGGTGGAACGCATTGTTGGCTGACGGCGACTAGAGGGACACTCAACGGGGATGTTATTGATTGTTTTGATGATTATTGCTTACTGTGGCTATATCGACCGTGCTTTTATGATGTAATTGTGCGCGATGGGTGAGGGGGGGCCGGGTGGTTTGCTCGAGGGCCCTTCTCCACCTTTTTCCTTCTTCTTCCTTTTTCAATTATTTTATATTTCGGGTTCTCCTTTAGGGCGATAGGCACGCTGCTGGGGGGGGGGGGTAGGCCGTAGCCTTCTGCAGGGGTGCAGGGTGGGGGGTAGGGGGTTGTTTATTTGTTCTTTCTTTGTCTCTATGGCCCCTTGTCTTTTCTTCTTTTCAGTGTCGTCGTTTTTCATGTTTCCTACAGTCTGTTTTGTTTTAACCACTTGGATGCTAATGACAAGGGTAACTCGTCATGGAGTTCCCATTCATTTCAATGGAATTTACATGCCATCGTTGGACATGGCTTAGCATCCAAGTTTAAGGGATGGGGTGCTGTTCGACATGGCCTGTAGGTGTTGTTTACATTTATCCTGACTCGTATGCCTTGCCCCCCATGTCTTTCAGTGTTTTCGCACTCTTTGCAGACTTCTGTTTCAGGTTGCTGTTGAGGACCATGTATGACCGTATGGCAATTATTCTGATATTTTTTCTTTTTTAATTTTTCTTCACTGTAAAATGAACCCTCTTGAATCCTGCTTATCACGCTATACGCTTGAATACGAGTTATATCCTGGATACTTATCTGACCCCGACTTATGGGCTGCTGTATCTTTTTGTATGGCTTTGCTGAACTTCCGGATTGCCTAGCGGCCGGCCGGGATGGTTGTAGGCCCATGCTTGTATTTATGTGAAGTGATAATAAAGGTTCTCAAAAAAAAAAAAAAAAAATTCATCAACTCCCACAAATATGAGAGTAAGTTTTCCAATCACCAACTCCCCTGAATAGTTTCTTCCCTGGGCGAAAATGTACAGTTGGCAAAAGATGGTCTCAGTCCCTTTCCAGGGTAGGAAGGAATATGTAAAACACCTAAACGTCCTCACAGTTTAGGGGAAGAGGATTCTACTTTCTACATGGATAAAAAAAGAAATAAACTAATCTGTCGTTGCATTGAAGCATGGCTTTCACCACTGTGGAACTGTACATTGCGTACAATTCTGAATAGGGGAAATACCAATGCAGAAAAATAAAAAGTTGCATGACTTTTCCAGTAGTATGCTTGAACGCTTGTGATTGGTGCAGCTTTCAATGCAGTCACATGGAGTGCACATGCCTTTTCATGAAACGCCCAAAAGTAAAAATATTCAACGCTGTATGTGAAAATCTTTTAGTAACAGTCTGTTATCAAGGCTGGAATCATAGATTCAAGGTGCAAAATAATCAGTGAGCATGCATGAGAACCATTCATTTTTTACCTTATGTGATTTTTTTAATGGAATGGGCTGACCAAATTCTTGTCTGTCCATCCTTACATTTAACAAGGGATAAAAGGGAGGACAGGTAGCACCTACCAGATTTAAACTGAGCCTCTTATCCCTGCTTCTTAAGGTGCTTCTGTCCAAATCAACTGTAAGAAAAAGTAGTGAACTGATGAGAAAAACATTAATCCATAGAACAAGCATAGTTGTGGAAAACTCCTATCTACAAGACACATGTCAGGTATCTGCAGATTTCATTTTATCATCCTATAAACTATCCCACCAAAATGGAATACACACACTTATTTAATCAAAAGGTTACGTTAAGATTAAGACCGGTTCTCTTCTCTTGTAAAGTTCCACTAAACACTCAATAAGAGGATAAAATAATTTATATCACTGGGGCTGAGCCTCTTCTTAACACAGAAATACAGTGTACTTGATCTTAGTTTTGAGCTATATTGGTTTATGAGGTCTGCTTGACAAAGAGCCTCAGAGAGTAGAATTCAAAGCCTAGTTTACAAATGTTAATACATTTGGACCCATGACCCCAATTAGAGATACCCTTTCAGGTGGAGTAAAGTTTTAATACAGATGACTACAAAAAAGAAGCTACGGTTTTTACTGCGAAACGTATGGAGAAACAGTATCCCACAACATAATCCAAAAAGCTCATAAGCGAGCCAGAAACAGCCACAGGGAGAACCTCCTTGTGGAACATAGCAAACAAAATAAAGGAGATATTATCTGTGTAAGCAAATAAAGTAATATTTACAGCCAAGTATAAAAAAATCATAATGAAGAATTGGCATATTCTAACATGTACTGAACTGAAGTTTACTAAACTACTTTCTTCTTTCAAACGTAACACTAGTCTTAGAGACCTGTTAGTACATACCAGGCCAAGAAGAAATGCCACAGAGCACCAAAATACCTTATGGGGCCTCCCTAAAGTAAAGGAGCATTCCCCATGTAGACAATGTGCACTGTGCCCCCTGACAAAACACACCACTTCCTTAGATTTGAATTTACAAACACAATGGAAACAGAGGACATGCACTAACGGTAACGCGAACAACAAGATATATCTTATAGAGTAACCAGGTAAACTATGGTACATAGATACGACATCAAGAAAAGTCAGAATCAGTGAACATCACAGCAATGTTCGCTGAAAAAGAGTTTTCCACAAAACTAGCTAAACACTTCCTAGACAAAGGGCATCAGGAGAGTGACCTTTTGTGTACTGTGATTAACGAAGTTATAGTAGGCAATTACATGCAAAAAAACTTTATTAGAACGTGAGCACAGATGGGTGAATAGGCTTGCCACTCACAGAAAGGGTTTCAATGATGAAATCCCATAGAATTAGTTGCACTCCTTATGATTTTGTTAAGTTACAAGACCCACAGTAAGTTCATGTCAAGTCACTGATTTTGTATGGCTTATGTGATAATCCAATGTGCATATTTACCAACTTCAATAAAATGGAGGGTAAAAATATGTTAAAAAATTGTAATTATTCCAAGAAAACCATGTGGGATAATGTTGACTTCTAACACGCTTTTGTCATGGATATACAACTTTTTAAAGAGAAAAATGTCTTCCAAAAAGGACAAAACTGAGATATTTATCCAAATACTGGCTGGTGTTACTTAATGCCCTAGTGTTTTATGATCAATTGATGACCAAAGTATCTGCACTTGCATTGTCAAACCCACTGGTGGAATTTTCTAATACATTTATTTGTGTAAACATTACCTTTCTCACACACTAATTTCAAATATCATAAGCAAGCCCCTTGTTTTGCCTGCATAACAAAACAACCCTTTTGGTTAAGTTGCGGCTCCACTCTCTACTTAGAATTCCCAGACTCCTTGGAGGTACGCTTCCCAGTAATGATGCAATCATGTCATTTACTTGTTCATCACGGGGAGCAGGTTTAAAAAACAGAAGCTGCAAGGCTATCTCTCATGTTGGAGTCGGCAGGAGAGTCCGGCAAGCTGGGTACTGGGCGACACCGTACCCTGGAAGATGTAAGCCAAGTAGTGAAATACCAAACACATTTTGTTCGCTTTCTTTTTAGGTTGAGCCGGGGGCGCGCATGCGCTGCTCTGTGAGGCATGCGATATATGGACTTGAATCTCCACCCATATTTTTCATTGGCTTGTGTCATTGTCCTTTGTAAATGCTGGCATCTTATTTTATAATAGGCTTGTTAGTCCCTCCTTAGTACTGCTTTGTCTTCATTTGTAACCTCCAATGAGTACTGGCCCTTTTACTCCTATTGTTAAACAGTATGTCTGATTTAGTCTGTAAGTACAATTTTCTTTAATGAGTTTCTCCTACTGCAAGCACAACATGCTTTCCTGCAACATTCAGCAAGACATGAGCGCTTTCACTTTCCAAGCAGTCCGGGACAATGGCGCCAATGAAATAAAATAGGTTTCACATTTACAAGAGTTTGAGCTATTGGCATTATAAATAACAGTGCTTTTTATTTATGTGTTAATTATCAATTATCAAAACAGATAAACAAAAGGCATTGTCATTTACAATGCAATAGCTTAAACTCTCGCAAATGCAAGACCTATTGCATTGCAAATGCTTGTTCATTCAGACATTTTAACCCTTATTTAACCTGGCTACTTTTCTCACAGGTTGTTACTGCAGGGGGCATGTCCCTCTACACCCATGTTGCCTTAAAAGTTTCCATAACAGGGTAAGAGATGACTGTTTACATTGTTATGTCATGTGTGTCGTTACACCAGTACATGTTTTAGGTCTCCACGTCTGTACGACATAAATGTCAGTGGCTTGGACACATTTTGCATTTCTGATCACAGCATGAAACCACAAGTGACAAATGAGATATGACTTGGTCTATGCCTCATGATTAGAGGCACGATAAATGTGTGCCACAACAATAGAAATGTATGTGATACTGAATGATCACAAATGGAAAAACAGAAAGGGTTAATTTCACTGTGGATATTGAGTTCACCCAGATGTGTGTATTTGACAAAAAATGCCATGTTTATCCTGACAGAAAACAAGTTTGAACTTTCCTTTAATGAGTGGTCTAGTAAGCCTTTATGTGCATGGATTTGTGTGTTGCATGTGTGTTTGTCCCCCCGCCAATTAGGGAAGTTGCAAGGGTTGTAACAAAATTAAAATATTTTTGACAGAGTAATTTCTATGTCCTGATGAAGCCTTGGACCTCTACAGACCTTATTTTTGGGGCTGAAACATGTTGAAAAACTTGATAGGTTAACAGTAACAATATATCCCTTAATAAACCCCTCCATTTTGGTGTTTTACCCATACCTGAACAACCAATAATAAAAGGGATACCTTGGTTTTTCTAGGTATTTTTAATCTGAGAAGACCCCAGTTGCAATTTATATCAAAGTGCTCCTTGGAATATGGTTGAGCCCATCCCAACATGGTTTTTAGGAACCAGGATGAGATCCGAAGATGAAGCATGCCACTACTAGAGTGGGTGAAGTTCTTATAAAAAAAACAGTTTGGTTTGTTCTCATAACATACGGTGAGACTCATCATCAAAATAACCAATGTGCTTTGTTTGACTATGGTGCGATATCCTTAGATTGTATTGTGTGTGTGGAAGGAAAGTTTTAGTCATAAGGTCTCCACTTGAGAAGGAAACCATGTGTAAATGGCTTCTACTGCTGGCTACTCGCTGCAGTGGAAGCGATGGGAGGGACTACTAAACCGGCAATAAACGGGGAATATCTTGCCATCACTGCACTGAAGCAGTTCACAGCTGACGGACACTCTAACAACAAGAGAAATATCATATATCAACACATCATTGCATGGAGGATGCAGAGACATAACAGAATAACATATTTTTTGTGGTTAAGTTTGAGCTTAGATTGAACAATCTCCCAACAGAGGTGGCAAAAGAAAAACTGTGAATGAATGAAAAAGGTTAAGGGAAAGGTTATTAGAACACAGGCACTGGGTACACAAACATAACATGAAACCCTTTAACTCAAAAATATGTTTTCCCTTAATTATTGCGCCATCAAACTATGAAATTATGTATTAATTTTTTCACAGTTAATGGAAGGTTAAAGTAAACAGAGAAGACTCAATTCTCTGAGCATTTCATTCTACTAAATTGAACTTCGATGAGCAAAAAACGGCCTTTTACGAAGATAACTTTCTAATTCTGTGTCAAAAACTGGTGAGATTTTACCTTCAAAAGGTGATTTTGCGAAAGTGAAAAATCTGCCATTCTGGTGGTATTTCTGCAGGTGTAGATTTAGAGCTGTTGGTGGGTATGTGGCTTTCTTCAGTGGGTTTATCTGTAAAACTAGTAGATCCACACCTCATAACTTTGTATGTAATCACATATGTCTTGGAGGTCATTTCCCACTCTGGAAATACAAAGGAAGCTTCTGTCAAAGGGTTGAGTGGATCTGCATTATGAAAGTGGAGTGGGAATAACCACACTTTATGGTGGATGTAGTGAAAGGAAAAGGGTTTATTTAAAGATCTACTTTTCCCAGTGGAGAAAAATACACATTGGGGTCACATTTCCATTTATTTTATATCTGGTTGATATTCTGCAAACCCACTGTAAATTAAATATATTGAAGTCTTTCTTGAGTATTCTTGGGCTCTTATGTGCATCCCAGGGAAGGCAAAGATTTGTTCCAAACGTAAAAGTAAGCAAATGTACAATGCTTTCAGTGTCCTTAGTGTATCTTCCAACAGCATATTTGCTTCTTCCTTATGAAGTAGACATAGACGTATAACAAATCTCACAAAGGCCTTGTAGGAAACTGGGTTTTGGTTGCAATATCCACCCACATTTTGCCTAATGTCTGGAGCAACCTTGACTGAGAATGTGCTGGGTTCTTGCTAACCAGGTCCCCAGCACCAGTTTTCTTTCCCTAAACTGTATGCTTGTTCCACAATTGGCACAACTTCAGCCCCACTGCAAATCCCTAGTAAATAATACCCCTGTGACCTAGGGAATTGGGACTGAAGAGGGTCCCTCAGGGTTCCAGCACGAATTGTGCTACCCTACGGAACCCCTCACTAAGATCATGCAAATTTCCATTGCAGCATGCATGTCTTGGTGCAGAAAAATCTGAAGAATCGACATGGCACACATTACTGAGTGCCATGCCTGACAGCACTACGCGTATTATAGGTAAGTCATCCCTACAGCAGGCCTTACAGCCCTTGCAGAAAAATCTGAAGAATCGACATGGCACACATTACTGAGTGCCATGCCTGACAGCACTACGCGCATTATAGGTAAGTCATCCCTACAGCAGGCCTTACAGCCCTAAGGCAGGGTGCACTATACACATGTGAGGGCATATCTGCGACACTGGATATGTCCCGGTGATATCTAAGTTCACCCTTGGATATAACCAGTGTACAAGGAAGCCATAACGAGTACATGGGCCTGACTTCCATCATTATGAGTCCCCCAGCTGCATATTGGCTTCACTGTACTCCAAGGTGTTTGTACCAAACACCTCTTCTTAATAAACTTACACTGATGCCAGTGCTAGATTTATTAATAAGTGAACGCAGAGGGCACCTTAGAGGTGCCCACTGAAAAACTACCAACTACAAGTCTATTGGCTGACTGGTCTCGACCAGCCTGCCACCATAGACATGTTTCTGGCCTCCTGGGGTAAGAGTCTTTGCTCTCAGAGGCTGGAAACAAATCCTGCTCTGGGTGAAGGTGTTCACACCTAGTCCAAACAGGAACTGCCTTCCAGGGCAGGAAACTTCAAAGGCCATGCCACCTTTGAAATGAGACCCAGGCCTCTTCAGGCAATGGAAGATGTCAACGCCACTGTCCTGTCCCCACTTTTTGGCAGGAGGACAAGAGGGGAAATTAGTTAGGTTAGGAAGTGTGCCCACACACAGCCAGCACCACACCTAAGGTGGGGCAGCTGATATGGACCCCACGTATTAGAATCCTCCATATTGTGTTGGAGAGACTTAGCCAATTAGGGTCAGAGGTATGCCCATTTTCCACAAGAAGTGGTCATAGAGAGGGTGTAGTCGCCCTGTAGGTAGGTAGCTCATTGACTACTACCCGGTACTCCCCTTAAAGCCCCTAATTTTAGTATTGAGGTGGCACCCCTCGACCCTGAATTTCAGATTCAATGGACCTAAATAAGAAAAGGACAAAGAAGAGCTGCTGAACACAAGAGCTGACTGCCTGCTATGGACTTCTGGCGTGAAACCCTGCCTGCCCCTTCAGGTCTCGACAATCGAGATGAACTCTCTCGTTCTGCTGCTGTGTGGCTTCTAAGAACCCCAGAGGACCACCAGCTCTTCACTAATCGCCTAAGAACTCCCTTGGAGTAGAGGAACTACTCCCCTGCAGGCCAACTGGTGCAGCAATTGACCAGAAAGAGGAACTCATGCTCTAGAAGGTCAGAGCTGTCTCCCCACCAAGTGTGGAGGCACCAGGACCAACTAGATCCGTGCATCACCAATCCCCAAGGTTCCACATGCCCTGCAAAAAAGACAAGCTGTAAGAGGCCAGTCGGAACTTTATCTGTCCAAGAAGCAAGCACCCATCAAGGGATGTCAGCACCCCTAAGACTCACTCTGTGAGTGGCCCAGTAGTCCTGAAATCGTCCCCCCCAAGTTGTTTGCCACTGACCGCGAGGAGCACCTTTATGCATCAAGCCCTGCCGACCTACCTGCTCCGCACCCAGCTCCCCCAACCTGGGGAACGACGAACTGGCTGTGCTCCCATGTCCGTAAGGCCCTTGCGACCACAGCCCCTGTTTGGGAGCCCTCGGTCATGCCCACAAGTCCCCTTGTGCAGCTTGTTTCCAGGTGTCTGCCCCTTCCCTGTAGCGCACCAGTTACCCTGCTCCCAGCGGACTCTGCGCCGATCCCAATAAACTACCGGTAGTGCTTTGAACATTGGCCTTCTACCACTCCGAACTCCGAAGGTGAACCCTTGAATCCAACTGCACTTACCTATATTGCATTTTCAACTTTCCTTCAATAGGAATGCATTGTGCGTAAAGACGCACAAAGTAAAAGCTTAATCTTCTTGTACAATTTATAATGGCAAAAGTTCTTACCTTTGAACAAAGTTCTTGGTTTGAAAATATATATAAAAAGACTTGTTATCTTTCTAAATTGGTCTCAGATATATTCTTTGAGTGTGTTACTAATTTATTGCCTCTGTGAGTACAACAAATGCTTAGCACTACCCTCTGATAAGCCTAACTGCTTGCCCATACTACCACAAAAGAGAGCTATAGTATTATCTTCTTTAGCCTCTGTGAACCAATTAAGGACCCACTGGACTTTCTGAACTGTGTACTTCGTTTAAATACAGTATATAGAGAACCAACTTCCTACAAGAGATATTGGGCCAGATGCATCAAAGGGTTTTCCCCATTCTGTATCTATGGGAAAATGTGTTCATGCATATGGCGCATTGTACAGTCTATCACATCAGTCCAGCAGCCACAAGTGAAGGACATTTGTAGAGCACAAACCTTACCCACCTTCCCTCTCAACAGTCTTCCTGCCCGTCTCGCCCCTCCATATTCTCTAATGCCACTGCTTGATCCACTGGACTCAGAGATTGACTCTACTCCCATTCCCTGTTAATCCTTATGCGAGAAGATTGCAGACATAGCCATCATCCATCAAAGAATTCTCAGTAACTACAAAATCCATCCTCAATTGTATTGCTACTATCTTTCAACCCTGCATCTAGGGATGACTTCTCCATCTCACAAAAGGCTGCAGTGTTTCAGCCTCACGGCATTCCCATGCCCAGCCCATATATTTAAGGACATCCTGATGAACAGCTCAGCTGCTAGCCCTGTCAGGGCAATTACCTGCCACAGAAATGTTGCATAGCCCTGGAAGAACTCGAGACCTGTGTACACCAGACCCCTTCTGAAGAAGTCAGACTCTGACCCACCTCACCAAGCTATTAGCCATTCTGCAATGGACCTCTCCTAGGCAAACAGACTGAAAGAGCTGTCTATGTTCAATTATCACACTGAACTGAACAGAATAACCTTCTCTCTCAACATCCACATAGAATTCTGTCGAGGTACACCAGGCTTTGTACTAATTGCAACATGGAATACCAACATGCCAAATCACTCTTAGGTCTTTTGCCACCTTTGATAGGGTGAACCCTCCTATTCTACTATAGAAACTAGAATTGAGTTTCATTCAAATGCACCAATTCTCAACTGAACTGATTCCTCCCTAACTGATCCCTCATTCTGTCTCTCCCTCCTTTTTACTGTGACCTTGTTTCATCAAATATAAGAGTTATTCATTGGCTTTGGGCTCTGTCCCTTCATCCTTTAAATCTGCCATTGTTTTTCCAATCCTTAAAAAAAACGGTTTGGATCCCACTTCCCCTTCCAATTTCAGGCCCATTTCCCTCCTTCCTTACTTGGGCAAAATCCTGGAGAGCCATATCACATCTTGCCTGTCCAACTATATCGAGGAGAACCTCCTTCTGGCCTCCCATCAGGCAGGCTTTCGCCCAGGCCACTCCACGGAGTCAGTGATCATCGCGGTCTTGGACGAACTTAAAGGGAAAGCAGACATCAACCATCCCCAGGCCTTGGTCCTCCTCGATTTGTCCGCTGCGTTTGACACGGTCGATCACTCTATCCTTCTTGGCCGTGTCAGCGCAGCGGGCATCCGGGGCGCCGCCTTTTCTTGGCTTGCGTCCTTTCTTCAGGGCAGGACTCAAGCAGTCCACCTATCAGGCTTTTCGCCCCCCCCCCCCGCTTGATCACCTGCGGGGTCCCCCAAGGCTCTTCACTTTCTCCCCTCCTTTTCAATCTGTATATCTACCCTCTTATTACTTCACTTCTCAAGCTGGGGGTATCTGTATACAACTATGCGGATGACCTCCAGCTAGTCTTCGATCTCTCTTCTCCCTCTGTGTCACTTCCTAAGTTCTGCTCCACCTTAGTTTTTATATCTGAATGGATGAGCTCCAATCATTTGAAGCTCAATCCGGACAAGACGGAGCTTGTCCTCACAGGTGGCCCCTCTAATCCCTGGTCCACGGTTCATAGGCCCCCTTCCTTTGGTCCCCCCCCCCTCACCGGTCTCTTCTGTCCGGACATTGGGCATCAAGGTCAGCCACGACCTGACTATGCATGCCCAAATCAGCTCCGTGGTGTCCTCTTGTTTCTTGTCCCTTCGCCTCATCCGAAAGATCTCCCGGTATTTCACGGCAGATGCCCTTAAAACCATAGTCATGGCCCTTGTCACCTCCCGCCTCGACTATGGGAACGGCCTGTACGTGGGCATACCTGCCTACGAAACCCGCCGTCTCCAGGCCATTCAAAATCAGGCCGCCCGTCTCATCCTTCGCCTTCCTAAATCTTCCCACATCACCCCTGCCCTTGAATTTCTTCATTGGCTTCCTTTGCATTCCAGATCTGTTTTCAAATTGGCCTGTTTGGCCTTTCGCGCGCACACCCACTCGGCTCCACTTTTTATTGGCTCTCTCATCACTCCTCACGTCCCAAGCCGCACCCTCCGCTCTTCCTCCCTCTCTCTTCTTCATGTCCCACGCTTCCGCAAATCCAAAACGGGAGGCACTCGATTTGCGGTCCTGGCCCCCCAGATCTGGAATAACCTCCCTCTGTTCATTCGCTCTATTCCTATCTACACCCACTTCCGCAAGGCTCTCAAAACCTTCCTGTTTTCCCAAGCATTTCCTTGCTAGTCCTCCCGTGCTCCCCTCATGAATCTGGATTAACCCCTCAGCACCAGGAAGCCGCTTGGCCGCAGTGCGCTTAATCAAGTTCTTTTTCAAATTCAAATTCAAATTCAAATTCAAGGATTCAAATGTCCCCCCTCTCTTTCACATATATCTGAGACCCTTGTTAGAGTTGATTTCTCTCTGAAACCCCTGATGTTACAACTATGTAAATGAACACACATTGTTCTAAAGTACCAAAACCCATCTGATTTATAGAGCTGTGCCATCAGCTAGCACTGCTTAGCCTAAATTACTGAATGAGATATCAGCTAGTGGGAAAGAGAACACTACCACTCGTTCACCATTCGGCCAAAAGACTCTGGCTCACTTCTAAACCATCACTGGAAGTAACACACCTAGGAATGATCATGGGTTCCAAAAGGTGCTTGATCCCGCAAGTGAACCAAGTTAGCAAAAGATGCTGTTACGTAATGATCTGTATAAGCTGAGTCTTCCTTATTTTGAGCTCCACCATAAGGTACAAGCCACTGTCAAGGCTGGACTACGCCAATGGTATATATCTCGAATGTCTGACCAAGTGATCAAAAACTATAGAGTATCCAGAATGCAGCTGCGAGGCAACTCCTTAATATCAAGTCTTGCATTCCACCTGCTTTTCATTCGCTACACAGGCTGCCTGTGGCAAGATGTATCACCTTCAAAGCAAGGTACATAGCTCAGCATGCCTTCTACTGCTCAGGATACGCGTCCCTGAGCAAAATTAAACATATCTACCCTAAACGCAGATCACTTCAATCGAGAACGTGGCTTCTCTTACCTGATTGGGGAAACCTCTTATAGGAAGTCTCTACTATGAAGAACAAGCATTTGCAATGCAATAGGTCTCGCATTTACGCGAGTTTGAGCTATTGACATTGCAAATGACAATGCCTTTTATTTTACTTTTCGTTTTTAAAATGTAAATAAAAGGCATTGTCCTTTGCAATGTCAATAGCTCAGACTCGCATAAATGCGAGACCTATTGCATTGCGTGAAGGTGAATGTGACAGGAAGTGCACGTGTCTGGGCAGTAACAGAGTATGTTGAGAAGGGAGAGGAATGGAGCGTTGGGCTTCACGAGAAAAGTGGAGCGGGAAATAAATAAATAAAGTGAGCGGGATGCCTAAAGCGTGCGCCGCGCATATTAAAGTAAAGTAAAAAGTGGAGGGGGAAATAAATAAATACAAGCCGATCACCTTGCAGACCGCAGATGTTATCGGCAAGCCTGTTCCGTTCTGTTTCCATTGCATCTAACATTGGGAAATATATTTATTTTACAAACCAGAAGGAGGCGTGCTCGCGAGAGGCTGCGGAGCACGCGCACACGTTCCAGGCAGCGACGGAGGCGTGGCGCGCACCGCCTCCCTGTGCCGTGTCGCGTGCCATGGATCTCGTCCCCTTTTGCTATTCCCAGTGTGCGGGGGCCTGTTTCTTACGCTGGGGGCCTGCAACCGCAGCTCTCAGCGATGTTGGCGGAGGCTGGCGGGGATGCGCCCCCGGTCTGGGGGAAGCTGCCGGTTTTGCTGCCACTCTCGCTCCTTCCCCTGAAGGTATGGCAGATCTCCCGATGCATGGGGCGGGGGTGTGTGTCTGTGCAGGGGGGGGTAGGGGGCAGCGGCGTGTGTATGCGTGCGTGTCTGTATGTGTGTGTGTGGTGGGGGGCTGCAGCGTGTGCCTGTGTAATCTGTGTGCAGGGGTGTGGGGGCTGCCTGTGTGCGCATGGAAATATGAGGCACGGCGACGTGCGCGCCCACGAGATCAAATCTCCGGCAGGAGAAGCTCGTGACAGTCTGCTGTCCACATTCCCCCAAAAGTGACAACATAAGTTGTCTCGCTCTAGACAGCAAAGCTTAGCTTTGCTTTCGTCTAGGCGAGACCTAAAAATGTAACTGGCAACCATATTGAATTCTGCAGGGCACTGATAACCTAGCTCTTAGCCAGTCTGTAAATTCTGTTATAATTAACCTATAATTGGGAATCTATACACACGTGGAAAGTTTCAATTTTAAAACTATTCCTCAGCACTTCATGCCTATCACAGCACTGCACCATGGTTGGACCATGATTTCCAACCTCTTTTATATGCCATTCTGCAAACAACACATCATTTTAAATGGGGTGCCCGTGATCCTGATGCAAATCAATACAATACAACATCTTTCTGTTCATAATAAACATTATTTTAAATTAATTTACATTTTATGTTCTATCGTTTTATTGGACCATATCAGTGAGTGAAAAATTGAAACAGGCTTTAAAAGTTACTGCACTGCCATCAGTTATTCGTCATGCGGCATGGCTGACATGACACTTCCCTTGTGCTAGTTTGCCATTTACATACAACATACAGATTTCATCATCAGTTAGAGGTGCTTGTTTTGTTAACTAAGTGATGTACCGGGATCTTTTGCTCGTCTTCGTCTATCATCCATGTTTGTCAAAATACTCGTGTTGCACAGCTTTGACACCGAAACAGATTCCTTTTACAAAACATAAAACCTGTATATAATGTCGTACAACAGACCAGGAATAAAACAGAGACAATTTCGAGCTGAGAGAGTGCTACACCAGTGGAAACCCCCCAATAGACGAGAATCTCAATAAAGACAGCACATAAAGTAAAAAAATCAAAAAGAAAGTCTAGAGTAAATGTGCAAAAAGAAGTCATAAATGTTGGAAAGCAGAGTTAAACAATAGGAATGAAATAAACAGGAAGCAAAATAAACAGACGGTAAAATGACAAAAACCTGCAATTGTCATCTTAATGATACAGCATTATGACTGTAAACGTTCCTGGAGTCTGTTTCAGTGTTTTATCACCAAGAGAATGTGAAAATGTAGCAAGTTACCTTTCCAGTTCCGTACATTGTCCAGGCTCGACAGGGAGATTCTTCGTGGCACAGTTCCAGCTTGAAGCCCGCAAGCCACCATCCCATTTGGGAAGATTCCACTCGAATGTAGTTCTGACCGCGCTTCCGAGAAATGGATGGGCTTAGGTGGCCTGGGCGGTGGCGTATCCAAGAAAACGTCACATTCAGAAACCTCATATGACTGCCTCTTGTCAGTGTGGAAGGTTCCAGTGAGGGAGGGTCCTAACAAAGGAGAGGAGGAAGAGAATCCCTCTGCCACCCCATTCACAGGCAGATCCTTGGGGAGCATGGCATGGGTCAAAGACTGAAGCAGGTCCTGGCGCTCGGTCCAGCCGTAGGAGGATGGTAGTAAGTTGAGGGACGGCTGGGATTGGACAGCATCAACAAAGACATCATCCGATGAGGTCTGCTCCAGAGATTTATCCGAAATTGATAAGCTGTCGCTCCTGGATAAAGTATGAGAAGAGCAAATTCTGCATTAATTTAACGTTCCCTCCACTAGACGTCTTAATCACCCTCTTGTACACCATGGAAGCTCATATTACTTGAACTATGCCAGCTCAATGCTAATTTTGCACAAAATAGGCAATGTATTTCTACTGCAACCAACATTTTCAATCTAGTATGCAGCCCTTTAAGAATGCATGTCTGATGAGAAGATTATAGAGTTAATGCATCTTTTGTACCAACTGATTAGACACTTGGCACACCTATAACAGTCTAATAATATACAAATCATAATTTCGTTATCTATTATTCAAAGGTCCTCTGGTCTAGAACACACAAGGCAGAATTTGATTTAATGGTATTCAGAGAGTCAGTATTGGAACTAGATCTTCAAAGAATGAAGACTATTGCTGAATTTTCAAACATCTTTCTTTAGAATACTTACTATGGGTTCACAGGAACTAACTAACAATGAGGGTCACTAAAGTCTATGTCTTTTCCAACACTGCAACACCAACCACACTGCACCGGAACATGATCCTGAACCTAGCTAGCGCATTGTGGGTGCATTTTCAATGTGTTACCAAACATGTAAGTGCCTCGTAAATGGACCGCTAAGTAGGTAAGATGATCCTCTCGTGATATCCCAGGTGGAAAGTGTCCCAGAATAAATACCAACTTACGTTATATGTTATTAAAACTTATATAGCACGCATATACCCGTAGGTGTCTTGCGCTTTCAAATTCAAAAATACTGCGCTGAAGTATAGCTAAAATCTGAAAAGCCCCGTCTTAAGTTGTTTTCTGAAGGCGAGGAGGGTAGGTATATCCTGAGATATAGTGGATCGGAATTCCACAGCCTGGTGGTAATGTAGCTGAAACTCCTGCCACTCCAGCTCGCCTTTCTAATTCTAACAGTGGTCACCAAGCTGGCATTGGCCAAAAAGATAAGAAAAATCAATGGGAACTGTGTATAGTGTGTCGATCAAATCATGTTCATGTTCATCAGTTTCAACTAACCACATCCGCAAGAGTAAAATGTACATTACTATTACTGCTCCAGGTACAGGGGATGAACACGGACTGCGAGTTTAATGACAGCCGCAGTACTGCCCACAAACACCTGTGGTCATAAGCAGAGGAGGAAATCACAGGCAACATCATGAGAAAACAGCCTGCAGAAACACCTTCTGCAAAAGCCCCTAAGACATAAACTACCAAAACGTAAAGCTTACATAAATATCTACTTAAGCAGATTTCGACCTGCACTTGATGCCAATATCAAACCCTTGTCCCCACATATGAGAGGACTGGATGAATCCTTGGGTTTGGAGAAACAAGACATACACAGGTAGGTTAAGACTTGATCGAATGACCTAACGAGTCTTGTAATCAGGGATAGGACTTTTCACCAGTGTACCTTGGATGACTCTAAACAGTACACAAGTAATCTGGTGCTGTTTTAAGGAATGTTACTCACAGCCAAATGTCATGATTTATCATTTTTAACATCAAAAGCTGAGCAAATAATAAATAAATATATTTCCTTTGTCATTTTTTGTTTGGTTTGGCTCGGGTGGATTTGATCATTGTTTTATTATTCCATTTGCTCATTAAGAAATGTAGATATTTCATATACAGGTCATTATTAACATGCATAGTAAAATTTGATAAGAGCTGTTATTTTGGTTTACAGATTAGTACCATGGGGTAATTTTCTATTTTTCTGCTATGGCTTTTGTACGCATTGTTTCTGTATCCCAACTGTATGCAAAGAAGAATATATATATATATATATATTAAAAAAAAAGAATTAAGAGAACTTGGTTCAAAACCAGGATTCTCCAGATAGGTGCATTGTGTGATCTTGAGATTTTTTTTTCTTTTTTGTTTTTACTGGTATTCGTTTTTTTTACCTGCCAATTTGGTAGTTGGATTCGCGTGCCCATAAAACAAAGCCATGGTATTTACTAAGAAATAATGGCACAGGCTGAGAGGTCAGCAAACCTGCCAATATAACATGACATGGTTTCGCAGTGAAGAGGGGAAACTTGCAACTAGTCAGTAACACACTGAAACAAGGAGATCAGCAATTTGGAGGAGAAAACATTTATAAAATAGTGAAGCAATGGCTCAGCCTTCAGCAATGTGGACATCATGGACTGTGGCCTAATCGTTTGACGTCACACGTTCTTACCGCAATCTACTGTTTTGTATGTGGCCAGCACTGCAAAAGACAAGTCATACTGTCGACCGTATTTGAATAGCCAACAAATTGCAATGGTATTAAGCTATCCAGACTGTAGTGTGAAACTTGCTTTCACAACATTACATTTAACAGAGCTTTGGTGCCACCTCCTGGCCACTCTGTAGATTGCAATCTTTCCACTTCATAATGTTTCTTCACCATATTTATACGGCTTTATGTATTTATGCAGGTTTACATTGCACGACGAACATAACCCATGGAAGATATCTGAGCGCCTTACATAAGAACAGTTTTAGAGAGGAGAACAAAAACAAAGTACCAAAGAACAGTAAATATTACAAAGGTTACAGCGAGGACTTGAAAAAACTAAAATGAGGAATAACTGCACGAATTTGCACTGATATTAGTAAAACAGAAAAATGTCTGCAACCAACCATATTTACCTTAATAACTAAAACATGTTTTAGAGTAGCGCTCTAGTGTTCCTGTCACGTAATGACAGGGAACACTGGTAGCACAGGCGGCCAACTTGGCGATTGGTAGCCTGGCCGCGTTACGGGCTGGTGCTGTTCCCAGCTGTAGCATCTTGCTACCCCAATAATGACGCCGGACTATGTTGTAAATAGGAGTACTTTATTATACGTCCATGCTAGTCCCTGTCCCTATTCTAACTGCCCCTAGACCGTCTCCCAGCTCCTCCTGTTCCTGTTCCTTCCCTGACTCCACCCCCCAAACACTAGACTGCATCACACAATCTTACATCTCCCCCTTTGTTAACAAAATAAGCTTCATGTCCCACATGTTTATAGTTCCTCAGTCAGCCACACGGGTCCGCGGGCCGCCCGTTCAAGCTATGGAGACGCATCTCCATTTCCGTTGTGTAGCTTTCTGTCGCTTTGACGAGAACATCTTTTATTACAGGAGTGCATCCTTGAAATTGCGAGATGTCTCGTGTGGTCTTCTTGTGCTCCGGTTCGTGGTGGTTTCCAATGGTTCCAATCAGCTTCTGGGTGATCCACTCATCTTCAGTTTCTGAGGTGACTGTGAAAGGCTCAGCTTGGTGTCGGCAGTCTGTCTTCCTTTGTGGCTCTTGCTCGACTGACGCTCGATCTCCTTCATGAGGGGATGTTGTTCTGGTTCTCTTCCGAGCACCCGCGTATGATTTTACTTCTTTTTGTCTTGTCCGGTCGTGGGCAGCACTGCCCTCCTGTTCAGAGTCATGTATACCAGACGGTAAGGCGCTATCTGAAGAGACCATCTTGGTTTGGTTCGGGGACTCATTCACTGCCTCTGGTTGTCTCACCCACTCCCACTCACGTTTGGGACTGGTGAACCCTTTGACTGCCTGAGCATGTGCATGTTTCTCTCTCATCTGATGATGATCTGTCTCTGTCAACACGCCTGGCTTTCCTTGCAGAGTGACTGGATAGTACTTTCCCATCCGGTGGGTAATGTCCACTATATCCGTTTTCCTTCTGTAGGTCCTTTGGGTCAACCTCGCTAACCCCATCAGGGGTGAAGGTATATTATTTATGTCTTGATGTACCTGCGATTGACATGATAGGTTGTCTTGTGGAGTGATTGAGTGTTCAGGGACATTGATGTGAAATATGTTGCTCTTGATGGGAAGAATGTTCTTTGGTTCTAGGGTGTGTTCCGGTGGTTGACACCATGACCGTCGTCGGGACCATGACTCGGTCGACTCGAGGGATCGAACAGACGTGCTTTCTAAATCGGAGGAGTCTTTTGTCGACTTCCTTTGATAACATTTCTTTGAGTGTGTCTTGAATGGAGGATTTCTGAAACAGGTAGGCCGTGGCGAGCTGCTCCTAGAGTCGGAGTTCTCTTTGAGATATTTCTCCGGGTACCTTTCTCGAAGCGACTTCGGTGTCACCTCACTGGAGAGGTTGTTTGATAACCACATATTTATTTCTTGTGTCTGATCCCAGGGTATTTTGTCTCTGTCTCTCGTGTGATGATAATGGCTTTCCTCTCAGTTTCTTCATTGTCTCGGATGTCGTGGATGCGTCTGTCTTCCCTTTTTCGATGTCTGAGTGGATCAGTCCGTCTTGTGCGGTTTGCTTCTTCTTCCCGCTTGTTTTGTGCACTGGCATCTGTGTTACGGGTGTGATCGTGTGTCGATTTCCAGTGTTGACGTGACAGGTCCAGTCTTCTATAGTTTGCCTTTCTTGCACCTTTGTTGGGCAGGCTGTCATCCGGTCCATTGGTGCAGTCTGTCCCACTTGACACGTCATCTGCTTCAGAATCGTTTGCACCATATGTTGAATGACTTCTTGAGGACAATTGTATCAGTGAAGCTGTCGCAATCCTGGATCATCTCGGTCTTTTGTGTTGTTGACTCAGAGTATTTCATGTCACTTTGTCTCTCCCGTTGTCTTGACTCTGGTCTGCCTTCACCCTCCCCGTTTCTGGTTTTGTTTGTTTCTTGAGCTTTATTAGTGTCTTTGCGTCTTGCACTCGGGTGCAGTTTATTGAATGTTTTCCTTGCTTTGACCCGCTCTCCAACTTCGGCCTTCTTGATGATATCCTTTAGCGACCACCGCCCTTGAAGGATCTTGCGCTTCGTGTTAGAACTTGAACAGCCTTCGATTATCCGGAGTCGAACTGCTTCTTCATTTGTAAATGTGTTGAAATGACAGCATTGTACCAGATTTTGCAACCGGGAGATGAAGTTTGGCAATGGTTCTCCTAGTTCCTGCCGTGCTGTGTTGAAGGCAATGCGATCATCATCCACGTCTGTCTGTGCATTGAAATAGGTTCGTAGCTTTTCTTGGAGTCTTTCATAGGTCTCTGTGTCCTTTTCAGGAAATGTTCTGATTAAGCGTCGGCCCTCATGACCCACCAGTTGGAGGAGTAGCATCCGACATTTTCCATCTCTTCGCTCACCGATTGTGTCAAGAAAGTCATCTAGTGATTCCAGCCACCGGTTCCATTTGGGACCTAAACTCTGAACGTCAGTCTGTGCCACTGGGGGCGGCACTTCAATGCAGGGATTGGACCGTCATGTTGCTTCTCCCACCGCCATGATCTGATACGGTCACAGAACTGTTCACTTTGCTACCCGTCTTCTTTGCTGGCTCTCTTCAGCCGAAATCCTTGATCCGGTCGTTTCCTTTTGAGGTTGGTAAGCTTCGCAACTATCTCGGTATGCTTCAGTGAGTGAGATTTGGATTTCTTGAGTTCGGAATGGCCACCACTCAGTGATCTGGTCGTTTCCTTTTGAGGTTGATAAGCTTCGCAACTATCTCGGTATGCTTCAGTGAGTGAGATTTGGATTTCTTGAGTTCGGAATGGCCACCACTCAGCTACACCATGCGTGACTCGTGACTCAGCGAACTCCCGCTTCCTTTAGAGTTGCATGCTAGCTGCAGGTGTTTTGTGGCTCTTCCGCGATGAGGCATGGTAAATTTGACATCGTGTTCGTTACATTCCGGATTGGTGTGGGCTTGTGCTTGTTTATATTCAGTGCGATCTTCGCTTGTTGCTAACAGTCACTTTTGTTCATTCCACTTTGGTTGCTTGTATCAGTGTTTGTCCGTTGACCTTTGCCAATGCTTGCTCTTTTGCATTTGCCTATGCTTGTTGTACTATTTCTCTTCTTGTCTTTACCAATGCTTGTTTGTAGTTGCTTTACCTCTTACATTTGTCGCATTCGAGGTTTGTACTGGCTTGTAACAGCGTTTGATTGTGCTCAAGGTCGTCTTTGTTTGTTACTTGTGCTTGCCCGTGCTTGTTTCATTTATATTTCTTGCCTTTACCAATGCTTGTTGCTTTATATATGCCACTGCCTGCTCTTGTGCATTCACCAGTGCTGGTTCTTCACATTTACCAATGTTTGTTTCATTACAGTTGCCAATGCTTGTTGATTCTGGTACTGCCTGACCTCAAAATGCCCGCTTACATTCTTCACATGGGGATGTCTCTCTGGCCGCCTGACTCTAAGATGGCTGCCACTATGAGGTCTCGTCTCTCACGAGATTTGGCTTTCCTCCCCACTTGCAGTCACTCGGCCCCACTCGCAGCACTCACCGGGTGCAGGGGCTCCTTTTGGGATGCAGAAATTGCCACTGTTTCCACCACAGCAGCGAACAGCAGTGGGACGACCGGGGTGAGCTCCCGACGTCGCGTCCCTCGTCTCGACACTCACGCTTCGGGGGTGAGCTTTTGAATCCTTTTTGGCGCGCGATCACGCTCGCTGCTTCCTCTAGGCACTCACTTGCAGCAGACTATGCTCCACGCAGCCTTCGCAGCCACGGAGCTTAGGGACAGGCAGGCAGTGTTTCTGGCGGTTTAATCTTCGCGGTGGTCGCGATGGCAAACTCTTCATCGGCATCACCGGGGACAGGGTCATGCAGCGTCACGGGATCGGTGTCCGGTGCACTGTGTGCCCGATCCCACCCTCGTCGCCAGCTGTAGCATCTTGCTACCCCAATAATGAAGCCGGACTATGTTGTAAATAGGAGTACTTTATTATACTTCCATGCTGGTCCCTGTCCCTATTCTAACTGCCCCTAGACCGTCTCCCAGCTCCTCCTGGTCCTGTTCCTTCCCTGACTCCACCCACCAAACACTAGACTGCATCACACAATCTTACACCGGCGATCTCCAATTAAATAAATAAATAACCTAGAGCCAACCACAGTGTCCGCCTCTTTAGTACCCCTAGCGCCTGACTACAAATTGGCGACATGTTTTGGGTGAGAGACTATGGCGGGTGTCCCTGCGGAAGATGTGAATACTCTACCAATTTGCTAAAATCTTGTTCCCAGGAAGAAAAAAATGGCGCCTCAGACTTTTATCTCTTTTCTCCTGCCAAATGGACACTAACTCCCATAATCTGTCTGCACATTCATTCATTTCAATCCAGCCACACATGTAGAGTATATTACAGCTCGGAGCAGCGTGGCTTTGTGGGGAAAGCAGTGACACCAGGCACATGCACGGAATACTTGTTGGCAATGGAGCTAGTCCACGGTAATTGTGTGCATATGCATATAACCTCCAATAAAATGAAGCCAATGTAGACTGTGCAGAACACAGCAGTACAGCTAATGATGGAACAAGAAAAGGTGGCTGGCATCTATGGAGGGGGGGGCGGGCATTGTCCATGCGACTCCTGACAGCTTTTTTGCCTCTTCACCTGCGTCTATAATACAGCACGCACGCAGAGGGGTTCCCTCATTTGCATGTGCGCTTAAGTCTTTCACTATTACAGAAAGTGGCGCACAAGCATCTCCGGCCCTTTCTGTAATACCGACGTGCCCAGAGGGTGCACAAAGCGGACGCACATGCCCATTGCGCTCCTGGAGCACGTTCTGTAATACAGCCCCAGTTAGTTTCTTTATGGTAGGATACATGCTAAAAAATATTCGGAAACCTCTAGGTTTCCATACTGCAGATGTGCAGCCATCTCTGGAGAATGTGCATAATGTGCGTAAGCACCTACTTCATGGATGCACACAGCGGAGGAATGCAATCATTTTGGGACAAACAGACACAGCAAAACTTCTGGGGTGCAAATATTAGGCAGGGTGCACCCCCAAATGGGTTAAACATAATGCATTATTTAGCCACTTTTATGGTCTACACAAGGCAGATGTGCTACCATAAATGAGGTGTTCATAATGTAAACATAAGGGCCAGAATCATCAAGCCATTTCCCATTTGAATTGATCCGTTTGAGAATGGAAAAAGGCCATTTCTAATGCATCAAAGGCTTGACATTCGCAATTTCGGTAATCACACTTTTTTGCGATTATCTAAATTGCGAATGCAAATAGGGAATCACAATTTGGGATTCCCTAATGCACATACAGGAAGCCTTTCCTAAATGTGAACTGTGCATTTAGGAAACGCTAATTACCATCAACTTCAAGATGATGGTAACCATGTGCATACTTTGAAAAATGCACAAAATTTCAAAGTTACATGTAGCGCACACATGCCTGTGCTTTACATGGGCACACTTTCTTTTTTGGGAGTGACTCGGGGGGTGCTTAGGCCCCCTTAGCTTTGCATTCGCTAATTGCGATTGCCAATTTGGTAATCGCAAATTAGCAAATGCAAAACCATTCATTCCTATTGGCCTTTAGGCCAATAGGAATGAATGGGGTCATATTACCTAATAGCGATTCGCTATTTACCGAATTGCTATTAGGTAATGTAAAGGAATTGCCAAATATATTGCTATTCCTACATGCATTGCAATTTGCGATTCTAAAATAGCGATTCGGTAAAAATTGCTATTTTAGAATCACAAAATGTATGCATGATGCATGTGCCCCAGGGACCTTTCTGAGATGTGCATAGTGATGGTATGCAGATATATTGGTGAATGCACAGCGCAGCCATAAAGCCCCTTTTGGGGTGTTATAATGCATCTATTTCTGATGTGTACATAATACAGACAAGTGGTCACTTCTGGGGTGAACTTACCTTGAATGGCTACAGTGAATGTTTGTAAAAGTAACAGGCTCTGTATCTACATCACAAACTACGCGTCTGCAGCTCTGTACAACTGAAATTACCTGAGATGAGGATCCCTTTTTCCTTACCCACCAGACGCATCCATCAGACCTTCAATCTCCTCAGAGCAACCCTCACAATTGAAGCCATTGAAAAGGAGCATAAGTCATGAGATCTAATATAGCCTTAGAGAGAATATATACTTTTACCCTCGCATGCGTTGCATCGCATGCATTTACAACGAGATCGTTACAACGACCACGTTGTTACAACGCAAACTATTACACCATATTAACGACTTGCTGTAGGGGGCGCGCTGGACTTAGGAATAGTATAATTTACTATTCCTACTCCAGTTTGTTCAATAGCAGGGAAGGTGTTGGATTCTAAATCCAACACCAGTGCGCCCCCAACAGCAAGTCGTTGAAACGACTTGCGATGTAATGGTTCACGTTGTAACGATCGCGTTGTAAAGGCATGCGATGTAAGGCATGTGTAGTTATGGCTATTTCCCCCTTAGAGCCCGCGGGCTCTACCTGTCATTAAAGGCCAGCTCCAGCAGTAAGGTCCAAGCCGAAGGAAAGGGACAATAACAAGGGAGCAGACCTTTAATGGCTGGTAGAGCCTGTTAGGGAGGGCTCTAAATCAGAACATTCCGCCCCTAGAGAGCAGAATATTCTAATTAGTAAAAACAAACGCATCTGGGAGCCCCAGGCTATGACAGGCCTTTGTTCTCAGTAACAGCTATGAACAAAGTCAAACATTGGAATGTTGGGGCTCCAGGCTTCTACCAGCCATTAGTAGCCCAGAGCACTTCATTGTTTTCAATGGAGCTCCCAACATTCCAATGTTCTAATACAAATTAGAACATTGGAATGTTGGGAGCTCCATTGAAAACAATGGAGTGCTCCAGGCTAATAATGGCTGGCTGGCGCTCCAACATTCCAATGTTTCTTTGTTCACAGCTCTGGCTGTGAACAAAGGCTTCAGGGAGCCTAAGGGGATTCCAATCCCCTCATGCTCCCATAAGGCTTTGTTCTTTTTTGTTAGAACATTCTGCCCTCTAGTGGCAGAATGTTCTAATAGCCTTATAGCCCTTCGTAGCTGGGCTAGACCGGCTATTAAAGTCCCTCTCCCTTGTTAAAGGCCCTCGCCTTCGGCTCGGGCCTTTAGCGCTGGAGAGGGCTTTTAATAGCCGGTATAGCCCTCTACGGCAGGCTATAAGGCTATAATAGTATTCGTAGGTGCCTCCATTTGTAGATGTGTTTCAGTGTGGTGTTGCAAAAAATTGTATTCTACGCTTCGTTCAACCACTCCATCATTTTTACGTGATAGTTGATTGACTCTCTGCTTAATACAGTCATTTAGTGCCACATGTATTCAATTGTTGCCAAGGTAACTGAGGCATAAAAAGATCACATGTAGTGATTTACTACGATAACATTACAGAGAAAGCAGACTTATGATGACCTTTCTGGGGATGAGTGTAATCTAATGACTCCAAAACTGTATTGAGCAACTCTGTCTTAAAAGTTACCGAAATTGACTCCTATCTCCCTGACAGAGAGAATAAGGTTGAAAGCCCTCTGCACTATTTTTAAAGCACAGGAAGACCATGTCCCAAAATACTTTTCCTTTCAGAACCATACGCCAAGCTGATTGGTAAGATACAGCAATGCAAACCTGATCACTTAGCAAACATTCAGTGGCAAATCCTGATCACTGAGGGCACATTCAGTGCCAAATCATGATCACTGAGGTCACATTCAGTGCCAAATCATGATCACTGAGGGCACATTCAGTGCCAAATCATGATCACTGAGGGCACATTTAGTGCCAAATCCTGATCACTGAGGGCACATTCAGTGCCAAATCATGATCACTGAGGGCACATTCAGTGGCAAATCATGATCACTGAGGGCACATTTAGTGCCAAATCCTGATCACTGAGGGCACATTCAGTGCCAAATCATGATCACTGAGGGCACATTCAGTGGCAAATCATGATCACTGAGGTCACATTCAGTGCCAAATCATGATCACTGAGGGCACATTCAGTGCCAAATCATGATCACTGAGGGCACATTTAGTGCCAAATCCTGATCACTGAGGGCACATTCAGTGCCAAATCATGATCACTGAGGGCACATTCAGTGGCAAATCATGATCACTGAGGGCACAATCAGTGCCAAATCATGATCACTGAGGGCACATTCAGTGCCGAATCATGATCACTGAGGGCACATTCAGTGGCAAATCATGATCACTGAGGGCACATACAGTGGCAAATCACACGGAGACAGATGCATTCAGTGATGGATACACAGATCTGGAAAGGGTTGCACCCAGATCTCAGGATATAACCAAATCTTGCTCCTTTCAAGAAAAAGCTGAAAAGAACCCTCTTCAAGGAGGCCTTCGGTATCTATGGTTACAACACTGGGCAGGACCATCTACCCCTGTCTCTTCCAAAAAAAGGACCTTGCTCCACTGACAGCAGACCAAACCCCTTCTTTTCACTTTAATCGGAAAATAAATCAGAATGCAGGCAACATCATTTCATTCAGGTTCATTATGAAAAGGTTGAATGAGGAAAAATGCTCAGCTTCTACCAGTCAATCAAATTCTGCATCAGGATAACTTACATTGCCTCTTTTTGATTAATGAATTATATTTTTGCTCTCTACCACCTTAAGCAATGAGGTCATTTTATTTTAAACCACCCATAGGAGACTCCCCTAGTTCTGATGAAGAATCCCCGTAAGGATTGAAATTCCCTGCATACATCATTAGGTCGAAACGTCAACGGTTCTTTTGCTTCTATGTACAGTAAACAGTGATTGACTTACTGTGACACTAAAATACTGTGGTCTTTCATATATAGTTTGCCTTCCGAATGACTGGATAGGCTACTGTTAGTTGTTGATGTATATATTGCAAATCGCACTTCCTTCTTCACCAAACCTCCCCAACACACACCCTTTGAGCACTCCCCCACTATCCTGCCCTGGAACACCTTTCCAAAACTATGTAGACATTTGATTACAATTTTAGAACTGCAGACCAAACCACCGCTGCACACTCAGGGTTTTTGTCGCAATTTATTTTCTAACTCAATTAAACAGATTGACATACTATCGCAAAAACGGTTCCCTTGGTTAGTTTTTACAGTGTCACTAGACACAAACTTCCCAATGGGATTTTGAATGGTAGAAACAACTTTTTGGATACAACTTTCCTCCCAAAACGTAGGTGAACAGTTTTCTTGCAATTATCGATTTATCAAACATGGCCAAGCCATTAATGATCAAAAACCTTTCCTATATATAAATGGATTTCACCCATAACTGCAGTCAGTATCCATAACTCTTCTACATAAACATATGCATCATTTCACTAGGAAAAGTATTTTTGATAGTTTAGAACTTTGATCATTTATCCCGAGCTTCCCTATGGTACAGAATGTGTATTCAGTTTGAAGAATAAACTGACTTACAACAAACTATGCATTCACTTCTTCCAAGATACAGGTGAACTGGACCGACAGATAATGGTGCAGGAGGAAATCAAGGTCTGAAGGTTGTCTTTCACTTTGTTGACTATCAGTGGGCAAGGTGTTGTGCTCTATATTTGTAATATGGGGTGTTAGTAAGCTGGGCGTGTGCACATGGGCAACAAAGAATATACACACTGAGAGCATGTCTTACTGTCTAGCAGGAGAAACCCACTCACGGGTAGGAGCCGTGCTTGTGGGAAGGATACTCCACGTGGCCAGTGCACATTAGTAGAAGGGCTCAATGAGTGATGCATGTATCTGCATGGTCAGGGAAGGTTGGGTATTGATGCACATGTGCAGGAGAATGCACAATTTAACCTAGCTAAGCATAGCCTGAGAACAACTCACTGTTTTGTTGGGCAAGCCTCCACCCACCTTCAAACAAGAACAAGTAGCATCTACAGAATGGCCAGTTCGCCTTATGTCTAGTGTATGCCACTGACCCATACACTAGGGTAGGAATGGTGGATTGGCAAACAATCAATATCATTCTATAAGTTTATCAATGATGGGCACACTTGTTAGTGCTGACCCGGTGTCTTACTTTGCCCTCTGTGATGTTAACAAGTCAGTGTCTTCACACATAAAGGTAACTGCCTACACTTGTTCGTTGGTGGTTAGCAGGCAACTCATCTGACTGCGTGACGTCCAACAGTCAATGTTGCAGTGATGCACACTCACTTGGAAGAGATGGATGAATTGTGTACAGCAAACACTTCCATCTGCCAGCATTCTTTTTTTCTGACACTGTTCACACACTAAAAAGTTGGTCAGTTATGTACATCTGACATTTCTACCTGTCAGTGCCAGTGTATGAATTTGAGCACATATTGTGAAATTGTATGTGCAATGTTGCATTTATTGTTATTTTCTTATATTGTTTGTGGGGAGTGTAATCATTCTGTTTATGGCCAATATGCATCAAATAGGTGCACCCTAAACCATTTTAAGATGTCTTGAGACTCCATAACAGTGAAGAAAGAAGTGAGAAGAATTTCTAACTTGGAGTTTACTTATGAGCTCAGAATACTTGTTTCTAGAAAGGTATTGTTAGGCAGGACGCCTCTATCTAGCTTGTGTCTATGGTGGTTTAACACACAACATGAGAGTAGCACTGGGAATGGAAGTGCAGGTAGTAAGGCTGTATCTCACTTGAGGATAATAGGGATGTACAAGAATGAATCAGTACACAGTATAAGAAAGGAAGGGTACTGGATGGAGAACTGTGTTGTGCTGGTGACTGTCGCTAATGCAATTGTCAGGTGATTCTGAAAAAAAGATGGTCTAGACTTCACTCTCTCATCGAAGTGATGAAACAGGATAGCAATAGGATTGTGACTTGTGATGGGAGGTTGCAGAGTATGTGCTCCTAAAGGATAGCGCAGGATAGCCTCTGTGGAAGGCAAGATGTGCCTCAGGGTGGTTTGCAGCGAGTGGGAAGTGAGAGAGGCCACAGTGCTTGGAGCCAAGGGGCAAGGGACTTATCAGTTTTGGGTGCTGTGGCAGATCAAAATTATGTGATGGCAGGAATCAGAGAGGATGGGGGACTTCCATGAGTGTCTGATGAAGGAGGGATTTGTTTGCAAATTGCTTGGATCTGGGTTAGGCGGGGAATTTTTGGTGTAGTGTTTTTTGTTCTCCTATCCATAACTAATCTGCCTGAAGCCCAAACGCCGTACCATCTATTTTGTTTATGACATTAAAGGTCCTAAAAGTCTAATCACAACAGTGGCCCTAAAATTTCAATAGTAGTTGGTCTAGGCAAAAATACAGTGTTGGTGGGATAATTATCTTACCAATTGGTATACAAGTTAAGAATACACATTCTGTTGCCGCTGCGAACCTGGTGTTGTGCCATATGTTAATGTTTTAAATGACCGTTTTGTGTACTCAATACATTAAAATGCAAGATACGTTCAAGCCAACCATTATACCTCAGAAGTGATGGCTCTACCCAATAAATGCAAATTGCTACTACAGCCAAAAGGACCATGAAAAATGTATCAGACGAGCAAATATGTCCTTTTGATGCCCAATTGGAGACTACACTATGTAGAGAACCAAGGAGTCATTAAATGAGATTTTACTGCCAACAACCTCCCTGGCAGTTATTCACACTTCCTTCCAGTACGACACTAAGACCCGGGGGGCATGGGGGTATGTATAACCAACACTGTGGAAGTTGCTCTGTCCTCATAGCGTGGATTAAATTTGTCAGAACCAGGGAAACACGATCTTCATCTAGCGTCGAGTTAGAATAGTAAATAAACACTTCATTACGGGCAACGGCTGGTATGATACTTGGGATGTATGGGTGTGTATCTAATTTCCCAGAAATCAGCCCGCTTTTTATCAGAAATCATTTCTGCCACTGACAACAAGAAGGGTCCATACGTGAATCTTCAGCCTTAAGCCTTTCCTTCTTGGAGTCCATGCCGGAGTTAAGAAGGTCTTGTAAACACAGGACAACTTCCAGTGATAACATTTAGATCATCAAAGACTTAAAAAGGTATATTGACTATCAAGTACGTCCAAAAAGAGCAGAAGTCCTGCATCTTGCAATAGCCTCAATAACCAGTTCTTAAGGGAATGAAGGACCCAATAAGTAAAAAATAGGTTGAGACTGCAAATAATAAGTAAGTGACCATTTCCTGTGTACATTACAAGTGCTAAGACAGGAAGGGCCGGAAAATTAATATTGCTAAAGAATGCCAAGTTGGCATATTTATATATGACCCGCCTTTCTCTACTTGAAATCATTGCTTGAAATATCTAATTTTGACGATTGCCTGGAAGCCTAACAAGGTACTAGCCCGATATGCTGATTTGCCCAGCAGTAAAGCTGCATGTCCAGAAAGACCCACCCTCCCTTCAGAAAAGTTCTTCCAAACATTTTCGAGCCCATTCATATCACCTTGTGAGCCAAGATGAACCAGCATGGATTGTGTTTTCTTTAATCATGGCTTCAAAATAAAGAGGGAGTGTGTTAAACACAATGGTGGTCTCAGAGAGAAAGATATTTTCGAAAACATAAATTCTTGCTATTACTGTTAATAGCATTGTATTCCTCCATGCACGCATCGACTTCAGATAAGGAAGAACCTTTCCATGAAAGCCTCATGGAATATACGCAAGCAACTGTCCACTTCCCTCATGCGATTGGAGAATGAGCTGCTACAATACGAGAGAGAGGGCGAGGGGAGCGGGCCGCACGCACAAACACTGAGTGACATGCGCGCTTCACATGCAACCTTCATGGAACAGTTGAGGTGTCACAACTATGCGTCGCATACAGCTAGAACACACGCTAAGGCAGATAGAGCTGGACGACTGCTAGCCTGGTTTATTCAAAGGGAGAACCGGGGAACCCCAATCGGAGCTTTACACACGCCGGATGGAGGGATGATATATACGCAGCGCGAGATACACCGCGCCCTGGTTAGGCACTACACGCAGTTATACCGGGCCCGGGGCACTGGTCTTGGGTGTGCGCTGGGAAACTTTCTAGACTTGGTCACCCTGCCGGTGGTTCCTGAGGACCTCCGAGATGCCCTCAATGCACCCCTCACGCTAGAGGAGGTGGGCGAGGCGATCCAGTCCTTAGCAACTGGGAAGACACCGGGGCCTGATGGCCTGCCGGCTGAATACTATAAAGCCTACAGAGTCACCCTGGCTCCCCTACTTTTACGCACATACAACGCGGCGAAAGATGAGGGCTCGCTCCCCAAGTCCATGCGGGAGGCGTTCCTGGTCTCTTTGCCCAAACCTGATAGGGATCCAGGGAACCTGGGTTCCTACAGGCCGCTGGCAATGCTTAATGTTGATTTCAAGATCCTAGCAAAGCTGCTGGCTGAACGGCTAGCGCCAGTGGTCCCACACCTCGTACACTCTGACCAAAAGGGGTTCGTGCCGGCGCGGTCCACGTCCTTGAACCTCAGGAGGTTCTTTAGAATAGCGGCCGAGGCGACAGGGAGGTGGCCCAGGGCGGGATGCCTAATGATTGACCTGGAAAAGGCTTTTGATAGCCTGGAGTGGGGGTACCTGGCTGAGGTGCTGCTGCGCTTGGGGTTTGATGCGGACTTCCTGCACATGGTTGACCTCCTCTATAAACGGCCTGTAGTGCGAGTACGGTTGGGCCCATACGTCTCGGAGGAGGTGTTGGTAGGCAGGGGCACCAGGCAGGGCTGCCCCCTGTCACCCCTACTGTTCACACTATCAATAGAACACCTGGCGGCGGCGCTGCGGCAGACTCTAGGCGCGGGCATTCCCCTAGGAGATGCTACACACCAGGTCTCGCTATATGCTGATGACCTTCTGGTATTCATTAGAGACGTGCACAGTATACCGGAGCAGCTGGCTCAGCTACTGAACAAGTTTGCCGAAATCTTGGGACTTCGGGTAAATGTGGCCAAGTCCTGTTTATACGCGTTCGACAGCGAGGTAGGAGACCCAGAGTACTGCCTAGGGAGCACGAGAGTCCAATGGAGGGCTGATACCTTCAAATACCTGGGGATCCAGATCTACCGCCAACCAACTGACCTGTTTGATGGGAACCTGGGGCGGGCGGTGACAGCGCTCAAGTCCCAGATAAGTTTTTGGTCCACGCTTCCGCTGACAATTACAGGCAGAGTGGCGCTGACCAAAATGATCATGCTTCCCAGACTCCTATACTATTTTGTTAATTTGCCTCTGTTCATCCCGGCCTCTTTCTTCTCTAAACTCAATGTGGTCCTCCGTGACTTCATCTGGGGCACATCCAGACATCGACTAGCGCTGCCGAAGCTGTTCCTACCAACGGACAGGGGAGGGTTGGCTGCCCCTTGCATTGAGCACTACTACCTGGCCGCGCAGCTACAATGGGTTGCCCGCTTGTTGGCAGATAGGGGTAGGGAAGACACTGCCACGATCGAACCGCCGTACTCTTTAGGCCGTGTCGTCGCTCTCTTTCACCCACTGGCGCCGCCTGAGAAGCCCACTCCGCCGTTACTGGTGGTAGCATACTAATGCTTTCATAGAGCCCTATTCCTCACCCGAAAGGTGTTCCCATACGCGCCTGCTATACCTCTGGAGGGCTCCCCTGGGTGTGGGGGGGCGCACGCTCACCCTCTGCTGGAACAGTGGGGAGAGGAGGATATCTGGACACTGGGAGATTTATACAGGGATGGAGAGCTGATAGCCTATGAAACGTTGATATCTGAAGATGGATTACCTCCTGGGGGGTTCCTGTTGCACCGCTCGCTAGTAGCAAAGATGGTGGCTCGCTGGGGCGACATGGCGACGGAGCCTACACAGCACCTAACTATGCAGTACCTGCACGTTATGGGGAGGGGTAGGCACTTGGTCCGTTGGTTCGCCGCATCGATACGGGCGCACACGGAGATCAGTCTAGCGCCGCTCAGAGGCAAGTGGGAACGTGACTTGGATAGGGTGCTAACTGATAAGGAGTGGGAGAGGCTCCTTAAGAGTCCGGTACGCATCCCCCGAAACATGCGCCTTCGCCAGATACAACTCTTCATTGTCCATAGGGCCTATCTCATGCCTGAGCTAATCAATAGGTACTTCCACCGTTCCGACGTGCCTTGCCCTAGGTGCGAGGAGTTAGATGCAGGGCTGGTTCACCTCTTATGGTGCTGCCCTGGGCTGGGCACTTACTGGCATGCGATATGTGGAGCACTTGGGGCGTGCACGGGCTGTATCATACCCTTCAACTGGCCTGAGTACCTTCTGCATCAATTCAAGAGGAGGCCCCAGGATAAGGCATCGTCCAGTTTCCTAGATCTGGGACTGGTGGTGGCTAGGCGACTGCTAACGAGACGGTGGAAGGCGCGCGAACCACCTGCTGCGCAGGCGTGGGTATCCTCTTTTAGGGCGTGGGCACAGGCGGAATGGATAACCATACGGAGGGAGGAGACGACTGGGCTTCGAAAGGAACCCATGGCGGAGTGGTGGGAACGCATGCTTAGCGCCCTACGCTTGCTGGGGGAGTCGGACGCACTCGATGCTGGAATGACCTAAACAGCTACCCCGGGCGGTAGAGCATACTGCGGGCTACCTTGTTGGCAGGGCGTGATGGCATACTAGGCCTCTCTGCCTTTCGGCGCGCAGGACTGAGATGCATGCACGCTCACACACAATGATGCACTTGGGGGAGGGCACTGGGGGGGGGTGGGGCAGGGGGACAAGGATTAACATGCGCTTCTGTATATGTTTTTGCCGCTATAGTTTAAATGTTTGCATTAACTGTTAGATTAAAGTCATCTCTATGCGAACCTACACAGTAGTGGGATTCACCTTGTGAATATGTTATTGTGCATAATTGGATTGGCGGCAGCCATACAACGCTCCAAGAGACTCCGGGACTCAATCCTGCATGTACAGGCTAGGCCACAGTGCACGTACTACTCGTATATGTCACTGTGAGCGTGGCTACATGATTATGTAACACACTGATCCGAGATATATCAATGCTGTATTGGCGCTCCTGGACTGCCATGTTATGCTGACTGAATTTTGCACTGTACTTCGGTTCATATAAAATGCTAATAAAATAGATTTGACAAAAAAAATAAGGAAGAACCTTTCCAACAATTGCATTCTGACATACTCTAATTTGTGGTTCCTATAGACACACAGCCATTTAAGCAGTAGTTCAATATATTAGGCCATAGCCTACTCTTCAACAAACTGACATTGTCTACATTCACAAGGGAAGAAGGGACCCTTTTGCAAATGAATTATCACTTCCTTTGAGGTGTAGGTAAAATATCAATGTGTTGCGACTGAATTTTGGTCGGAAAACATCAATACATAAGATCTTAAGTCAGTATTTGTAAGAGACGCCTACAACATGCCCCTTCCAGATGACGATTTGGTATTGGTTTGGAATCCCATTTTAGGAGTAAAAAAAAATGTCTGATTCCTGAAATGGGATTAGTATGTAAGAAAAAGCATTTTAAGAGTCACAAATGCCAAATTTGAGTGTTCGCAACTGCTAAGACGCTTTGTACATTTAGCCGTAACTGACTTTGACGAGTTGGTTGTGTCTTATAATTTCATCAGCATCGAGTGCTATCTTGGCGCTTCAGTTACTGAAGCACAATGGTCATATCTGCATGTTGCCTAATATGCTGTATTAACATTTCAATTTATATAAAGTAAGCATGGAGAAAGGGAACACTGCAGCCTTGATCCCCTTTGAATATAGATTTTAATAATATGGGATCTTGTGTGCAGACTCATACATAGTTGTTGAATAACTGCAATAAACCTTCCTCCTAAACCAAAATGTTTCAGTACCTTCCTCCAATATATACAGTAGACCCTATCCTACGATTTGGCAGCATCGATTGCCATTACCACTATGATCACTCCTTTTTCTAAACTAATGTTATTTGCCCATGTCAAATCATGTGAAAGAATCATCCTATGGTGCTATAGACGGAATCTTTCTGATTCTCGTTAATCAAGGCATGAAAGTAAATGATTTAATGTGGCTGAACGACCATTGCTTAAGCATCTGATGGCAAAGTTTGATATCGAAATTTACCTGCGGATCTCGCAACAGGTGAGATATTTGCAGGTTTTAAGAACTAAGGAAATAGTGGCTTTAACCTAGAAATTGGCTGTTGCTCCCTGTGCATGCCACTATAAAATAACCTCCCTCACAAGGAAATAATATGTAATATCTCTTGAACGGCATATCGTCTGTACCTGCATCTTGACTCTTTTTTGAAGTGTTAAAGACCTCTTCAAATTCTCATTCTGTAACGACACAAACCAATTTCTGGGTTTGTTCTGATTGTTCTGATACGGCCACGTGGGACACTTTCATTATGGAGGCGAAATTGTAAAACATTTATGTATTTTACATGGCACAACTTTTGCAGTTTCATTCTCAATTCACAGTCACCAGACTGATTCGAGGACAGAATGCCTTGCAGAATTGTAAAAATTCTGAATGATGTGACTGAGAAACATTTTCTGCTCGAACCAGTCACCGGCTGGTATCTTGTAAGATTTTGTAAGCTAGGCATGCTATTGTATTCAGTTTTCATAGGAAGTCAAGTACATTTCACATAATACACGTAACTTTCACAAAAATTAAACCTATCTAATATTTTGAAGATTTTGCAGTTTTACCCACTTGAAATTCTGCAGCACATACTATATTTAACATGGCACGCTAGGTATCTATATCAGGGCATAAATACTCCTGTGATATAGCTTGATAAAAGCCAAAAACGTTTTTCAGGATTACAGACCCTGAATCCATTAACTGATAAGAGAAAATATTTTTTCAATAGAGTCCCTAATTTGTTTAAGTTTCACCTTTGAAACTGGTTTACACTGGCTTTTCTTCCCTTTCTCCATTAGTGCTGATGCCTCCCACTCCTTATACAGATATCTGCCTAACTGGGCCATCTTAAAAGCATTATAGGCCCCCGGGCAAAGCAGGGCACTGGGCCCTGCCTACACAACCACTCACAGGAATAAAAATGTTTAATGGAAAATTAGTGTTAGATTCTGGTCTGCATGGGGCCCCTTTGCTCGTGGGGCCCCCCGGGCAACTGCCCAGCGTGCCCTTGCGTTAAGACTGCACTGCTGCCTGAGGCTTCATGGGAAAGGTATTTCTGAACATGAATCTGAACAAGTATACATGGGATCGAATTACTTCAGATAGACTCTTTCAAAGCAAAAGCTCCTCGCCTGCATTAAACTCTTTGTTCAACTTATACAACCCCTGCTTTATAATCCAAGCAACTCTTCAAAAAAGTTCCATCAATGAGCTGCAAAAAGACGATTTGAAAGACTGTTTGAAATATTGACGTTTTTCTTTGTTAGTGGGAAAATGTGTGGGCATGCATGTTGATGGATTGTGGATGCATGGAATGGAATATTTTGGGATAAAAGAGAATAGATGTCTGATGGTGTGCAGTGTGGGTGTAATGTGGATGTCATGTAGTGACGTCATGTGGCCCATCCCTCAATCTCCAATGACCCTCTTCTCTTTATGGTTATGTGTCACTCTGATTGACATCTTACCTCACCAGCCACTATCCTTTCACAGTATTGTTCACCTATTCTGTATCCTCTTCTACGGTCTGTTTCTGAGTTCTCCTGCTCCCTCCCCTCCGTCTTCCATACCTCTCATTCCCCACCTCCTTTTTTCTGCTCTTGCAACCTGCCTTTCAACTCTTACAAGTTATTCCAAACTGTCCATTTTGTTCTGATCGTCGGTCTGCTCTAACATTCTACTCCGCTATAACTGTGGTTTTTGGGAGTATCTCATAGTATAGGCTTTCTTCAGTTTCTTTGTAGTGAAGGTTCCTGCTCTCCGATGTTGTTTCACTTCTAAAGCACATTGACACCTAGTCTACGATGAGTTGCGCTATATAAAAATATTAATGAAAATAATGACGATTAGAGACAGGCGCTAGATGTTCCCTGTGACACAGGAAGTTAACCCTGTTTGTATGGCTATGGCCCTGATTACATGTTGGTTGAAATTTTTCGACCCCCTGCGTAAACCTCCGATTTTGCAGGGATTGGAATTCCTAGTTGGGTAGAACTAACCTCATCTGGTTAATTACCGGATGCATTACATTTTTTACCTTTCGTTAAATTTCAGCAGATCAAACCTGCCAGAATTTAAAGTGGAAAAATGTTGTCTGGTTCTTTTAAAACCAACCTGGTCACTTGGTTTTATGTAAGAAAATGTTTCTGTTGGAAGGCACTTAGTGGTAAGAGAAGCAGCAAATGATACCCTTCGATTGGACTTTGGTACACAAGGGATTGACCGAGCAGCTCCTGTTATTTGGGGCATGAAGGCGGTGGCATGTGAAGAAAGGAAGCAGGGCTCCAGGTTCCCTTCAAACTAATTGTAGCTGCCATCACTTTCACTTTCCCTTCCCAAAACCCTCAGCAGCAGACACATATATGCTGAAGGGCTAAGGAGTCAAACATGTGATGTCATCAGTTGTCAAAAGGAGGGTGATGTTACATAAACATTACCGAAGAGTCCTGTGACCCAGTAGGAGTTATCTTTCTCTCGCCACGAGGTACATTACTTAAGCACTCACAGTAGAAGGCAAGCATGCCGCCATTTTAGCTCCAGCAGAGGGCTGCCTCAGAGACAGTGTACCTGTTGGTGTTCAGCTTGCCGCTCTCGCAGTTCGAGAGAAAGAGATAGTCGGGCAGGAAGAGGGAGCCGGACTCGCTGGTGCTTTCCTCTGTGGTCGGGGTGCCGGTCGCCGAACTGTCGGTCGAGTAGGACGGGTCAGCCGTTCTCGACGTGTGAATGGAGACGGCCGGCGACGGCTGGAGGGAGGAGGTGGGAGTGGAGACATTTTCAACTGAATCTGGTGCAGAAGAGAAAAAAAGCAAAAAATGCACTGTGTTAATATGTTCAATGTTTGGAAGTCCAGCACGCACCGTTAATAAAAGTGAGCGAGTTAGCACAAAGTTCCATACTCTGTGTTTACATTTAGCAAGAACACTGTTTCCTTAAGTTGATAAACAGAGCTTGGGAAACAGGGCCAAGAAAGTATCCCAAGGACTGCTCTGAAAACTGAAGTGTATACATTAAAGTGCTTCTTGGTCCAGAGGGCCGACCCTAAATCCCTGCATGCCAGTCTCCGGTTTAAGATGTCTCCCAGGACATAAATCTGACGGAGAATAGCAGACAGCTGGGGGAGAAGCTAGGCCCACAAAACAAGCACTGCCTAAGCCAACAGGTGCTAACCCAGGTCAAACAGGATTACTTTAGAAGCCATCCTAGAGTCATTCGATGGTCATCCAACTACATTAGAAGTCATTTTCACACCATCAGACATCATCAAGCTCTTGAAGTCATCAGCAAAGCTGAGAAGCTGAGCCTGATGATTTACGGATGACTTGAAAATGAGTACCCGATGACTTTAATAGGTGTCATTATTCGTAATGATTTAAGGATGACTTGAAAATCAGTATCTGATGACTTCAGAAGGTGTCGTTTTTCCTGATGATTTAAGGGTGACTTGAAAATGACTATCCGATAACTTTACGAGATGAGATGTTCCTGATGACTTTGGGATGAATTGAAAATAAGTATCTGATTACTTCAAAGGTACTATTGTGTTTTCTATTAGATGTTTTTGCTTCTGGTGATTTTAACAGGAATTGCTTGTCTATTTAAAGAGCCTGTCCACCCCTTTTTTTTCAGTTTTCCTAGAAAAATACAAACTGTTGGATGATTGCCAGATTAATTGCAGATAAACGCAAAACGACATCTACGTTTTCTATTATACACAACTGAGCATACAATGTGCTTTACCAAACTGTGCATAAGTCATAGGTTATTGTGTAACACATTTTTTTTTATGTTTGTCACTTTCTCTTTGTACAAAACATGTAAAATAAGTATCCACTGTAAAAGGATCAATGCCTAACATTAATAAAGATGAACATTGGCCATTGTATGCATAGTCAATGAAGTTAAGGGACAATGAAGTATGAAAATTTGTCGCAGGATAGACTAAATAACGTAACAGAAATAAATGCTGCACATTATGCAATCACTGGAGGCATATTATGCAGACAAATCTTTATTTATCCATGTCATATTTATTGATTTTCACCGCAAAATAATACACAAGATGACAGAAACAAGCATTCATCAAACAAATACACAAATTATTAAATATTTCATTGAATTCACAAACAAATGCAAACTTTTTTTTAATTTTAATGGGAAGGTTGAAGCTTTTCTAAACTCAATTGAGACCAGCCATTAGGCATACTATATTGTATTTGATGTACTTGCACTGCTTCACAAAATCAATGTGAGGATACCAAATTAATTATTTGCTGCACATTTATAAAAATGTTTAGATATTTCAGTTGTACATTTTGCTTCTATATTGATATGCACTTTATTATTTGGCCAACAATTCTGTGTTTTATGAGCAGTCTAGGACTCCTGCGTAGGTGTTGCGGACCCCTAGGTGTCCTTGGAGCACAGGTTAAGAATGCTTATCAAGATGATTTCTAATCAAATGTGCTATAAAAAGAGACGTGCATGTAGGAGAAATTTCTATCATGATTTGCCTTAATCTATTTCAAATCGATTTGGCATTTCACTTACAAATGATTCATGTTCTACCTGAATGTAAAAACAGGCACATTTTATCATTGATAGCCTGATAGCTGTGATGTTGTTATCTACTACTACCAGATGAACTGGTTCCCTGATGTCATAGTATTCACACTTAAGTGGAACCATGAGAGCTAGGTTAACAGACACGTCTGCCTGCTTACACTGAATGAATCTAGTGACTCTGCCATAAGCAAACACTCCAGGTTCTGTTTCATATTTTATTACACTTTGGTCTCTCCTCTGAATACGAGTGTAATTAGAGCTGTAAACAAGAAGATTGCTTTGTTCTAAAAATATTTTGTTAAAGGCTACTACATCCGAGCCTAAAATATGAGTGAGCTGAGTTACTGCTATATATTCATTCTCTGTTAAGCTGTAAGGGTATGTAGAACCAACACTGTAAATGCATTTTTCTATTTTTAAGTATCGCTGTCTCTTTCTATTATATGAACACATCATACTCTGGTAAAATTCAGCCTCCACACTATCAGGAGGCAAATGATTTTCCATTAACACAGGTATTACTTGTATCATATTTACTGCATCTAGAATTTGTGTTTCTATGCCTACTGTACCATGCACATGTTGTAAAAGAAAACCATTAAGATCTTCAAAAACAAAACAATTAGCAGTAAACAGAGGCCCTGTTGCTCTTACACTGTCTACTAAGTGGACCAATTGATGAACGTTCATTGTTAAAAATCTTTTTTCATATAAATCATTAAACAGTTGCACAAACAAAAGTAAACACTGTTCTGCTATATTTAAATCTTCCTGGCTAATGTCATCATTTAAAAGCTTATGAATTGCTTTCATAAGTAAACAAAAGTGTAAATAGCGTGATCTATCTAAAACATGTTTTAACACAGGCATTCCATAAAATAAAAGAAAGTTTCGAAACTCTGAGGCCTTCCAATATGGTAGTTCATCAACAGACCTTGGAACTCTACTAACGTCCAGTGTGGGTTTTATCTGTTTCAAATATACATTAACTATTTTGACTTTATCATAAAAAGAGTATGAATGATGCTTGTATTCTTTAGTGAACCAGATGGTCATCAACAATTTCATAATGCCACTGCAGACACCATGCATGTAATCAATCACAAACCCTCTGGTTACACAAAAATGTTTCAAAAACATGAACCACATGGGACCTTTGATCCCTCTTACACTGTAATCAGAAAGTCCACTCTCGATATTAGCTATTGCACTGTTTACATCAGATTTAATAGTATCGAGTGTCCTTGGTGGGCCTTTTGGGTTTTCAGCATTGTAAGGAAATACTCTACAGTGCCCTTTTCCTGAAACAGTCACTTCACCCTCTTGTAGACAATGCCAGCACCCAAATTTCCCATTAAACTGGGTACTGTTTGAAACAAGACAACGAGCTGGTAAATCACATGTGATTGTCAGAAGTGTAGCATGGCAAGTAAAACTACAATTGTTATGATCTTGAAATGACACTCCACTTTCCAGCTGTGCAAGTTCCTCATATAATGGTTTTAAGAAAGACCACATTATTGGCTTTTTTGTGGAAACCCAAATACCATACAGTAATATATTTTCACGCAGCTTTCTTTGGGATACAGGCAGCTCATTTACCATTAAGTACACTGGCCACATTGATATTTTAGAACTTTTAAATACAGGAACACCATCTGTGTTCATTGCAAATGAAAGGCTGTTAGGGTTTTTCAGGAATCCACTCTTGAATAAATCCAAATACATTTTCCCATCATATACATCTTTCATTGTTTGTTTCTCATTCTCCATATAGTGATCAAATCGATGTTTCCTTACCTTTTCTGTAAAATGTTTCCGCCTAAACATAGTCTGTAACTGTGCAATTAGGCTATGCTGAATGAAATAAGAGACTGAGTCACTTTGAATCAAATCTTTCAAACAATGTTGGTTAGGACAGGTCTGAGTGTTTTTATCAACATGTGTATAGCAAGTGGCACAATAGTAAGTAATATGTGGGGCCTTAACACTTTTTTTTATATATTTGTGAAGGTGATACATAGTTTTGAACATTCTATTATCACATGGCAAGAGCAAATAGATGAGATTAAGCATATAGCCAGCTGCCTCATCACTCAAGCGAAAACGAATAATAAAGCAACAAAGCAATAGTATGACCACCCCTAAACATTTGTTGGAGCCCTCAAAAATAGGTGTTGATTCATCTGTGGTATTAGTTTGATCAGAACAAATTTTAATTTCTTCGTACTCATTTTGAATGGTATATCCAACTTGATCCATAAGTTGTTCAAAACCAGAATCCGAGTCATTAATTAAATCATCTTTAAGCTGAGCATCCATTTCACCTTTTAAGCTGCTACAAAGTGTATCCCAAACAGCGTCAATTGGATCTCCATCTGTGTCATCTACTGGTGGGGTATAATCTGGTAATGCTGTACTGTTGTCTGAATGCAATGTACAGTGCTCTGCAGAAGGTGATGTATGAAGAACTGTAACAAAAGAAAATATGTTATTGTACATTTAGTAAGCAAAATATGTTTAATTTGATTGTAAATGTATTATGTGTCAGTAACCAAGTACATTTTATGTGGCAGAAACTCAATGTGGGTTGATGAGGCCCTTCATTTTTGCAGGTGATGCGCTTTCAAACTATACACTTTCATGCATCAAATTGTTAATGCAAGCGGTATAAAAGAGAGTATATAATTTCATACTGTACCTGTGGGGATACTGTCATCTGCTGTGCTTGAAGTCTGCAAGGATCCTTCTTTTACTTTCTTTGGTGCTGCATATTGTATAATGTTGTCATCTGCTTCCTTAATGAAATGTTCTGTCTACTCTCATACAGAAAAAGACCAATTAATTGAATTTAGCACTTATAACGTGTAGCACAGGACTTTTTGCAACTTCTAAAAGTCAAATCAGAGAAGATAGTTTGGTGACTTATTCGGTTAATAATGTATTCTCAAAACTGGACAATTTAACTTTGTGATCACGTTAAAATTACTGCGCCATTTAATTGCAAAACGCATTGTTTTGTCTCCGCAGAACATGAATTTGAAGACGATTACAGTAATATATTAAGTGCATAGACAACATTTACTTACTTACTTACATGTTTCTTCTATTAAGGACTTGCCTAACTAAACAGTCACACGAAAGAAATCAGCAGGGTACATCAAAAATCATGCAGAGCAGATCATTCTCTTTCCAAGGAAGCCTCTTTGACACTGCTGTTTCAAAAAGAAATATGAGCCATCTGAAGTGCTATTAACTAGATCTTAGTGTCTCTGTATATTGGACAATTTATATCACCCTAATCTCTAAATACAAACCTCAATGCAATTCGAGGCAAATGTCCAGTTGAAAATGACTAGTGTAGAAAGCAGGCTTTAATATAATTGTCATTATAAAAGAGAGTGTCTTCTGAGGTTACTGGCCGCTGTGAGTAAAAATGTTTTGTAGATTGAAGTGTCCTCTGAACAGATTCAGTGTAATGTTTTATAATGTGCGCTTACCTCTAATAACCATTTTTTGTATGGCCCACGTTTCTTTCCTTTTCTAAGTTGTCCTCCTTCATTCACTTCCATCATTTTTTCGGCTTCCAATAGTCTTGAATAATTATTTGCACATTCAACAGATGTACATACTGTGGAGAACAGATTGAAACACTTTAAATATGGAAATTGAGCTGTGGGTCTTTCGCGCAGAGACAATACTTTGAGTTCCTCGCCTGGTATTATTCCACTTTGACTTGGCATTTAAAACTACTTGGTAAACAATGAAGAGAGAAAGGGTATTTGCCTGTACAGGCAGTAATGGGACTCCCTGTCTGTCCCCTGAATATATAGATAAACAACAATAAGGGAGATGAACCTTATGGGTAAATCCCAGCCTCAGTAGAGGGCAGGAAAGTAAGTGTGTTAGCCACAAACCAAAACAAGCATTAAAAATGCAATAGGTCTCGCAATAGAAAAGTTTGACCTTTTGGTGTTGCAAATGTAATTTTTTTTGTTTGTTTATATTTTTTCAAATTATAAAAGTATTAATTTTGTTTTTTGTAAAGTGAATAGTTATAAATCTACAAAATGTTACATTTATAGCATTAGTAAAGTTACATGTTTAGTTTTGTCCTTTTTTACATGTATTGATGTGCAAACTCACAATTTTGTGTAAAATGTTATAAATAAAGGATAGTGACCTAATATTGTTGTTTTTAATTTTTAATGGTAAAAGTTTGTACATGTAAAAAGTGTCTTGTTGAGTGTGTGGTTGTGTGTGTGGTTGTGTGTGTGGTTGTGTGTGTGGTTGTGTGTGTGGTTGTGTGTGTGTTTGTGTGTGTGGTTGTGTGTGTGGTTGTGTGTGTGTGTGTGTGGTTGTGTTCGTGGTTGTGTGTGTGGTTGTGTGTGTGTGTGTGTGGTTGTGTGTGTGTGGTTGTGTGTGTGTGTGTGAGATTGTGTGTGTGTTGTGGTTGTGTGTGTTTGTGTGGTTGTGTGTGTGTGTGTGCGTGGTTGTATGTATGTGTGTGTGCGGTTAGAGAAGGATGTATGTGGAAGAGAGCAGCAGATCAGCACAGCAGAAGAGAACAGGGAGTTAAAGAAGGAGACGGGTGGAAGAGAGCAGCAGATCAGCAAAGCAGAAGAGAACAGGGAGTTAAAGAAGGAGGCGGGGTGGAAGAGAGCAGCAGATCAGCACAGGAGAAGAGAAGAGAACAGGGAGTTAGAGAAGGAGGTGGGTGGAAGAGAGGAGCAGATCAGCACAGGAGAAGAGACCAGGGAGTTAAAGACTGAGGCGGGTGGAAGAGAGCAGCAGATCAGCACAGCAGAAGAGAACAGGGAGTTAAAGAAAGAGGTGGGGTGGAAGAGTGCGGGCGGTAGAGTGCGGCCGGTAGAGTGAGGGCGGTAGAGTGGTAGAGTAGGTGCAATAGAGGGAGTGCGGTAGAGTGAGTGCGGTAGAGTGGTAGAGTGGTGAGGGTGTGTGAGAGGGTGAGGGTGTGTGAGAGGGTGAGGGTGTGTGAGAGGGTGAGGGTGAGGATGTGTGAGGTTAAGGGTGTGTGAGAGTGAGGGTGAGTGAGGGTGTGTGAGACTGAGGGGTGTAAGGGTGAGGGGGTGGGTGAGGTGGTGTGGTGGTGTGAGTGAGTAGGAGGGTGTGGGGGTGTGAGTGGGTGAGGGGGTGTGAGGCAGGGTGAGGGCGTGTGGGGGTGAGGGTGTGTGAGGGTGAGGGGATGTGAGGGTGAGTGTGGGTGAGGGTAGGTGAGGGTGTGTGAGGGTGTGTGGGATGAGGTGGTGTGAGGATGAGGGAGTGTGAGAGTGAGGAGGTGTGAGGGTGAGGAGGTGTGAGGGTGAGGAGGTGTGAGGGTGAGGGGGTGTGAGGGTGAGTGAGGGCGGGTGAGTGAGGGCGGCTGAGGGTGTGAAAGGGAGTGAGGGTGTGTGAGGGTGAGTGAGGGTGAGTGGGTGTGGGGGTGTGAGTGGTTGAGGGTGAGGGGGTGTGAGGCAGGGTGAGGGCGTGTGGGGGTGAGGGTGTGTGAGGGTGAGGGGATGTGAGGGTGAGGGTAGGTGAGGGTGTGTGAGGTGAGGATGAGGTGGTGTGAGGGTGAGGGGGTGTGAGGGTGATGGTGATGGTGAGGGTGTGAGGGGGTGTGAGGGTGAGAGGGTTGTGAGGGTGAGGTTTACAAATACCGGGCTTATGCAGAGGAAGGTGGCACCCGCAGGGTGGGATTGCTGCACGGCGAGGGGGCCTGCGGTTCGCTTTAGGTGCTTGTTAGGGGTAGTAAGCACTATGCATGCATTCCGTACAACCATGAGGGAAACACAGAGCAGAATAAACACTGATAAAAGTGCCCCCACATGAACACGCAGATTATTTAGTCCCTCGTGCAACAGAGGAGATGGACACGCTGTCACATGTGTAGAACACAAAACACGCGTCCGCTATATTTCAATGTAAATAAAAAATAAATAAACTAGGGTGAAATAATTTTAACAAGCGCAAAAGACATCCCCATCCCCATCCCCATATCAGCCACCATTCAGTTCCACTTTCATTATTCCCAGTAAAATACAATAGTAAAATCACCTTCAAACTTGAAACATTGAAAATAGCAGTAAATCTAATTAGCATGCATGTTAAAGTATGCTCCACAGTTGTCCTAATCGTCCGGCTTTAGTGCTGGAGCAAAAGTGTTTTTGACATCTTCTTTCACCTCTTTCTCTGTAGATAACTTAACTACCAACCTCAAACAGTGCCCCTCATCTCACCGTAGCCACTCCCTCTCACTGCCTACTCCTCAGTCACCCTAACTACCACCCTCCACCAGTGCCTCTCATCTCTCCGAGCTCCCCCACAGCCCATGACCTCCTCCTCAGATCCCCTCACTGCCACTATCCACCAGCGCCCCTCATCGCTTCGTAGTCCCGTCCCCCCCGTGACCTCCTCCTCGGACTCCTTAACTGCCACCCTCCACAGGTGCCCCTGATCTCTCTGTAATTTCCCTACCCCATGACCCCTTCCTCAGATTCCCTCACTGCCACCCTCCGGCAGTGCCCCTCATCTCTCTGTAGTACCCCCACCCCATGACCTCCTCCTCGGATTCCCTCCTTGCCACCCTCCACTAGTGCCCCTCATCTCGCCGTTGGCTCTCTCTCATATCCATGCCATTTGTTGTAGAGCGTTACTCATGAGTGTAGGGTCTCACAGTACTTTACATAACAGCACACATTATACATAGACAATAAATCAGTCTACGGGGAATTTCACATAAGCCAATGATGATTACAAGGTTTAGAAATCAAGTCATCCACAGATGGTGGGCAGTATATTATACGAGGGTTTTTTTCTGGAGAAGCACAAACTCAGGATTTAAAGAGTATATAGTGGTTGGGGGTTGGCTTTACAGATAAAAAGTTATAACTGCCCAAAAAAACTCTTTTTTGTAACATTTGAAAGAATGGAGAAGTTCTAACTATATCACAACACAAAAAAGCAAATTTTGTATGCAGCTCTTTGATGATAGGTCAGTCCGATAGTAACTTCTAAACTGCACACAAGGATATCTGTGAAAGAGGCAGAAACACAGCTATACACATTCAGTTAGTCTGAATTTAAAAAGTACCAGACAAATGGTTGCTCGATCGGCAGCAGGATCGTAAATCATCATTTTAAGATTTCAACATCGGAAAACCTGATTTCCTGCGAGCACGCTGCTCATGTGGAGTCAGCTTAGGATCCAATCAGATGCAACTGTTTCAATAAGGAATAAAGCAGCGAGGCTCAGCGAGAGGAATTCAAGGCCCTTGCACACCATATTTATCAGTTACATATTATTTACTAAAAGTCCCCACAAACTGAAATAACTTTTTTACAGAAACGCATCAAAACCTAATAATGCCTGCCCGCGCTGGGACTCGAACCCGGGTCCTCAATAGACAGCAGTTCTGCGCTCCCTTAACTGTTTAATGCAAATACACATGCAACAATTAAATACCCAAAATGTTAACATTACAGCATGCTTGCGCTCACCTTTAGGCATATACCTGAAGTAATCAGGTAGGCTCCCGAAGACTACGCACATCCGGGAACGCCGGAAGTGACGTCATTGGTCTGCTGCAAGGACGAATTCAGCGAGGGTGCAATGGCCATAAAAAGGGCACGATGGATCGGCTTCGGTCTCTATATTTTCAAACTTGACCTTCTGAAAGCAGGAAAACTTGAGGGATTCCACATTTATTCAGGTAAGACATGCTGCAGCTGAGGTCCAGCTTACTCGAGATATAGGCTGATGTGCATCGACACGATAGCGCGCGCACGTGCAGTCAACGCACCCCCGAGCTGAGACCAATACCCGGATTCTGCAAGAGCGGGGCCTCCCTCGCCTATAAGAGCAGGCACCCTAGCTGACCCGGACCCTGGGGCCTACCAGTAATGTGGCCTAGCTTCTACCCAGTTCCCCATCAGGGACTAGATTTAGTTTACAAAATAGCGCATGGTGTGAGGCCAGTAAATCGAGCCTTCTTTAATTATAGAGCGCAAATGGAAGGGAAACTTTTTGAAAAGCATAGGCGCAGTGCAGGCTCGAACCCGTATTTGATACTTCTAAGTCGATTACTGTAACACTATGCCACAGCGTTTCCCTTTTGAAACCTGCTCGAATATTTAGTGTAAGTCTGGGTTGCTGCGTGTTTCTCAAACACATTACACCCATTGACAAAGCCTATAGCCCTGGCTTGTTGTAGGTGAAATGTTAAGTCTCTGCTTGCCAGATCAACCCCAATTTTGAGCCCCAGTCCTCTCATGGTAAACAGAGCAGGTACAGCTCCTAGGCTCACGAACCCTGGGCTTAGCGCTGCTGGGTCCTGCCAGTGATATTAAATATGTATGTGCCCCTCTAGTCCCAGTGCCCCAGGGACTAGATTTACTTTACAAAATAGCGCATGGTGTGAGGCCAGTAAATCGAGGCTTTTTTAAATATAGAGCGCAAATGGAAGGAAAACTTTTTGAAAAGCATAGGCGCAGTGCAGGCTCGAACCCGTATTTGATACTTCTAAGTCGATTACTGTAACACTATGCCACAGCGTTTCCCTTTTGAAACCTGCTCGAATATTTAGTGTAAGTCTGGGTTGCTGCGTGTTTCTCAAACACATTACACTCATTGACAAAGCCTATAGCCCTGGCTTGTTGTAGGTGAAATGTTAAGTCTCTGCTTGCCAGATCAACCCCAATTTTGAGCCCCAGTCCTCTCATGGTAAACAGAGCAGGTACAGCTCCTAGGCTCACGAACCCTGGGCTTAGCGCTGCTGGGTCCTGCCAGTGATATTAAATATGTATGTGCCCCTCTAGTCCCAGTGCCCCAGGGACTAGATTTACTTTACAAAATAGCGCATGGTGTGAGGCCAGTAAATCGAGGCTTTTTTAAATATAGAGCGCAAATGGAAGGCAAACTTTTTGAAAAGCATAGGCGCAGTGCAGGCTCGAACCCGTATTTGATACTTCTAAGTCGATTACTGTAACACTATGCCACAGCGTTTCCCTTTTGAAACCTGCTCGAATATTTAGTGTAAGTCTGGGTTGCTGCGTGTTTCTCAAACACATTACACCCATTGACAAAGCCTATAGCCCTGGCTTGTTGTAGGTGAAATGTTAAGTCTCTGCTTGCCAGATCAACCCCAATTTTGAGCCCCAGTCCTCTCATGGTAAACAGAGCAGGTACAGCTCCTAGGCTCACGAACCCTGGGCTTAGCGCTGCTGGGTCCTGCCAGTGATATTAAATATGTATGTGCCCCTCTAGTCCCAGTGCCCCAGGGACTAGATTTACTTTACAAAATAGCGCATGGTGTGAGGCCAGTAAATCGAGGCTTTTTTAAATATAGAGCGCAAATGGAAGGAAAACTTTTTGAAAAGCATAGGCGCAGTGCAGGCTCGAACCCGTATTTGATACTTCTAAGTCGATTACTGTAACACTATGCCACAGCGTTTCCCTTTTGAAACCTGCTCGAATATTTAGTGTAAGTCTGGGTTGCTGCGTGTTTCTCAAACACATTACACTCATTGACAAAGCCTATAGCCCTGGCTTGTTGTAGGTGAAATGTTAAGTCTCTGCTTGCCAGATCAACCCCAATTTTGAGCCCCAGTCCTCTCATGGTAAACAGAGCAGGTACAGCTCCTAGGCTCACGAACCCTGGGCTTAGCGCTGCTGGGTCCTGCCAGTGATATTAAATATTTATGTGCCCCTCTAGTCCCAGTGCCCCAGGGACTAGATTTACTTTACAAAATAGCGCATGGTGTGAGGCCAGTAAATCGAGGCTTTTTTAAATATAGAGCGCAAATGGAAGGAAAACTTTTTGAAAAGCATAGGCGCAGTGCAGGCTCGAACCCGTATTTGATACTTCTAAGTCGATTACTGTAACACTATGCCACAGCGTTTCCCTTTTGAAACCTGCTCGAATATTTAGTGTAAGTCTGGGTTGCTGCGTGTTTCTCAAACACATTACACCCATTGACAAAGCCTATAGCCCTGGCTTGTTGTAGGTGAAATGTTAAGTCTCTGCTTGCCAGATCAACCCCAATTTTGAGCCCCAGTCCTCTCATGGTAAACAGAGCAGGTACAGCTCCTAGGCTCACGAACCCTGGGCTTAGCGCTGCTGGGTCCTGCCAGTGATATTAAATATTTATGTGCCCCTCTAGTCCCAGTGCCCCAGGGACTAGATTTACTTTACAAAATAGCGCATGGTGTGAGGCCAGTAAATCGAGGCTTTTTTAAATATAGAGCGCAAATGGAAGGAAAACTTTTTGAAAAGCATAGGCGCAGTGCAGGCTCGAACCCGTATTTGATACTTCTAAGTCGATTACTGTAACACTATGCCACAGCGTTTCCCTTTTGAAACCTGCTCGAATATTTAGTGTAAGTCTGGGTTGCTGCGTGTTTCTCAAACACATTACACCCATTGACAAAGCCTATAGCCCTGGCTTGTTGTAGGTGAAATGTTAAGTCTCTGCTTGCCAGATCAACCCCAATTTTGAGCCCCAGTCCTCTCATGGTAAACAGAGCAGGTACAGCTCCTAGGCTCACGAACCCTGGGCTTAGCGCTGCTGGGTCCTGCCAGTGATATTAAATATGTATGTGCCCCTCTAGTCCCAGTGCCACAGGGACTAGATTTACTTTACAAAATAGCGCATGGTGTGAGGCCAGTAAATCGAGGCTTTTTTAAATATAGAGCGCAAATGGAAGGAAAACTTTTTGAAAAGCATAGGCGCAGTGCAGGCTCGAACCCGTATTTGATACTTCTAAGTCGATTACTGTAACACTATGCCACAGCGTTTCCCTTTTGAAACCTGCTCGAATATTTAGTGTAAGTCTGGGTTGCTGCGTGTTTCTCAAACACATTACACTCATTGACAAAGCCTATAGCCCTGGCTTGTTGTAGGTGAAATGTTAAGTCTCTGCTTGCCAGATCAACCCCAATTTTGAGCCCCAGTCCTCTCATGGTAAACAGAGCAGGTACAGCTCCTAGGCTCACGAACCCTGGGCTTAGCGCTGCTGGGTCCTGCCAGTGATATTAAATATGTATGTGCCCCTCTAGTCCCAGTGCCCCAGGGACTAGATTTACTTTACAAAATAGCGCATGGTGTGAGGCCAGTAAATCGAGGCTTTTTTAAATATAGAGCGCAAATGGAAGGAAAACTTTTTGAAAAGCATAGGCGCAGTGCAGGCTCGAACCCGTATTTGATACTTCTAAGTCGATTACTGTAACACTATGCCACAGCGTTTCCCTTTTGAAACCTGCTCGAATATTTAGTGTAAGTCTGGGTTGCTGCGTGTTTCTCAAACACATTACACCCATTGACAAAGCCTATAGCCCTGGCTTGTTGTAGGTGAAATGTTAAGTCTCTGCTTGCCAGATCAACCCCAATTTTGAGCCCCAGTCCTCTCATGGTAAACAGAGCAGGTACAGCTCCTAGGCTCACGAACCCTGGGCTTAGCGCTGCTGGGTCCTGCCAGTGATATTAAATATGTATGTGCCCCTCTAGTCCCAGTGCCACAGGGACTAGATTTACTTTACAAAATAGCGCATGGTGTGAGGCCAGTAAATCGAGGCTTTTTTAAATATAGAGCGCAAATGGAAGGAAAACTTTTTGAAAAGCATAGGCGCAGTGCAGGCTCGAACCCGTATTTGATACTTCTAAGTCGATTACTGTAACACTATGCCACAGCGTTTCCCTTTTGAAACCTGCTCGAATATTTAGTGTAAGTCTGGGTTGCTGCGTGTTTCTCAAACACATTACACTCATTGACAAAGCCTATAGCCCTGGCTTGTTGTAGGTGAAATGTTAAGTCTCTGCTTGCCAGATCAACCCCAATTTTGAGCCCCAGTCCTCTCATGGTAAACAGAGCAGGTACAGCTCCTAGGCTCACGAACCCTGGGCTTAGCGCTGCTGGGTCCTGCCAGTAATGTTTTTGCCCTTCTACCCAGTGCCACAGAGAATAGATTTAGTTTTAGGTTTGTTGTAAGTGTAATGTTACTTGCGTTTTAGAGCACATGAATGGACAGAAGCAGCGAAATACTAGTGGGGCAGCACACTATGCTAAGCACAGATTTTAGGCTTTAGAATTTGTTACTTAATACATGGACCGGTTCCTTTTTTGGTGACACCTTCAACCTCACGGTATGCCCCTGTGTGCACATTTGTGGTGCCAGATGCATGTATATCTGAATGCATACTGCATAATAGCTTAGTGCATTTGTATAAAGATGGGCTGCAAGGCCTTTGTTACACCCACTGAGTCGGGGTGCCTTCATCACTGCTGCATAAATGTTGATGTGTAGCTTTACTTCAATTGAAGGGGATATGCTTCGTATGGCCAGCTTCCCAGCAGGTTTTTATGTCCCAATAATTTTCGAATTAGCATGCTGTTTCTGAGCAAACAGGAGGCTGTGTGTAACTAAGGTAGAATTAAGTTCTCAGCAGTTAAATGTCAATTGTCACTTCTATTAATCCAGGTGTTTAGATTGAGGAGGGTGGGTATTTACAATAAAATGTCTGATTGTTCAAAATTGGTAACTCCCCGCTCTGATGTTTTTTTTTTTAACACTTTCTGTCCTCTTCCTGGTTTCTACTTGCTTCCCAACCTCTCTCTTTGCTCCTGATGCCTTGAAATACCTGGGTAGGGTGGCTTAGTGGAATAAAGCATCATGGTCAAAGCTTCAGATTGTGGTGGGTCTACTCAACCATTGGCCCTGCTGAGGAGGGCAAGATGAATAACATTGAGTTGGGCAATGATAAACATGTTAAGCGGCCAGATACCTCAGGGTGAACGTGCACTTTACAGAAGCATGTTATGTTGAACTTACATGTGGTCGGTATATGATGCTTTGTGCATGAGACCACTAGGAATAACTTATTTAAGTTATTCTATGGCATTTCCCACACTGTCTACAGTCTCCAAATCTCTTTGCTCATGTCGCCTTGAGGTGCATGTGGTTTGCATATGGTGCATATATATGTGAGCTCCCTTGCCCCAACTACCTTTCATTCCCCTTTCTTCCAAGAAATACCCACTCTAGCTATTTTTTCCCTGTCAAACAGCATCAGAAGTCTTCCCGTAGTCCTATGGGGTTTACAGTGGTCCCTTTCTACCATTAAAAGCATGTCATTTAATGGATGAGATGGGGCATGGTTAATGGTGTGTACAGCTGTATTGCGTTACCAAGCCGTGCCAATTTAATTGCTTTCTGCTTGATGACAATGAGTCAAATTATTGCAGCTCTATAGGGAGTTGCCTACCATTATATCATATGAATGTATTCCCTTTACCACATAATGGCTAGGGCGGTCAACCTCGAATCTGGGTAACTGGATTAGTCTCGGCAATCACTGAACATTCTGTGATTCTGGGCAAATCGCTTCATCTCCCCATGCCTAACAAAATAAAAGACTACAAAAAAAAGGAATGTGTCCTCATGTAATGCAACTGGTACTATGTTAAGCGCTCTGATATCAGATTCCGGTCAAGTTCGCGCTAAATAAAACTCTGTAAAATATATATATTTATTTAAACTGCATAATCAGGCTATTTCCTTAGTGGCCTTCAGTGAATGCTTAACACTTCTTTGAATTGCAAAATCTACGCATCTTACTTATAAAGTGCACCAGGTCAGTGTACTTTTAGTGATTAGTTTCTCAAATTAAATATGTGAAACAGTTAGATATGCTTTGTATGATAAGTCTGAAACTTAAATCTGCCCCAAGCTAATTCCTGTTTTTTATATCTAGCAGGACATCATCATGTTTTCATTCAACGTCCTATTTTTCGCTTGCGATCGCTCTGTGTGTGTTAAAAAAGATGGAGAGTTTCTGGTTTTGGACAATTCCGGAGAAGTTGTTTGTAAATGGCTGGTAGAAAATGTAGATGAAGCTGGTCGGACATTCACAGAAGAGAGAGATTTTATAGCTATGATTCTTTTCCAATCATCTGGTAAGCACAATAAGTACATTTTTATATTAGATTGCAACTGCAGGATAATGGTACTAATTACCAACATGATTCAGTAAAATCCTACATTTGGGAATATGTTAATCCAATAATGGTCAGTGAAAATGAACATGCATGGCCCTACATATGCCTTGCATTGCTCTCCAATGACAAATGTACCACTTATGAAAAGAGCAGAAACTTTTAGCTTGTGGCACTACTATAAGGCAGCCATTTCTGGATAAACTATTTTACTTAGGCAACGTTTTTCAGGAGGTTCAAGTTCAGGCTTACAATGTGTACTGTCTAATAAGGAATACTTTCTTTGTTATGGATAGATTATACATGTCCTTTAATATCAATCCATGTTTATTTATATATTCTGGCTAGCGCTTGAAGATATATTGCAAGTGATCAATGTGTTATCTCTGTTTAGAAGTTTATATCTAAAATGTTTTTTTTTTTTTTTTTTAGTGAAGAAACAGTGTCTCACGATTCAAAATATTTGTGAAGACTTAATTGCAAGCTATTCTGGCACAACGGAGGGCCTAAAACAGGTGTTGCTTCAAAGGGCACAGGAGGAAAAGCAGTTGATGATGGACTGTGGCAATCGGGGAAGCGCTGGAAGACTTAAGAGGGTGTTACGTGAGCTCCAAGAGGAAGAAATTGCTGAGAAAAGATGCAAGGACAAAAAAGCCAAGCAGAGTGGTCAGGATTACATAAGAGTTGCTAACCATACTCATGCCGAAAGCACAGCTTCTCAGCCTGGTGATGCGAGTTCGCGGATGAATTTGCAGAAACTGGAAAACCTGGCCCTTTTAGCAGGGATGGCAAGTGTCCTTCATCCAAAATCTACAACTAAATATGACGGAGTAGAACGTGAAAAAGAACTTGTCTTGGAGTCCCCACTTAAAGCCAAATATAAAGGGCAAAAACATGCCTCTCTTTCACCACCAGGCCAGTTAAAACCCAAAAAACTTTTTCCTACACAAGAGCTGGCTGTTTCGCGCAGTGGAGTAACTCCTACAAGACCCTGCAAACAAGATCCTAAAATGATGGTTCACTTTGCACAACATAGTTTGACACCACATGGTTTTGTGGCTAACGGCTCACATTCACACACCCCGGCCTACAGTGACTTTCCACCTGCAGTAACGCCTGTGGATGTGAACCGTACCCCTTGCCAGGATGACCCATTTGAAAGCAACGGAAGCTGTGACCATAATGTAAGCAGAGCTAAATGAGTGCTGCCATTATACACATTTGCATATTGTTAGGCCTGTATGCCAGCCTTTTTTCCTTTGTGAACGTAACATGCCTTTTTTTTGCCCAAACCACCTAAGTTCTACCAGTTATCTCTGCAAAAAGCCTTCATACTTATTTAAAAATTGAATTAATATGGTGCATTCATTTCATCAACAATAGGGTACATATACCTATTAAAATGCGAGTAAACAAATGGAAAACTTTTTGATATGATCAGTATAAATGATGGACTCATGGTTGCTTTTTTTTTTACTCCCTCAGGACAATGAAGAATCATTTCATTTGATGACGGAGGAAAGTCCATCATTCAACACTGGGGTAATTTTCTTATTTTTTTTTTAAAGGTACATAGGAAATGGCATTTCCACTTGTATGACCTAATTATGATTTGCTTTCTCTCTAAGGAAATGGTATACAACTCCTTGTCCATAATTAATGAAAACGAAAGCTTTTCTGTTGGCCCTGGTTCCTGTCAGGGGTGTGTACGGTTACAAGCCGAAAACGAACACTTAAAAGGTGCGTGCTTCATATTCTACCTTTCCACGTAAACTGCAAAAAATTCCCATTAATAATCCTTTTTTTTCCCATCCAAACACATGCATTGCCAAAAAGTATGCTTGTTAAGTGTATATTGGATGTATTAACTGCTGCCTTTAACAAGTGTATTTATTTGATTATAGCACAGTTGCAAGGCACTTGCAATAGTGAGTTGGCTGTGCAGTATTTGCAAGATGCGCTGTCTGTTTTGACCAATCCACGGAATGTAACAGATATAACATCGTCAAAAACATGCAGTCGATCATTCACTGTACAAAAGGTATGCTTTTCTTTGCCACTCTTTTAACACAGTTAAAGTTTATATAGGACAAACCTTGTAGATTTCCTGCATGAGGACTTTGAAATCTTTCTGCTTGCAATGTATTTAAGTATGGCTGATTTATACTCCCGGAGCTAACATAGCAAATATTACATTGTTAGCCATGTACCAGATGCCAAATCAAAATGCATATTTTTTGAGATTGTAACCTAACATATTGGCAAATAGTTAATAGTTGTGTTATTTTGCAGACGGATATGCAGCAGTTGGTAAAGGACTCAAACGATCCTTCACGGTTCAGAGATGTACTCGTGCCAAAGAGAAAATTGCACAAACTCTTGGAGGAAGCCAAGTCAGCGCGGGACAATGCGGGTTTTCTTCTCAATGGCATCAGTGAAATACTTTTTTCTCCTAACGAACTTGCATCTGCAAAAGGTGTAACGAAGGCTCGTGCTGGAACAGCCGTCCTTGACGAGGAGAAGGTTGATGCATTGTTTGGTAAGATATTACAAATGTTCAAATTAACATTCAGTCAAGCTGGGATTGTGACAATTCATTATACATTGTGTTAAGTTATGTTTGCATATGTGAGGTTGTATCATAATTGAACGATGACTCCATCATTGCTTAACAGCTGTCTGCAAAAGAACAATAAGAGCAATGGGGGTGGCTTGTAATTTCTTAACAGTTTGTGCTGAGCTTGTGCTAAAAATAGCATGCAAAGCTGGCACAAAGCCTTGAGTTGGGATTTCATTTGTAAATCTGTAGGTCCAGGTGTGAGGTTCTCAAACTGGATGAATGAGTGATAGCAAACTGCACTTATAAAATATACTGTGCTCGCAGCTTTTATTTCGACCGGATCAACTCCCTAATAATTAGATCAGTTGGTCCTGGTCCTAACACTTGGTTGTAAGCTCCTATTTTGATTTCTGGTCACTATGCTAGTTTCTTAGAAGACTGTTTTCCAAATATGATTATTGCAAGTACAGTTCAGACTCGCCCTGGCTGCCTCAATGATGGTTTTGTAAAGAAATCTGGCACGGATTACTTTCTGTTTGCAGAGGAAGCTTGCCCGCGTCTAGTGAACAGGACTATGGCCCATGCTTGTTTCAATGCATCTTTATTTGTACAGTCTTTCTTCCAAGTACCCCAGCATTTCAAATGGGTGAAAGAGCCAGAGAAGACACACTGCTACTTGGGGCTAGAACTGTCATTGGGGACCAGGGGCTCATAGTTCATAAGGGAACTTTTTTTTTCTTCAGCTTCTGGCCCCCTCTTCATCAGTGCTTTGCTCTAAGCTGTGCCAAACTTTGACCAAGTGGCCTTAATGTTTCACTTAGGAACCATGTAACGCTAACCATATCTCATCTGGCAGACTGTATGAAATAATGGAATTTGAACTTTTGATAGGCAGCCCAGCCGTATTAAAAACCATAAATGATGGTGGTAACATGATACTGATGTATGTTATTTTGTTTTTCTAGAGTTTATGAAGTCTGTGTGCAGTGCCAACGGCTGGTCAGCACTGGACAACAGAAGTATGAGAAGGAAGCTGGCAATAAAAATTTGCAATGCCAGAAGAGGATTAAGGAAATCTCCGCATCTAGAATCCAATCACGAAGTTGCTGGTTTTCGTTGAGCTATTTGTTCTTGTTGCATTAGTCTGGCCTTTCTTCCCTGGATCTTAATTTTTTTCTGGACGTTTTCTCTTGTTTGGTATCCTGGCCCCTGTGGGGCCAAATATGTGCTTTAGATAAATAAAATGACATTGAAACCTCCCTTTTGATTTTTTCCTTTACCACTGTTTTGTTTAGTGTTTTGCAAATGGTCACCATATCAAACAGCGTCCGATAATGCTCTGTACCTCTAAATAAGGCAAATCCCAGTGAGTCAGGAGTATGGGAGTAGTGGCACATGTTAAGCTGATCTGAATACAAAGGTATAACATTGCTGCAGGCCTCTTTTATATAAAGGTGCTTGTGGTATTTCTGCAATACAAACATAGCCAAAAATAGCAACTTGTATTTTATACATGTGTCTACCTCTCACTTTAGAGTTTAAAAAGTAATCTTTCCAATGCAGGACAAAAATAATCTGAGTATTAGGACCAGATTTAGAGACGTTTTGTGTCTGGTTTGCTTGAGTTTTATAATGCAGACCTGATACAAAATTTTCGGGATTTGCAAACAAGAGCAAATTGGTATTTGGTACAACGCATCCAAAATGGGAAAAGTTGCACTTTTGTGTAGACATAGTATTACAAAACCTAAACTAGACTCTGGCAGACAACATTGCATTATAGTACTGGCACTGGCCAACAAACTGAACTGTGTGTGAAGCGAGTAACACTGAACCACATCGACCATGATGCATGAGGTAATTCAGCTGTGACGTGTCAGCAGGGTGCTCCAAATCCCTTTGAACATTATAGTGACAATGTGTGGGCATGGTTCTCAGCTGCCTAATGGTGCAGCGGTGCTAGTGAAAGAGGTAGACAAGACACTTTCCTACTCTCCTAGTGGCACCCTGCAAGGCAATATTGGCAGTCTGCCAATGTGCTCCTAACATGGAATTGTCAAGGTGTAATCCAACCCGTAATGATTTATTAGTGATCCACAGGCATACTATATTGATTAAATCATCCTTATGTAGTCATCATTTAGTAAGCCACACATTCTTTAGTTGTCCTTAACACCTTCAATGCTACAGGCAATTCCGGCTGGGTGCTGGAGTTATTCAAATCCCATTGTTCATGACCAGGCCAGCTCGTCATAAGCACAGCTCCAGTGGTACTGCATGACGAGCTGGCCATGTCATTAGCATGCAAGGGGTTTTAAATAATCCTGAGTAATACATGTTCATTTTTAAGTTGACATAAAATCATCCGAGAGTAATCTACACTCACACTGAAAATGTCATAGGGCCATTCGAAAGTAATCAATAGCCATCCTGAAGCGGTCATAGGATCATCAAGGAATAATCCACTCTCATCCTGAAAATGTTATGGGATCATCCCAGAGTAATTGACTTCCATCCTGAAGCGGTTATGGGATCATCCAGGAATAATCATCAGTCATCCTTAAATTGTCTAGAGCCCATCCTGGAGTCATTCTCACTCATCCTGATGTTGTCAGTTAGTATTCGTGGAGTTGTAAAAGGTAATCACTCCCTGTCAGTGGAAGTCATCGGAACACCATCCTAGCGTAGTTTTTGTGATTACAGTAAGTCATCATCAGAACACCATCCTAGCGTAGTTTTTGTGATTACAGTAAGTCATCATCAGAACGCCATCCTAGCGTAGTTTTTGTGATTACAGTAAGAGTCATTCCATTTAAATAATCGGCCCTGTGGGCAGACTTCAGGATGGCTTGCGATGACGTCCACAGGAATGGCTGGCTGACGTCATCCAATGACTTCAGAATCACTCCAGGATGATCTTCCTTTTTGACTAGGGAACAGGCAGAGGCACATTGTGCCAAACTCTGCTCAGCATTCCTCCTTCGGTGCTTTTGATGTGGGCTTAGGTGCAGAATCACGGTTGGGTGTAAAATCACTTCAGTACAAATGCACCTTAAGGTGAAAATCAACCATTGTGCAAAGTAAGCCGGGGTGCCGTATCACATTTAGGATTACAATTACTATTCAGTGTAAAATCATAATTAGGTGCAAAATCACACTTAGTGCTAAATTAGCATTTATATGGAAACTCTTTGAGGAAAACAAATCACATGAAGGAGAACATCACATTTAGAAGCAAAACTATCCTGTGGGCAACATCAACAGGAGCGTGGAAACACTTATGAAGGCAAAATCCCATTACAGTGCAAAGTCACCCGTGTTGCAACATCAGAAGGACAGTAGAAACGTATGTACTAAAATAATTTAGGTGCAATAACTTGTTTAGGTGCTAAATCACAGTTAGAGGGTGTAATATCAACACGAGTGGGAAGCACATGCTTAGCAACGAAAAGCTCCTTCAGGGGGCCAACATCTCTTTGCAAAATCGCCCTTTGTGCAAAGACTATATTATCCATTTAGGCACAAAATCATGTAATAAGGAGAGAGAAAACGTGAACGATGTCACATTAATTTTAAAAGGTGTATGTGCGTATATTATACTTGGTTGACAGCACCATGAGGTGCAAAATCACTTGTGTTGAAACATCAACAAGAGTGTTGAAAACCTTCAGTAACATAAATCGTATTTAGGAGCAAAATCCCCTTTAAGTGCAAAATCCCAAACAAGTGCACAATTGGCCTGGTTCAAAACCGGCAGGAGAGTGGAATCATTTTTAAAAGCATAAATCACCTATGAGAACAAAAACACACAGATACAAAATCATAATTTGGTGCAAAATAACAATTCACAAATCATCAACAGGAGTGGGAAATAGATTTTGGAGCACAAACGCACCTCTATTGCAATGTATGAACACTTCACTTTACCTTCTATATAATGGGAAACACTCTGCAGCCAGATGGACTAACGCAACTAACATTCAGGAGGTGAAGTGGGTAATTAGACAGAATATCGGAAAGAAAAATATTGTGGGACAAAATATTGTGTCCAGAATATCGAGTACAAAAGTATTGTAAAGGTAAGTTTCTATAGGTAAGCAAAAATGTTATGTACAACTCCACATACGTGTACCTTGACGATCTATATATCTTTAAAGTACGTAGATGTGGAATTAAGAATAGGAAATCTATACTTACCTATTTGAACTTACCTTCTCAATATTCTGTCCACTCAATATTTTTATTTCCGATATTCTGTAAGTGAAATGGGTACTAACGGGGTGAAACTTTTGCCCAGACAGTACTAATGTCCCCATTGAATGGACTGGGGAAGGAAGGCTCTTTGGCCGAAGCGTAAACATAAATCCTCATATATTTCAATGTAATTCACAAATTGAGGAAATAATGATTATTTATTTGTCATGAAATCGTTTTGCTTTATTATTCATTAACATTTATGTTACACCAGAGACACTTCTCTCAGACCAGACGTTATTTAAAGAAGGTTCTCAGAAAAATCCCAAACATTTTACTTCTCTTTCTAAATTCTGATGTCTTATATCGTAACAAGGGTTTTCTTGGGAGACACCCACATTGTACTTATGTAATGCACAATATTGTGCATTACATAAGGGAACCAAGTGCACTTAAGTCATTATAAATCATTAGAGGAAACAAGTGCACTTAAGTCATTTAGTGTGGGCACAGAACAAACCCTAAACTACAAACCAGTTAAATACATAACAGTGTGTTAAGTCAAGAGAGACAAAGCACAGGTGACACTTAAGATCCATTTACTTACTTGGTAACTGTGGCAAACCCCAATGAAAATTCTATTTTTATGCTCGTTTTTCCTTTCAGAATGCCAGGCTTCCTATCACAGTTGTTGAGGTTAGACAAATGTTCTTGTTCGTCAACAAGATGAAATAATTTAGGCACCAGGGGAGGACCCCAGGACTAGAGAAGGCTCTCCCCTGGTTACATTTATTCAAATTAATGTATAATTATCTCATGCCCTGCAAAGACATGTTTGTTAAGAAAATGAGTGAGTGGGAATGTCTTACTTTCCTGAGCCAAAAGCGATATCGCTCTCAAAGTAGAGGTGAAGTCTTCTTAGCCCTCCATGTATGAAGGGTTGTATGACATTACAACGCATGCTAATACATCGCATGCCATTACATCGCGGTTTTTACAATGCAAGTCGTTACAACGACTTGTGTTGGAGGGCGCTGGACTGAGGAGTAGTATAATTTACTATTCCAACTCCAATCTGCATACAGTAGGGAAGGTGTTGGATAGTAAATTATACTATTCCTTGTCCTAGAGCGCCATCCAGCGCAAGTCGTTGTAACGACTTGCGTTCTAAAAACCGCGATGTAATGGCATCGCGATGTAACGACCGCGTTGTAAACGACGTTTCCCGTTTGAAGGCTATGGAGGGCAAAAAGCAAGGGCCGCTCCAGGTTGGGAGAAACCCTAAAAGGGCTTCCTCTTAGGGATCTGGGAACGTGACTTGGACACTAGATAATAGTTTGCACATGATCTCAAGTACAAAGGCCTAATGAGAGAGATCTGTAGCCTCTTGGAACACCCATTGTGATAAACTAACATCACACATGTCCACATTCAGGAACAGATAAGAGGAAGACATAGGAAAGAAAGCATTGTGCAGGAAAAGCTAAAATGAAGCCATTTTGGCTTCCAAAAGTTGGAAGCGTTTGCAGGTATGCGCGGACTGCAAGCACTGTGTGCTACAGGGCGAGGAGGTGAAGGAAGGTGAGCGAGAAAAGCAGGTGGACAAGACAGGGTGGAGAAAGGGGAGAGAAGGAGCAAAGGTGCTTGAGGGACACCAGCGAGTATGTGCCGAGAGGCATAACCCTGCACAATTCTTTGGCAAGGGTGTATATTATTGCTCTTGGGTGAGGCTTGGGGTGTCTAAAGAAAAGAAGAAGGTGAAAAAGGACCTTTGAGGAAATAAGCAACAAGCAGAGGGCATCACAATTACCTTGGTAGTTGCCCACTAGGCTGCTGGATAGGCAGAGGCAACTAACTCCAGTTGATCAACCACCACACCCTACTGAGATATCCCCGCCAACATCGTAGGCACCTCTGTGATGCATATTCATCAACTGATGCAGCAAATGCATCTTCATCAAAACTGAATGCATTCTCCTTGCTTTTCAGAAACCCAACCCCCAATTCAAGGGGTTGCATCTAAAAAGCAATGAATTTCCCATACAGGCACCAATTCTAGCTTTTTATCTCCAAGTACAACATGACTCACTTGGTCCACCTAGCCAGAAAAAATCAGTGGCAGGCGCCATGCTATAAATAGTGGGCGGGGGGAAGGGGCATCTTCCGCTGTGACCCTGTGGACCTTGGAAGGTCAATGGTTTTCAATGGTGCTTCCAGAGGAGGCTCTGCCCTTGGGAACCATACTGTTCCTCCACCTATCAATGAGGTGAGGGAAGCATGGGTTCGACAAAGTGGGAGCTCTGTCAATTTATGGTTGCGTCCCTGCTCCGCCAACCCCTAAACGACACTCCCTGATGTTTAGGCAACACACTGCAAAACTTACTTAATTGTTTCTTGGTACTGAGGCATTGAGTTGGAATACACAGCGAACTGCTGAAGAGTACAGGGGAGACTGCAATGTCTGGAGCTAGGGTGCACGTTATGTTATGTTAATGTTGTTATGTTAAAATAAGTTTATATAGCGCACGGCTAATCTAAAAGAGTGTCCCGGCGCTTTCCACGGCAGCTCAGTATAAAATAACATAACAGAGAAAAACAGATACAAGAAAAACAGAAAGGCCCACCCAAAGAATACTAAAGATTAAAAAGCCAAGTCTTCAGGCTCTTCCTAAACTGAAGCAGATTGGGGGTACTGCGTAGCGCCAGTGGAAGAGAATTCCACAACTGGGGTGCCTTGCAACTGAAGGAGCGGCCCCCAGTACGGGCCTTCCTCACACGCGGAACCACGGCAGTGAAAAGACATTCGGACCGCAGTGAGCGGACTGGGCGATAGAAGGCCAACCTGCGCCGTAGGTACCCGGCCCCTGAGCCAAAAAGTGCTTTGTGCATCAGCGTCAGGGATTTAAACATAATCCGCTTCCGGATAGGCAACCAGTGTAGCGTTTGCAGCAGCCCAGAAGCTCGTGCTCGCCTATGCAGGCCAAAGATGGCACGGGCAGCAGAGTTTTGTGCCACCTGCAGGCGCTGGACTAGGTAGTCAGGGAGGCCAATAAAGAGGGCGTTGGCGTAGTCCAGCCTGGATCCAATAAGCGCCTGCACGGTAATCCGCCTATGCTCCGCAGAAAGCAGTGGAAGGAACTTGCGGAGCATCTTCAAAATGTCGAAGCAGGTGCCGGCCAGACCAAGGACATGAGCTCGCAATGAAAGCTTATTGTCCAGTTTAACACCAAGATTTTTGGCGACCAGAGATGACTGTGCGGGAGGACACATATCAGACGGCCACCATTGCCGCCACTCAGGGTCGGTGGCACAGTCGAAGAATAAAACCTCCGACTTACTGGAATTGGCCTACAGGCTGTTCCGCTGGAACCAGTCGAAGACCATGCCCAGACAGCCCCGAATACTCTCTCCATCAAATGCCTGATCTTTATCGCATGTGAAGAGGAGTTGCGTATCATCGGCGTAGGACACGATCTGGGCCCCATAAGCCTCCACCGCCGCCGCCAGAGGGGACATGAAGATGTTAAACAACGTTGGGCTCAACACAGAACCCTGTGGAACCCCAACTCCCAATGGCGGCATCTCGGCGGAGCTCTGGGAAACCCAGATCGTCTGGCGGCGGCCTTCAAGAAAAGATGTGAACCATTTGAACACCGTCCCCCTGATGCCGATGTCATGGAGCCTGGCGAGGAGCGCCTCATGGGGGACGGTGTCAAAGGCCGCCGACAGGTCCAACATGACTAGCATGGCCTTGCCACCAACATCCAAGGTCTCCCTGATGATCTCCGAGACCTCCAACAACGCCGTTTCCGTACTAAAATTAGGACGGAATCCGGATTGGGAAGGATGGAGCAGATTGTTAGTTTCAAGAAAGCTCGACAAGACGCCATGGACATGTTTCTCCGTGATCTTGGCCAGAGCCGGGAGAAGTGAAATTGGCCTATAGTTGGCCAAAACCTCGGCATCAAGACCAGGCTTTTTCAGGAGGGGGATAACCATCGCCCTTTTCCAGGTGCGAGGGACACTCCCCTCCCTCAGGGAGGCATTGAGGATGGGATTAACCAGGGGATTCACCACCGCCGCCATCCCTGCCAAAAATTTGGCAGGGCAGGGGTCAAGTGGCGAGCCTGATTTGAGGCTGGCCAGCAGCACCCGAGACGCCTCGCTAGTGACTGGAATGGGTTTCAAGGTTCGGGGGCAAGAAGTTATGTAGGATACATCGTTAATGCATGGGTGAGGTTACACAGTTTGTGAAATATTTCACGCATTTTGGAAAAAATGTCATGATTGACAGGCCACACTTTACAGGATGAGCAGAAGCATGACATGAGAAGGCACACTTCAAGCACATTTAAATATATACATTCTTTACTAGAGGTCCGACACAGTCCAGGCCCGCTGGATATTACCCTTATTGTGTACCAGGAGAAATCAAATAGGATGGGATTTTTGACACTCATGTAAGGGTTGGGCCAACACCTCACAGTAATTAATCGAATATGCTCTAAGGAGTGTAGAAAACCTCAGGTTAATAAAAAGAACAAGTCTCTTAGATGCAATTTAAAATAGTATTTCTTTTAGAGTTCCTTTGCAATATGATGACCTTTGACTAATTCTAAGTATTGTATTTTGACACCTATATTCTCTCAATAAAATTATTTCTGAACTTAAAATAATATATATATATATATATATATTTTCATAGGTGCTTCGATGAGCTTAAATTCTGATCCTGAATAATATATACAGTCCCTTGATACAGGCATCATAGATTTACAAACTATTGTCCATTATGCAGCTTTTTTCAGATAGGCTTATGCAGCCAACACGCATTTCGCGCCTTTAAAGTGGCATGCAAGCCTGGGGCTTTATCAATTCAAGATAAACAATGGTTCTGTTGGGTATGTAACCTGATTACTTCAAAGTATGAATAAATCAATCCAGGTTTAGTTAGTCCTATGGTTACTTTAGACAGAGCTCCAAAATGGAGCGTGCTCAAAATGCAAATCCAAACCAAAACAAGTTCAGGGTAACAAACAGTTTTTTAATCTATGAATTCGTTTTCATTCATAAACACCCTGTTGTACTTGAAGATTATTCAATCAAGACTTATTCACAATTTTATGTATACTTTATACAGATCGGCGCATTATAAAATTGTGTGAATATGATGTCTTTATCAAGGCTGCTCACAGGTGACCTAATTAAAAGTAAATATTTCAAATCTTGTGATTGAACCTGTTTCCTGTGAGAAACTCGAAAATGTGGCAGTCACGGGCATGATTTCCTTTAAAATCTCTCCATTTCTTTCCAAAAAACAAAATCGTGGTTGCCACATTTTTGAGTTTCTTACAAGAAACAGAGGTTCAATCACGAGATTTAAACGCATGTTGGCTGCAAAGGGCTGGCAGCAAAAAGCTGCACAATGGACTATAATAAGTAAATCTATGATGCCTGTATCCAGGGGATTTATATAATATTCAGGATCATAATTTAAGCTCTTCCAAGCACCCTGGAAAAAGAAAAATATTAAAAAAAATATTCTGAATTGTATCTAGGAGTCTTTCTTATTAAAATGACAACCAACTCATAAGATTGAGTACACTTTTTCCCTTGGACTCTGATAATATTAACCTGAGGTTATGTACATTAGGGCACATTCTTTTAAATATAAACATGGCTGTCAGTCTGACCAGCCTCAGTTTCGATGACTGCAGTTCTGTGCTTTTTATAAGTGCGTTTGCCGCCACTTTCTGAGTGATGGAGGAAAGGCACATTCTGAGCCTCGTAACATGAAGCAGTTTCAGATGCCAAATGGAATTTAGAGTGGATAAAGAATAAACATGCAGAGGATAAAGCTGTGCTTAAAAATATTAACGAGGATCCCCACAAAAGAACAACAGCCATTTTCCAGCAATTCCCTTTACTTTTATTTGGTGATTAGTGCTGACGGATAAGCATTTGTCTAAACACCTCCAACTTTGGCACATAAGGGACTTTAAGTACAGGGCTGTTGTGATCAGCCCACACTATTGGTGAAGTGGGGGGTGAGAGTTCCAAAGTCTCACTGGACCACATGTTCTTTTCCTTTCATCCCCTATCGTCCTATCATCTCTCCTTCTTTCTTCTAGCTCCCACGCTTCCACTCCAGTGTTCTCTTTTATTGTGGTGATTAAAACTAGACGTTAGCCTGTCCTAAGGACTTCCACATTAGACATGGAGTGTCTTGACAAGATCACACGGTTGTATCATCTGGGAAGTTCATTTTTTCCCTAAAATGCATTGTCTGGTGTGGGTTCAGCTGTGTTTTTCACCTAAAAATACAGACCAGCTCTTTTTTGTTCCAATGTAAACAATGAAGACTCTTGACTACGTCTCCTGCATTGTCCCATCTTCTAGTTTCCCTTCTCTGTTACCTCTATCCTCCTTTTGCCTCTACTCCCTCCTCATCCCTTCCCTTTCTATCACTTCATCTATACCTGCGGATGCATGGTCTGGCTACACCTGTGAAGGCACGGATAGAGGCCTCTCCTGTACCCAGGGCCGGACAGGCAATGCCGGGCACCGGGCAATCCCCCGGTAGGCTGGATGGGGTGGGGGCTGGTTTTTCGTCAGTTTACACAATCTCTCAAACTCTGTATGCTTCTCTCTCCATCGCGCTCCGTGCAGGGAAAAAAAGAGCAGGCACTCTCCGAGTCATTAAATTCTCTGCATAAATAATGGGGGCATGCATTTGTATATTTGGACTGGAGCAGTGTGAGGGTGAGTCGTGCTGGCGCAGATGTCTCCGCGGCCGACGCCGCGTCTGCGCAGTCTCTTCAGTTCACCCACCTTAGGGTGGGGCAGTCCGTGGTGATCATGCGCATTAAAACGTGCGCGTGTCCTGTGGTGAGGCCAGGTCGAGGCCTCGAGGAGCATTCCAGCAGTAAGCGGCCCAGCAGAGACTAAGACGACATCGACTCGCACCTGGTGAGAGCTGCCCATTATTTAATTATTTCTAGCCCCTGCCTCACAAGCAATATAGAAGTATCCAAAGCAGGGGGCGCACCACATTCTGGGAGGGGAGAGGCGAGGGGGGCAGTACTCTGCATTACGCCTCTGGCATAAATATCAGAAATGCACTTGTGATGGGCACAAAAACCTCTGCAAGGAGCTTACGTGTGTGATTTTAATGTGCGTGGACGTGGCGAACCGCAGAACTCACAGGGAGGCCAGGCCGCTCTGTTGATAAATCCGCAGCAAGTTGTATGTGCCTATTTATACGGCTTACACTTTGGCACACTTGTGCCCCGGCCTCTTTGTTCAAAGGCGGTGTCTGTGACACAGCCTCGGGGGAAATAAAAGGCAGTAAGGCACACTCTGAAAGCAGGTGTCTGGAAATGTGTAACTTTATTCAGGGCCCATCGAGCAGAGCGCAGTGTCGGCTCTGGCAGCTACAAAAGGGAGATTTACAGAGACCTCGATCACGGTATTAAAGACACGTCCCAGTATCCGACCAGGAGTGTTGAATGTGTACCAGCGGTAGTGGTGTGACCGGCATTCATTTTTGGGGACCGGGACGAGTCTTCAGGCTTTAGTCCTGAGCAAGAGAGAGAAATTCAGAAACAAAGGAAAAACAGAAAAGAGGGAAATATGGTGTAAGAAAAAGATATGAAAACAGTGATAAAAAGAGAAATAACAGCAGCTAAAGATAATGAGACATATGTGTCCGAGGTGGAATAAAGAGGCATGAGATGGCATGACATGGAATAAAGGCCAGGCAGCCTTGGTATTCAGCTACCCTGGCATACACAGCTGGTGGACCCCAAAGAAAAACTTTGGGCTCCTGTACTTGCACAATTTTTTTTTTTTACTAATTAAGCACAGGATTTTACATATTCCTGCGACCAGGAGAAGGCCACACAGGGAAGGAAATGAAAAAAGGTCCTTGCACCAGCACTACTTTTTCTCCTGCATGTCGGGATTCCCATTCCCAGTGCAAAGGAGTGTGGGCCAAGTTTCTGCATGCCAGTTCCTGGCATACATACACACTAACCTCAGCAGATACCACGGGTGGGAACAGAGGCTCTGGGCTAAGGGGCAAGCCAGCTCCACTCTACTATGAATCCACAAAAGAAGACTGCCCCTAGATTGTGTTCCTAAAGGTATCCACAGAGTTAGGGGGAGATGCGTTGCCAATGGGGGCATCTCATGAAAAGTTTTTATGAGATGCCCCCATTGGCAACGCATCTAGGGTCAGTCTTCTTTTGTGGATTCTCAGTTCCTGGAATACACCACATGCAGGAAAACAATTAAGAATTCGAAATTAATGTATCATTCATTACAACTTTAGATTATGCATAATCTCTTGAGCAGCTGCACTTATTTTGTTTTAAATATATGTCTATGCTAATTTTTTCCTTTCTTCTTCCCAATCCAAGATGGTCCCTCCTTTGTTTTGGAATGACGTTACATCCTGTTTCTCCACTATAAAAAAGAGCTCCCTTATGAAGTCCAGTTAAATTGCAATTGTTCTTGAATCACTGCTCCCCAACTGGACTCCGTTGAATCCGCGTCTCTCCACGTCTCTCCACTTCCTGTTGTTTATTTCTCTGCTTATCACTCTGTTGCTTGGCCTGGTCAGGAAGAAGGTTTTTCTGGTCACAAGTTTTTTTTCCTTCTTGCTGGGTTATTTTCTGGAGCAGGTCTAAGCTTTCTGTTAAATCTAGCGTTAGGTAGTGCCTTTGGAAGTAAGCAGCCTTCTCTATCCTCTTCCATGCTCATGACTGCCCCTGGCCGTCATGAGTCACGGTGGGTGTGTGTGCACGACGGCCGGGGGGCGTCCGAGCCACGCCCGCAATTGGAATGTCCAGCACTGTGCCAGATTTCGCGCCGCAGTGAAGAGGTTAAACAAAGCAGACATTGCAGGCAGCGTCCAGAAGGCCATTTCCTTAAGAATTTCTCTAACATTTAGGTATTTACAGCTGTTTTGTTACCTGCTCCACTGTTCACCTGTAAATGTTAATAGGAGGACACAGAGGTAAGATTCCTTGGCAGGGCATAGGGTACCCTTATTCTGGAGCATTTGACTGATCCACATTGTTGGCTGTGATTCTGGAAGAATACTTAGAACCACTTCACAGCAATCACTGGGATATCCATCCATTTCATCCATGTAAACAGAGTCATGATGATGATGAAAGTCGTAGATAACCAGAGTAAACAGAGATATACAGCCAGATTCATGAAGCTAAATTGCGATCGCAATAGCTGCGAAAAAGCAATTGCGATCGCAATTTCCAGAAATGGAATTCAAGACAGTTGAAATCCAGAAATAGCGAATTCGCAAAACATTATTAGCGAACTCGCAATAAAATTCGCAGAATCCTTGAAGAAGCCCATTAGCGAATCTGTAATAGCGAGAAAGCACGGATTCTGCAAATGAAACTGCGATATCGCAAATAAATCGCAATCGCTATTCATGAAAAATCGCAAATTGCGAAAACCCCAAAAATCGCAATTTGCGATGCGCAATTTAAGGAGAACCCAAACCAGGTGCTAACCAGTAAGGAATTTTATTTTTTTTGAAAAAACGTTTCCTAATTAGCAACAGAGCAGGCCTGACCAAACATACTTAAGGACATGCAGCTGGAGCCTGGGGACTCTCACAATGCCAGGACTCTAAATGGTGGTCAGGCGGCGAAGGCTACAGCGAGCAGCATGGAACAGACGTCGCATCCAGGAGCGGATATTCCGTCAGCGGGTCACCCTACTGGGCCAAACCAGGGAGCAAATCTACGCCAAGTACCGGCTAAATGGGCCAATGATCCTGAAGCTGATCCGGGACCTAGACCCCCTCCTGCAGCACCCAACAAGGAGGACAAATGCTGTTCCCACCCATGTGCAGGTATTGTGCAGCCTGCACCTACTGGCCTCCGGAAGCTTCCAGGGGATAGTCGCTGTTGCAGGGGGAATATCCCAGCCCACCATGTCCGGCTGCCTAAGGAGTTTCCTGGAGGCCATGCTGACCCGCCTACACCACTACATCTCATTCCCCACCAGCCAACAGGACTTGAATGACACCAAGCTGCAATTTTACAATGTAGCACAATTCCCACATGTAATAGGATGCATTGACTGTACCCACATCCACATCTGCCCACCAGCACAAACGGAATACATGTATCGCAACCGCAAGTCCTACCACTCCCTCAATATCCAGATGGTGTGCAATGCAAAGACAATCATCACTGACATAGTGGCACAGTACCCGGGGAGCACACATGACTCCTTCATATTTCGGCACAGTGGCATTAACACACGACTGGCCAGGGGAGACTTTGGTGAAGGACACCTACTGGGTAAGTACACATGCCCCACAATATAAGTATGTGATAATGATGCTGCGCAGCACAGGCACTCACCCTCTGCTCCTATCATTCAGGTGACAGCGGCTACGCCCTCCGTGAGTACCTCCTCACACCATACCTCAACCCTGCAACACCACAGCAACGGCGTTACAATGCAGCACACATACGCACAAGAAATTGCATTGAGAGGACATTTGGCCTTTTGAAAAGCAGATTCTGCATACTGCACAAGACTGGGGGGGGCCCTCAAATACGACCCAGAGGTCTGCTGCCGCATCGTGGCCGTGTGTGCTATCCTCCACAACATTGCTACCAAGCGCAGGATACCTGTAGACATCTCTGGTAGTGAGTCGGAAGGGGACAATCAACCACCTGCACATGTGCTCCACGCACGCGGAGAGAATCCTGCTGAAGGACAGAGGCGCCACAACCAAATCAGCATGAACTATTTCTAGTGCACCCACTGCCCACACCCATTACTCAACTCATGCATGACAACATTAATAATGACATGAGTCAGATTAAGTTAATCAGATTTTTTTATATGTTACTGCACAATAAAATGGTCATTCTGTTAACTTCAACAAGACTGACATATTGCGTCATATGTCTGTGTGTCTGTAGGGCATGCTTGTGGCGTCAGCATGTACCCTCATGTGAATGTTCAACAGTTCAGTGGCGTCTCCGGGTAGTTGCCCCTGACCTCCTCTCAACGTCCTCCTCCTGAGTCTGCCGTGAGGCAGCAGAGGGCCTGCTGCTGCGGCGGGGTGCTACAACCGGTGGAAGGGACTGGCTACTGTGGCTTGATGTAGCCTCGCTGGTGTCGTCTGCCCCCCCCCCGCCTGGCCCTGGCCGGTAGCCTGCATGCCCTGCATGGCTGTTGAAATATGCTCCAGGGCTGTAGCAACGTCCTGGCAGCACTGGGCCATTTGGACCTGCATGGCCAGGGAGCGTCGCGAGAGCTGGGAGGTGGCGTTGCCCATAACATAGTTTGAGCGCGTGTACACCGACAGGCGGGTCATCAGTTGTCGGTGCCTGCGGCGATTGGGATCGCGCTGTCTGGACATGGCCTGTGTGTTGGTCTCAAGAGCTGCAGTCATCCTATCCACATTATGTGCGGTCTTGTCAAGTTGTAGATGGATGGCGGCTAGGTGACGGGCCTGAGTTTGGTGCACATGTAACATCCTGCGCTCGATGGAGAGCCCACCTGCACGCACGTTTCTGACCCTGCCAGCGCTGGAGGTGTTGGTGCGCTGCTCTCTCGCCAGTCCACTAGTCTGGCTCCTCACAGCCGCAGGGCGGCGGGTTGGTTGTCGACCTGCTGTTGGTGTTGCAGGCCCCACTGATGGTTGAGTGCGGCGCGGTGGTACAGCAGCGCCTGTTGGCACAGGGGTGGTAGGGGCCACAGGGGCAGGTGGTGGGATGACCGCTGGCGCAGCAGCTTGCCCTGATGGTCCGGGCTGTGGGGTATGTTGTGTGTCTCCCTCCGTGTCCTCCAAGTTGTCATCAATCACCAGGGCCTCGCTGTCCGTGCTGGGGACATCAGCGCCACCTGTGATTTAAGGTGGACGTTGATTAGTGACATGTTCCGTAAACGGTTAGGCTTGCTACATGCATGCAGACTACCATTCCCTGACTCGCTGCAGGACTGACTCACATTGGGCATGTCAGGCTTAATGGTACAGGATGGTAATTGTGGTCAGACTACATGTCCCACAATGCAATAGCGCTATAGTGGTGTGCTTTGGCAGCATGATTGGGGTTTGCTATAGGCTGCACTGGAGTCATGGACATTGTTAGGGGACAGGGGGTCGCAGTCGCATGGCACTTACCTGTTGTGTCTTTGGTGGGTCGGGAGGAGTCCAGATGGGTCACACCCACGCAGGCCTGTGGATTGATGGTCTCCTCCACGCGGTCCTCCAGTGGTGTGTTCTGTGGGACAGTGGGCTCCCCTCCACCTGTCGCCACATGCTCCCCCAGCCTCTCCGCAATCTTTTCCTTTGCCCGCCCTCTTAGGTCGTACCAGCGCTTCTTCAGCTCGTCCACCGAGCGCTGGGTCAGCCCTACTGCGTTCACTTTGGCGCGGATGCGCTGCCATATGCGCCTTTTGTTGGCCTCACTCACCTTCGGGAGTCACTGCCAAAATAGCCTGTTGTGGTCCTTTGCTACTCCTTCTATGAGGTATTCGAGCTCCTGCTCAGAAAACTTAATTTTCCGCTTTCTCCCACTGGTGGAAGCTCCTGCTGCATCCTGTGACATGCTTGCCACTGTGGTGTCTCCTGCTGTACTCATGTGGAAAACACTGGAGGGGAGCTCTGACACTGCTGCCTGTACTTCAGCCTCTCACTGCAGAATGAGGGTGTAACCTGGCTACTTCCTGGTTGTGATGTCATCACTGTGCTCAGGATGCGACTTCCCGTTTTTGCAATCTCGCAGTTAGCGAGATCGCAATTTGCGATTTCGGTAATTGCGAGATCGCAATTTCAACACGGGAATCGGAGGATTCTGCGATTATTTAGCGATTTTTTGGGACTCGCAATCGCAGATTGCGAACGCTTGCGAATCGCATTTTTTTCTCGCTAAAAATCATGAATGCCGTTCTGCTATTTCTAAATTGCAATTTAGAAATCGCAGATTGAGGCATTGATGAATCTACCTGATAGTCACTTCTTAGCAAATAAAACAACTTCAGAAGAATTCTAAATAATGGCATTTTCCTGTGTTATTGTAGGATAAAAGGAATGTTATAGCATTTGTTATTTGCCGTGAATACAAAGGATCTTCCATCCCCTGTGTGAACTCACTGTAACCTAAGCACTAGAAGATATGAAGCTGAAGAAGGGTGTGAGGTGGTCTTCCCTGATGTGCGCGAGGGCAGTAGCTGCTCATAGCTAAATTGTGAAATCAGACTTCTGGTTGTGGAACATAGTTTGCAATTCCACATACTCCTGCAGTATTCCTTTCAATGATGTTATAAACATGTGATAAGATTGCTGTGTAAATGGAGGACTCAACTGAGCAACCATTGGTAATGCCAATTGGTCTTTACCTTTACATACAAGCAAGACAAATTGGCATTGCCAATGCTGATTTATAGTATTCTTCAATGTATTTTATGTTGCACGGTATGTATGATGTTACAACGCATGCTTTTACCACGCATGCTGTTACAACGCGGTTTTTTCAACGTATAGCGCTTTGGGGTGCTGGATAGTGAATAGTTTAATTTACTATTCCAACTCCAGTCCCCGTGGACACTAGGGAAGGTGTTGGATAGTGAATTAAATCTATTCCCTATCCTAGAGCGCCCCCCAGCGCAATGTGTTGTAATGGTTTTCGTTGTAAAACCTGCGTTGTAAAAGCACTGCGTTGTAAAAGTTTCGTTGTAAAGGATGTTTCCCGTTGCACGTTACACATTTTTGCTGCAGGTTTAATACTGACCACTAGGTGGCACTGAAATTTAGTAAACTGGTGTTTCAAATTAGCTTTATTTCCTTGTGTGCAATGCTGCGTTCTGATCAGGATAAATGACAAATCTACCAATAACGAAACCAAAAAGCCCCTGTGGGTGCGTGAAACACAGAAAGAGAGGATAGTAACAAATAAGAACAAGGCAACTGAGTCTGACAATAAAGCCATCCAATCTTTAGTAAGGATTGGCTCTGTGGAGAAATGCTTTCAGAGGGGTCTCTGACAGGCCGCTGGAGCAGTCTGCAGCTAGACTGCAAAAAAGGAGGCTGTGCTTAGTTTAACCAAAAACACAGGAGTGAGGCCAAGCTTTCTGTATCTACCAGATGACAAATCAATAAAAATCAGCACTGCATTTTGTGTGTGATGTCAATCTTACAACTGCAAGCTAGGAGCTCATACTTTCAATCTCATGTGGCATGTTTTGATGATTAGGGTTGAGTATTATATTCATTATAATAGCTGGAAGCCTGTGCACACGTCACAGTCGAATGCAGAGTGAGTACTCATTCTTTAAAGAATCTATAATGAAACATTCAATGTCTACCAGATTGACAATAAAAACAAGATGAACAATCTTGAGTGTTATGTTCTTCTTTTACTCCCGAATGGTTGCCCATCATCTGGGGAAGTACCCCAAGACTTCTTCAGGGCTGAAAGGATATACAATAAAACATAGTCTGAGCCAAAATGAACCCTGCAAGGGTCATATGATTCTGTGCAAGGCGACTAAGATGGGCAGGTGAGCACCCTTCGTGACATCAACCTGTGTGAAGCGCACGCTCCACATACATGTGTCCATTGTTGGACCCCGGTGGTAGGTCACAGATGTGTTGGTGAACAGAAGTGACATGATTCTAATATAAAGCATATGAACAGTGACATCGGTGGTGTGTGGTTATACGAGATCGGGACGAGGAGCAGGGCCGGACTGGGAACCTAAACCGGCCCTGGCGAAGTGCTCGGCAGGCCCCCCGGGGGTGGTTGGGGGTGCGACCGAGCTCTTTGCCAGGGCCGGTTTTTGGCCGATTTTGTTACAGATCCGATTTTGCAGCTATGCTCCAAAAACGGCCCTCTAACAAAAACGACCCCCAGGGGCCCAAAACCGGCCCTCAGGGGGATTGGCCGGTGCCCGCAACAGCCAGTCCGACCCTGACATGGAGAGAGTTTGATTTGAGAGAGGATGCAGCGAGGCAAAGAGGGAGATGTGAGGAAGAGAGGGAGAAAAACAAAGAGGAGTGAGAGAGATCTGTCAGAAGCGACTCAGGGGGATAACTGGCTGCATCAGGTTACTTGTAATGATAATTTGGTACAGGCTTCTGTGGTGCACTATACTGGATTGGAAGTCAGATGGCATCTGTATACTTGTGAGATACCCAGCGCCACACTGCTCTTATCAAAAATGCACTTTATGTGCTACTGAAGACATCTAGTCCACCAACTACTACAAAGTCCCTCTCTTGGTGGAGGGACCCGACAGACTGCACCTATCCATCACATAGGAAGATTACATAGTGGGTTCCTATTTTTATTATTGTGTCCATAATAATTCCAGAATATTAATATTATTTAAATCTGATATCATTTGTTTCTTGCCTTTCTTTGAATGTAATAAATATATATATATATATATATATATATATATATATATATATATATATATATATATATATATTTATATATATTATATATATATAGATCATTGAAAGATACATAACATCAATTTTGCTTGTTTGTTGATTTTTCTCTTTTTTGTTGCATTTTTTAACAGTGACATTTATATATTTTTTTTAAACAGGATTCAGCCAGGTGCGCGTCTTCCCCAAACGTACCTTCGTATGATTGTTCCTGTCTTCTTCCACTATTTATACCCTTCCTCCAACGTATCCCTAACCTTTTATGCGTTGTACTTACTTGTGTTCTTACTTGTGTTCTCTTTTCCATTTTTTGTTACCTAAGTTTTTGTCTTCACAGTGTTTTACCCCAATATGTTATGGTTAGCAATTGAAATGTCCCAATATAACTTAATGTCACTATCACATATAACCTTAGACTCGTACCGCCTGCAACCAATGTGTGGCAGTCCAATAAGGTAATCAGGTGTTAGAAACTTTGCTGCCACGCCTGTCAAATACCACGTACACCAACATATAATCTTTTCTGGCCCCACCTTATAGTTGGAGATGGGAAACACTGGTTTCAACTACAACTGGGAAAGGAGAACCGCGCCGTACAATCAGAAAGAAACAGAAACAGAGGGACGAACAATCCATAACGAAAGAAGACATGACAATCACATACTATGAGCAGGAAGAGGAACAGTCAAAGCAGTGACAAACGAACAAAGAGGAACTAACAAAAAGACAGCATTCTGGAGAGAGAGTGCCTAAGGTGAACACGGACACAAGTAGTTGGAAATATTTTTTCTCTTTTAATTATTTTGTTTTCTGTGTACTGGACCCTCTTCATTCCACGCTGCCCCTCTATTTTCTCTCAGTTACATCGAGTCCCACTCTGACAACACTGAACTGTTTGTTCCTAAATCCTTGCTTTAACAGTCTTTTAACAGGCAAATAGGAAAGTTAACAAGTAGAAAAGAAGGTGGGAAGTTCTTGGCAGAATTCCTCCGTGCCTCCGCATATTTTCAAAGAAAAGTCTCAGCAGACTGAGTATTTTTTTTGTTTTAGGAGGAAGAAAGACATTTATTGATTTTCATATACAGACACACACAGCAAGATTGCAAAGCAGGATTTATAAAGCATTTGAGGTGCCTCTAAATAAACACTTAGGCCTAGATGTATCAAGCCTTTTGCGAATCGCAAACGGTCTATTTGCATGTTTTGGCATGCATCAAAAAATCGCAAATTAAGGAATTGCAAAAATTTGCGATTCCTTATTTTGCGATAGCATTTAAGGAATCGCAATTTTGCGATTCCTTAAATGCTATGTATGTAGCATTTTTGAATTGCGAATTTTGGTTAAGAAATCGCAAATTACCACCAACTAGTAGTTGATGGAAATTTTTAAAAATGCACAATTTGGCATTTTTGAAGGTGGCATGTGACGCACACACATGCTCATAGGGCATGTATGTGCGCCATATGCACACACATGTAGATTTCAGGGGTGCAGCAGGGTGTCTTTGAGACACCCCTGCACCCTTGAAATTATTCTCAATTTGCGATTAGCAAATTGCGAATCGAAAATTGAGAATTATTTCACAATCATTCCTATGGGTCTCCTGGCCCATAGGAATGCATGGGAAATGATTCCTTAATTGCGAATTCGCAAAATGCAAATTCGCAAATAAGGAAGACTAAGAAATCGCAAAAAAATAGCAATTTTCTACATATATTCCATTTTGCGATTTCTAAATAGTGATTCCTTAAAAATCGCTATTTAGAAATCGCAAAATTGAATGTTGATACATCTGCCCCCTAATCATCACTGCCCAACGCTAAACAATATATTTGAGAGAAAGTGTCCGGTGTTGGACGTAAAGCTCCTGGAACCCCCTCAGCAAACGAGAGCATGCAAGTCAGGCAACATGTGTAATATGATTTACTTAGAATTCTAGAAATAGCATCTGGCACATTTGGCACAAGACACGAGGTAATCATCACCTGCCAAGGAAGAGTTTAGGGTTTGTACCAAATGACTTCTGTCTCCATTAGTGCAAAAAAGGAAAGGCATTAACCTGATACAAGCTACTGAAGTATAGCAGGATAGTGCACCACCAGCTGGGATACACTCTACCAAATGTTGTCACGTGCCAGGAAAGGTTGGCTTTGACTTCACCATCATCTCCAAACAGAGCACAGAACAATTTCCTTTTTAGGTAGATTGAGCAAGCCCTGGATTCGAACTCAATACGCAGCATTTATTTATTTTTATTTACTTAATATCTTTGCACAGTACTCCTGTCTCGAAACAGTATTTGGATGTTTAATATGTGAACAAAACCAAAAAATGATTTTAACTTCATAACAGAGAACTGGGACTCTGAGGTAGGTGAAGGGGTGTACTGCAAGGCCCAATGGGGCAGGTGGGCACAGCACATGTCACCCTCACCACCACACCAGCCATTCAAGAGCTCCCATCCAGGCCATGGCCAATGGATATCTGTGAGGTATGGAAGAGTAACAGACCTTTCATTACATTCGGCAGGAGGGCGCCACCATTTTGAGTTACGCTACAGGGTAGGAGAGCTGGTTAAGTCAGAAACTTCAGAAGGCATCTTTCATATTTAAAAAATAACTGGAAAAGACATGGTTTTAATGGTCGTCTGAATGGCAGAGAAAAGGGGAACTCCTGGGCAGCAATGGCACCAGCAGGGGGGGGCAACTCCTGGGCAGCTATGCACCAGCATGGCGGGTGAGAATAACTCCTGCACAGCAATGGCACCAGCAGGGGAAGACAACTCCTTGACAGTAATGGCTCTAGCAGGGGAGGAGAACTCCCTGGCAGAAATGGCGCCAGCACAGCTGGGAAGGACAACTCCTGGACAGCAATGGCAACAGCACAGCAGAGAGGACAACCCCGGGGCAGCAATGAAGCCAACGCAGCAGGGGAGGCAACTCCTGGACAGCAATCTTGCCCGCACTCTAGGGGAGGCAACTCCTGGGCAGCAATGTCACCAGCACTCCAGGGGAGGGCAACTCCTGGACAGCAATGTTACCAGCACTCCAGGGGAGGCAACTGCTGGACAGCAATGGCAACAGCACAGCAGAGAGGACAACCCCGGGGCAGCAATGAAGCCAACGCAGCAGGGGAGGCAACTCCTGGACAGCAATCTTGCCCGCACTCCAGGGGAGGCAACTCCTGGGTAGCAATGTCATCAGCACTCCAGGGGAGGCAACTCATGGACAGCATTGTCAACAGCACTCCAGGGGAGGCAACTCCTGGACAGCCATGGCAACAGCACGGCAGAGAGGACAATCCCAGGGCAGCAATGAAGCCAACGCGGCAGGGGAGGCCACTCCTGGACAGCAATGTCACCAGCACTCCAGGGGCGGCAACTCCTGGACAGCAGTGGCAACAGCAAGGCAGAGAGGAAACCCCGGGGCAGCAATGAAGCAAACGCAGCAGGGGAGGCAACTCCTGGACAGCAATGTCACCAGCACTCCAGGGGACGCAACTGCTGAACAGCAATGTCACCAGCACTCCAGGGGACGCAACTGCTGAACAGCAATGTCACCAGCACTCCAGGGGAGGACAACTCCTGGACAGCAATGTCACTAGCACCAAAGAGAGGACAAACCGGGGCAGCAATGAAGCCAACGCGGCAGGGGAGGCTACTCCTGGACAGCAATGTCATCAGCACTCCAGGGGAGGCAACTCATGGACAGCATTGTCACCAGCACTCCAGGGGAGGCAACTCCTGGACAGCAATGTCACCAGCACTCCAGGGGAGGCAACTCCTGGGCAGCAATGTCACCAGCACTCCAGGGGAGGCAACTCCTAGACAGCAATTTCACCAGCACTCCAGGGGAGGCAACTCCTAGGCAGCAATTTCACCAGCACTCCAGGGGAGGCAACTCCTAGGTAGCAATGTAACCGGCACTCCAGGTCAGTCAACTCCTGGACAGCAATGTCACTAGCACTTCAGGGGAGGCAACTCCTGGACAGCAATGTCACCAGCACTCCAGGGGAGGACAACTCCTGGGCAGCAATGTCACCAGCACTCCAGGGGAGGACAACTCCTGGACAGCAATGTCACTAGCACCACAGAGAGGACAAACCGGGGCAAAAATGAAGCCAACGCAGCAGGGGAGGCTACTCCTGGACAGCAATGTCATCAGCACTCCAGGGGAGGCAACTCATGGACAGCATTGTCACCAGCACTCCAGGGGAGGCAACTCCTGGACAGCAATGTCACCAGTACTCCAGGGGAGGCAACTCCTGGGCAGCAATGTCACCAGCAGTCCAGGGGAGGCAACTTCTAGACAGCAATTTCACCAGCACTCCAGGGGAGGCAACTCCTGGGCAGCAATTTCACCAGCACTCCAGGGGAGGCCACTCCTGGGTAGCAATGTAACCGGCACTCCAGGTCAGTCAACTCCTGGACAGCAATGTCACTAGCACTTCAGGGGAGGCAACTCCTGGACAACAATGTCACCAGCACTCCAGGGGAGGACAACTCCTGGGCAGCAATGTCACCAGCACTCCAGGGGAGGACAACTCCTGGACAGCAATGTCACTAGCACCACAGAGAGGACAAACCGGGGGGCAATGAAGCCAACGCAGCAGGGGAGGCTACTCCTGGACAGCAATGTCACCAGCACTCCAGGGGAGGCAACTCATGGACAGCAATGTCACCAGCACTCCAGGGGAGGCAACTCCTGGACAGCAATGGCAACAGCACAGCAGAGAGGACAACCCCGGTGCAGCAATGAAGCCAACGCGGCAGGGGAGGCTACTCCTGGACAGCAATATCACCAGCACTCCAGGGGCGGCAACTCCTGGACAGCAATGTCACCAGCACTCCAGGGGCGGCAACTCCTGGACAGCAATGTCACCAGCACTCCAGGGAGGCAACTCCTGGGCAGCAATTTCACCAGCACTCCAGGGGAGGCAACTCCTGGGTAGCAATGTAACCGGCACTCCAGGTCAGTCAACTCCTGGACAGCAATGTCACTAGCACTTCAGGGGAGGCAACTCCTGGACAGCAATGTCACCAGCACTCCAGGGGAGGCAACACCTGGACAGCAATGTCACCAGCACTCCAGGGGAGGCAACTCCTAGACAGCAATTTCACCAGCACTCCAGGGGAGGCAACTCCTGGGCAGCAATTTCACCAGCACTCCAGGGGAGGCAACTCCTGGGCAGCTATGTCACCCGCACGCCAGGGGAGGCAACTCCTAGACAGCAATTTCACCAGCACTCCAGGGGAGGCAACTCCTGGGCAGCAATGTCACCCGCACGCCAGGGGAGGCAACTCCTGGGCAGCAATGTCACCAGCACTGCAGGGGAGGACAACTCCTGGACAGCAATGAAGCCAGCACTCCAGGGGAGGCAACTCCTGGACAGCAATGTCACCAGCACTCCAGGGGCGGCAACTCCTGGACAGCAATGTCAACAGCAGTACACGGGAGGCAACTCCTGGGCAGCAATGTCATCAGCACTCCAGGGGAGGCAACTCCTGGACAGCAATGGCAACAGCACAGCAGAGAGGACAACCCCGGTGCAGCAATGAAGCCAACGCGGCAGGGGAGGCTACTCCTGGACAGCAATATCACCAGCACTCCAGGGGCGGCAACTCCTGGACAGCAATGTCACCAGCACTCCAGGGGAGGCAACTCCTGGACAGCAATGTCACCAGCACTCCAGGGGAGGCAACTCCTGGACAGCAATGGCAACAGCACAGCAGAGATGACAATCCCAGGGCAGCAATGAAGCCAACACAGCAGGGGAGGCAACTCCTGGATAGCAATATTACCAGCACTCCAGGGGCGGCAACTCCTGGACAGCAATGTCACCAGCACTCCAAGGGAGGCAAATCCTGGACAGCCATGTCACCAGCACTCCAGGTGAGGCAACTCCTGGACAGCAATGTAACCAGCACTCCAGGGGAGGCAACTCCTGGACAGCAATGGCAACAGCACAGCAGAGAGGACAACCCCAGGGCAGCAATGAAGCCATCGCAGCAGGGGAGGCAACTCCTGGACAGCAATGTCACCAGCACTCCAGGGGCGGCAACTCCTGGACAGCAATGTCACCAGCACTCCTGGGGCAGCAACTCCTAGACAGCAATGTCACCAGCACTCCAGGGGAGGCAACTCCTGGACAGCAATGTCACCAGCACTCCAGGTGAGGCAACTCCTGGACAGCAATGTCACCAGCACTCCAGGGGAGGCAACTCCTGGACAGCAATGTCATCAGCACTCCAGGGGAGGACAACTCCTGGACAGCAATGTCACCAGCACTCCAGGGGAGGCAACTCCTAGACAGCAATGTCACCAGCACTCCAGGGGAGGCAAATCCTGGAGAGCAATGTCACCAGCACTCCAGGGGAGGCAACTCCTGGACAGCAATGTCACCAGCACTCCAGTGGAGGCACATCCTGGACAGCAATGTCACCAGCACTCCAGGTGAGGCAACTCCTAGACAACAATGGCAACAGCAAGGCAGAGAGGACAACCCCGGGGCAGCAATGAAGCCAACGCAGCAGGGGAGGCAACTCCTGGACAGCAATGTCACCAGCACTCCAGGGGAGGACAACTCCTGGACAGCAATGTCACCAGCACTCCAGGGGAGGCAACACCTGGACAGTAATGGCAACAGCACGGCAGAGAGGACAACCCCGGGGCAGCAATGAAGCTAACGCGGCAGGGGAGGCAACTCCTGGACAGCAATGAAGCCAGCAAGTTGGGGGATGACAACAACTGGGCATCAATGGAGCCAACACTGCAGGGGAGGACAACTCCTGGGCAGCAATGAAGACAGCACAGCAGGGAAGGCCAACTCCCTGCCGACAATGGCGCTAGCAGGGGCAGACAACTCCTGGGCAGAAATGGTGCCAGCAAGGGAGGAAAACTCCTGAGGAGCAATGAAGCCAGTACAGCAGGGGATAATAGCTCTTGGGCAGCAATGAAGCCAGCACAGGAGGGGTGACAACTCCTGGGAAGCAATGGTGTAAACACGGCGGGGGGAGGACAGCTCCTGGACAGCAATGGTGCCAGCATGGCAGGGGAGGACAGCTGCTGGACAGCAATGGCATCAACAATGCAGGGAACTGAAGGCAAATAATGTTCTTCACAGTAGTGGAAAGGTGTGTACAAGGTATGAGGCCGACATGGGCAGGAAGAGTTAAGAGCAAATGCAGTGGCATAGGGGGCGCTTCTAATCACAAGGGTTGTAACACTGGTCATAAAACAACTTCCACTTGACTGCTTTTATAATAGATGCCAGTGTGATAATCGTACAAGCTGCATTAGAAACAACCAGCACATCTTATAAGTGTAGTGTCTGTGCAGGTGCAGTATGTAGTGTTGTACATGCATTTGCAATAGGTAGGCCTGAAATGCCCTGATTGCTTGCGAGCCGTTAGGTAATTTGCCCCTTCGCCACAGAAAAACTATGCTACCGTTCTTGGTCATTGTCTATCTCTACGTAAGATAACAAAACAGGTATTTTGGTAGAATGCACGCTGAAACTATAGGGAGTCTCCTGATGCTAAAAACCGATAACTGATGTTTATTGTTACCCAACTCAATGGTACACATTTTTTAACCTCAAAATGATGGAAGAGTGGGTTTATCTCAGAATGATGAAAGACTAGGTTGACCTTGGAGGATTTGAACCTGTAACCACTGGATCAAACACAGACCCTGCAATGAATACATTAGTCCACTGAGCCACCAGACGTCTTAGAGGCAATGGGACATGACACCAATATGTGGGACCATTGGAGATTACAAATCCCCAAAATACTTATTTACAAGGCATAGCAGTGAAGTGGTCTATGATATGTATACAACAGCAGGACCCATGTATTATATAAATTGAAGTTATTCAAGTATTCTTTCTACCTACAGCAAGTGGTTATGCACAGGAATGATGCCCCTTTTGGCAGTGGATTTTAAAGATCGCTGGTGAGGATACCTCAAAAGTGAAGTTACTTCTTTATGGCGCCGTATTTTTATTTATGGGTACAAGTCATAAATCCTTTCCTGTCTCTCCAGAGACTATGTCTCGTTCCAGAACCTGTCTGTGGATGTGTGCCCGCTCTAAGGTGGCTTGATAATATTACATCATATTATCTGTAGCAGCATATCAATGCTTGTATTCTACTTTAAACAAAAGATTGCAGGGTTTTTGGTTACCAATGTTGCAAGCTCAAAATGTAGCCCAAAGACATTTTGTAGGGGCAGCTGCATATTTACTACCCTATTCTCACTCTGGGTACCATCTCTGTGAGCCTGTGTGCTTTGCAACTACATACCAACAGGCAGAAGTGCTTGGCCAGGTGGTTTTAAAAAACTTGTGGCTGAAAACACAATATAGTCCTGACAACGACATAAATATGTCAGTTAAGATGGATGTTTCTTGATCACAGTATTACAGAAATGTGTGAATAGCTTCTCACTATCAAATTATCAAAGAAAATTAGAGACCAAGATATCTTGGCTCAGAAAAATGATTCATTATCATTATGACATGGAGGCTCTCCTGTGAACCAAGTGCTAATTAAGTTGATCCAATGCGCTTGTTATCATTCAGATTTTATAGAGCATATCATGAACGCGACCACACTCTGACCTCCTCGGGACTCTTACACATGTACAACGCATTGTCCAAGAGACTCAATCCTGCACGTTCATGGGCCTGCCAAGCCTTCTCCAGCCGAGGGCATTCTAAAATGTGGTATTTCGCCTAGTCTAGTGGAAATACACCATTTACTTTTCAAAACAACCTTATGGATCATCAGTGTGTTGGAGGGGAGCCATTTCATAATATTTCAGGGTCTCGTTTCAGGGCATCGTATGCTAAGTGTGGCTCAATGGTTAGAGCGGCAGACCCTGATGCAGAGGTCTAGCCCGGGACCAGGGTTCAATTCCCCGCCTCGGCGGGTCTTGTTATGTTATGTTATGTTAATATTATTTATTAGGCGCACAGCTGCTCCAGCAAAGGAGCGTCCTGGCGCCCGACAAGGTCAAACATAACACTGCCAACACAAAAGCTGAAAAGGAACGACTACAGGGAGATTAAAATAAAAAAGTTTTAACGGCTTTCCGAAATTGTAAAAGATCCTCCAACATACGAATCTCCACTGGAAGAGAATTCCAAATAGCCGCAGCCTTCACACGAAAGGATCGGCCACCGGCACGACACAGCTTAAACCGAGGGACCACGGCGAGAGCCTGGCCCATAGATCGGAGAGAGCGTGCCGGAACATAAAAGGACAGGAGATCGGACAGGATCTGAGGGGCAGTACCTTTCAAGATTTTAAAAGCCAAACATAAAACCTTAAAATGGATCCTCATCCTCACCGGCAACCAGTGCAGGGAGCGAAGAACATTGGAGACGGGGCAGAGTCTAGACAGGCCTACTATTGCTCTAGCTGCAGCGTTTTGAACCCGCTGCAGACGGGTGATTTCTGCCTGGTTGGCCCCCACCAGGAGAGAGCTGGCGTAATCAAGCCGGGAGATTACCGTCGCCTGAATCACCAGCTGCCTGGTCGGGGCATCGAAAAATTTAGCTAAAAAATTCCATGGACCTGATAATTCTCGCCTCGGTGCCTATTCCAATCATGGAGTCCCACTCTGCAACTCTGGGCAATAGCTTGCTTAATCTCCACAACGGCCCCCACAACGCCAAGGATGCCTGGCCGCCACCTTGGGGGTGCCCAGGAGTGGACACCTCACAGGGAAAGCCAGGATGGGTTCCACAGCGGTATTCGTACAAGCGCCTTGAGACCCTTGCGGGTAAGTAGTGCGCTATACAAGTATCAATTTACATTTACATTTTTACTATCCTAAAAATCTTGGTGACACCCATTTATCTCAGATCTGCCCAAAGGGGAATGTGGCACCTACTCTGGAGCCTAGCCTATGGAATGAAAAGCTTTGACCATTAGGGTGGTGTGAGTGCTCTGGTATGTGGCGGTGTCAGAATCCCATGATACATTGCGGAGATAGCCCCACTTTCCCCTAGACTACTGTTCTATTTTTTTTTTTTTTTTAAGACAGGTGTGTAAATTGGGTTGCTGGTTAAGGGGGTGGTGAAGATTGAGCCCTTCTCAAGCAGCAGCCACAATCCTTGTCAGGGTGAACCGGAAAGGTCACCAAGTTAAACTGTTTTTAACTTTTTAGTAGCTAGGCACAAAAGCAGTCAGGCATAACTTAGAGGCAATGTGTACAGTATTTATGCAGCACTTAAACAGTAATAAAGTGAAAACACAATACAAGAAAAATCCCACACCAATTTAGAAAAGTAGAGTACATTTTTATCATGAATGTTATTTATTTATGGTATTTATAAAGCGCTCTGCAACCCTACGGGCATCCTGGCGCTGTGAGAATATAGCTGAAACGATGTGTATTATAGGTAGGATGGGTGGTCAGTTTGCTTCTGGGCAGTTACACTTTAGGGAAGAGCCATGTCTTTACCTTTTTTCGAAAAGCCATCAGTTCGTCTGTTTTCCTAATAGCAATAGGGAGGCTATTCCAGAGGTGGGCTGCCGCTATACTAAAGGCTCTGCCACCATGAGTGGTTTTCCTGATCCTGGGTATGCTGATGAGATTAGTGGAAGAGGATCGGAGGGTCGGAGTGGGTTCATACCATTTAAATTTGTTTTGTAATGGTAGTGGGCCCATCCCATGCACTGCCTTAAAGACAGTGCATAGGGATTTGAAGAGGATCCTCTGATGTACGGGCAACCAGTGTAATTCAGCCAGTGCACGAGTGGTGGAGGATCTTCGTCCACGGGAAAGTGCCATTTTTGCTGCTGCCGCCTGGATGCTCTGAAGTCTGGAAATCAAGTAAGCAGGAGATTCCAGTAACAGAGCGTTGCAATAGTCCAGGCGGCTGAGAATAGTGCTCCTGACTATGGTGGCTCTATCAACAAAAAGAAATACAGAGTTCCCCGGTTACAGTCAGCTAAAGGACTGTCATTGGTCTCTCTCTTGTCGGGTCAAACAGTAAAAAGGTGAGTGTAGTGAACCCTCTCTTGGAATTTTTGGGGTACCTCACACAAGTCGCCGGTTGGACTACACTTGTAATCCCACCCGGTGATCGTTCAGCGTCATCATCGGTACCCTGCCCCTGCGCCAGGCTGGCAGTGCAATGCCTGTCGGGCAACAATACTTGTTGCTCTTTGGCGGGGATCTTCTATTCCTTCGCCAAAGGGTGTGTGGATGTAAGGGGACCATGCAAGGAGGTAATATGTGAGTGTGCAAAAGTGAGCGTGGGTGAAATAAAAGGAGTCAGTGGAGTCCAAAAATTGGGATTTTAATGATATGGCTCACTGCTCTATTAAAAATACAAGGGGTATAGAGGCAGAACTATCAAGGTAGTAAGCCTCATTCAACCCTTGGTGAGTGGATGGTCAACATGTTTCTTGCTTATAGAGCAATTCGTCAGGACCAAGGGGTGCTCATATGATTTGCAAGGGCTCCCCCGTGATCAGGGGGCCCAGTATACGACCTGGTAGGTGTCGTATGGCAGTCCTTTCCTCAGGACCCTTCCCAGGACTAAATGGGAGAGAGAAGAGAGAAGTGTACTGTTAAGGAGAGACCAGAGAGACATCATGGACAAACGTGGAAACATTCGCGTTTTGTGACTGTCATAATATACAGTGGGTGAGCATGCCTTTGGTTTGCTCAAGGAAGATCGCATGCTCAGTGGTATCCAACAAAGTTGGTTGGAAGTTTGTCATGCAGTAAAAAACCTGTGAAAATCAAGGGCTATTACTGTGCTGTCAGCATGCGCGATAGCTAGTGGAAATTGAGACAACATTTGTGGGGAGAAAATCAGACTTCAAACATGTCTTTGTGAAGTTTCAGAAAAGAACACTAGATGGAGTCAGTGTATGGGTAACTAACCCTTGGATTAAACCGTAACACCAGCCGCAATAATACAGTGATGGTAAAATTTAGAACAACCTTACCCGTTTATTACACTACGGAGGCTTCCTCGAGCTGACCGGGTGGGGCCAGGACTTGGTGGATACCACCTGTTAGGAGGAAGTATCCCCGCCATGTTATCGATTGGCGGTCAATGCGTCTCCCCATTCAACTGCTTAAGGCTTGGTCCCGCCGTGGCGCTCAGAAAGAGGCGCACGCGGGGGCGCAGAATGGAGCATATGTGCCTTACCTCGGAGTTCCTGGCGTAGGGCGTCTAGTCACCTACCCTTCCCACTGCGGACGGTGCCGCAGATCAGCCGGTAAAGCTTGGCGTCCCGGGCGCACTACTTATGACCCGTGTGTGTGGCCAGTTTAGTGGGCGTGGCCCCGGCGTGTTGCCAGGCAACGAGTGGTAAATAATGGACACAGAAGATTCACTCGCTCCGTGTGTTGCCGGTAGTTAACAACGAAGACGGCTTCGCGTGCTAACGAGGAGGGAGGGAAACGTGAGTGCCATCTTGAGAGGGAGGTGGAAATAGGCAGCTTAATGGTTATGGGCTGGGTTCGGCATAGTAAGGACAAAACAGTCCATTGGTCAGCTATCTAGTGAGCATTGTCCAGGGCACCGCATCGTTGAGCCCGTTTTCATCTGTGTGTAGACGGTGTACCCATCTCTGCTCCAGTCTGAAGAGGGATTGCTGATTCATACCAGGTTGGCATTCTAGAACTGTCCACTTTATGTCCTCAGTGGTATGTTTATGTTCCTTGCAATGTTCATACAGCCCGGTGTGTGTTTTGGAGCATCGAATATTACTGTTGTGCTCCATTATCCCCCTGTTGATACAATATGGTGGCTCTAGTCTGTGCTGGTAGGAGAGGCAGCAGCTTTCGAAGGCCTTGCATTAAGGCGAAGCAGCTGCTCACTTGCTTATTGACATTGGTCTCTAGACTCAGGCTGTCATTAAAGCTAACCCCTAGGTTTCGCACTGATTTTACTGGGGTTAGTAGCTCCCCTGACTCCAGAGGCCAAAAGTCAGTAGGCAGACTTCTAGCGATTCTACCTACATTGCAGTGCATTATCTCGGTTTTGCCACTGTTGAATTGTAGTGAGTTACTATTTAACCAAGATGCCATTTCCAACATGCAGGTGTGGAAGGTCTCGAGTGAGTCTGCATGAGCACCATCAAGAGAGATCATCAGCTGCGTGTCATCCGCATAGTTGATCACGCTAATGCCGTGAGCCTTGATGATGCCCATCAGGGGTTGCATATAAACATTGAAAAGGATCGGACTAATCGCAGAACCCTGTGGGACCCCGTGTGGAACTATAGCAAACTCAGACTGATATGGAGGGAGTGCTACTGCCTGCCATCTGTTACGCCCAAACGACAAAAGTCCAATCAGTAAAACCGGAGATATGCAGTTTTAAAGTTTTACGGTAAGCATAGCGCCTAAAAGCATACTGTCACTCATGGTTATCTGGTCGTGTGAGACTGGGTGAAAGTCACAAGTTCAGGCCAACTGCGGTGGAACGTAGGCCCGATACAGGGACCAGTTAAATCCTGCTGAAAATGTTGCCTTCCAAAGTCAAGGGCAAAGAGTCCAGTTTGCGAATAATGAAGCCACAATGGTGCAGGGAGAGCATCGCGGATGGTCGCTGCTGTGACACAAAGAGCAGCCAGCTGAGCAGTTGTAAAGAGGCCTCTAGAGCTTCTTGTGTCCCTGTAGCTCAGAACAGGAGGCAAGTCAGCTGACTGTTCAAGTCACTTCAGCCTGGGATGAAGGGTGAAGGTCTGGTTTTCCTTCTCAGACAGACGGGCAGTCCTTCTTCTATAGTATTCACAGGTACAGGAGTTTATAGAAGAGTGGGTCTGGGAGTCCTATGTTTGTCCTGGTGCCCCCTTTGAAGTGGGAGAAACATCTGGAGTTTCTACCATACAGAAGTGACTGGAAGTTCCTGTTTTCCTGCTCTGGTACCAGTCTTTCTGCAGGCACAATAGGCTAGTGTGAAGTTCTTTGTGTGTGAGATGAAGAAGAGACGTTTAAAGTGCAAGTGGGGTTGTGCACAGCTCTGACCGCCCCTCCTCCCCCACATCCTACCTTGGATGACCCATCCTACCAACTCCCAGGCTCTCTACTGTGATGCTGTCTGGGTCTGGGAGGAATATACAGAGGTCAACTGCCAACTACAGCAAGTCATGTGACCAAACTTTCGAAAAGTGGCATTTTCAGAATTGTGACTTAAATCCGAATTTACCATAAAGAGGATTTTAAATTACAATTCCTTAGACACCAAACATGATATTTTTACCTGCTCCCAAACAAAAGTTAGGATCAAATGTAATAAGGTAACCCAATATTATCCAATGAGTAAGGCAGGCCTTGCAGTAGTGATAAATGAATATGAAAGTTTTTCACTACCAGGACATGTAAAACTTAAAAGTACATGTCCAAATTTTTAAATACAGTGCTCCCTACCCTATAGGCAGTTTAGGGCCTACCTTAAGGGTGGCTTATATGTATTAGAAAGGGAGTTTTTAGCAAAAGGTTTATTTTGCCAAGTCAGATTGGCAGTTAACAACTGCACACAGGTTGCAATGACAGGCCTGAGTCTTGTTTTAAGAGGCTACTTAGGTGCGTGGCACAATAAGTGCTGTAGGCTCACGAGTAGTATTTCATTTACCACCCCCGGCTATATGATATACCACCTTACTAGGGACTTGTATGCAACTTAAGTATGCTTATTAGGTGTAAGCCAATGTTACCATGCTTTAGGGAGTGAGCACAAGCACTTTAGCACTGGTTAGCAGTGGTGAAGGGCACAGAGCCCTAGCGCTAACAAAAACGAATTCAGCAAAACTAGAAGGTGAGTACGCAAAATGTTGGGGGAAGACCATCCTAATGTTGACAGGGCTTGTAAGATGTCCTGAAGTCAATATTACCAGCATATTATGCACAAATTCATGAATGTAGAACATATTTACTAAACTACGGGATACATAATTACCTCTAGGAGTTTGCATGCCGGAAAAACTCAAGTGAAAAGTCCTTGATTATGCTCTAGACCACTATTCTGAAAACAGCTCACACAGCAGTTGCCACTATAATCCAAAAGCAAAGGAGGTACAAAAAGTGTAATTAACACCTATTGCTAGTGTTCAGAGACAAGACAAATAGTACAGTGCAGGGGCAGTTTCTCCTAAAGGGGTGTAAGAGCATTGCCTCACTGCCTAACACAGAGCTGATATTGAAGCGATGGCAGAAGCAGCAAGCTTCCTTGAGAGACTGCATAACTCTTTTAGAGAAGCTTACGTAGGCGGATGTAGAGATACTGAGGGTGAGTGTTTACATCTTATGCCTAATGGAGAAAGGTGTTTGCACTTATTAATTTAGATTGCACCCGCAAATGAAACAATTACTTGCAGGCAATCTTTCTGATTGCTTCTTCTCTTTGGATGTAGATCTGATCAACTTAATCTGAACATGCAGGGCAGGTATTACAGGCAGGAAACACACCCTGTGCTTGTTTTTGTAGGTCTGGGCTTGACTTGAGGCTTGTAATGCATTTTGGGAAAAAGACAATTGGGGCTTATGGCTAAGGAATGTTTCGGCTGTAAAATGCACCATTTGAACCCCTAAGGCTTAACTTCCTAATGAGTTTTCTAGAAATGTATGCCTTGAAATGCACCATTACCCACTCTGCGCACCCCACCTCCCCCTCTTCTTTCAGTTCCTGCTGGCTCAGTAAGCTCCTGTGCATGTTCTAATTGGGTTGTTAGTTTCCGCCCCATCCACCAGCTGCCACTGGTAGAGTGCACTATTTACGATTATTAATTGCTATTATTTTGAATTGTATTAGTATATTCACACTCTACTATCTGACTGTTGTAAGACGCTGGATTGCCATGCAACTCCATCGATGTTGTCTGAGGCCTACAGTTGGGATTTAATAAAACAAAACGTCAAGAATTTTCAGAAACATTGATAGTATCAAATGAGCAATGATAAATGTGGTGCTTTAGATGTAAACCACAGGAGTATAAAACACTGTAACGAATGATAAGCATAAAGAGATTATTGTCTTCCTTGCCAAATAAGACGCCTTGCGTTCCGAAGATCATCAGACAGAAATAAAGGTACTGTGTGACTTCAAAGGATAATCACGAGGCTCCTTTTACCACGATACTATCATTATTCTATGCCCCTGGCTCATGTATGATGTACAGATTTTGACTATATCATGCACTTGAACAAACATTCTGATAGATAATTTGCACAACGTCATATACTGTAAGAGGTGGGTAAGGGAAAGCTGAGCTAAAGACAGGATGCTAACATAGCATATTGTAAAGCGTACGTTCACCCAGAAGGGTATCTTGGCACTGAATAACAGATATTAATTGTTCCCCAACGGTACTCATTTGATCAACCTCAGAAGGATGAAAGGCTGAGTGGACCCACCGGGGTTTGAACCTGTGGCTATTAGGTCAAACACAGGCCCCCTACAGTGGATGCATTTGTCCACTGAGCTACCAAACCCAGCTCACCTGCCTTCTTTTACTTCTGTGTGTGAAGAAAAGATTGCCCTCGCAGATATATATATAATTTCTAGAGACATCTCTTTTTACAGTCCTTGCCCTAATTGGGCCTTGTATCCACTACAGAAAATCGAAAAGACTAAAACATAAAATATTTATTGACAGTTTATTTTTTAAAGCACTGCACTGATGTTGCTTCAAAGCGCTAGGTGAAATACAGAAACAAGCATTGGCATAGCCAATAGATATCGCCTTTGGGACCCTATAAGAAATGTCCTTAATAAATCGTTAACTATAGGCCTGTAATACATAAATAAACACAGAAGTAGTTCTGCCCATCCCCCAGCTCCCACTTTCTTTCGGTGGTGATGGCAGTGTTGGGGGTGTGTGGTTTCCTTCGTTCCTTTGATTGTTTGGTAATTATGGTTAGGAAATGTTGCAATAGTGCACATGTGTATTAAAAACATTCAGGTAATGAAATATAAATCTTTGATGTGTACAATGATGTAAGGTTAACAATTAGCAAAGCTGACAGGAATACTGTTCTAGTGTACCATAGACAACATCCGTACAAACTGGGCTAGAAAGAACACAGCCCAAAAAGGAACGCCGAAAGATAAACAACCCCCTCTCAAAGGGCACAGTCTCCACGTTCCACAAAAGGAAACAACAGTGCAAAACACAACCAGACTTCTACGAATGGCATTGTAACACAGGACAGTCTTTACCAAAACACAGCATCGCACACTGAAGCAACCCCATCTTAGAAGTGACACGATGCATGGGCGGATCTAGCGGATCTCGCGTACGCGAACTTGCGGATTTACGGATTCGCAATCCGCGAAGATCCGCGAACTCTAGCGGATTTGCGGATTTTTCCGTTTTTTGTGTTGGCGCGTGTTCGCGCCGATTTTGGGACAAGTTCGCAATTGCGAACTTACTTTTCGGCTCGCAACGGCCGCGACTATGTTGTTTCTACGTCTGGTTTATCATCACAGGTTCACAGCACCCTCTGTTTCACCACTGCCACCCTCTGGGACACCCATGCCACCCTCTGGTACATCCTCACTGGCACCTATTAGGTTTATTTATCACTGTAGATTATGGTGGTTGAAAAAAGCAAGCACACCTGCCCTTCTTCAACTGCCATCAATTAATTTGTGTTTCATTAATGTGTCAGTAATTTTGAAAGTTCCAGTCTGGCTGGCACCTGCTTCCTTCCTTATCTGTAATTTGCTTTTTGTTGCAGTGAAATTTTTTTTTCACAGGACCTTTATGGTGCTATTCTATGAGCCTGCTGTTTGGGTCATAGCAGGGTCATAGAATAGTTGCAAACTCTGGAGGGGCCCATCAGGAAGCACTACCTTGAATGTTACTAATGTTAAGTTTGAACTTTTGCACCTGCTCATTGCTTTCAGTTTAGCTAAAATCGTTTTTTCTGCAATTTCGCGCGTTTTTTGGGGCGCAAATCCGTGCGAGATCGATTTCGGAAGCCGCGAATACATGCGAATACAAAATTGTTTTTGTTGCGACGTGTATGTTCGCGTGATCTTGCGCGTGTTCGCGAGGCGCTTCTAGCTATACGTTTGCCAAGTTACCCTATCGGTCGTACACGGGCGCGGCCATCTTGTTGGCGTGACGTAATTCCGTTTCCGCCCGCTATGTGTAATCTCGCAAAGTGTGCTGCTCGCTAGTACAATTTCGCGCGTACTCGCAAGGAAAATCTCGCGCGAACTTACCCACGCGGTCGTGAACGGGCGCGGCCATCTTGTTTCTCATTCATTGCTATGGTTCTGGGCATGCTTTCTCTATCCTCTCTCAATCTCTGCCATCCTTTGCTTGTTTGAAGTTTTTTGGATCTAATTTTACTTATTATCTATCCCTCTATTTTTCTACCTCTATATTTTTGTGTTTTCTGCAGCTTTTAGTTACTTTTAAACTACTTTTTTAAACTCTTTTCTTTTCTTCTTCACTATTCTATTTCTTCTTTATCATTTAAGTTTATTTCTGCCCAGACCATGGTAAAGGGAGCCGGGAAGCACCCTGAGAAGGGGAAGGGTCCCGCACCCCGTGCCCGGCTCCCGTGCGGGCGTTTAAGGGGGGAGCAAGTGGTCCCGAGGGAGATCTTCAGCGCGGAGGAAGTGGCGGCACTGATCTTCCACGTCCAGCGCCGCCTCCCCAAGACGATCCTGGGAGGCGGCAAGATCGCGACCGGCTATGGCATCCGGGAGCGTCGCAAGCGGTGGGAGAAGGTGTGCCGGGCCATGTACAAGATCTCTGGGGTCCGGCGCACATATAACCAGGCCACCCACCGCTGGACCGATGTCATGGACCGGGAGCGGGACTTGCTGGACGCGCTCGGCGTAGAGGTCCCCGGGCTTGGTGAGTAGTAGTAGTAGTACATTTACTACTCTGTTTTATCCTGCTCTGTTATTTGCAAATCTTTGTTCTTTACCAAGAGCAATAATGCTGCCGATTACATTGAGGTAAATTATATTTCAAAATCTTCTATGCATTTCAGGTGCACTGCTCTCCTTCTCAGTAGCCTTGCTTGCTACTATGCTTCTTTGTTTTGTATGTTGTGTTCAGAAGCATTTCATTGGCCTGAGAAATTATGTATGAGTGTACTGTAAAGAAAAGAACTGCGTAATGCTAGACAGTAAGGGTCATATTTTCAATTACCGGCGCATCCCTGCAAAGTAGCAGGGATGCGGCAGTAATTGTGTGCCATGCCACCACCACCCATTGGCCCAAAACGTCACAGAAGCCTTATGCATCTGTGCCGTAAAGGCAGCGCATTGCTGGAGTTGCGTGCCAACGATGGCGCAGCTCCAGCAATGCTCTGGGGTACCCTATCTCCCCAATGCTGCATCAAGCCGTACGTCGGCTTCAAGCGCGCAGGGTTTGAGTCATGCATCATTGTCCTAAAAGTGACTGATTGACATCTTGTAGATTTCCCTCAGCCACTTTTAGGATTCGTTCCTGCGCAGGTACGCCCTCCCTTGCGCCGGAACGCCCCCTGATGGCGCAGGGCTTTACAACGTGATGCATCGCCCATATGCCCATATGTGTTTTTTTTTAATATATACGCCGCACCAACACCATGGCGAGTCTTTTGTTCTGCCGCTGCGTCAGAAAAGGCACGCAACAATGGAGGAAAATCAGCCGCAACTTCCGCAAGGGACTTCTAAATCAGCCCCAACAGACTGAAGTCCAGTCCTTCCTTTAGACAGTCACATGGCTATAAGAAGAAATAGTGGCGGTGGTGGCGGGTGGATTGATAGTTTGAGTATTCACTGATCTGCAAGCAGGATGGACTTTGTCTGTCACGTGTTGCGCACTGCTGCCTGCAGTGCCAGGCCTAGGCAAACCTCTTTAGTAGTCTGTTTATTGAGTTACATAGGAACTTTCTAAGTCAACGTTCCGCAAATCAGGCAATACGAATAACGTAGTATAATACCACATGAGATAGATCCCGTGGAATAGTTGTCTATCTATTTGCTATTTTTGCAAAATATGTTGTTATTGTTCTTTTGAAATGTTTGATTTGGTTGAAAAATCTCATCCATGTTTTCTGGTTTTTCTTTCTTTCATGTTGTACATCAGCTCCCCCCAAGGGCAAGAGGACACAGGAGGAGGGTGCTGAGGATGCAGGCCAGGATCGGGCAGGCGAGGGCTCCTTTGCTGGCCCCAGTAAGTTTACTTTTTAATAAACAGTACCTATTTTTTCCTAGCGTTCCTCATTCGATTTTTTCTAAATCGTCTTTGATCTTCTTGTAGACTGGATATAAATTCTTATCCTGCCTCGAATATGACTCCCTGTGGTATTACTAGACTATTCTTATTAGTCTGTCTGTGTAGCTAACTAAGATTGGACATTTGGCAATTCCATTGGACTCCCATTATATTCAGCAATACCTCTATGCACTGTCTCCTTAATGACTAGATAGTGTGGCAGAGTCATTCAGCTCCCGAAGTCACCGATTATAGATCCCCAATGATCTCTAGATTATCGTACGCAGGACAAGAGAGTAGTACGGAGTCACAGCACAGTCAAGAAGTGTCAGAGGCACTCATGCTTGCAAAAATTCCAAAACCTTTAGCTCATCCACTCTAGTCTAGAGGAACAAAAACCACAGAGTCTATTTAAGTTTAAAAGCTTTATTAAAAGTAAACACATTTATTAAAATCTACTTTGTCATAAAACTATTTAACTGTAAACGGAAAAGTGGTTAGTGCTGACGATTAATTGGACACATTTCTTGTGGTCGAGCCGAACTCTCACCTAGTTTGAACTTGATCCTGGTCGTGTTCTTAGGACTCAGGAGTCAAGCTTCTGTCTGTTAGGAGAAAAAGTGGTGCGTGTTAAAAATCAAAAGCAAGCATTCATCAGTTGTGCATAAAAGTGCAGCAAGACAACAGCCTTCCCTGGAAAATGGGACATTTTTACTATGGAGTAGACAGTCACAAATTATTACATTGTATTCTGTTTTTTTAACATTTCTCCTAGACCAAATATTATATAGTAGTGAGTGGTGTATTCTAACATTCTTAAATGTACTTTGTAGGTGTAACATCTGGTGACGGGGCCAGCGCGGAGGTGGCTGTGTTGGACCAGGACTCGGAGGCCTCTGGGGAGGAGGCGGCGGTAGAAGAGCTGGCGGACGTTCCTGTGGGGGATCAAACGGTGGTGGCGGAAACAGGTAAGCTATATATTCCTTACTTATTGAGATTGAAGACTGCATAGTGTGCTTTCTGCACGGGTGTATTACAATTACAAATCAACCAGGTAGTAGCCTCCTCGAAATGTACTTCGACTTAGCTGTGAAGTTTTTGGTGAGAAGAATCCCAATAAGTTCTTAGACGAACGTGATGGATGGGATGAACGAAAAGCGAAAGAAGGGTGTAAGTAAGTGGGACGCGAACTTGTATGATGGCTGGCAAAGAAGAACGATATGTGTTTGCTTGGCCCCCGAGGTGGCTGGGAAGGAAAGAATATGGTATGGTGCATGGCTGGGTCAATGATGAAGCAAGGATGGGTGGAAGGACAGCAGCCTGGGTGGGTGAAACAGAAACTGTATGTGTGCGTATACTTTGACTGAATGGATGCCTGGAGCATGGTATTCTCTGACTCTTAGATAGCACATGTGTATCTAGAGAGAGTAGATGGTCGCCAGGTGAAGTAAGTGTTACCTTGAAGAGCATGTACCACCGCACCCGCACGTCCGTTCCAGTGCAGGGAAGGCAAGGAAAAGAAATTGTAAATGTGTCCAATACTACCATGAATAGTAGCAGTACTTTGTATTGCGTTTGCATTCACAGCATATATCTGGTTATTACGGTGGACACTCCGTACCTCTCTTAATAACTTTAGTTTACTTGTAGTACGTCATTCATGTGTGGGTGTATCACTGTTCACTCAATATTAAGCAAAGCACCTAAAGTCATCTCATCTGTCATTAAATACGTCCCATGTGAAGTGATAGATAATCAAATTAGTTAGCTTCTTCAGTTTCCTTTTCTAGTACTCATTTGCACTGTAGGGTGAAAAGTAAATTAATTAAGCAGTAGCCCTTGTAACAGAGTATTCTCAGTGCCACCCGTAATAGAAAAGTAATAGCTTCACCACCTGCATGTACTGGACCGGTACAGTAACGCAAGTCTGTCTCACTCATCATGGTGTGCAACTTTTTTTCTCGGGTGCAAGTTCACTGTGCTGTGTCCATGTCATTCTGCCGGCTTGCATAAGATAACGTACCCATTTCCCTAAACAAGAGAGAAGAAGAAGAATAAGACTGGTGTACTGTCATAGTCGACTGTAATGGAAGTCCATAGTGGTCGTAGAATTAGTTCATTAAACTACCACTACTGTTAGAGCAAGGATGCAGAAGTGGGAGGTTACATAGATACTGTCCTCAATAGTTATGTACTGTGCTTTCAATTTGCTACTTGTACTCTGTGACCCAACTTTCGGCTCAATCACTTTGTGTTATTAATAAGGAGCATTGGTTACAGACTATGTCTTTCTTTCTTCATATAGTTGCTCCTTCCAAATCAACAACAAGGAGGGAGCAGGCTAGATTGGCCCGGCAACGGAGGCTGGAGGCCACAGTCGCCGAATATCGGCGGCTGGTGGCCCTGGAGGAGGAGGAGGACACGCAGTCGAGCGGGGCAACATCCTCGACTGTGACCACTGCATCCTCCTCCGTGACTAAGCCAGCGGGACCGAGCCGGGCTAAGAAAGACGACCGCCACCGCCAAGCAACCGAAATACCAGCTGCCCCCCACAGGAGCTGCAAGGAACGCCAACGCCGCCTACGAGTCCGCATGTCCAACCTGGAGCAGGAGGTCCTGAGGTATAAGAACTTGGTTAAGGGCCTCCGCTCCGAGCTTGCCACCCTCCGCAAGGAGTATGATGCCCATGCCGCATCATGCACCAGCACCCTCCAGTAGTGGAGTGTCCCTTGCCCTTTTTTTATAGACTTTTGGGGGGTGGGATTTGGGAGTTGGGATCGTTTTGGGACGTTTCAGAGACAATCGTTGGGGTTAGGGTGGGTGAGGGAGATTATTTTGTTAGGGCTAAATAAATATATTTTTCAACTTTATCTGACCATACCTGTTTTTTACTGCTTTTCAGTCTGGTGGGTGGGGGGCGGGGGTGTAACAGTAACTTTGTTTTCCTGAACAGTCGTAGGACTTTAGTAGTACAACCGTCAATCTCTTGTCTACTCCGAAATAATACTCCATTATACTACCTCCCACCAAACGCTTATCTTACCTGTAATTTGTGTTAGAAATTAGGGCTAGGCCCAGGGCTGGCTCCAGGTGAAATGGGGATTAACGTTGTCAATCCTGGGCGGGTGACATTTCCTCATTGCGGTGGTACTAGTGGTGTGACACAGTGGCAGTTGCATGCCTATGGAAAAAAAGAAAACGAAACCTTGTTTGTCCTCCTTACTGTAGCATTACAACGGTTACGGTACGATCGAGAAAATAGCAGGTGACAGTACACTAGAACAGTGCCATAATTTAGCCTAACAAATGGTAAAGTATTTGCTTGCAAGTATAACTAGTACTTGCGTTGAATTTATTTGACATTGGCTACTACTACTAGAAGATATAGTACTGAAGCTGAGTAAGTCTAGAAGATATCCTCGTATTCCTTCACCAGCCTGTTGCTGCTATGACCTTATCCTCCCCAGCAAGTGTGTGGAATTATTGATGTCATTTTAGTCAGACATCAAGCAAAACAACACAGCCCGGGGGAAGAGGGTTAGGGTTTGTAAAATGGATGGGAATGGGGGTTTCTTTTTGGGTAGGTTTTGTTGAGAGAAGAAAAAAAAAGCAGAGCATGGACAAACAATAATTGAAGATACAGACAATCTTTGGTTACAAACTAAAGGTAAGCACATGCAGTCACACTCATAGAATAAAAGACAACAATGGATACTGTATCTGTATTGCGTATGTTGTTGGAGTTGTCCTGTTGAATTTGGTAAGTAAGTTGCATGCAGCAAACAATTCCTCTTATTGGCGGCACTCCTCCATTCCAGCTGACGCTTCGTCCATCAATGTGGTGACCACTGACAGAAGACACCCTGTCCACTGCCTGCCTGGCGGATGTTGACTGAAACCCGGCCTGTAATTATTGAACGGAAAACAGGAAGTGCTATTACAATACCACTGATAAATAAATAAAAGGTATGTACGCTGTGTGGTTCAAAAAGTGACACTTTGATTTCCCTAATAGACAGTACAATATTTTTGAAATTGCGTGCTCTGTCTGAGTCACCTTTTTAAGGATCAATAAGTATGGCCAAAATATTATAGCGGATCTTTCCCCTCAAGGTAGGTGTACTACTGTGTTTTAGAACAAAATTTGACCTTCCCAGCAATGCTCCCACCAAGACCCTTACTAAAGCCAGTCGCAAAAATGTAGAAGAACCCCAATCATATCTCCAAAAACGATGCCTAGCAGAAAAATGGTTAGAAAACATACTTTGAAAGTAACAGTAGGCCCAAATACAGACCGTGGATTGTATTCAAACCACTTGCAAGCAAGCAAAAGTATCCATAGCCAGCATCGCTCCAACAGTGCTCTACAACAACAGAACCGCGTTGCAATAGAACCCCCCGAAACACATGCAATCCTGCTGCTAGGGCTAACCCTAACGAACCCTAACTTACAAAAAGTGCCAAAACTGGTGTTTCCTTATGGATTTTGTCCAACAAACTTCTAGCCGGTATTAGACCTTCCCAGGAATGCCCCAGGCAAGACCCGCCAACCCACCCGCAAAAAAACACCTGACACAACACCCCCAAACAGCGAAAAAGCTAAATCTCATACTTACAATGTCTCTCGGCCTTCGGTCCAAACGCGGCGCTGTGCAGCTAGGTCGTCATCATCATCAATCATCATAACTCCTGTTTTCCACCACGGATTTCCTGAAAAGCAAATGCAATCAAGATTAGACTGTCGCAGCAGTGCTTCGACAGAGACCCCGGCCGCAACCCACCCACGAACAGCAGGAAGCCCCCCAAAACGCTACATTGAGCAAGATGTCTGAAGAAATGGCAAAAAAAAGGCTGTTCCTTATGGATTTTGTCCAAAACACTTCTATCCGGTATTAGACCTTCCCAGGAATGCCCCAGGCAAGACCCGCCAACCCACCCGCAAAAAACCACCCGACAACACCCCCAAACAGCGAAAAAGCGAAATCTCATACTTACAATATCCCTCGGCCTTCGTACCAAATGCGGCGCTGTTCAGCTAGGTCATCATCATCAATCATCATAACTCCTGTTTTCCACCACGGATTTCCTGAAAAGCAAATGCAATCAAGATTAGACTGTCGCAGCAGTGCTTCGACAGAGACCCCGGCCGCAACCCACCCACGAACAGCAGGAAGCCCCCCAAAACGCTACATTGAGCAAGATGTCTGAAGAAATGGCAAAAAAAAGGCTGTTCCTTATGGATTTTGTCCAAAACACTTCTATCCGGTATTAGACCTTCCCAGGAATGCCCCAGGCAAGACCCGCCAACCCACCCGCAAAAAACCACCCGACAACACCCCCAAACAGCGAAAAAGCTAAATCTCATACTTACAATATCCCTCGGCCTTCGTTCCAAATGCGGCGCTGTTCAGCTAGGTCATCATCATCAATCATCATAACTCCTGTTTTCCACCACGGATTTCCTGAAAAGCAAATGCAATCAAGATTAGACTGTCGCAGCAGTGCTTCGACAGAGACCCCGGCCGCAACCCACCCACGAACAGCAGGAAGCCCCCCAAAACGCTACATTGAGCAAGATGTCTGAAGAAATGGCAAAAAAAAGGCTGTTCCTTATGGATTTTGTCCAAAACACTTCTATCCGGTATTAGACCTTCCCAGGAATGCCCCAGGCAAGACCCGCCAACCCACCCGCAAAAAACCACCCGACAACACCCCCAAACAGCGAAAAAGCTAAATCTCATACTTACAATATCCCTCGGCCTTCGTTCCAAATGCGGCGCTGTTCAGCTAGGTCATCATCATCAATCATCATAACTCCTGTTTTCCACCACGGATTTCCTGAAAAGCAAATGCAATCAAGATTAGACTGTCGCAGCAGTGCTTCGACAGAGACCCCGGCCGCAACCCACCCACGAACAGCAGGAAGCCCCCCAAAACGCTACATTGAGCAAGATGTCTGAAGAAATGGCAAAAAAAAAAGGCTGTTCCTTATGGATTTTGTCCAAAACACTTCTATCCGGTATTAGACCTTCCCAGGAATGCCCCAGGCAAGACCCGCCAACCCACCCGCAAAAAACCACCCGACAACACCCCCAAACAGCGAAAAAGCTAAATCTCATACTTACAATATCTCTCGGCCTTCGTTCCAAATGCGGCGCTGTTCAGCTAGGTCATCATCATCAATCATCATAACTCCTGTTTTCCACCACGGATTTCCTGAAAAGCAAATGCAATCAAGATTAGACTGTCGCAGCAGTGCTTCGACAGACACCAAAAATTACACACAAACCCCCGGAACCCCGCCAAAGAGCACCTCAAAGGCAAGCAAGTCAGCAAAAACGGCAAGAAATTTCCACCTCATATTTGGTCCAAAACACTTTTGTCCATTATTAGAGCTTCACAGCAATGGGCCCAAATCCGTCAACTCACCCGCAAAGAAGTACAACACCCCCACAAGTGCTGAGTCTTTCTTCATTGGGCGTAATCCAGCACTCTGCTTGGAGGGAAATCGCAGTCTGGAGGAGGAGGATAGAGGAGCATGTTCTTCAGAACTTGTGAACCTGAGGAATGTAGACTGCGGCACCTTCAAATCAATAAGCAAACAAGTGAAGACAGTTCTGATGATGGTCTTGTTTTTGGGATTAGGTGATTAAAGTTTGAATTAAATTAACTGTGCAAAACAAAGAAAGAGAGACACAAAGCACACAGGAATAAAAGTGAATAAGGACGAAAAAGAAAGTTCTTGATTGATTGTCTCATTTTCAGGGCTCGGTGTCAGGGAATAAGAACAAGATTTCGTCATCATACTCTGCGAATTCAGGCTGGATGAGGTCAGTGGCACCGAACAGAGAAAAAATCCCCTCATCTACGTTGCTGTCCTCCTCGTCTTCATGCGGCGTGCTTTCTCGTACTTTGTAATCTGGTGGTATGAGGTGCTGATTCATCTTGATCATTGTCAGCCGCTCCACATTTTTGGGCGAGAGGCGGCTCCGTTTGGGAGTTACAATGCCACCAGCAGCACTGAAAACACGTTCAGAAGACACACTTGCGAGTGGGCAAGACAAATAGTTTATAGCCAGGTTGAAGAGCTGTGGCCACAATTGTTTTTTGCCATGCCAATACTGCAATGGCTCATCATTAAGGAAGACCTCTGTTGAGTCATTCAGATAGTCCTGCACCATCGACTCAAGGTCATCAACTGTTCCTCCACTTTGCTTACTTTTTGCTGTGCCTGTGACATTTTTTCGAGAACCATACCCCATCAAACTTAGCCAATCCTCCTCCCCAGCCACTGTTAGTGTTGTCATTGTGTGTGGTGCAGATGATCCAGTTGCCGGTGTCTTTAACGGCTGAGAGGTCACTTGTGCCCCAGCCACAGGTGCAGAAGTGGATTCTTGTGACTGCGGATGGCCTGCTGATGCTGATGCTGATGTACTGGCTTCTCCTTCAATAACCTGCCGTTCTTTTTCAAACCTCTTGGCTGACCAGGCTAACCAATGTTTGTACTTTTGAACATCTGCATCAGCGAAAGGAAAGAATGCGTTGTCTGCCAGCGCCTTTTTGTAGCGTGGATCCAGAATAGTAGCACAAATGTAATGCTGATCTGAGTTGATGTTTTGAAGACGTTCATCACCACGTAGGCGATGTAATAATTTCTCAGACAAAATGAAATGGTTTTTTTTTCTTTCATCTTTTTCAAACTCAGAAGAAACCGCCATCAGTTGGTGCTCCAGTATGCACAACAATGGGATAGCTTTTCCCAAATTACAGTCCTCCTGGCTGACTGCACGCGTGAAGAACTCAAAAGGACGAAGCATGTCTGTCAGGCTTTTAACTATGTCCCATTGCGCCTTACTCATCCGCAGGTCCTCCTTCTGAGATGTAGCCTCTGTCAAGAAATAGTAATCGAGTACCGTATACTGCTCATACAGACGCTCAAGCATGTAGAAGGTTGAGTTCCAACGTGTTGCCACCTCCTGGATGAGTGCTTTCACTGGCATTCTACGTTGAAGTAGCAGTCTCCGCAGATGCTTCCGGGCCTTAAAAGAATGGCTGAAATGGTTGCACATTTTGCGGCAGGTGGCCATTACCTCGAACGCTGGACTCTCTTTATCACTCAAGAATTTTTGAACTACCAGGTTGATACAGTGCGCCAAACACGGCACTCTAACATGGTCACCAATGAAAATGGCCTTAACTACATTGGCGTGGAAACATAACCAATCTTGCGTTTTAGGGGGGATAGCATTGTCAAGACCTTTTTGTTAAACTCTTCCAAAAGGTTTTCTGCTGTGTGACTTTTCTCCAAGCCAAACATGGCTAGTGTTGCATGTTTCCGAGCAGCTTTGAAAACTTGGTCCGGGTCAACACCTGCGTTTAGCTTTGCTTTAACACCTGAAAAAGAGACCCAGTGTGCAGTGATGCACATGTAATCATCGCCTGGGCCACTGGTCCACATGTCTGTTGTCAGATGTATTGTGTGAACAGCACTCTTCTGCAAAGCTGCCCCAATCGCCTGCAGCACATCTTCATGTAGTGCTGGAACCGCAACTCTGGCAAAATAGAACCGGCTCGGAACCTTCCATTTAGGGCAGAGCGTTGCCACTAATTCAAGAAAACCTACCGCTTCTACAAAAGAAAAAGGTAGAAGGTCCACAGCTAGCATTTTAGCCAGCTTAGTGTTATACAGACGCGTCAGTGGGTGGTTGCGTTCATATGGCACGTCTGAAGTAAGCATTGTTCTAATGTTGCCCTGGACCAAGCATTTACGGGCTGATAATGACTTCGTTGACCCAATTTTGCTCGCTGGTGAACTTTTGTGCGTTGGTGTCTCACTCGCTCCAACACTCTTAGTGTGCCTCACATTGGGTGTGCTGCTGACAGGGGTACTGGGTGTAAGGGAAGTGTTTGACACGTCTTCTTCCTGCTCGTCATCATCAGATGAAACATCAACGTTTCCTTGAATTTGGCCTTTCTTGATCGCATCTAGGTGCGCAAACCATCTGACAGTGTGCTTTCTCTCAAGATGACCTCTCTGGCCGCCGGTACCATAGTTGGTACCTGACTTACCACGACTAACTGCAAGCTTACAAAGGGTACAAATGGCAAACTTTGGATTTTTTGGACAAACAGTAAAGAAGTCCCAAACTGGGGACTTCAAGTGTCTGTGGGACATGGAGGAGGCGGCGATACTGGTGGTGGTGGTCATGAAGCTAATGCCAGATGAAGTGGAGGATGTGGATTGCCCAACTTTTGTACGTTTTGCACTTTCACCGCCACTAATTAAGGTCGAGGTTGACGGAGGTCTCTTCTTGCCAGAAAGAAATATGGAAGCGGGACGAGTTGGTGTACTACTTAACTCCAATGATTGTGGTGTTTCCACTGCCTCCTCATCGACAACATCATCATCACGCTCAGCAGCTCTTCGGGCTAGGGTCAAAATGTCTGTTTGCTGCATGCCCGCTGGGGCTGCAGTGACCTTTATGATGACTGGGTCGTCGTTGGCAGAGTCTTCATCAGCAGCAGTATCCGCCACTTCTTGTTGAGACTCATCACACTCCATAACTCTGAGACTTTGGACGAGCTTCCTTTTACGCTTAACTACCTTTGTTTGTTCCCAAGTTTGATCCGTATCATCAGAAGGAGGTGTGCTTGAAGAGGATGTAGACACCACCCTTGATCTCTTCCTTGCTAGGGGTGTGGAAGACAATGAAGGATCATCAGGAGGAGTGGCTTCCTCAAATGATACCTCGCCTTGATTGTCGATTTCCTGATGTGCCCCTACTTCGGGAGGAACAACTATTGTGGGCACTTGTTGTGACCCTCCATGCACCTCTGCTTGCGCATCTCCTTGCGCTGCCTCTCCTTCCACATGTACTTGGGCTTGTACTTGCACATGTGATTGTTGTTGCGGCTGTGATTGTTCAACACTCGTCAGATGAGCTACAACAACCTGTGTTGATTGAGGGACATTGCTGCTGCTTTCTTGCGATGAGCCAACATCACTGGTCGATGGTGATTGAAGAAGTATACTGGCTGCCTCTGCAGCACTCAAGGGCTTGGACTTAAGTTGGCGTGGTGGTGGTGGTGGCACTGAGCCCAATGGAGCGGGGGTGCTGCTGCCAGCTTGGTCCCCAGCAGATCCCGCTGCAGCTGCTGCAGGCATACTTTTTTTTTTACTCCCAAAAAAAGGGGCGGGCGGCACACCAGTGTCCTTGGTAACTTGCTTCTTCTGCTCCTTACTGGCACCTTTCTTGCTAGAGGAGCTACGGGTTACTTTTTTTGGGGCCATCTTCTTCAGAGCAGGTCAGCAGGCAGCAGTTGCACGAGTTGCAGAGGGTTCTGTGTCCAGACGTGACGTCGCGTGACGTTATGCTGCACACACCGCTGCAGGACTTCTTCCTGGCACTGGTGGTTCTATTGAGTCTTCTTGTGCACCTAAAAGCAATGGAAGACAGAGGAACATCAGTTCAGTTATACACCCCAAAAAATCGACAAAACACAGAAAAATGAGCACAATCCCATGCCATCCATGATGTTTACATTGAAGACACCCCACAGAAAGACTAGGGACATGCAAGTATGCAACACTCACTACCCCTGGGCATAAGGGATGAAAAGTAGGCAAAATAAGTGCAGGCCTCAGACACTGCCTCTCCTCAAAATGGCCCCCTTACACCCCAAGCACATGTTGCCTGTACCAGCCAGCACTCAAGATGGCCACCACCACCACCCACATGGCCAGTCCACATCAACAGTACACCCCCAAAAAACAGAAAAACAGCCAGAAATCACCACAATCCAATGCCATCCATGATGTTTACATCAAAGAGAGTGAGACCACACCACAGGCACACTCAGTCCATGCACCACCACCACCCCTGGGCAAGCAAAAGGCCACACCAGCAGCCCCCCAAAAACGACAAAAAACAATAAAATAAGCACAATCCCAGCCCATCCATGGCCTCAATTATGTTTAAATTCAAGAAGACACCCCACAGAAAGACTAGGCCCATGCAACACTCACCACCCCTGGGCAAAGGGCCACACCAGCAGGCCCAAAAAAACGACAAAAAACAATAAAATCTGCACAATCCCAGCCCATCCATGGCCTCAATGGTGTTTAAATTCAAGAAGACACCCCACAGAAAGACTAGGCCCATGCAACACTCACCACCCCTGGGCAAAGGGCCACACCAGCAGGCCCAAAAAAACGACCAAAAACAATAAAATCTGCACAATCCCAGCCCATCCATGGCCTCAATGGTGTTTAAATTCAAGAAGACACCCCTCAGAAACACTAGGCCCATGCAACACTCACTACCCCTGGGCATAAGGGATGAAAAGTAGGCAAAATAAGTGCAGGCCTCAGACACTGCCTCTCCTCAAAATGGCCCCCTTACACCCCAAGCACATGTTGCCTGTACCAGCCAGCACTCAAGATGGCCACCACCACCACCCACATGGCCAGTCCACATCAACAGTACACCCCCAAAAAACAGAAAAACAGCCAGAAATCACCACAATCCAATGCCATCCATGATGTTTACATCAAAGAGAGTGAGACCACACCACAGGCACACTCAGTCCATGCACCACCACCACCCCTGGGCAAGCAAAAGGCCACACCAGCAGCCCCCCAAAAACGACAAAAAACAATAAAATAAGCACAATCCCAACCCATCCATGGCCTCAATTATGTTTAAATTCAAGAAGACACCCCACAGAAAGACTAGGCCCATGCAACACTCACCACCCCTGGGCAAAGGGCCACACCAGCAGGCCCAAAAAAACGACAAAAAACAATAAAATCTGCACAATCCCAGCCCATCCATGGCCTCAATGGTGTTTAAATTCAAGAAGACACCCCTCAGAAACACTAGGCCCATGCAACACTCACTACCCCTGGGCATAAGGGATGAAAAGTAGGCAAAATAAGTGCAGGCCTCAGACACTGCCTCTCCTCAAAATGGCCCCCTTACACCCCAAGCACATGTTGCCTGTACCAGCCAGCACTCAAGATGGCCACCACCACCACCCACATGGCCAGTCCACATCAACAGTACACCCCCAAAAAACAGAAAAACAGCCAGAAATCACCACAATCCAATGCCATCCATGATGTTTACATCAAAGAGAGTGAGACCACACCACAGGCACACTCAGTCCATGCACCACCACCACCCCTGGGCAAGCAAAAGGCCACACCAGCAGCCCCCCAAAAACGACAAAAAACAATAAAATCTGCACAACCCCAGCCCATCCATGGCCTCAATTATGTTTAAATTCAAGAAGACACCCCACAGAAAGACTAGGCCCATGCAACACTCACTCACCACCCCTGGGCAAAGGGCCACACCAGCAGGCCCAAAAAAACGACAAAAAACAATAAAATCTGCACAATCCCAGCCCATCCATGGCCTCAATGGTGTTTAAATTCAACAAAACAGTTGTATCATGCACCCATAACCAACCCTGGTCCTACTGGATACTGTGGCTACCCACAATATAATTTATTTAATTTTCTGAAAAAGTTCAAAAATTGTACTTGCAGCAACTGTAATGCCCCAAACAAACTTACTTGTGAAAGTTGATTTCTAATCCAAAAGTGATCCAAAGACAGTCAAAAAGGCCTCAAATCCAAATATCCAGCAGCACCCACAAAAAGTAATCCTTCCAGCTCCAGATCCAAATGAAAGTGACCAGGAGATGGACAAAGCACTGGGAGGAGCCTGCTGGACAGGAACAGGAAGTTGGAGACTGTGGGGCACTTCCTTCCTCCCCCCCCCCCCAAAATGGACTCCTTGCAAAAAAAAAGGCCATGCAAATGTCAACCTGAGGAGTGATTCTGATAAAAATCATAATTTTCTGAAGGTTTATCCTGTTTGCTGGTGATTTTCTTGTGCGAAATTGCAAAATCTCTATTTCGCAAGTGCGAGATTGTTCCTTTCCGCCGCAACTACGTGTTCGCAATTGCGAACTCTCGCGAGGTGTGCTGTGCAAGGTGGCAAGCCGCGAGTACGTATTCGCGGGCGACAAACTCCCGCGGGAACACGCAGCAAGATCTAAAATGGCGCGTCACTCGCAAAGAAAAACAACTCGGCAATTGCTAAAATGACGGAAAGTGAACGCCGTGCACCACGCCGCGCGCCGCAACCAAGCAAAAAATCCGCCGCGAGCGGATTCACGGATTTTCGACAAATTCGCGAGAGTTCGCGGATTGCGAATTTGCCGAAAATCCGAAAAATCCGCGAGCGGAGCGGATTTTACGCCCATGCTTAAATACAACACCCAAAAGTGTACAGTACCCACACTTCAACCATCTCTCAAAGGACACAGTAAAACAACATGACCACAGGGCAGAGGAAAGTAGAAAAACACAGCCACACAAGCCCTCACACAAACAGTAAATTACAAGTGCCTTTCTGCAAAGGACACATTAACAAAATTGTCATTCATAGGAGAGCAGCGATTAATACAATTGGGCGGACAAAGGCTACAGTAATAGAGATGTAACAAAACACAACCCTAATCACAAAAGAGCACAGTAAGACATAAGTAAGTAAGGGCACAACCTCTCTTCTAAATAACATACCTGCAAAATGAAAAGCTTGAAGCCACATATATGCTACCACATACACACAATAGACAAATAATCTCTGCAAAGATGTACACAATTCCTTGGCAGTAAAATAATAATAATAATAATAAAAATAATTTTTAAAGTGCCTGGTTACACTATAATCAGTGTGTCCCCGCGCTATGGACGCAGTCCAAAAGGAAGGCAGCACTACGAACAATCAGCGCAGGTAGAGGTCGAAAAATATAGATCGTGAGTTAATTCTTCGGGAAGAGGTGCGTTTTAAGTTTCAGGCAGAACCTTGCTTCTGAAGGCTCCATCCGGAGTTCAATGGGGAGTTCGTTCTACTGTTTGCAAGATAAATATCTAAAGGAGCGACCTCCCATCCGCGCTTTATGGATGCGAGGGACATGGAATTGCATGCTCCCAAGAGATCTCAGGAAGCGTTTAGGACGGTAAATGGTAGCCAGATTTTGAAGATATGCAGGGCCTTTGCCCTGAGCGATGCGGTGAGCCATGCACATAGTTTTAAACAGAATACGTTCCCGTATGGGGAGCCAGTGAAGAATAGCTAAGGCTCGCTTCCCTGATGTCTTTCTGGGCAGATTCAGGACAAGTCTGGCAGCCGCATTTTGGACACATTGGAGTTGGTGCATCCCATTCTTATTCAGGCCAATAAGCAAAGAATTCCCATAGTCCAGGTGGGGAGTGACTAGGGCGTGTATCAACGTTTTCCTTGCTCTAATGGGGAGAAGATCTAAAACTTTGCGAATGGTTTTCAGAATGCCATAGCATTTGCCTGACATACTTCCAATGTGCTGTTCAAAAGAGAGAGTAGTATCCAGGAGAACGCCTACGTTCTTCACAAGGACTGAGGGGGTGGGCCCTAATTCAAGAGGCCACCAGGCCGACGACCAAATAGAGGGTGTCTTACCGATCACTAGCAGCTTGGTTTTGTTCCCGTTAAGGCGGAGGCAGTTATTGTTCATCCACCCAGCTAAAGCAGTGAGACAGGAGGAGAAATTAGCTGCTGCTTCAACCGGGCTTTGAGATAAAGTGATCACCAATTGTGTATCGTCGGCATACGATACAATTTCCACACCATATGATTTCACAATCCTTGCAAGGGACTCCATATAAAGGTTGAACAGCGTGGGGCTCAAAATAGAGCCTTGTGGAACCCCCTGTCTTAAACACTGGGATATTGATTTGAACGGTGGGCAATAAACTTGGAAACGCCTATCCGCAAGGAATGAACATAGCCAATTGTGAGCCGGTCCCACCACTCCGGCCTCACTAAGACGGGCTAACAGTAGGGAGTGCGAAGCGGTATCAAAAGCCACACTCAGGTCTAATAATACCAAGGCCGTTGTCTGTCCCTCATCCTCTTTTTGCCGGAGGATCTCCGTGGAGAAGAGAAGGGCATTTTCGGTTGAATGGCTTGCCCTAAAGCCGGATTGGGAAGAGTGGAGAAGTTGGCCTTCTTCCATGAAATTCATTAGCTGGATATTGGCTATTTTTTCCACTACTTTCATGCAGAAAGGAAGGAGCGAGATAGGACAGAGATTCTCTAATTGAGATATATTTAAGTTTACTTTCTTTTTTATAGGGATTACTTGGGCCATTTTCCAATCATCACGCACATGGCTTTCCTGAAAGGAGAGAGTGGCCATATGACCTATATGGTTATTCAGGAGTTCCAGCTGGTTCCTAAAAATCTTGGGCGGGGCAGCATCGGTCGGGGATCCTGATTGAATGCTGAGCGCAATTCTCAGCAATTCCAATCTAGGAGAAACCTCGAAACAATTCAAGTATTTGTCCACTGTATGCCTCGTACTACCGTCAGGGTCAAATATGTCCTCACCAGCCCCTGTCGGGAAGGATGCATATATGTTCTCAACCTTCTTCACGAAGTGGTCCGCAATAGACTCACAGACCTCTTCGGAAAAAGTGTCTTGGGCCACTGTCCTGTTGGGCAACGTCAGCTCCTTGCAAATTAAGAATAGTTCCTTAGAAGTATTCTCAGCTGACTCAATTCTCTCCTTTAAGAATTCTCTTTTCACTATCCTTATCAGTTTATGATACTTCCTCATACTGTTCTTATATTGCAACCTATGGGTTGTACCATAATCTTTACGCCATGTGTGTTCAAGATCTTTACAAGCTGATTTGGCTGCTTTTAATTCCTTATTAAACCATGGGGCAGATTTAGTGCGCTGTGCTGGGGCCCTGTTGGTACATGGTGCCACTTTGTCTAATACCCTGGTCATCCAATCTTCATATACTTTCCAAGCCTCATTGAGGGTCCCTCTTAACGGAGGATAGTCTTACTTCAAGGCAAGCTCAAATGATTCGTGGCTAAATTTCTTCCAATTCCTACGTTTGGGGAATGAGGGTTTCCTCAGTGTGGACCCTGTCGATCTATTTAAAACAGAGAACGGTACAAGGCAGTGGTCGGACCAGGGGACCCTGATGGGGCGCTGTGCCTTCACTTCCTCCCATCTAGCAAAAATAGGGTCCAGGAGATGGCCAGTTTGATGCGTGGGTGTCAGCGATGGAAGATCAAACATCAAGAACTTCATGGAAGCAATAACCCCTTCAGCCCCTTTGCAACCTGCATACTCAAAATGTAGGTTCAGGTCACCCAGAATTAGGACTCTGCTATATCGTAGAGCTGGTTGGGTCACCACCTCCAACAAACTGTCTATAAATTGTGTGGACGTCCCCGGAGGACGATAAATAAGATAGCCGTTTATGGTGTAATTAGGGGATACTTTAATAGAGAAGAAACCTGAGTTTGAGTTTGAGTTTATTGAGTTTAAAATACTTCTAAAGCGCACGTACACCTGGCGGTTTCATGGCGCTGTAAAGTACTGAATCCAGAGGGCAAGAAAGACAAGGAGAATAGAAAGAAACAGTTATGAAGAAAAGGCTTGTGTAAAAAGAAGGGTTTTTAGCGCCTTACGGAAGAGTGTGTAATGGGCGCAGGATCTGAGGTGAGCCGGCAAAGAGTTCCAAAACGCAGGGGCAAGAGTAGAAAATGTCATGCCTCCCCACTTTTTGCGTTTAAAGCGGGGTACTATGAGCAGTTGTTGAGCTGAGGAGCGTAGTTCCCTGGCAGGGACGTAGGGGTTGATTTCGGCGGAGATAAAAGCAGGGGCTGTGCCGGTCCGGGCTTGAAAGATGATGCAGCCCATCTTGAACTGGGCTCGTTCTCGGATGGGGAGCCAGTGTAGGGACTGGAGGAGGGGAGTGACGTGATGCGATTTGGCAAATTGAAAACCAGGTGAGCCGCCTGGTTTTGGACCAGCTGGAGTCGTCTCACGCTATACGCGGGCATGCTACAATAAAGGGCATTGCCATAGTCCAGGCGAGAGATAACCATCGCCAGGACTATGAGCTTAAGGGCAGGAAAAGAAAAGAAACGAGAGACTTTACGAATAGTGCGGAGTGAGAGAAAAGAAGTGGACACCACAGAGCTGACTTGGGTATGCAGAGTGAGTTGATCATTCAGTTTGAATCCGAGAGTTTTTACAGAGGAGGAAGGGGGGGGAGAGGGACCTAGGGAAGGGGGCCAAAAGAGAGAGGACCAGGGACTGGAGGACCACCTGTCAACAACAGCTCTGTTTTGTCAGGGTTTAGCTTCAGGTGGTTGTAGTTCATCCAGTCCCGGATGAAAATCATAACAGATTGGAAATTGGACATGGACTCGGGGAATGCGGATAAAGAAAAAATGAGCTGGAGGTCATCCGCATAGTTGTAGACGGAGACCTCCACTTGTTGGAGGGCAAAAATGAGGGGGGCAATGTACAAATTAAATAAAAGAGGGGAAAGGGAGGAAACCTGGGGGACCCCGCATTGGACTGCGCGGAAGTTCACCGAAAAGTCACCCAGGCGCACTGCCTGGGTGCGGTCTCTCAGGAAGGAGGACAGCCAGATCAAAGCTGAACCTCCAATCCCCGCCGCCCTGACACGGGAAAGTAAGATGGTATGGTCGACCGTGTCAAAGGCGGCGGAGAGGTCGAGGATGACCAGGGCCTGGGGATGGTTAGTGTCCATACCCTCTCTGAGGTTGTCAAGGACCGATAGCACTACGGACTCCGTGGAGTGTGCGGGGCGGAAACCAGCCTGACGGGGGGCTAGTACCCTATTCTCCTCCACAAAGGCGCTGAGTGCTCCTGTGGAAAAGTAAATTTTGCCATGTTCTGTGTCCCTACGCCTCATCCATCATATGTTATGTGTGCATGACCAATATGCATATGTTATTCCCCATGTCCGATTAATGACGCAATTACAGTTGTGTCCACCTCTGGTATGTCATTTTCCAGTTCTCGTGAATACTACGAATATGTTCCTATGTAAAGTAATGTTGCCACGTTTCCCAGTGTGCACGTTATTCCATTATAAAGTCCCCGTTTCCAGGCCTCAACAGGGCCCGGACCACAGATTCAGCTCCTGTCTCCTGAAAGCCTCGCTGAGGAGCGATACAGCCCCCACCTGTATCCTCGACCCTTCACTTACTTCCTGCCTCGCAGTGCCCGGTGCAGCTTGGCTCTGCCTCTGAGTCTGCCAAGAGTATGTTATGATTCCAGCTATCAGTTCAGTCCTCCTCTTCTGCATTCCTAAGCTACTGAACTGCACCAATAGTTTCCGTCATTGTCTAGCCTATTCGTCTCCCCGTTAGAGAAAAACTGTATTAATGGTCATTTAATATTCCTCATCACGCACTACATGTAGAATAATGCATGGTCCAGTCTTAGAATCAAGTTAGCTTTTCCCCTCATGACTTCTAGTTTATATCAACATGTTCCCTAAACATTAGATACCAGATAGGGTTTAGGTACATGTCGCTCCGACCCTCCAGACTCTAGTCTCTGCTCCTAGCACAGAGTTCGTAGCCCCCAGCTTCTCCTAGTAATACGTCATTGCCAGTTTTCGCGCACCATTAGGTTAGAGGTCCCGGCTCCTTAGGTAGCCCCCTCCATGGTTTCCGCCCCATTCATGACATATTCTGTTACGTTTTCATCACATGCCTAAGTATACTCCCAGTTACACCTCTTTTTACTGTTATCTTTCGCGACTGCTACGCGTCACGCCTTCTGCTCCACCCACTGTTACGCCTACTGCAATGTAATGCTATGTGTTTGCGCTATGTATATAAGTCAATGTATTATTATTAAAAGTTAGCGCGCTCATCCCAGACCTAGCCCCAGCAGCTGCTGGGCCTCTTTTCCCCTGCTGGGCCTCTTTTCCCCTGCTGGGCCCTGTTACCTCTGTGCTGGTTGTCCTGATCCTGTCCTTATGCTGTAATAAACCTGCAGAAACTCCTACTACCTCGAATCTTGACTCTTATTTTATTGAGCTATCTGTTATTCATTCATTTATTCAAAAATAGATCCGGTATTATTTATTTATATACCACATAATGGCGCCCGAATAGGGACTTGCCCTTTCCCCACGCGTCGGTGAAGCCACGCCGACCCCCTGACCCTCTGCAGTCGTGACGGAACCATACCGTGCACTGGCAGATATTTCTGCTCCAAGTATCCCTCAGGCCCACGGAGGAGACGGAGGAGGCGGTCCAGCATCCGAACGAGACGGTGGAGGAACGCGGCGAGTCCCGACCAGAGCCCAAGCCGAGAGTCCAAGGTCCGAGGTATCCGGAGGCCCACCTGTAACTGAAGTCCGAAGTTCGTCGTCCGTCGTCCAGTCCAGTCCGAGGCTTTCCGTTCCGTGCTGCCCGGTGAGTACCATTGCTGGGGTAGTATCTAGACAGGACCAATCTAAATTGACTCCTGGTCCGTGGGTTGGTGGTGCCCAGACTCACAAACGAAGTGTTCACCTAGGTGGATACGGGTCTTGATGCGTTCCTTTTTGGGACCGGTATGTTCCGTACTGTTACAGCAGTGCATCCAGTAACTCTAGTCTGTTCCGTTCTCGAGAAAATCTGTTCTGTTTCTGTTTTCAGTATTTTCAGGTAATATTCTGTTCGAACTGTTATGTTATGATATTGTTTAATGTAATTCCAATGTCGTGGTATGCCTGAATTGTTTTCCCCACTTGTTATTGTTCTTCGTGTATTGTATTGTGTTCCGATTTAAGTTTACAATGCCGCTCTTTTCCAAGTTACGTCAGTTAAAAACTAGAAAGGGTTTGTTAGAGGAAGCAGTTCCTGTCCCGCCGAGGGACAGTCCAGGTCACTTTATGTATCAGAAACATGGCATAAGCGCCATATTGTATCTAGATTTATGGGTAGAGTATACCAAACAGTTAGAAGAAAAGTATAGATGGCCCGTATCGGGTACATGGGATGCCGAATGTATCATGCGAGTAGAAGAAGCATTATGGAAAAAGAAAGCCAGACAGTCACAGAAAGATGCCATCGAGTTATGGCGCAAGGAAGCTCATAGAAGAACGGAAAAGGAAGTCAGAAAGTCAGAGTTAAGTAGAGAATCCCAGGAACGAGCCCAAGAAAGGGAATTAATCGAGATAGGTGAACAAGTCAAAACCGAACAGTCAGACAGACAGAGGCATGCCCTCAATAAGGGTATGTATCCTCTCCTTGCCGAAGGTTTGCCAAAAGCGACCCCAGAGGCATCCAGTAATTTCCCGCCGCCATTAGTTCCGACCAAGCTACGTCACAAACAGACCGCAGCTGATATTTTTATTTCGTCCTACTTGGACGACACAGTCCCAGAATATGCAAATCCTGTTCGCGCTCCGCCAGTCCCTGTAAATCAGGCACTTCCTGCTCCTCCAGACACCGGGGTGCCCTTAACAGCTCCCCCGGCCCAGTCCGCCATACAAGTCCAGCCCACGTTACAATTACCGACTCTGCCAGGACGAAGAATGTCAGTCGACGATTCTAGTTTAGGGGCCGCGGGAGGAGGTCTTCCTCAAACCCCGCCGCCACACAAGCGTTTATCAGCACTCGAATTACATGCTCAAGCATCACAGCGTACTCCTAAAAGTAATAAGTCTGTCACAGAAATCAGACAAGCCCTTGGTGAATGTGTCTATGATCCAGTCCCAGGCGAGTATAATATGGTTTTATATTCCGTACGTGTAAGGAGAGTGACCGAGTATCTAGTCACCTTACCGAATATGAAAGAAGATCTAGACAGAATATATCGTTTCATCCGTACAGGGGATGATCCAGAAAGTATTGGCGAGATTATGTCTCAAAGGAAAGCCGAGATTCAGCTCATGATATTAAAGTTCCTGATCAATTGTCTAATAAGAGAACAAGATTATCCGTCTAAAGATCCCGCCGAAATGAGAATCCTGACAAGGTGGAGTGATAATATAGCCGAGGGTAAGCACAAGACCGTCGGTGCTATGGAGAGTATGTACAAGAAAATTCGTAAAGAAATAATAAGGTTACACGACCAGCGTAAAGCAGCACAAGTAAGCGAGAAAGAAAGTATCTCTGATCCTGAAGAGGAAGACGAGAATTCCGCCAGAATAGCGTATGTAGGAAAATCCAGATTTCCAGATCGCCATTTACGTCTAGAACACAAGTCTGTTTTTCATCATCCAGCACCAGAACAAGGTTCTCTAGAACAAGTATTTCAAGTTACCGATCACATTCTGAAATCACGAGTCGGTTACAGTGAATTAAGTACCATGCATGAACAAGAACTAGTCCGATCAGCAGTCCGATGGATTACTGATTCTACCACTTTTCCAGACGAAATAGTGGCACAAATGTTCCTGAAATTGCCCCCAGCCGAGCAACGACTGGTGGGTACGTATATGATCCAGCACCTCATTACTTTGTATGAGGGTCAACATTCTGACCCAGGTCCGTTGCATGATATCCTGAACGAGTTACTCCAGTATAGATGGAGAGGTCTAGGTACCGATTTAATTAGTGTCATTCTAGAACAGCGTCACAAATATAGAACGTTTCTGAATCCGCATTTTGTTCATGTCTCACCCCCAGAAAGTAAACCATTCTACATAGACAGACAGAATCCGTTACGAGAAGTCCACCCAGTCAGAGGGACGGGTGGCGAAATGCAACGAGTGTTTGTATACACTCCGATTTCAAAGATGGAACTTCTTGAAATGAAGAAATTAATTCCCTGTCATGACAAAGATCCAGCAGGGTTCCATAGAGAATTAAAAGACATGCTCCGTATGGGAGAATACACTTACCCAGATATCATTAAAATGTTAAAGGTCCTGTTACCCGCAGGGGTGTATGAAAAGTTAAAGGAAAAGGAATGGGAGGTGGGAGAGAAAAAGATCGATTGGGCAGCTCTAGAAGCTGAAGACAAGGCACGAGTACCAGGTACCGGTCTTGGAGATAAATGTAAAGAATTACCAGAATTACTGATACAAGTTTTACCCAGATTATTGACAACTAGGAAGGAAGACTGGGATGCAATCTCAGCCTGTAAACAGAAACAAGATGAAGATATTAGTGATTTTTATTCTAGATTTGAGAAATGTTTTAGTATCAACAGTGGTCTCAAGACAAGTAGTGAGTCATACCCTCACCTTTTCGTTACCAAATTAGTCGAGAATTCAAGCCCACAAATTAAAAATCGAGTTTTGAAAGTCGAAAGCACCTGGCAAGCAAATACCCCGTCCCAGATGCTCCAGATGCTCCAGTATCACCAGAATAGAATTAGAGAAGAGCAAGAACACGAAAGAAAACGTATGAAAGACACGAAAATGAAAGTGCTAGTTGCACAAACTGTTCCTCAAGACAGTCAGAAGAGGGGTCCAAATCAAGCCAATCAAGCCAGTCATCCTGCAGCTCCCGTTAAAGGGAACTGCAATTATTGTAAACAGCCAGGTCATTTTATAAACGAGTGTGCAGTTCTGAAACATAATATAGCTACTGGTAAGACTAAAGAAAGACCACGTCCGCCGAGACAAGAACAAGTTTCACAGATTCCTCAGTCACAGAATGCACAGCAGACAGTTCCCGCACCGCAGCCTATTGCTGCAACACAGCACGTTACATCGCAGATGTACCAGTATGCTCAGACAGAGTATCCAGAGTACCAGCAGTATTCATGAAACAGCCTAGAGAGGGAGGTGGGCTTGCCTCTCATCGAGATACCTGTAGATCAAGAAGGTCCCTATGTTCACAGTCAAGTATTAGGGAAAGATAGAAAGTTTTTGATCGATACAGGGGCAAGTAGGACCACAATTAGTCATGCCGAAGTTCCAGGGGCTCCGCTCTCAGGCTCAAGAAATGTTTCCCTTGGATTTTCAGGAAAACCCATTATTAATGAGATATCAAAGCCAGTTACTCTAGAAGTAGGTCCATTGTCCCGTACTACTGATCTGTTACTTACTAAGTCATGTCCAGAAAACCTATTAGGTATTAAGACACTGAAAGAATTAGGTGCAGTTATTTGCTGTTCCCCAGAAGGAATACGTCTGTTCCTACGTGACTTTAAGGGTCACTATGTATTACGAGATTTTGATTCAAGATTGTCTAATGTTCCACAGCATTTATGGGCGCAAGGTCCAACTGATGTAGGTTACATGCAAATCACACCCCATCGTGTGACTCTCAAACCAGGTGTAGTGTTACCCCGAATCAGACAGTACAGATTGCCACCTGAGGCTGTAGCAGCTTTATCCAAAATTATTGACGAGCTCATGGCTCAAGGAGTAGTTGTAGAAACTGACTCCAATATATGCAATTCTCCGATCATTCCAGTCATGAAACGTACTGATCCGAATGCACCCCCAGTATATCGATTAGTGATTGATTTACGAGAGCTTAATAAATGTATTATTCCTCAGTACCCAGTTGTCCCAGATATTTCTTCCCTGTTAACAGCCATTGATTCCGAAGCCATGTTTTTCACTGTCATAGACCTCAAGAATGCATTTTTCAGTGTTCCAATTCATCCAGACAGCCAGTTTCTTTTCGGATTTTGTTTAAATGGAAGGAGCTATATGTTTACACGCGCTCCTCAAGGTTTCACAGAAAGCCCTAGTATTTACAGTCAAGCACTCAAGAGACAACTAGACAACATTCACATGCCAACTGACACTGCCCTGCTCCAGTATGTTGATGATCTACTGATCACAGCCCGTTCTGAACGTGCTTGCGAGCGAGCATCACTTACAGTTCTGTATTTTCTAGCCGAGATGGGGCACAAGGTGTCACCTTCGAAGCTTCAATTCTGTGTCCAGCAAGTGGTATACTTAGGACACTTGCTGTCCAAGAGGGGTAGGCAGTTGACACCAGACCGTATCCAGTTAATAGCGAGTCTTCCCCAGCCCAGAACCCAGAAGGAGGTACGTGCCTTTATCGGCCTTACTTCTTATTGTAGACAATGGATTCCCCAGTATGCATTTCTAGCCAAGCCACTGATACAGTTAACGACACAGGAGGCAGCCGTATCGACTGTCCTCCCTTGGACATCTGACCATACACTTAGTTTCAACGAGTTAAAGAAAGCCCTATGTCAAGCTCCAGTTCTAGCTACACCGAACTACAGTAAGCCTTTTACACTTTTCGTTACTGAACGCGAAGGTACAGCATTATCTGTTCTCACACAAGATCAAGCAGGACAATACAAGCCCTGTGCTTATTTTTCGAGCACATTAGATCCAGTCGCCCAGGCGTTGCCTGTGTGCCTCAAATCAGTTGCAGCCACAGCACTAGCTATCAGACAAAGTGATTCCATAGTTTTAGGACATTCCCTGACAGTACAAGTTCCACATTCAGTAGAAGTTCTTTTAAACCGAACACAAACTCAGCACTTGACAATTGCACGTTTAACAGGTTATGAATTGACACTGTTCCAGCCACACATAGAAATTAGACGCTGCAACGTTCTGAATCCCGCTACACTGTTACCATCAGTTAATTCAAATCCAGACCCACATGATTGTGTGGAAGTAGTTAATATTACGACAAAGCCAAGACAAGACCTGACAGACATTCCATTACCAGATCCTGACCTGACACTTTATGTGGATGGTTCATGTATGAGAACTAGTACAGGAGAACTAGTCGCCGCGTATGCAGTGACTACTGACACTGAAGTTATTGAAACACACCGTATTGACACCCTGTCCGCTCAAGCAGCAGAGCTAGTCGCTCTGACACAAGCCTGTATACATGCCAAGAACCAGAAAGTTAATGTTTACACAGATTCACGTTACGCATTCGGAGTTGTACACGACTTCGGAGTGCTCTGGCAGGAGAGAGGTTTCATGACTTCTCATGGAACCAAGATTCAGCATGGTCTCCTTATTCAAGCTCTGTTAGATGCCATACATTTACCGACATCTATTGCTATCATGAAATGCAAAGCACATACGAAAGTTACAGACATTATTTCCCAAGGTAATGATCTAGCAGACCGCACAGCCAAGCTTACAGCACAGACTCCAGACATTCCAGTTAATCAGACACATACTCCAGATCCGATTACATGCATGACAGTTAAGGACCCTACACAAGACGTCATAGATATACAGTTACATGCTACTCCCGATGAAATCAAGAAATGGTCTGAACAAGGAGGGGTCCAGACAGATCAAGGATGGTTAACGAAGGGTAGAGCCACATGGTTTCTCCCCGATTCTATGGTTCAAGTCATTATCAATACCGCACATAGTCCAGCACATTTAGGAGAAAAAGCTATGTTAGATAGTATCCAGAACATTTGGTTCAATAAGCATTTACGAGCTGCAGCCAAGCAGAAAGTCCGTACCTGTATGATATGTTGTCAGTTTAATCCAGGTAAAAGTGTCCCGGTGGAACAAGGTGGTTTCCAGCCCCCTGACCACCCTTTTGAGGTCCTCCAGATGGATTATATTCAGATGGAGCGATGTCGAGGTTTCAAGTATGTCCTTGTAGTTGTATGCGCTTTGTCCAGGTGGACAGAAGCATATCCAGTCCCAGATTACACAGCCGCGACCACTGCCAAGCAGTTGGTTCGTGAGTTCTTCCCTAGATATGGACTCCCTAGAGTCGTATATTCTGATAACGGTCAGCCATTCTCATCCGAACTCATGAAGCACGTTTCCCTTTTGTTAGGGTACCAGTGGAAGTTCCATTGTGTACGCCATCCTGAAGCAGCCGGTCTCGTAGAGAGACATAATCAGACCCTGAAAATCCGCATTGCCAAAGTTTGTAAAGAAAAAGGTGTGGACTGGCTAGTAGCTCTGCCAGTCGCTTTATTTTATATGCGCATGGTCGCACATTCCAGATCAGGTCTGTCCCCGTATGAGGTCGTATTCGGCCGCCCCCCTAACATGTGGGGCACTCCTAGACCCCGAAGTATTACTGATGTTTCATGTAATATGCTGACAGATTACCTAGCTTCCTTGATGTCTGCCCTCAACTCATGTCGTTCACAGGTTGCCGCCGCATTTCCAGACAATACCGAGGTGGCACCGCACGAGATTGTTCCAGGCTCCTTGGTGATGATCAGAAATTTTGACAGATCAAGTCCGCTGGAACCACGTTGGAAAGAGCCACGTCAGGTCCTCTTGACCACCCGTACTGCCGTCAAGTTGGAAGGCAGGAAGGGGTGGGTCCACCTTTCTCATGTAAAACTTTTCAAAGGATTGAAACCAGCTTCTAAAAACATTTCCAAGGATTTCCAGGATTCGAAAGATTGCCAGAACATTGTTTTAAAGGACTGTCCCGCACAAGACATTATTACAACCCCTCCCTTGTTAGAGAAAACTCCGCAGCAGGAGTATAAGTTAAAGCTCAGGTCTAGTAAAATAAGTCAGTCAGTTTGATTGTATAAGTCCTCCCCTAGGTGAAACGGTTAGACTGTTTCTGACATGTATAAAATAGACCCCCATAGTGAGAGAGTCAGTCGAAGTTCACTTCAATGTATCGTTTTTCTGAGTTTCATATTATTCATCAGCATTTTGATTTCCTGCACCAGCTATGCGTTCTATCTGTATTGTCCAGTTCCTCATGTAAATATGTCTGCTAATGCTACAGTAGAGCACACGTTTAGTGATCTGCCTCCTCACGAATATTCATACCGCCTCGCTATGCGTAACAACACATTTATCCGTATGTTACATTACTCACACCAGACCAGCAATGCTACTAATTGTTGGGTGTGTGGTCGACTCCCCCCTTTCCAGACACCGAAGGGAGTTCTGCCACTCTTTCCTTATCCATTCTCACACAATGGTTCGTGTGGAGCATGGTCCACGTTAACGTCATCCTCAACAGATATGTCTTTTCTTAACAGTACATGTTTCCCAGACAAGCAAGGTTTCCCCCACAGAACAGGTTTAGATCTAGAAAATGAAGTATATAATTTAGGTAATTATTCGTCGAATTTCATGGTCCTGAATGTTCAGTCTGATACTACTCCAGACTTACCTGCTATTTCAGTACTACCAGTCAAAGGCGAATTATGTGTCCGTAATTATGGTTCTGTACATGTAGGTCATAGTGAATGTACTACTGTTATCCAGTATAGTGACAGTGGGAAATCTGTTTTCAAAGCTTCACGTCATTCTTATTTTATTTGTGGTCAGACCGCATATGTCCGTCTGCCCCTCGATTGGGAGGGAACCTGTTACATTGCCTTCCTACTGCCACCTGTTTTCCTAGCCCCATCTGATTATCACAGAAACACACATCTAGTACACATTAGACATAGAAGGGAGTCCCCAATTGTCGATTATACTGAAACTACTCTAGAACAGTATAAAGATTTCAATAAAGGTTTCTTCTTCTTTGTAGGACCTGTCCAGAATAGTAAACTGATCCGTAGGTTAACAAGAACCCTTGAAGCTGTAGTAAATGAGACTGCCTCTGCTCTAGGTAATCTAACCGAAGAACAATCTGCTATGAGATTTGTCGTTTTGCAAAATCGTCTCGTCCTTGACGTCATACTGGCCGATAGGGGCGGGGCCTGTAGAGTCATCGGATCTAGTTGCTGCATTTTCATTCCAAATAACGCGCCGTCTGTTTATTCAGCTATAACCAGACTCCATAAAATTGCCCATCTGTTACATCAAGATCCAGGCACCTGGACATGGTCAGGTTGGTTCTGGAATATAATTTCCGCATGGGGATGGAAAGTCCTGTCCTTTCTAGGTATTGCAGTAGCGATTATATTTAGCTGCTGCCTCTGTATACAATGTGGCCCTGCGATTTGCAGCATGTGCGCTACCTCTTGTATTCCTAGTCCCAAGCCCCGTTCTAAATCCCGTTCCAGGATAATTCGAGACGAGCAAATGATACTGTATGAAATGATAGATGGTATCATGAAAATTGATGTTTCCTGATGGAAACGTAGTGACAAGGAGGGAATGTGGAAAAGTAAATTTTGCCATGTTCTGTGTCCCTACGCCTCATCCATCATATGTTATGTGTGCATGACCAATATGCATATGTTATTCCCCATGTCCGATTAATGACGCAATTACAGTTGTGTCCACCTCTGGTATGTCATTTTCCAGTTCTCGTGAATACTACGAATATGTTCCTATGTAAAGTAATGTTGCCACGTTTCCCAGTGTGCACGTTATTCCATTATAAAGTCCCCGTTTCCAGGCCTCAACAGGGCCCGGACCACAGATTCAGCTCCTGTCTCCTGAAAGCCTCGCTGAGGAGCGATACAGCCCCCACCTGTATCCTCGACCCTTCACTTACTTCCTGCCTCGCAGTGCCCGGTGCAGCTTGGCTCTGCCTCTGAGTCTGCCAAGAGTATGTTATGATTCCAGCTATCAGTTCAGTCCTCCTCTTCTGCATTCCTAAGCTACTGAACTGCACCAATAGTTTCCGTCATTGTCTAGCCTATTCGTCTCCCCGTTAGAGAAATACTGTATTAATGGTCATTTAATATTCCTCATCACGCACTACATGTAGAATAATGCATGGTCCAGTCTTAGAATCAAGTTAGCTTTTCCCCTCATGACTTCTAGTTTATATCAACATGTTCCCTAAACATTAGATACCAGATAGGGTTTAGGTACATGTCGCTCCGACCCTCCAGACTCTAGTCTCTGCTCCTAGCACAGAGTTCGTAGCCCCCAGCTTCTCCTAGTAATACGTCATTGCCAGTTTTCGCGCACCATTAGGTTAGAGGTCCCGGCTCCTTAGGTAGCCCCCTCCTATGTTTCCGCCCATTCATGACATATTCTGTTACGTTTTCATCACATGCCTAAGTATACTCCCAGTTACACCTCTTTTTACTGTTATCTTTCGCGACTGCTACGCGTCACGCCTTCTGCTCCACCCACTGTTACGCCTACTGCAATGTAATGCTATGTGTTTGCGCTATGTATATAAGTCAATGTATTATTATTAAAAGTTAGCGCGCTCATCCCAGACCTAGCCCCAGCAGCTGCTGGGCCTCTTTTCCCCTGCTGGGCCTCTTTTCCCCTGCTGGGCCCTGTTACCTCTGTGCTGGTTGTCCTGATCCTGTCCTTATGCTGTAATAAACCTGCAGAAACTCCTACTACCTCGAATCTTGACTCTTATTTTATTGAGCTATCTGTTATTCATTCATTTATTCAAAAATAGATCCGGTATTATTTATTTATATACCACACTCCGGTCACATGGTGCTTCAGCACCTTCGCCAAAAAGGGCAAAAGTGAAATGGGGCGATAGTTGACAAGAACTGAGGGGTCAGCGCCAGGTTTTTTGAGAATGGGCAGGATGACGGCCGATTTGAGGGGTGGAATCACAGTGCCCTGTAGCAGAGAACTATTAAGGAGAGTAAGAGGGGGGAGCCCACAGGATGAGTAGATCTGTTTCAAGATGTGTGCAGGACAAGGGTCTATAGGGGAACCTGATTTAACCAAAGAGAGAAGGGAGAGAAAAGATTGTTCTGTAAGAGGGGGGATAGAGTCAAGGCGTGCTGCGACTGACGGACACTGGGGGTCAACAAAACTGCTTCACTATTAGTAATGATCACTGATTCTAGGGTGCATGTTAGCTCCAGTTTATAGGCCAGCGCTATTCCACCCCCTCGCTGGGCCCTCCTGTCAATTCTCAATAGGCCGTATGCGAGAGGAAGGGCTTCCAGAATCTCAGGGGCGGACGACTCATCAAGCCAAGTCTCCGTTAAAAATAGCATGTCCGGCTGGCAGTCCATTAGCAGATCATGGATTTCCAATCTGTGCTTATTAAGGGAGCGACAATTCACCTGAATCATACTTAGTTTCTCTACCTCCCTCTAGTCACCCAAAAACGCTAAGGGGTCATAAAAACATTCCCTACACTGATACGGCATCATGGATCTTTAGTATTAGGGCACCAGTTTAACAACTGTTCTTGCGTGTATTGCAGACAGTATGGTACCACTGTGTTCATTTGGGCAGGGATTCTGGCCCCTGGCCGCAGACGGGCTTGCCTTCGGCGGCGCGGCCGCTGTCCTTCCCTCATTAAGTAAGAGGCAGGGCAGCGAGACTAGAGCGCTAACCTGTTTACTGCAGTGCCCGGAAGTGCTGGGCTCCTCACCCTCCGCAAACAAACGCCCACAATGGACGGGGCGGACCGGGGCAGGCAACAAGATGCAACAGAAACGCAGAAACCACAAAAGAATGCAGATTGCAAGCGGAAGAGAAAGCACACTTGTGTGAAGATCGCGAGAAAGATAAGACCACAAGTGGTGCGCGCGTACTGCAAGGAATGTAAGGAATCCAGCTGGCACGCTGCTGCTAACTCCCGAGACCCAAAGGCTGTGGGAGTGAACGTTTAGAGAAAAGGCGAGACATGCACCCGCCTTTGGCCATTTGCGTGCTTTCGTTTTTGAAAGCCACACGCAAAGGCCAATAGAATGTGACAACAACACGCATTTAAGCTTTAAGAAAGTCTGGAGTGTTTCCAAGAGGCCCGCTCTAGAGCAGCGCATGCGCGCTGCGCTAGGCTCAACCTAAAAAAGGAGAGTGCAGTCTTATATTCTTCAATCGTTGCAAGCTGGATTAGTTACGTTTTCAAGTTGTTGTTTGGTTCATCCCAGAGATTTCGCTTTAGTGAATGCAACAGACCCTGGTATCCCAGACAGAAGTGCTGTTGCTGAACGCAGGCTTCAGTTGGGCTAGCTGGTGGCTAGTTTTTCCAGGTAGGGCCTATGCCCCAATACGGCTTATGCATGGCTTAAAGAATGATGACTTTATCCTTGCATTTAGTGGAGGTCAGTCAGATGCTTTCAATGATAGTTTTACCTGGTTATGCTGGCAAAGGCTCAGACAGATTTTGGCAACTTGGGCCTGCTTTCTTTATTGCCTGTCAAAGAGTTTCTTTGGGAGCCTGATATTAATGATGGTAGAAGAGGACAAGGGCTTCTTTCAGCTTCAAGTGGTAGTCAGTTTGGAGAAGTGGATGGATTTTCCGTCATCCAGAAGTCCATGGTGGCACCATCTTCTACAGATTTACAGATCAATTGTTAGCCATAAAGTCAGGCAGGGCAAGTGACACCTCACAGGATATAGGGTTGACTGTCGCAAGCACACCTTGTGTTCTGTCGTCCGGTTAGGATGTACATTGCATCTCCTTTCTGAATGCAGCTATCACACATTCTACACTTCATTCTTTGGTCTCAGCCCCCTGCAGTCAGTCTTGACTTTGATTGGAAGGACATGTGGGCTGGTGGCTAAATTGCTCACCTGGGTACATTTAGACCTGGGATCTAATCCTGGATTTGCCATTTTGCCATTGAATTCAGCGACCCTGGGAGAAATTACTGCCCCAACCTACACTTCATATTGTAAATTTGTATTCATTTCAAAGTAGAGAAAATGTAAATATTTCTTTGTTAAAATCTAAATAAATCAATTGTACAATGTGTTGCCTACTACTGGCCCAGCTTCCCGAGATATCCCGATTTCTGTAATCCGGTCTCAATCAGACCCCACACTTTATCGTGTTCCACTGAAAGCCCCTTGTGGCCGCAACAAAAATCTTCTTTTGTAAAATGTTTCCCTTGTCTTTCAAGTTGGTTCTGGTTATCAAGAAATACTTTACATAAATACATTGACCACATGTGATCAGAGATCAGTATTTACCTACCAACTAGTCCCGCACCAGTCGACAGATATTTTGCATGTTCTTTGGACCAGGTACAAAATATATTGCACTTTGAGAGCAAAAAAGAGTGAAATTATATAAATATGAATGAACTTGTTTGTGTGCTTGCAAAATTCCAAAGTGTAATATGCAGAAATCTATGGGATTATTATGTTTCTGAGCACATGTTCTCCTTACACGTACCATCGTGAGTCTTATCAGTTTTGGCAAAGTATTCAGACTGGGTTTTTCACTTTTCTAGAAGCCAGTTTTTATGTCTCGTATAGACAGGAATAACTGTCTCGCAACCATAACACAATAAAAATGTAATAAACAAAAAATACTTCTATATTTACGTACACAGAACTCTGTGCAGCTGTTATTCACATTTTGCCTCCTCCCACCACAGTATACAACAAAGGGCAATGGTTAAGCCCAACTGGTCATATGCTCTTTCGCACAGTGAATGACGCTTTTAGCTTGATCACATGTGCGCAACCACCTACCAAGAGATGCACTTCTGTGCCAGGGCTGAAGGGCTACCACTTTACTTTGACATTGTTGTTTTTATTTTCATTCTTTGTCCTTCTTTTATTTTTTTGTACTCATCCTTATTTTTACATTTAAAATTTTCATTGCAAGCAGATATCTGCCACGTTTAGGCAACAGCTTTTCTTTTTTTGTCTTTTTATTTTTATGGTATATGCGTGCAATGAAAATAATGTTTTAAGATTTAACAATTACACCAGCCGACTTTGTCAATGCTTGCTTTCTCTCATCACACCAATTACAGGTTTAAAAGAACCAAATTTGTTGCCTTGTGACCACTATAACAGTTCCCATTCTGGCTCTTCTATTTCCAGCATTTGATTCCAGCCCTTAGACTCTTCAATCTCTCTCATAGAGAACGAGAAGCTTTCATGACATGCATAGAAATGTTTGCAGTGTGTCAACTTACTGCCTAGGATGACATGTGTTTTGTTTATGATGCTGGTTACCTATAATCTATATAATAATCGAGATGAGGCATTTGTCGCCACGATTGTTTAGTGTTATTGATGCATTTAGTGTTTGCAAGCCCTAAATTTGCTTTCATAATATAAGATAAAATCAGCTATCATATACTATAGAAACTCGGGTATCTGGTCCCAGTCAGAGAGGGTCTCCGCGCTAGGACTGTCATGCCAGAGGTCACGTTGGTTTGCAGTGCCAACCAGCCTGTCAGGGACCACATCAGGGACAGTGAGAACAAGTGGCCTTTAGACTCTCGCCAGGGGCGGCCTTAGGCATGTGCAAGCTGTGCACCTGCACAGGTCCACCAAACCCCAGGGGCCACCACCCCAACATATATCCACGCCAATATATATCCTTAATATAATAATCCTCTGAGGATGGATACATATTTGCGTGGCGGCACCTGGCAGGGATTTGGCGGCCTCCTGCTCTGTTCCACTTCCAAACACCCTGACCCCCCCTCTTCACTGGCCTCCGCACTCAGCCCCGCCCGGACCCCCTCTTCCGGGGCCCCCTAACTACGCTCCCTGCCCAGGGCCACCATGAGCCTAGAGCCGCCCCTGCTCTCGCTGCTTATTTTCCAACCCGAACAAGCTGTGATAAAGAGTAGCCGACTCTCTATTTTATATCATAAACACAGGTTGATGTGCAATCCATCTTGAGGAACTCGAACAAAGGCTTGGTATTTACTACTTCAGCTAGCGCTTAGAAATAGCTCAAAGGTGTGAGGATGCTAAGAACTCAATTATCCTGTTGAAAATGTTCATTCTGTTTTCACTGATTCCGACAGGTTTCACTGCATTAATGTTTGCCTTCTGTGTGGTTACCATTCATATTTTATGCACTAGAATAAGATTTTAAAATAAAAGTTTCAAAATATGTGTTCTGTTACTTTGTGCATCATTCATTTATGAAAGAGTCTGGAGCCCACTGTGTGTCTGAACCCATCTTGTGAGACTTATCGTTACCAGTAAACTCTTCATGCGCAGTATTGCTCTGTGGGTTGTGTATGGGTTGTAGTCTAACTGGATTTCTAAATCGTATTCATGCAATGACCAAGTCCTTGATCCTGGGGGATAGAAATACGATCCTTGAGGGGCTGGGGCATGGTAGCGTCTCTGAATGTACTTCTGGGTGAGCCAGGGAGTCATTTCGCATTGCCTCCCCCTTCTGACCTAAGCTGTCCGCAGCATCTCGAGAAATAATAACCTAAATACAAGTTCATTTTCCCACAATCATCTAGGTGACCTGAGCAAGGTCTCTGCTGCATGTTACAGAGAGTCATGTCTCTCTCATCTCCCATCAGTAAAAGAGTTGGACAGTTTATAAATTGTATCAACAAGAGAATCACCTTCCGACTCCTCACCCACGCACACAAAGCCCTATACAACCAAGGCCCGGGATACCTCAACAGCCGCCTCAACTTCTACGCTCCCAAACGCCAGCTTCGATCTACCGGCCACGCCCTCGCCGCCGTCCCCCGCATCCGAAGAGCCACCACAGGAGGTCGGTCCTTCTCCTACCTCGCCGCCAAGACATGGAACTCCCTCCCGACCCACCTCCGCCTGACCCAGGACCACCTCGCCTTCAGGAAGCAACTCAAGACCTGGCTGTTCGAGCAGTAGCGGACCCCCCCTCCCCAGTGCCTTGAGACCCTTTTGGGTGAGTAGTGCGCTATATAAATGCTGTGATTGATTGATTGATTGATTATCTAGATAACATCTTTCTTTGCTCATCCTATGTGAAATCTATATCCATCAACCATCACCTGAGAAAGAAGGGCGAGGTGTGAACCTTGTCTAGGATTTCCTGAGACTTATTTTCCCCTACACAGAATTCAATCCAGACAAGTATAGATGAGCCAGGTGCCCCGGTGACACTAATCATTGGTTGCCCTCTGCAGCCCATGAACCATCAACATCTAAGGCCATATGTAGATAATCAAGTGAAGACTGGTGAAGCTTCACCCACCCTTGGTCTCTCACATATAGACTTGTTCCAGCACAACTCATGGCCAAAGTAAGGGAGCAATGTTGCCAAACTCTTCGGTCAACTGCCTGAGCAATGCAGAAATGTTTGGTAATTTATAGATACAGTTAGAGTGGGATCGGCACTGACATGGTTGTGTAGATTGTTTCTTTCCAAGAGGAACTAATTCTGCAACCCAGTCAGAATTAACCACTAATTTCTATACAGGGAGAGATGAATTCTGTGGGACCTGTCAGATAGTAGATGAAGGGCTGGGGAAAGGGTGAAAAAAGTGAATTCCTATTTGGGGTGGGCAGTTGGAATAATGCAACTAACTTGTCAAGGCGAACCCCCAAAGTCACTAAATTAGACTAAGCTCAACTCCTGGTAGCTATAACATAGAGCAGACAGTATTAAATTAAGGCCATGAATAAAATATTTATGCAATACTAAAACAGAAAAATGTAAAAACACCAAACAATAGAAATCCCAATCTGAATTAGAAAGTTAGAGTATATTTTAATGAACAAAATAACTTTAAAAAAACAAAAATCCAATGAGGGGAACCAGGGAAAATATTTTTTCAAGTTTTAAGTAGCACAAGCTATGGAAGTGGTAGATAAGGACCTTTGACTCAATTTAGGGTGACTGAGATGGAGTGCCGGTTGGATGCATCCAGTGGGTTTGTTCCAGTCAAAGATTTTATCTTCTGACTTAGTCTTTTTTATAGAGATCAAAATCCTCCAGCGGGGCAAAACTGAAACTGTATCTAAGGAAGGTGCATCAAAATCAGCAAAGTCCCCCGACGGCTCCAGAGGTCTTAAAAGTCCAAAACCTTTTTAAGTCCCCACTTTTCAGGGTTTCTGAAACAGCTACTCTGGGTCATTTGTAAGACTCCCAAGACCTCAGGAACAGCAGTTAGGGACCAGGACTCACCCCAGCGATGGCCACCAGCAAGATCTAGTCCAGGTTCATTAGGTACTGGTTAATCGGTCACTTCAGAAAAAAGACCTTCATTCTGCTTTTTTTGTTCCTATAGCCACACAGGATGTTAGCCAACTGACCCTTGGACTCTACTTCCTTGTCCTGGGTATGAGAGGGAGCATGTCAGTCCTTCATGGCTCCACTCAGGTCACAGACAGCAGGTCCAGCCCTCTTTTAATCTTCTGAAGGTCCAGAAAGTGTTCTGAGGCAGTTTCTTTGGGATGCCATATTTATGGCTGGCACTAGCTAGTGGGTGGGGGTGACTCTTGGACACCCCCTAACCAGTGGGAAATGTTCCTGTGGGGGTGGGTGGGGGGGAGGGATCGCTAGATGTTTTTTCCAGCAGTTAGTGTTTGCCATAATTCAAACAATCCCCACAGTGCCCCTCACTCCTAAAATCCAACATGGGGAAACCCTGTCTTACATGCGCACAGCTCTTGTGTCCACCAAGAAGTGTGGCCAGGGAAATGAGAAGTCCCTTCCCCCGTGTCAACTCCAAACCAGTACAGGGGGTAGTTTCCCTCCCACCGAGTTTAGTGCCAGGCCTGCCAGTGTAGACCTTTGGGCCAAGGCTTTCCCTTCTTCAGCGATCCCTTTACACTGAAGTATGAATCGGCAGGGTTCGCCTTTATCCCTTTCAAGTTCATGAAGATCCTGAGCAGACCCCTAAATATCCTTCCTGAGCTGATAAAGATTAAATGCCCCACACCCGGTCGATACTGTCACCAGGCCTAAGCCATTGCTCTACTTTGGAAGCAGTTTTTACACCTCATTTAAGTCAAGCACTTGGCTAGGCAGCTGCTGGATAGCTAATGTGCATTAGCCTCTAGGAGCTTCAGTGAGGGAAAAGGTAACTTCAAAAATGTAATTTTCCAAAATATTTATGGGTACTTAGGGGTGATTAATTAATATTTAAAATCAAGTTTCTCATATGTTAAAAGGGTTTAATTTGGCAGGTTGACAGCAGGTTTTTACCTGCAGCAGTCAGGGTGGATGTATGACGGTACGACGCGTACCGTCACAACGCGTGCTTTTACAATGCGTCTTTTACAACGCAAGTCGTACCCACGACTTGCGTTGGGGGCCCGAATAGTAAATAGTACAATTTACTATTCTAACACCAGTCCCCGTGGATACTAGTGAAGGTGTTGGAATAGTACATTTACTATTCTTTATCCTCTAGTGCCCTCCAGCGCAAGTCGTGGTTACGACTTGCGTTGTAAAGGAAGCGTTCTAACAGTACTGCCGGGTAACATCCGCGTCGAAAAGGATGTTCCCCGTCAGGGTACATAGGTTACTCACTCTGTGGATAGCACAATATGTGCTTTTTAGCCAATAGGTGGCATTTCACTTTCAGACCTCGAGTGTATTTATTTTACCATGTGCTAGGGACTTACCACTAAGTTAAACATGTCAATCAAGGGTAAGCCAATTTAACGATGTTTAACTGGGGAGCACTTTGTTCCTATTTATCAGGGGTAACATGCACGGAGTTAAAAAACTGTAAAAATAGGGTCCAGAAAAAGGCGAAAAATATGTGGTGAGTATGCAAATAAGGTATATTTCCTACACAGGGTAATATATAAAAATGCTCCCAGTGTTACCAATACAGCATCCTTTAAATATTTTTAGAAAACATGCTCACGAAATGCATTTATTTAGGAAAAACAGAAACTTGCAAGCAATGCTAAGTACATCAAGTCTCCGTGTTGTAAAATGATTTGTGCTGCTAGTAAAGGCTTTCAGTTCCAGAATGTCCTGTATTATTCAGATTCACATTAAACTCTTATGGATGGTGAAAGCATGAGCCTGCATCCACGCGGATGCCCTTCCCCAACCTCTAGGTGGGCTGGCTGTCTAGGGTGCTCCCCGGGGTGCTGGGTGGCACGTGCTGAGTCTGCTTGGATTCTGGTAATAGAATCAGGTGCATTAATGCTAGAGTGCAGCAGCTGGTGCAATCAATAATGCATGAATATATTCGAAAGAGAGAATGTGGAGCTATGGTTTTATTTACTTGCCATGTAGTAGGAGTTCACTATGCTAGGAAGCTGATCACGCGCTAAGCAGAATGCTACTTCTGAAAAGGTAACAGTAAGTAACCAATCATATTTTCTGCACAATTCGTGGAAAATGATACAACACAATCATCACAATGTAAATGTCAACTGCAAACTGGTTACTATTGTAAAAAAACAAATGTTGCATACACAATTTTGATAAAACTGAGTTCATAATGCGCTAGTAAAAAAATACTAAACAAATACCCTTTTGAGAGAGTAGGACAAAGAATGTTGCATTCACCCCGTCTTTTCATATTGCATTGTTTAACTGTTGGAGTTGCTTGCATTATTCTGAAAAAGTGATACATGCACATCTCAAAGAGAAAAGTCCGGCTAGTAACTGCACAGACCATCAGCAGGGTAAAAGAACTACAAAGCAGGGGCGGAGGAGGAGTGTCGCCCCAAAGGAAACATAAAATGATAATAACAACCATATCATTTTATTTTTCATCACTGGCTATGTAAAGGTGCGGGCGGGGTGGGATGCGCTTCACGCAGAGCCGCGGGAGGCGTGGTGGCACTCTCCTAAGTGCGCATGACTGTTTGGCTGGACATCTCGGGCCAGCCAAACCGTCATGCGCACTTGGCATGATCTCCACCGGGCTGTGTTGTACCTCTCTGAGCTCTGGAACTCGGCGCTCCGACCAATCACAATGCCGGTGTAAGACAGCATTGTGATTGGTCAGGGGAGTCGGGTGCCTGGGTGCTATCTGTTTCATCGACCGAAGAGGACTAGGACAGAGGAAAGGCAGCCGCTGGGAGGTAAGGTATTTATATTTTATTTTCCCCTTTTCTTTTTTTTTTAAACCCACCCCCTACCTCCCTGCCTCACCACTACTGCCCGGTAGCGGCCACTACTGCTACAAAGATGCTCAGACAAGTCCCCAGCTATGCCAGTCTCTAAACTCAGGAACGTCCTCAACCCATCCACAAAGCATGCACCTGAACTAATCTGCAGTAAACTGTCTAAGTGGACATGTGGAAGGAAGCTTAGGTGGCCACAAGACAAGGCAGCCAAAAAACTGTGTATATTGCCCTGATCCAACTTCTTTTGTCTCACAAACTACTGTTTTCCGTGATCTGTACAAGCTACATTTCTTAGTACCCTCGCTTCTTTCTCCTCTCCCCCACACAAATACTCCCTGGAAGAGTCAACATATTCTGACCAACTCAGAAGTGGACCAGACAATGGCAAACACAGCTGTCAAAAGTCTGAGAGCAGACAGCCAAGCTTGCCTGTGCCTCCCACAATCCTGCCTCCTTCCAGGCTCACCAGTGGGTTCCTTTCACACCGCTGGCAGATGACTTGCAGCCACAACAGACGCATGGGTAGTGGTAATAGCCTAGAGTTAATATACTATGAAACCTGGAGTTACTGGCCAAGAGTTGTTTTCTTACTCAGACGTCTAGATCTCCCACTACTGTGAATTCATTAACGTATAGAAAAACATAATGGAGAATAAAACTTTTACCTAAAACAGCCTTCAAGTGAAATGCTCCAGAAGACAAAACAGCTTGAACAAGCTGGTCTGGCATCCAGAGAAAATGCTCACAGAAGGCATGTTGAGTAGACCACATGGCTGCTCTGCATATCTCCTTAGTATTGATAGGTTTTCTAAAGTCCTTCTGCCTGCCTTTGCTCTGCTGAGATAAGCATGAACATATGGCCCCTTCTCATTCCAAGGCAAAGAAAATAAGTGGCGGCTTAAGGTAGCTAAACACACTTGGATTGATGTGGTCTTTAAAAAAAATATTTATAGTTTGATTCTTGCTATTGATATTATTGTTTACTTTTCTATTGCTATTATTAAAGGAATGGCTGCTAATATCATCACCTTTATTATTGTTGCTAGAATCTTAATGTCAATATAGTAGCCTCTCAAGCAGTCAGCTGCCCAGTTGCTCATTGCCTAGTCTTGGTATGTTAGCCAACAATAACTTCCATGCCGTGTCTACTTGCCTCATATTTATACTAGGCACTGTACAGTTACAAAACATTTGCTACCCTGTACCATGAGCTCTGCCGTTAGCCAAACCACCTTAGTGGATGTTGAGATCATTGGAAGCTACACAAAAGATGTGATAGTAAGAAATTATCCAGTGAATAGAACAATTCCAAACATAATTCATGGAAAGTACCATTATTGTTTAGAGTGATCTAAATGAGAAAGATCAGAGATCCTGCTTGTAGATCTTCTTCCCCTCACCCCTTTACCTGGCCTGAAATCACAGGTCCAACCCCACGTACAGTTCTGAATGCTTGCTGCTTTGGTGTAATCTTCAACAAGGACCTCTTAGTCACCTCACAAGTGAAGGTAGTCACTAGCAATGCTTTCCATCAGCAAAGTTTGCTATGAGAATAATCCCCTTCCTGCATCTTCTTGAATAAACTGCATGGGTTCCTACAGTGGGCATACCCTGCCCCGACAGATACTGTGACAGAATTTGGAGTCCCAGAATTTGGACTCTGAGAAAGGTTTGCGGCACGCTGCAAGAGTTGAGAATCATGCAGCTAAACACATGTTCAGTCTGTGACGCAATGATAACATCACACATGCCCTAGGAATGTTCCACTGAGACACCATTTAGCACTCTGTCTAGTCTCAAGACCCTACAAGACTGTGCTCCTGTCCTACCAGAACACCATGGGCCTGATTCACAAACTTCACTTAGTGGTGTGTTTTGTAGTGCTAAGTAGTACTAAAAACGTACTACAAAATGCTATTCACAACCTGAATTTTTTTAGTAACTTACACTAGTGGATACGTTTACTGCTTTTTCGTATTCACAAACTGCTCTTTGGAGTAACTTACACTTTTGAGTAAATGTACTACTTTTCCGTATTCACAAACTGCACTTTTGTAGTAACTTACACTTTTGTACTAAGTCTCTAACTTCATTTTTTTCTATGGGAGGTTGTTGTAGTACCAGTGGTTGGCCATGTGCAGTGCTGGACTTACTACATAAATGTAAGTTACTTCAAAAGTGCAGTTAGTGAATACTGAAAAGTAATACCCTTACTCAAAAGTGTAACATTACTCAAAATTGTAAGCTAACTTTGTGAATCAGGCCCTAAATGTTGAAGACTGACTTCCTTGAAACCCCCCACCACCATTCGGATCCGTAGGCTAAAATGTTTGTTGACACTTATTCACATATGCAGGGAACTTGATGAACACTTTCGGACGTTCAGAAAGGGCATGAAAACACACTTCTTCTAACCAACCTTCAGCCTGGCCACATCAGATTAGATCAACAGATCTCACACTGTACTTCACATACACCCTACTGTCCCCTACACCTCATGGCTGATGAGATGCATAAAACTAGTTCTCTATACCTTTGCACCAACATTGAAAGATTTTCACTTTAACTCCAACTACAAGTAAACATATAAAGAAGTTTAAAAGGACTCTACAACATTAAATGAAGCACAGTCTAACTCCCAATGCCTATAACGTTTACAATACACTAGGCCACCTAAGCTATCTTGTATCTTTTTAGCCACATAGCGTTCTGAAGCAGCACGGCTGTCACGTAGCACTAGCCTAGAAATCCCTGATGCATACCTTATTGGTGGTATGTATGTGCTCAGCTCTGTAGTGTGTGAATTTAATTTGCCTTCATCATCTAGTGGAAGTATAAAGTAAAACTATTAAAACTATTTATTTATACAAATTCTAGAGAGTATTTTAGTGTCAGACACAAAGGCCTTGCTGAACAATAGGTCAGTAGTGTGTAGAGTGAGTCACCAGTTAGTTATCTTAAGTTAGTCGAGAGCAGTCTGATAGCACATTTGCTAGATTCTTCTTCCCTTAGCCCAACCTGTCCTTGTTGTTGTTTTTATAAAACGCATTAAAGACATTCACAGCAACAATCAAGACCTATTATACAAAAGATCTCCCAGGGACGATGTTATTTATGAAAATATCACAGTCCCTCGAGGGCTTGAGATGAATAAAGATGGTGAACAGCAGCAGGCAAATGAAATTACATGAGAGCCCCGTATGACAGGAGCAGGGGCGCAATGCACAATAATGGGGCCTTCCTGCATAACTGGATGAGAGCAGGGCCGGACTGGCCATAGCGGGCACCGGGCAATACCCCAGTGCGCTGCACGGGTGGGGCCGTTTTTGTTACAGGGCCGTTTTTGCAGGATAACTGCAAAATCGGCCCTGTACCAAAATCATCCGAAAACCGGCCCCGGCAAAGAGCTCGGCGGCACCTCCAACCCCCTGAGTGGAGAGGGGGATGGGGGGGGGGGGGGGGCGCTCCAAGCACTTTGCCAGGGCCGGTTGTGGTTCCCAGTCCGGCCCTGGATGACGGCCCCCCGAGTCGCCCATATCTCACAGATATACACTGGACTTGGGCTGAATGGGCTCCCCCTGAAAGGTTGGGGGTCCCGTGTAGGGTGGGAGCCACCCATGGGGCGCAGAGCCCGCAGGGGCCTGTGTTGTGCCATTGGGCAGGAGTTTGAAGCTTAACTTTTTTAATGTTTACTGTTTACAGTGGATTCAGCTGCTTTTCTGTAAGTGTGAAAATGCATGAGATTGGAGATAAATAGATTACATGGCTGTTACCCGAAGATAAAGACGGCCTTGTCTGATAACGACCAGTTCTTGGAAGCGTGGTGGTTATCAAACTATCAATTTGCTGCGAAGAGGTACGCATATAAACGAATAAGTGACTTAAAAAACAGAGAACAAAAAAACTAACATACCAGTGAAAGTACTGCAAAATAATGCTAGAATTAAAATATTTTAAATAGATGCTGTGCACATTTTCAGCATGAGACTGCAGAAATAAAACACCACAATAGTCACATGCCCCTAGCAAAACAAAATATGCGTAGCTGGAGATGGGGATTTTTTATTTTTGCATATGTTTGCTGCATGAAGTGTGAAGTGGTAGCTGTCCCATTAAGGCACAGCCCCCACACATTTGAGTGTAAATATCACAATCAGTAAGCTTGTGGCCTGAAATAAATTATGATCACCAGCTTATTTTCGGCCTTTCACAAGCAATTCACATGTACGGATAGAGTGTGCTGAGCTCTCACCCTCTTTTCACATGAACAGTTTAGAGATAAGGCAGGGGGAGACATTCTACCATGATGGAGGGTGCTGAATGTCCTCATTCTCATCATACGCAAAGTTGCCCCAGACATTTGCCCCCCCACCCGGCCACTACTGATTGGCTCAGTCTGAAAGACACACAGGGCCCGATTCACAAAGGGTCTCCGCACTCGTGGTAGGAGGCTCATTGGTGGCACCGGCGGGATAGGACTTGCTTTGCGCAGTGCCACAGCGACAACTGGTTGCACTACAAACTCTGCATTTAGATAATCACGTGTTTGGGAATTATTTTTCTCCTAAAAGTGTAATTTCTGAATTGTGTACTCCTGCTTCGGGTGAAACGCCTAGGTCTCTTGTGTTGCACCTGTGTATTAGGTGCCTTGCCAAAATGGAATCTACCTTTAGACTGTAGTTCAACATATCATGGAAGTTAGAGGAGCTGAGGGGGTACTGTGATGAGAGAGGCTTAGAAGTAAGTGGAGAGGGCACTCGGGAAAACCTTGGGTATGCCCTGATACACTGGCAACAGGATAGGTGGAGTCAGAGGGACAGGGACCAGGCTGCACTCCAAGAGGGTGGTGGGTCTGAGGGTGGCCCTGAAGAGTCTGAAGAAGAGGAAGAAAATGACAGTCAGGGACGCCAGTAGAAAATGAGGACCCCATAGATAGAGAGTCCCTTGCTGGGCCCAGTGTCGGAGCAGTGCCCCATCCCTTTCCCTGTCCCCAGAGGAGTGGGTGGATAGGAAGGAAGAAAGGGAGCATCAGCTGGCTTGCAGTGTCCAATCCCTTTCCCTGTCCCCAGAGGAGTGGGTGGATAGAAAGGATGAAAGGGAGCATCAGCTGGCTTTGGACAAGCTCCAGTCGGAGTATGCCACAAAGATAGCACGGCTGGGTTGGGAGGAGAAAAAGGCCTTGTTGGCTCAGGAGCTGAGGCTCAAGGAGTTGGCCCATGAGTTAAGTCTCAAGGCATTGGGCCTTGAGGAGCAAAAGCTAGAGACCGAAAGGGTCTTGGCTCAGGAGAGAATGGCAGAGGCAGAGAGGGCCTTCGCCAGGGAGAAACCAGCTCTGGAGGGTAGATTGTCCCCTGAGAGTAGTTTTAGTTGTCTGGATTCACCAGTCAGGGTGGGATCCAGTGGTGGCAGCCATATGGAGTCCAGTGCAGGAAGTCCCACTCTCAGATCCCAGAGCGTGGTACCTAGTTCCCAGGAAGAGGGTGTCACACCTGAAGGGTATAGGTTGAGGTTCAGGGGCAATAAGAAACTGTCTCACCAGTCTTGGGGGGTGTTTGTGGATGAATGTTGTGATGCACATGAAGATTGGGTGATGAGTAGCACGGCAAATGATTTTCAAGGGCTGTTCAATCTGGTTGTCAGAGAGCACATGTTCAGTAATTGTTTTCTGTGTTTACGCCAACACCTGCTGGAGTGTGAGTCCTCTGATCCCAGGGAGCTTTCATGGGAGGCAGACCTCTGGCTGTGTGCCGGAAGGTCTGAGGAGGCATTGGGGAGCGATCCCAAAAGAAGTGGCTCAGGTATCTTCCAGACCTGTGTCGGGGATGAGGTTCAGAGTAGCCCAGCTCAGTCCCAGTGTAGTGGGAGGGGTGTAGAGGATCATGTCCTGCCTCAGTGGAGAAGGAGTGAGTGTGGGTCTGTGTGTCCCAAAATGCCCGAAACCCAGTCTCAGGGGCTGGATGATTCCCTGAGGGAACACCAGGATGGGGGCCTAGGTTGTACTGGTAGACCATTTGAGGGGGAGCTCCTAGTGTCAGGAGAACCTGGAGCGTCTGTAAATGGAGCCCCAGTGGTTCTGGTGTCTGGCGGTGCTGCACCAGTTGGGAGGGGGCAGAAGTCCAGATTGAGGGGTGAGAGGGGGATGTGTTTTGCAGTGGGAGAACCAGTGGGTCAGCGGCCAGTCAGAAGGGCTGAGTCTCCTAGAAGTGACCATGGTGACACCACCTCTGTCCTGGGGAATCTTCGCGCACTGTCAGATGGACAGGGGTCGGGAGATCTGCGCTAGGCAGACTGTCACATGACACATGAGTCATGTGTTACCCTCGGGGGATACTGTGTGAGTCCCCAGAAGTCCTGGCGTCTCAGGCAAGTGTTCAACCGCAGGTTGGTCCCTGGGTTGGGAGGCCAGGTTAGGTTTTGCCTGACCTGGAGGGAAGGGCATCGGTAGGTGGTGTCCTGACCGGGGGGATACTGTGTGAGTCCCCAGAAGTCCTGGTGTGCCAGGCAAGTGCTCAGCCGCGGGGTACAGCCCCAAGGTTGGGAGGGCGGTTTCAGGTTCTGCCTGACCTAGAGGGAGGGATATCTGTAACCAGTGTCCTGACCGGTTTGGCTTCCAGGAGTACTGCTCCAGTTGGGAGGGTGCAGAAATCTGGAAGGGGGTGCAGAGGGAGGGAGTCCTCGCCTCTGACCCCGGTGCAACCTGAGGGGGTTAGACCCCAGGTTGGGAGACCAGTTGCTGGAGAGAGGTCCTGAACTAGTGGGAGAGTTGTGTTCTGAGGGGGCCTCTCCAAGGAGGAGAGTGCCGAACCCTAGAAGGAGAGGTAGAGGGAAGAGAGCCTCGCCGTGACTTCTGGTTAGCCTGAGGGTGCGGACCCTAGGCTGGAGGATCAGTGGCAGTTTAGAACTAAGCATGGTCACTATGTGCCAGGTGTTACTGACCCCCGCTCTGTGAGATGGCAAGGACAGATACATCTGGATGGCGTAGGGCCTGGTCCTGACCTTGGACAACCAAGGAAGTACCAGTGGGGTAGCTTAGTTGGTCCTGAAAGCTTTTACACGGGGAACCACATGAGTTCAGAGCAGCGTAGAACGGGAGGGTGTCCCTGCGGTTGCGGACCCGTGTCCGTGTTCTATCGCCCAAGGCAGGGAAGCCCATCAAGGTGGTGATTGGCCCTTTTTGCAGGGTCATCCCTAAACTTTTTTCCTTTCTCCTAGCCTTTTTTCTGAAATGGTATTGGTGGTTTTGGGCACTTTAGCACTGCTGTCCAGTGTAAAGTGCATGCGCTCTCTGTGTTAAATACCGTAAGATTGGTCTACACCTGTTTGGCCTATTTAATTTACCTGTCAGTCCTTTGTAAAGTGGTAGCGCATATACCCAGGGCTGGTAAATAAAATTCTACTAGTGGGCTTGCAGCGCTGATTGCACCACCCACCAAAGTAGCCTTTCAAACCTATCTCAGGTCTCTGCCATTGCAGGGCCTGTACGCGCAGTGTTACTAACGTTGTGACGTGGCACCTAAAGTGTGTGCCATGTCCGTGACCCCCCTTTTACTACATGTCAGTCACCCCTAAGGTAGGCCCTACCTAGCCCTATGGGCAGGGTGCATTGTAGGTAAAAGAGAGGACATGTACCTTAAGTGTGTGGCATGTCCTGGTAGTGACAAACAACCATTTTGGTTTCTCACTACTGTGGGGCTGCCCTCCCATAGGCATGCTTTGGGGATTCCCTGATAAGTGTGTCAGTGGCAATTCCTGATATGAGAGGAGCAGCGTGGTCACGTTTGGTATGTTTGAAATAGTAATAATAAATGCTGCGCAATGGTGTGCGCAGATTTATTATAACTATTTTAGAAATGCCACTTTTAGAAGTTGGCATTTCTGTGTGCCTGCCTGCCTGATGTGAATTGCATGTCTGCCTTTTGAGTGACAGGGGCTGGTGAGGTGTATGTGGCTCCAGGAGGGGTAGGGAGAGTCAGTGCTATGCTGAATGGGACATCTGCATTTAGAGTGGTGGGAAGAGAAGTCCCTGGTCCCTGAATAGGATGGTGTCTGCCCTAATGAATGCTGGCTCCGCCCCCCCCTGTGGTGTGTCTGATGATGAGCCCCCACCTAACAATATGGACGAGGCGCCTGCTAAACAAAGTGCTCCAGTACCAGTTGGGACTGATTTCCCCAAGCCCTGTGCTTTGCAAAGGGGAAACTTGGTATAAAGATATGGGCTGTGACCCCATGGAAGGTGTTGTTAGCTGCTGCTGGGCTCCAGGAGGAACCGCCACAAGGGACTGCCTCCCTGCTGGAGGGCCCTGTGGCTGGCCTGCCTGAGCCCAGCCTTGTGCCCCCTCCTGACCTTTACCTTGAAACTTGCCTTGGATTTAGCGCCTTGTGAGCGCTGGATTATTCTATTGCTGGATTCCTTGTCCAGCCTTTTCCCTGAAGCTTGGGGGATAAACGAGCCACGTGAGCACTGACCCGTCATTCTGCTGCTCCAGGGAAGTGAGGTACCATTTTTCTCAGATGACTTTGGGGAATGCGTGGTGGGTGGAATTTTGTGGATCCATGCAGATCCCAGAACTTTCCATTACAGAAATGTGAGTTAAATGTTTTTTTTTTAAACTAAGTATGAGGTTTGCAAGGGATTCTGGGTAACATAACCTAGTAGAGCCACACAAGTCCCCCCATCCTCGATTCCCCTTAGTGTCCAGTTTTAAAAAATATATAGGTTTGCTATGTTTCCCAAGGTGCCGGCTACGCTAGGACCCAAAATCCACAGGTAGGAACATTCCGAAAAAAGTCAGTGCCTAGTGGGCTTTCTGCCGCCCTGGGGAGGTGGGAAATTGGGGACTTTTGCCCTGATATGCCCCCCGGGGGCATAAAGACTGTGGCTATTCTTTTGGGGGGGTCGGGGGCATTGGGATGCCCATTCCGGTCAGCCCCGACACCTGAGTATAAAAAAGCCAGCATCATCACTGGGGCATAGTGGGCTTTCTGCCCCCGCCCCCTAGGGGGCAGATAAGGTGCCATTGCCCCATCTGCCTCCCAGGGGGGCAGAAAGACTATAGCATTTTTTTTGGGGGGGGGGACATTGACATGCCCATTCTGGGCAGTCCCCACCCCAACCTATATTAAAAAAAAATCCCTGGCGCTTAGTTTGGGGGGGGGGGGTAGATCAGGGGCTATTGCCCCATCTGCCAAACTTCCATATGGGGGGGAGGGGGGCAGAAAGTATTTTGTTTTCTTTGGGGGGTAGGGTTGGGGCGTTTGCATGGCCATTCTGGGCAGCCCCCACCCTGGGCCCATATAAAAAATAATGCCGGTTCAGGGTGCTTTCTGATTGGGGCAACTGTCCCATCTGCCCCCAGGTGGGCAGAAATACTGGAATTTTGTGGGGGGAGGGGTGGGGGCATTGGCAGGCCCATCGTGGGCAGCCCACTCCCCTAAATTAATCGTAAAAAAAAAAAGAACATGCCGTCTAGTAGGCATTCTGCCCCCATCTGCACCCAGCGAGGGGCAAAAATACTGTAATTGTGCTGGGGGGATTGGGGCTTTGACCAGCACATATAGGGCAGCCCCACCCCTAATTTACATAATAAAATAAATCCTTGGTTTCTAGTGGGCTTTCTCTTCCCCGGGGAGGGGGGAGGGGGTTGCAGAAAGACTGGAATTTTGTGGGGGGAGGGGTGGGGGCATTGGCATTGGGGGGCAGAAAGACTGAAATTGTGCTGGGGGTTTGGGGGCTTTGGTATGCCCATCTTGTGCAGCCCCCACCCCTAAATTAAATGTAAATAATAAACCCTGGCGTCTAGTGGCCTTTCTGCTGCCCCTGGGGGGCAGATTGGGGGCTAATACCCCCATCCGCCCTCCAGGGGGGGCAGAAGGCCTCTAATTGTACACAGGGGGGGCATTGGCGTGCCCATATTGGGCAGACCCATCCTCAATTTGCGTAGTAAAATAAATCTCTGTTTCTAGTGGGCTTTCTGCCCCCTGGGGGGAAGAAAGACTGAATTTATCCCAAAAATGATGTGGGGAGCAAAGGCACTTGCCCAAGGGGGCCGCTCCCCCCTCCCTGGTGCCTAGTGGGTGGATCCCTGCTTGGAGTTCGCCCCCTTGCAGGGATCCACTAGGGAGATTCTCTCCTTTCCAATGATACCTCTCCCTTTCTTTCTACATGCTCGGGTGGCTGAGAAAGCCCCCTGAGCCCATAGAAAGTGAAACTGAAATGAGCCAATTGGCTCATTTTAGTTTTGGTTTCTGTGCAATGAAGTCAGCGCGACGAGCGTGCTGATCTTCATTGCCTAGAAACAACACAGATAGCCTTGGTAGCTCCCGAGGCTGTCGGGGGGGGGGGGTTTAAAGTAAATCCCTCTGGTGCCCACACCAGAGGGATTTCCCCTGCCATGTGCGAGGACGGCCGGGAGCCGTCCTGTGCACACGAGCACCATGGCACAGGACGGATCCCAGCCGTGCTGCGCATGGAAGGGGTAAAAACTTTCAGAAAAGGCCATCTGGACATCACTCTCTGGATTAAGTTGCAAGAAGGCTCACTACAATTCCAGTTCAGCTTTACAGCAAAAATACATTTATAACTGGTTTCTGGAATTTCTTTGAAGGAACTCAATGGTCCAGAGTCGACTTTTGTCCATGAACTTAGGGAGAACTTTCACATGGGTAGATCAAACATATGTCCAATTGTAATTAGTTTAATGTTTCCTACACATTTCCTCTTTCCTCTGGACCTCAGCACTGTGCAATTACAGAAGAGACGTTCCACAGGGCAAGTAGGCTTCCTGGCTTCTATGACACCACTATGTCCTGGATGATCGACAAGAGCCTATGACGACTACCTGGAGAAAAGTTATCTTACAAAGAGACTCAAAAGCTTAAGACATTCACTTGAATACTCAAGCAGGCAAGTAGGGTGGATTACTCAAGGCCAAACTATAGGAAAAACTGATCAGCTTCATCCATGCCTGGCTATTTGCTCCAGAGAGTGAGTAAGGCAGGGTTTTTAAAAGGGTAAACCAGTTGCTGATCAGTATTTTGTTTTCTGTTGATGGCTGAGAGGGAGGCAGGGCATGTAAATGTAAATGTCATGGTACTTATAGAGCGCACTGTCACCAGACGGCCACCTTGCGGTGTCGCCTATGCGGTTTCCTGGCGCTGATACTCATACCGCTGTGGAACCGCTCCTGGCTTTCCCAGTGAAGTGTCCACTCCTGGGCACCCCCAGGGTGAAGCCAGGCATCCTTAGCGCTGTTGGGGCCGGTGTGGAGGCTAAGCAAGCTATTGCCCAGAGTTGCAGCGTGGGGCCCGTGATTAGAATAGGCACCGAGGAGAGAATTAACAGGTCTGAGGAAATTGAGCCCAAAACCCCGCCGAGGCGGGAATCGAACCCTGGTCCCTGGCCAGAACTCTGCATCAGGGTCTGCCGCTCTAACCATTGAGCCACACTCCTCCACATGCTGATAGGACAAGCCTACAAACTAGGCGTAATTGAAGATAAAGATGAACCTACTCCAACATCCTCGCTGCTGTCTGTTCGCAACATGCGGGTAAGTTCCACAGCATTGAGAACAAACAGGAAGGTGGAAAAGATAGCATAGTAAAGCAGCATAGGACAGTTTGTAGCTAAGTGAAGAAGTTCTGTAAAATCTAGTGACTGTACTGTGCATCATTTCAAGAGGAATCCTCAAGAGCAAAAAACTTCAAGAATGCATGTACTCTTACCAACAGAGCTGCCCTTTGTTTCTTCGACACATACCACATACATCTCTGGAGAATGTCACCGAAGCTGCCTTTCCTCTGGTGGAATTTCAAAAAAGACTATAGCAGTGGAAAACTATGGATTTAGTACATCTGCAGGCTGTTCTCCATCTGCAGTGGTGGTGCTGCTAGCAGCAGCTCTTCCATCATCATTTCCTTCCAAGGCATAAGGAATTGGTTCAATACTAGTAAAATCAAGGGTTACCTATGGTGAGCTATATGACGCACTTTCACGGTTGATGTGACAAGCTTTACAGCTGAGAGGCATATGTAGCATCAGACTCACTACCATGGCTGGACACAGTTATGGAAATGAAGAAGTGGGCTTTCAAAAGGAGAGCTCCTTCATATGAGCACATGGACCAAAGGGTTTCTGCACCTGTGGCCAAAACCACTTCAGAAAAATCAATATATTCTTCAGCCAAATGAGTATCATCAGAAAGTTTGTGACGTCTGATAAATAGTTAATTTTATTTAGTATGTCTGTGCTATATTCTGCACAGCATACGCACCTTTCACAATATCATTGTTGTGCACATTATCAAGCCATACCTTTTATAAATCCGGTTTCACGCTGGTAACCTTCACCTCTAAGTTTACACTTGGAGGTCTACATTATAAGGAAACAGTCTTTTTGCAGGTTTCCCTCACCACTTGTTGCCCTCATTTTGACTACACACTGCTATTTATTTCAACTCCGAGAGTACACCTAGGCCTACCAACCAGACCTCAGTGCCAGTGTTCCTACCTATTACAAAGTGTATATTGAAATTGCTATCTCCAATTGGCAAGTACTGACTTACTTATAAGTCCCTAGTATATGGTGCCCAGGGTACCAAGGGCATGTAAGGCAGAGTGTCCAACCAGGCTGCAGCACTGATTGTGCCACCCTGTGTTAAAAAAAGTACAAAATGGCTCCCAGCCTGCCACTGCAGATGCTATTACCATTAATGGCAAAGCCACCCTTTCCCTTAGCAATATATAGAAGTTTCCGCTAAGGAAGGCCTATAGAGCCCTAAGGCAGGGAGCTGTATAGTATTAATTAAGTAGGACATGTATGTTTATATGTGTCTTAACAGCAAAACTACAGAAGTTGTTGTTTTGCTCTGGAAAGTTAGTAGTCCCATTGGTAAACACAGGGTTACCAACTGGCAGCTCAGTCTGGCTAACTTCTAAATGGGACTACCTAACTGGGTATACTGTAAGGTTTCAAATTAATATTGGCATTAAACCCGACCTGATGCCCAGGTAGAATTTAATCACTATTAAAGTAAAGCAATTATTAGGAAGTTGCTACTCTGTGACCCAAATGGTCCAGTAGCCTCACAAAGGCACTGACCCACAGACAGCTTTCTGCCCCCTGGGTAGTATTGTGTACACCTCCCAGGCTTGGAAACAATAGCAGCCAACTGCAGGGAGAGGTGTCACCTCCCCCTTGCAGGAAGCCACTCAAGGTGTTAGCCCAAAAGGCGAGCTTCAAAGGCGAAGCCGCCTTCGGTGGGCAAACAGTAATAACACTTCAGAGGGACTGCCCTTTGTTCAGACTGGAGACAGAGACCGAGAGTGAAGACCAGTGCCCCAACTGGATTTACTGTGGACGTGTGGACCACAGGTAGCCACACCTCTAGGGCGGCCAACAAAGCTAGTCACAGTCGAGGAAAGGTTCAGACATCTTGAGAGTGGCCAGAATAGTGCAGGATAAAAATGATAAGACTGGCACCCTGAATCTCAGACCATGTCGGAATTGGAACAAGGACAGAAGAAGAACTGCCCTGCTGGCCCTGGACTGCACAAAAGAGGCTGCACCATCTGTTGAACTGCATCTGCTGCACTTTTGGGCTAGCAAACTTAGGAGAAAGGTAATTCCCCAGAACAAAGCAGTGAATCAAAGGATCAGTTGACTGACCCCCTGGAATAGCAAAGGTACATTAAAGCTAAAGATGTCCAAACTGGCAAGTTGGTAGCCACTTCGAAGGAAGCGCCGCAGACTGCCACTGGGTGCCCTGAGAAACCGATCCTCGAAGGCCAAAAGTTGCACTCAGGTCCGCTTGACCCAGGAGTCACCTAAGAGGGACACTATCCCCCACTAAAGGATTTTGCAAGTACCCTGGTGTATGGAAACCGGTAGCCCAGCCGACACTGGCCTTCCATGGTCTCCAAGAGGACTTTGAGGACCCCAACCTCTGTGGCCAAAGTCACCTCACACGTGCTGTGGACCAAGTGATCACACAAAGGCACTCCCATTGACTGTAACAGGAGCATCCTTGAGTATCCTTTCATCTTGTATGCTCAGCATCAGGACTCTGCCATTAAAGTCTATGTTAGTCATGCCGTAAAGTTTGTAAGTGGACTGGAAATTACTCTGGTGGCCAGGTAACTGCCTGATTCTACCCAATTGGCCCCCAGACCTTTTCTCTGTCAGATCTGGTTGCCCTAGCCAGGCTGGATTAGCCAAACTAACTTCACAAACTTTTCAAACATGTCTAAACTTTGACTGACCAATGCTTGTTTGCAGGTGAATTAAAAAGTGATAAAACCTTTAAAGATCTGTATGTCCGGAACTTTCTGATGGAGTTTGCTCATCAAGGACTTTAAAAATTCATAAAAATATAATCTATTTTTATAAATTAGTGTTGCGTTTCTTTCGTGTAGTGTGCCCTTCTTTTTTCGTTGGTAGTTAAATACTTTATGGTACGTTCCTTTGTTAAAGCTTTTCTGCTCAAAGCCACAGCTACCCAGGGTTATGCTTAAGGCTGTTGAAATGAACCTGACTGGACCCAAGACAGTTTTTGCAAGTGTACTCCACGGTAAGGCTGCACAGCCATACATATGATATAATACACCCAAATCGTCACATACATTAATATGCACAACCCTATAGCACAAAACTTGTTACTGCTCTAGAAATGTGCATATTACAACACAGAATAAAATGCATTAATAATATGCAGCAGGGGTGGTCTTGGAGACGACTCACCGTAGAGGCATTGTATGGCATTCCCAGAAACAACATGCATGGCTTCTTCCAGACTTTCGGGACATGCTCGTGAAAATGGGGCTCGATGATGGCTTTGTTGGGAAAGTTGAGTCTGTCACCAACACATAGATGTTCTTACTCTTTGGCCTGCACACCAGTCTTTATATATAGAGCTTCAAGGGCCTTGGATAGTAATCAATAGTCCTACCTGGTTGAGTGCACATCCCTATTCTCACAACTCTACCCTGTGTGCTATTATCCAGGTCAGAATCTCCCTCGCAGAAAGAATACCACAGAAAATTATTGGTGTTCCAGCACACTCTGTCATCAGGGTCACCATCACTCAGCCCCTCAGGTCAAACTGTGGATTCTCTCAAGTAATGCTTAAACTATTAGCAAAGTTACTGAGCAGCTATGGGAAAGGGTTTTTTTGTGGGATTAGCTAACTTTACTTTCCTTGCCTTTACCAACACTAACTTATCTATTTACATTTCTTTATAATAGCCATCCATGTCCATTATTGTCAGATCACCTATTAGGCGTTTGGCTCAGTAAAACTTAATAGACAGAATACTCATCATTCAATCCTCAAGGATGCTGCAGAAGTAATATGCATGTCCTACCCAGCTCGTGTTTCCTCTATATGAGTGCTTCCCAAACTTTTTAGAACCACAATCCAATTTTTAGAACAAACTTTTGCATCCAATCTAGCTTTAATGGACATGAGCAGGTTGAATTTGTAAAGTAACTAAAGCACTGAGTGCTAGAGCACTGTCATTTATAGACACCATAATTTCCATTGAAATGTCCCCTAAATTTGTACAGACAGTTTTTCTAATAAAACTATACTGCACACAAATAATAATGTGTGGAAATCGGGTTTAATTGAATATTTATCATATGTGCATCATCAAGTAAAGTGTCTTCATTTGTGTTGATGCTACTGAAATCTGTTTCCATCACATTTTGGAATTACGAAACAAAATTGCTTCGTTTTTGCTTTCCTAAGAGTTGAACGTGCATCGTCCACATTGTACTGGTGTTTCTATTTTGTGGTGTGTTACAAAAAATGACTTCCTACAGCCTTGCCTTTCACTCTTCCTGTACCCCAGCCAGATTGGCACATAATTCACATTACAGTCCTCTCTCTGACTGCAATGTCAGTGGTGTTTCTAAATACGGATCCCCCATATTAAAAAAATTAAGCAGCAATGTGTTAAAAACATATCCTGACATTTAACCTCAGTCTTTGAAGCACAACAAATGTGACAAGATAGATACAGAATTTAAAAAAGGTTATTTATTGCTTGGACTTTTGCGTCCGACACACAAATCAGCTGGCAACTCAGCAGTGGGTCTCCACACACCCAGTTTGGAAAACTTTGCTCTATTTACTTGTCACCGCCTTCAAGGTGAACCAACGTTTCTTGCACTAGGTAACATGGCTGGACTGGGAACCCAAAGCAGCTGTGGCAATTTTCTCGACTAGTCCTTAGGGCACTGCCTGGAGCCGGTACGCTGGAACCGTTTGCTTGCTACTTTTGTTACTGGGGGCCGATATTGCAGCACCACTGCGAAACCGGCCTCCACTGCTACAAAACCGGCTCCCACCCTTCCAGCCTCCTGGGGAAATGCCCGATGCCTGGTACGGCCTGGCTGATCCTTCCAGGTAACACAGCTTCACTCTGGGGGTGCAAACTCTGCTGATAACATTACAGTAAGTAACCAGGCTGACACGAGCCGAAATGGATGAGATCAGCCAGCCACAAAAGAGACAGTAAGCTCTGAATGAGATGGACACAGGTTAATGCATTTGCAGACAAAGCTCCACAGCAGAGTCCTTACACCAGGCTGAGCGAGAACACTCTCCGAGGAGCAGAGTTTCATGTCCGAGGACACTGCGACCTGATGGAGAAGCGCATCAACTATTTCATCAGGTGTGCATAGGGTAAAAGCCTGGCTTGCATCAGGAGCTGCATTTTGTAACAGCCATGCTCATGAGAGCTTTTAAGAAGTGATGCTAGGTCAAGGTACTCCATTGAGTAACGCCGCAGATAATTCTGCACTATTATCTGAAGCTGTACATTGTACATAAGAGCATGTTTAAAGGTAGGGACTGCACAAGGACTTATCTGTTAAGCAAAAAGCAAGGCAGACAGGCATTTTATATTGTACTACATTTAAAAAAAATGTATATTGTCACCGCTATTGTGGCACTGAAGTAGTGTACCAGGCTCCCACGCTTGTTGAAAACAAAGCATTGGACATAAAACTAGTTTTAGCACACAGAGAAGGAATGTCAGTCCAATGTTTCTCTCATTGATCCAAAGAGATGCGGTTTCCAAAAATATGTTGGCAGCTTCTCATATATATCCAAGCTGGATCGGAATCCACATCCTCAAGATGTGCATAGATTTTGGAGATGAGACCCTGAGGGCTAACATTTGTAAACATTTCTCCCATACTGTAGTTGCTGCCTCTTTATTGTCAGGGTATACGGTCCAATGCCTTAACTGGAAACAACGAATGTGGTTAGTTTCCCGTAGTCTATATTACTGCTTATACGGATTGCTATTCTTCTTTAACTTATCTGCGGCTCCCTTCCTAGTTCGATATGTACCAGCTCTGTCTTATTCTCTGTTGACCCCTTTTTGTTTCTAACTGGTCTGTTTGTTATTCCTATATGATCCCGGTACAGCATATTTTACCTTTCCGTCTCTCAAATTGTAAAGCGCTCTGATATCCTGCGAGATCATGTTCGCGCTATATAAAACTTTATAAATAAAATAAATAAAGGATTTGATTTAGCCCCCTTAAAATAAATCTCTTAGCTTTCTGTACCCTCCTTTCAACCATCTCTCCAAGTCAATCAATCAATCAATCAGAGCATTTATATAGCGCACTACTCTCCCGGGGGGTCTCAAGGCGCTGGGGGGAGGGGGTCCGCTACTGCTCGAACAGCCAGGTCTTGAGCTGCTTCCTGAAGGCGAGGTGGTCCTGGGTCAGGCTGAGGTGAGTCGGAAGGGAGTTCCAAGTCTTGGCGGCCAGGTAGGAGAAGGACCTTCCTCCTGTGGTGGCTCTTCGGATGCGGGGGACGGCGGCGAGGGCGTGGCTGGTCGATCGAAGCTGGCGTTTGGGAGCGTAGAAGTTGAGGCGGCTGTTGAGGTATCCTGGTCCTTGGTTGTGTAGGGCTTTGTGTGCGTGGGCGAGGAGCCGGAAGGTGATTCTCTTGTTGACCGGGAGCCAGTGCAGGTCTCTCAGGTGTCCGGTGATGTGGCTGCGGCGGGGGATGTCCAGGATGAGTCGTGCTGAGGTGTTCTGGATCCGCTGGAGTCTCTTCTGGAGTTTGGCGGTGGTTCCGGCGTAGAGGGAGTTGCCGTAGTCCAGACGGCTGGTGACGAGGGCCTGGGTGACCGTCTTCCTGGTCTCGGTGGGGATCCATCGAAAGATCTTACGTAGCATGCGCAGGATGTTGAAGCACGACGAGGAGACGGCGTTGACTTGTCTGGTCATGGAGAGGGAGGAGTCCAGGATGAAGCCCAGGTTGCGTGCGTGGTCTGTTGGTTTGGGTGCGCTGCCCAGGGTGGGGGGCCACCCGGAGTCGTCCCAGGCGGAGGGTGAGGATCCCAGGATGAGGACTTCCGTCTTGTCCGAGTTCAGTTTCAGGCGGCTGTTCGACATCCATTTGGCTACGTCTGTCATCCCTTCGTGCAGGTTGGCTCTGGCGGTGGCGGCGTCGTTAGTGAGGGAGGGGATCAGTTGGGTGTCGTCGGCGTAGGAGATGATGTTCAGGTTGTGCTGGCGTGCGATGGCTGCGAGGGGGCTCATGTAGACGTTGAAGAGTGTTGGGCTGAGCGAGGAGCCTTGAGGAACGCCGCAGATGACTTCGGTGGCCTCCGATCTGAACGGGGGGAGGCGGACTCTCTGTGTCACACTTCACAGATCCCAGCGAAAACTCAGAACTGCCCATAAGCGGAATGAAGGGAAATGGGAAGGCGGTCAATTTCTGTTTCTTTGTGACTGCGTCCCATATCTCTAGGCTCAGTCTCAAAATTTCAGAAGAGTAACGACTGGGGGTCACATATTTTTAGTTGGCCATGGTATAGCCCAAGAGGCGCTGCCCATCACTGCTGCATCCATATGAATCCAATGCCCCTCGGTCTCGTACAGAGACCATTCATAAAGGATTCTGAGTTGTCCAGTCATCCCAGCCCCCAGATTGCCTACTTGCTTTTAGCATTTTCCTCGGGATATGCGCAATATTTATCAGGAAAGTTTGGAGGAGATAAGGCAACCTGGGCAGCACATTCTGTTTGATCACCATAACTCTGCCTAGCCATGATATAAAAAGGTTTCACCACTTGCGTAGATCATTAGTAATAGCACTGAGTAATCTGGCATAGTTCACTGCATAGAGTAGTCGATGCTTCGGTGTAATACATATACCCAGATATTTAAGTTTATTACTAGCCCAGTGGAGTGGGTTCATGGCTGAAATTCTCCTCAATTTCTGGGGGGGTCAGCCTTTCTGACTTTTTGAAGTTGACCTTAAACCCGGACACTTTCCCATAAGCCTCTAAAACCTCCATTACCCTGAGGATAGAGCATTCCGAATAAGTGTATCTAGGGTGCAATATCTGGGGGTGTTACCTGATAGTGAACGCCAATGGCTCAACCACAAGGGCAAATAAAAGAGACAACCCTGCTGAATCCCTCTAGTTAACCCCTTCGGGGCTAATGACGAGCTGGGCTCGTCATCGCGCTTACCTGTCCTGCGCGGATGACAAGGCCAGCTCGTCATCAGCCCCACCCTCGGGGGAAGCGCTGGCGCTCCCTCCGAGGCTCTCCGATCTTCGTTTTTGCAATGGGGGCGGCAGCGGAAGAGCTTCCGCTGCCGCCCCCGCCCCCCCCCCATGGTAATCCCTGATGACGTCAGCGCGCACAGCGCGCGCTGACATCATCAGGGATTCCCAGCGCTCGGGAAGCCATTTGCTTCCTGAGCGCCGGAGAAGAAGGTAGGTGTTCTGGACTTCGGCGGGGGTTTGGGGCAGCGAAGAGGCATCAGGGGAGAGGAAAGAGATTTTCCTTTCCCCTGATGTCTCTTTGCAGGGCATTTCTGCCTCACGATCGCGCACAGCGTCGCGATTGTGCGGCGGAAATGCCCCCACTAGACACCAGGGATATCATTTTAGTTTTTAGGAAGTGACCCCTTGGGCAAGGGTCGCTTCCAGGCTGGCTGGCAATATGTTTTCGTTTTTCTGCCCCCCCTGGGGGGAAATCGGCCCGTTTTTTCGGCCGTTTTGCCCCCAGGGGGGGCAGAAATTCCCCACTAGCACCAGGGATATTGATTATAGCCAAGATGGCGGCCATTGATTTTGTTTACGTTTTTCTGTCCCCCCTGGGGGCAAATCGGCCCGTTTTTTTTTGCCGTTTTGCCCCCAGGGGGGACAGAAAATGCCCACTAGACACCAGGGATGTAATTTTAGTTTTTAGGAAGCGACCCCTTGGGCAAGGGTCGCTTCAAGGCGGGGTCTGAGTATGTTTTCGTTTTTCTGCCCCCCCTGGGGGGAAATCGGCCCGTTTTTCGGCCGTTTTGCCCCCAGGGGGGGCAGAAATTACCCACTAGAACCAGGGATTTTTGTTGGGGCAATGTGTTTGTTTTGGGAAGCGACCCCTTGGGTAAGGGTCGCTTCCAGGTGGACATGATTGTGTTTTTGTTTTTCTGTCCACCCTGGGGGCAAATTGGCCTGTTTTTTTTGCCGTTTTGCCCCCAGGGGGGGCGGAAAATGGCCACTAACACAAAGTTTTTAGGAAGCGACCCCTTGGGCATGTTTGCTGGTGGTGTGTGTGGGGAGTGGTACTTGGCTGGATGGTGTGCGTGGAGCGGTGCTTGGCTGGCGGTGTGTGTGGAGTGGTACTTGGCTGTCGGTGTGCGCTGAGTGGTGTTTGGCTGGCGGTGTGCGTGGAGGGGTACTTGGCTATCTATGCACGGAGTGGTGCTTGGCTGGCGGTGTGTGTGGAGTGGCGCTTGGCTGGTGGTGTGTGTAGAGTGGTACTTGGCTGTCTGTGCACGGATTGGTGCTTGGCTGGCGGTGTGTGTGGAGTGGCGCTTGGCTGGTGGTGTGCGTGGAGTGCTACTTTGCTGTCTGTGCACAGAGTGCTGCTTGGCTGGTGGTGTGTGTGGAGTGGCGCTTGGCTGGTGGTGTGCGTGGAGTGCTACTTTGCTGTCTGTGCACGGAGTGCTGCTTGGCTGGCGGTGTGTGTGGAGTGGCGCTTGGCTGGTGGTGTGCGTGGAGTGCTACTTTGCTGTCTGTGCACGGAGAGCTGCTTGGCTGGCGGTGTGTGTGGAGTGGCGCTTGGCTGGTGGTGTGCGTGGAGTGCTACTTTGCTGTCTGTGCACGGAGTGCTGCTTGGCTGGCGGTGTGTGTGGAGTGGCGCTTGGCTGGCGGTGTGTGTGGAGTGGCGCTTGGCTGGATGGTGCTTGGCTGGCGGTGAGTGGTGCTTGGCTGGTGGTGCTTGTGGAGTGGCGCTTGGCAGGTGGTGTGCGTGGAGTGCTACTTTGCTGTCTGTGCACGGAGTGGTGCTTGGCTGGCGGTGTGTGTGGAGTGGCGCTTGGCTGTTAGTGTGCGTGGAGTGCTACTTTGCTGTCTGTGCACGGAGTGCTGCTTGGCTGGCGGTGTGTGTGGAGTGGCGCTTGGCTGGTGGTGTGCGTGGAGTGCTACTTTGCTGTCTGTGCACGGAGTGCTGCTTGGCTGGCGGTGTGTGTGGAGTGGCGCTTGGCTGGTGGTGTGCGTGGAGTGCTACTTTGCTGTCTGTGCACGGAGTGCTGCTTGGCTGGCGGTGTGTGTGGAGTGGCGCTTGGCTGGTGGTGTGCGTGGAGTGCTACTTTGCTGTCTGTGCACGGAGTGCTGCTTGGCTGGCGGTGTGTGTGGAGTGGCGCTTGGCTGGTGGTGTGCGTGGAGTGCTTCTTTGCTGTCTGTGCACGGAGTGCTGCTTGGCTGGAGGTGTGTGTTGAGTGGCGCTTGGCTGGTGGTGTGCGTGGAGTGCTACTTTGCTGTCTGTGCACGGAGTGCTGCTTGGCTGGCGGTGTGTGTGGAGTGGCGCTTGGCTGGTGGTGTGCGTGGAGTGCTACTTTGCTGTCTGTGCACGGAGTGCTGCTTGGCTGGCGGTGTGTGTGGAGTGGCGCTTGGCTGGTGGTGTGCGTGGAGTGCTACTTTGCTGTCTGTGCACGGAGTGCTGCTTGGCTGGAGGTGTGTGTTGAGTGGCGCTTGGCTGGTGGTGTGCGTGGAGTGCTACTTTGCTGTCTGTGCACGGAGTGCTGCTTGGCTGGCGGTGTGTGTGGAGTGGCGCTTGGCTGGTGGTGTGCGTGGAGTGCTACTTTGCTGTCTGTGCACGGAGTGCTGCTTGGCTGGAGGTGTGTGTTGAGTGGCGCTTGGCTGGTGGTGTGCGTGGAGTGCTACTTTGCTGTCTGTGCACGGAGTGCTGCTTGGCTGGCGGTGTGTGTGGAGTGGTGTTTGGCTGGCGGTGTGTGGGGAGTGGTGTTTGGTTGGCGGTGTGTGGGGAGTGGTACTTGGCTGGATGGTGTGCGTGGAGTGGTACTTGGCTGTCGGTGTGCGCTGAGTGGGGTTTGGCTGGCGGTGTGCATGGTCTGGTGCTTGGATGGTGGTGTGGGTGGACTGGAACTCTGCTGGCGGTGTGTGAGTAGTTACTTTCTGTTGGTCACTACACACACTGCTAGTTGAGTGACACTCTACGCAGTCCATCATTTTCTGTAGTTGCTATGTCAGATATGTGGGCGTGTGAAAGTGATGGGCGGCTGGCGGTGTGAATGTTTTGTATGTGTCACACGTACAAAAGGTGTATGAATGTCCTTACTGCCCCTGTGTGATATGGGTACTGGTAGTAGCAAAAGACTGACTGGCACCAAAGTGGTCAGGCACTTTAAAAAAATAAAAAAAATTATCCAGTGTCTTGATGTTAAACCTCATCTAATCTCATTTGGTCTAAGCCCTAATTGATGGCCCATCTGGCCGAATTTTAATTTGGGGGGCGAATTTGTGTGTTGTTTTTTTAATTGTTATATTGTTTGTGAAATGTGGTAGTAATTTTTTTTTCTTCTCTATTTTTGTCTTGTTCCAGGCTTTTGCTGTTTGGATTGTTGTAGGTTGCGTGTCTGTTTGCAGCTTGTGTAGTTGCTTGTGCTTGGTAAGTGAATGTATTTTGTACTACTTCCCCTTGATGTTTGTCTTTTTGAAAAAGGTTGTACTTCTAGCAGTTTGTGTGGCTCTGTGTTTTTTTTTTCAGCATTAGTGTTTGATGTGCACTTTGTTTTCTAATGTCATTTCTTTTTTTCTTTCTAGTGGGACTTCATTTCTTTTCGCTGTGTCTCAACAGAGTAGGTGCTGGTGAGTGTAGCTATATTTTGTAAGAGTGAAATTGTTTTGGATTGTATTTATCTTTTAGTGAAAGCCTTACCTTGTTTACTTCTTACTTTGCACAGTGTAGGTTGTTGTTCACTTGTGTGTGCAGTCTTCTTGCTTTGTAAGGATAATGGCTAGTCGCAGGATTACTGCTCAGCAGGTTCTTGGTTTGCTTTTTGAGTCTTCCTCGGACCATGGTTCAGAGTCTGAGTCCGATTCGGACTCCCAGGAAGCGGCAGAAGATTCAGGCAGTGAGTTTTCTCTTCGCATGGAATCATCATCATCGGATGATGACTCTTCTTCTAGTGCTGATGAAGGGCCTATGGTACAGGAGGACATTGTGTTGCCGGTAGTGGGCCAAGAGGCACCTGTGTTGCTGCCTAGGGCTGCAAGGTTTCCTTTCTTTTTACGTCGGCAAGAGGCAAGTGGGCTGGAGCCTGCACCCAAAAGGCTTCACATTGCTGTGGTGCGCAAAGGGGCATCTGGTGCTTTTCGTCTTCCTGCTGGTGTAGTGCAGCAAGAGGCATCTGGGGCTGTTAGGCTTCCCATTGGTGTAGAGCGGCAAGAGGCATCTGGGCCTGCTGGGTTTCCCGGTGGTGTAGTGCAGCAAGAAGCATCTCAGGCTGCTGGGCTTCCCGTTGGTGTAGTGCAGGAAGAGCCCTCTGGGGATGCTACGTCTTCTGTTGGTGTTGTGCAGCCAGAAGTATCTGTGGCTGTTAGGCTTCCCGTTGGAGAACAGCAGCAAGATGTTTCGGTGCTGCAGGCTGGGGTGGCTGCTCCCCCCGTTGATAGGGATGGCCTCTGGGTTCCCCCTGGCTTGGTGCAGCCGGCATTGCCAGAGTTCACTGGTGTTCCTGGGTGTAGAGTGAATACAGAGAATTTTCTACCAATTAATTTTTTTCAGTTGTTTTTTGACGATGTGTTTTTGCAAGAGATTGTTGAGCAAACCAATTTGTATGCAGAACAATATTTGAGGGCCAACAGTGCCAGCCTTAAGCCCTATTGTAGAGCAATCCGGTGGACTCCCACCAATGTTGAAGAGATGAAGAAGTTTCTGGGATTAACTTTTTTGATGGGCTTGATAAGGAAGTCATCAATTACTTCATATTGGTCCACTAGTCCCTTGATGGTAACAGCTATATTTCCAGCAGTCATAAGTCGTGATCGGTATACGCTTCTTCTTCGGATGATGCATTTTGCTGATAATAGTTTAGCGTTGTCACGCGATCACCCTGATTGTGACCGTTTGTTTAAAATTCGGCCTGTCCTTGATCACTTTGTTGATCGTTTTTCTGAGATTTTTGTCCCTGGTAAAGAAATTGCAGTGGATGAGTCTTTGGTGTTGTTCAAGGGCCGCTTGGTTTTTAGGCAATACATTCCTAGTAAGAGGTCACGCTATGGAATCAAACTGTATATGCTGTGTGACAGTGAGACTGGATATGTCTACAATTTCAGGGTGTACACTGGTAAGGAGTCCCGCATTAACCCTCCTGGTTGTCCTTCTACTTTTGGAGTAACTGAGAAAATTGTGTGGGAACTAGGTAGAGGATTATTTAACAAAGGCCATCATTTATATGTAGATAACTTCTACACTGGTGTGCAGTTGTTCAAGGAGTTGGCCAAAGTGGGCACTGTTGCTTGTGGCACAATGCGCAGTAACCGTAAAGGTTTCCCAAAGGAACTTGTTTGCAAAAGGCTTGTGCGGGGACAGTCTACGGCATTGCGATGTGGGGAGCTTTTAGCTGTGAAGTATTCAGACAAGAGAGATGTGTACATGCTGACTACTATCCACGATGAAAGTACTGTACCTGTGCCTGTTTGGGGTCAGGGTGCTGAAGTGCGCAAACCTGTGTGCATTCTAGCTTACAATAAGTTCATGGGTGGTGTTGACAGAGTAGATCAGAGGTTGGAACCTTATGCTGCTCTTCGAAAGGCTTACGTTTGGTACAAGAAGTTGGCTATCCATCTGTTCCACTTGGCATCATTTAATGCTTTCGTTGTGTACCAGAAGTCTTGTCCTGAGACGAAGATGACTTTTCTTAAGTTTCAGGAGTCTATAATAGGCAGCCTTGTACTTGTGCAGCAGGCAAGTGTTCCTAGATTTGGAGTGGTGGAGGAAGTGGCTAGATTGCAAGATCGCCACTTTCCTGAATCTATTCCTTCCACTACTGCTAGAGACTTTCCGACTAGAAGATGCAGAGTCTGTTGGCGAAGAGGCGTGCGGAAGGAGTCTCGTATATACTGTCCTGACTGTCCTTCTAAGCCTGCATTGTGTATGTCAGCTTGTTTTAAATCGTACCACACGCAAAAGAACTATTGGGAGTTTGAATGAGCTGTAAAGTGAATTGCCTGGTCTGCATTCTGTAAAACATTTTTAGTTTGTTTCAAGGATTGGCATTAGTGCAAAGTTTTTATTTTAAGAATTTGTGTTACCTGATTTGTAGGTATTTCCATTTGTTTAGTGTTATTTTCAAAAAAAGAATTCTAAATGTGTTTGTGGTGTGTGCCGGCTGGTGCTTGGCTGGCGGTGTGTGTGGAGTTGCGCTTGGCTGGCGGTGTGTGTGGAGTGGTGCTCTGCTGGCGGTGTGTGTGGAGTGGTGCTTGGCTGGCGGTGTGTGTGGAGTGGTGCTTGGCTGTCTGTGCACGGAGTGGTGCTTTGCTGGCGGTGTGTGTGGAGTGGCGCTTGGCTGGTGGTGTTCGTGGAGTGGTACTTGGCTGTCTGTGCATGGAGTGGTGTTTGGCTGATGGTGTGTGTGGAGTGGTGCTTGGCTGGCGGTGTGTGTGGAGTGGTGCTTGGCTGGCGGTGTGTGTGGAGTGGTGCTTGGCTGGCGGTGTGTGTGGAGTGGTGCTTGGCTGGCGGTGTGTGTGGAGTGGTGCTTGGCTGGCGGTGTGTGTGGAGTGCTGCTTGGCTGGCGGTGTGTGTGGAGTGGTGCTTGGCTGGCAGTGTGTGTGGAATGGTGCTTGGCTGGCAGTGTGTGTGGAGTGGCGCTTGGCTGGTGGTGTTTGTGGAGTGGTACTTGGCTGGAGGGTGTGCGTGGAGCGGTGTTTAGCTGTCTGTGCACGGAGTGGTGCTTGGCTGGCGGTGTGTGTGGAGAGGCGCTTGACTGGTGGTGTGCGCTGAGTGTTTGGCTGGCGGTGTGCATGGTCTGGTGCTTGGCTGGTGGTGTGGGTGGACTGGCGCTCGGCTGGCGGTGTGTGAGTAGTTACTTTCTGTTGGTCACTGCACACACTGCTTGTTGAGTGACACTCCACGCAGTCCATCAATTTGTGTAGTTCCAGTGTCAGAAATGTGGGCGTGTGAAAGTGATGGGCCCTTGAATGGCGCTGTTTGCTGGTGTGAGTGTTGAAATGTGATGGGTCCGCGGCTGGCGGTGTGAATGTTTTGAATGTGTCACACGTACGAAAGGTGTATGAATGGCCTGTAAAGAGGTTGGTGCCTTGACGTGGCTTTACAGCTCACGAGCTGTGAGTCAGTGGTTCAGTTTATCATACTTGCAATTATACACAGTGTATTTCATTTTTGTGAAATTACTTGCGTATACAATTGTATGTACTGAATCATCACTCACCCTCGTGCCAAATCCAACCAGTATGTGTGTGTGCTTGCGGATTAGATGGGTGTGCAGTAATAATTGTTTTTTTTCTCTTTCTGCATTAGGGTGTACCTTGTCCCTTATTGTGATTGTTGTAATGTGTTGCTTTTATTCCAGATGGTGTCAGTGGTCTTGTTTGTATCAGGTATGAAAGGTGCGTGAATGGCCTGTAAAACGGTTGGTGCCTTGTCGTGGCTTTACAGCTCACGAGTTGCGAGTCACTGGTTCGGTTTTTATGCATTTTTTTATTGACAGAGCATTTCATTTTTTTGAAATATCTTGTTAATAAAATTTTATATACTGAACCATCACTCGCCCTCGTGCCAAATCCAACCTGTATGTGTGTGTCTTTGAGGAATAGATAGCCGTGCTTGAATGTTTGACTTTTGAGTAACTCTGTTAAGGTGAGGTACCCTTTTACCCTGGAGAACAAGGGGAACGCTGGGTGGTAGGACATTTTTGCCGGCACGGCGATCCCACGGCAAAATTTTTGGAAAAGTGCTATTTTTACCTAATTAAGGTTTGCAAGGAGTTCTGGGTAGGAAAACATTGGGGGACCCACGCATGCCATACCTCCCTGGACTCCCCCGGGTGTCTACTTTTCAGAAATGTGTGGGTTTGGTAGGTTTCCCTAGATGGCTGTCTCGCACGGGGCCAGAAACCCAGGTAACCCCTCTTGCAAAAGCTGGAGAATTCATGTCCACCAGCTTTTGCAAGAGGGGTTACCCGGGTTTTTGGCCCCGTGCGAGACAGCCATCTAGGGAAACCTACCAAACCCACACATTTCTGAAAAGTAGACACCCGGGGGCTTCCAAGGAGGTATGGCTTGCGTGGATCCTCCAACGTTCCTTTACCCAGAATCCCTTGCAAACCTCATTTTTTGCTTGGAAAAAATCATTTTTTTTCACACGTTTTAGTGTGGGAAAGCGTGGCATCACTGGGCTCACACAAATTACCTCCCACCTAGCGTTCCCCAAGGTCTCCCGATAAAAATGGTACCTCACTTGCGTGGGTAGGCATAGCGGCTGCTTTAGGAAAAGGCCCAATTCATACTGTGGAGACGAAAACATTACCTTTAGCCAAATAATCTTATTTTTTGAGGGGGTCACCTGAGCTTTTGGCCCGGGGCTTGGCAGGCATCTTTGGAAACTACCAAACCCAAACAGTTCTGAGAACTAGACACCCGGGGGAGTCCAGGGTGGTATGGCATGCGTGAGTCCCCCAATGTTTTCCTACCCAGAAACCCCTGCAAACCTGAAATTTTGGTCCAAAAACCAACTTTTCCATACTTTTTTGGGTGGGATCTCGCTGCCGGAACAAATGTCCTACCACCCAGCGTTTCCCTTGTTCTCCCGAGTAAAATGATACCTCACTTGTGTGGGTGGGCCAAAGGCAAGTGACTTAGGCTGGGGTGCTTAATTTGTAAAACGTAAATATGAGTAAAAACTACCTTTTTCAAAATTCATTTTTGGGGTGTTCTGCTTTGGGGCACCCACACAAGTGAGGTATCCTTTTACTCGGGAGAGCAAGGGGAACGCAGGGTGGTACGACTTTTTTGCCGGCACGGCGATCCCACGCCAAAAAGTTTGGAAAAGTGCAATTTTTACCTAATTTTAAGGTTTGCAGAGAGTTCTGGGTAGGAAAACATTGGGGGACCCATGCATGCCATACCTCCCTGGACTCCCCCGGGTGTCTAGTTTTCAGAACTGTTTGGGTTTGCTACTTTGCAAAGAATACCACCGAGCCCCGGGCCACAAATTCAGATCCCCCCCCCCAAAATCAAGGTAGTTTTGCAATAAGGTAATGTAAATTCACCACCGTACGATTTGAACCGTTTCCTGTTGCAGCCACTATGTCTACCCACGCAAGTGAGGTACTGTTTTTTTCGGGAGACCTGGGGGCACGCTGGGTGGGTGGAAATTTGTTGATCCACGCAGATTCCTGAACTTTCCACCACAGAAATGTGAGGAAAATGTGTTTTTTGGTCACATTTTTATGTTTTCAAGGAGTTCTGGGTAGGAAAACATTGGGGGACCCACGCATGCCATACCTCCCTGGACTCCCCGGGTGTCTACTTTTCAGAAATGTGTGGGTTTGGTAGGTTTCCCTAGATGGCTGTCTCGCACGTGGCCAGAAACCCAGGTAGCCCCTCTTGCAAAAGCTGGAGAATTCATGTCCACCAGCTTTTGCAAGAGGGGTTACCCGGGTTTTTGGCCCCGTGCGAGACAGCCATCTAGGGAAACCTACCAAACCCACACATTTCTGAAAAGTAGACACCCGGGGGCTTCCAAGGAGGTATGGCTTGCGTGGATCCTCCAACGTTCCTTTACCCAGAATCCCTTGCAAACCTCATTTTTTGCTTGGAAAAAATCATTTTTTTTCACACGTTTTAGTGTGGGAAAGCGTGGCATCACTGGGCTCACACAAATTACCTCCCACCCAGCGTTCCCCAAGGTCTCCCGATAAAAATGGTACCTCACTTGCGTGGGTAGGCATAGCGGCTGCTTTAGGAAAAGGCCCAATTCATACTGTGGAGACGAAAACATTACCTTTAGCCAAATAATCTTATTTTTTGAGGGGGTCACCTGAGCTTTTGGCCCGGGGCTTGGCAGGCATCTTTGGAAACTACCAAACCCAAACAGTTCTGAGAACTAGACACCCGGGGGAGTCCAGGGTGGTATGGCATGCGTGGGTCCCCCAATGTTTTCCTACCCAGAAACCCCTGCAAACCTGAAATTTTGGTCCAAAAACCAACTTTTCCATACTTTTTTGGGTGGGATCTCGCTGCCGGAACAAATGTCCTACCACCCAGCGTTTCCCTTGTTCTCCCGAGTAAAATGATACCTCACTTGTGTGGGTGGGCCAAAGGCAAGTGACTTAGGCTGGGGTGCTTAATTTGTAAAACGTAAATATGAGTAAAAACTACTTTTTTCAAAATTCATTTTTGGGGTGTTCTGCTTTGGGGCACCCACACAAGTGAGGTATCCTTTTACTCGGGAGAACAAGGGGAACGCAGGGTGGTACGACTTTGTTGCCGGCACGGCGATCCCACGCCAAAAAGTTTGGAAAAGTGCAATTTTTACCTAATTTTAAGGTTTGCAGAGAGTTCTGGGTAGGAAAACATTGGGGGAACCATGCATGCCATACCTCCCTGGACTCCCCCGGGTGTCTAGTTTTCAGAACTGTTTGGGTTTGCTACTTTGCAAAGAATACCACCGAGCCCCGGGCCACAAATTCAGATCCCCCCCCCAAAATCAAGGTAGTTTTGCAATAAGGTAATGTAAATTCACCACCGTACGATTTGAACCGTTTCCTGTTGCAGCCACTATGTCTACCCACGCAAGTGAGGTACCGTTTTTTTCGGGAGACCTGGGGGCACGCTGGGTGAGTGGAAATTTGTTGATCCACGCAGATTCCAGAACTTTCCACCACAGAAATGTGAGGAAAATGTGTTTTTTTGGTCACATTTTTATGTTTTCAAGGGATTCTGGGTAACAAAACCTGGGGGTAGGCAGACGAGTCACCCCATCCTGAATTCCCCTGGGTGTCTAGTTTTCAAAAATGTATAGGTTTGCTAGGTTTCCCTAGGTGCTGGCAGAGCTACGGCGCAAAAACAAAAGGTAGTCTTTTTGTCCGAATCGTGCTAAATTTCACTGGGAAATTGAGGTGCGACCATGCTGCGTTTTGCGCTGTTTTATGTCGCAGCCACTATGCCTACCCACGCAAGTGAGGTACCGTTTTTTTCGGGAGACCTGGGGGCACGCTGGGTGAGTGGAAATTTGTTGATCCACGCAGATTCCAGAACTTTCCACCACAGAAATGTGAGGAAAATGTGTTTTTTTGGTCACATTTTTATGTTTTCAAGGGATTCTGGGTAACAAAACCTGGGGGTAGGCAGACGAGTCACCCCATCCTGAATTCCCCTGGGTGTCTAGTTTTCAAAAATGTATAGGTTTGCTAGGTTTCCCTAGGTGCTGGCAGAGCTACGGCGCAAAAACAAAAGGTAGTCTTTTTGTCCGAATCGTGCTAAATTTCACTGGGAAATTGAGGTGCGACCATGCTGCGTTTTGCGCTGTTTTATGTCGCAGCCACTATGCCTACCCACGCAAGTGAGGTACCATTTTTTTCGGGAGACCTGGGGGCAAGCTGGGTGAGTGGAAATTTGTTGATCCACGCAGATTCCAGAACTTTACACCACAGAAATGTGAGGAAAATGTGTTTTTTTGGTCAAATATTTATGTTTTCAAGGGATTCTGGGTAACAAAACCTGGGGGTAGGCAGACGAGTCACCCCATCCTGAATTCCCCTGGGTGTCTAGTTTTCAAAAATGTATAGGTTTGCTAGGTTTCCTTAGGTGCTGGCAGAGCTACGGCGCAAAAACAAAAGGTAGTCTTTTTGTCCGAATCGTGCAAAATTTCACTGGGAAATTGAGGTGCGACCATGCTGCGTTTTGCGCTGTTTCATGTCGCAGCCACTATGCCTACCCACGCAAGTGAGGTACCATTTTTTTCGGGAGACCTGGGGGCACGCTGGGTGGGTGGAAATTTGTTGATCCACGCAGATTCCAGAACTTTCCACCACAGAAATGTGAGGAAAATGTGTTTTTTTGGTCAAATTTTTATGTTTGTAAGGGATTCTGGGTAACAAAACCTGGGGGTAGGCAGACGAGTCACCCCATCCTGAATTGCCCTGGGTGTCTAGTTTTCAGAAATGTATAGGTTTGCTAGTTTTCCCTAGGTGCTGGCAGAGCTACGGCGTAAAAACAAAAGGTAGTCTTTTTGTCCGAATCGTGCTAAATTTCACTGGGAAATTGAGGTGCGACCATGCTGCGTTTTGCGCGGTTTCATGTCGCAGCCACTATGCCTACCCACGCAAGTGAGGTACCATTTTTTTCGGGAGACCTGGGGGCACGCTGGGTGGGTGGAAATTTGTTGATCCACGCAGATTCCAGAACTTTCCACCACAGAAATGTGAGGAAAATGTGTTTTTTTGGTCAAATGTTTATGTTTGTAAGGGATTCTGGGTAACAAAACCTGGGGGTAGGCAGACGAGTCACCCCATCCTGAATTGCCCTGGGTGTCTAGTTTTCAGAAATGTATAGGTTTGCTAGGTTTCCCTAGGTGCTGGCAGAGCTACGGCGTAAAAACAAAAGGTAGTCTTTTTGTCCGAATCGTGCTAAATTTCACTGGGAAATTGAGGTGCGACCATGCTGCGTTTTGCGCGGTTTCATGTCGCAGCCACTATGCCTACCCACGCAAGTGAGGTACCATTTTTTTTGGGAGACCTGGGGGCACGCTGGGTGGGTGGAAATTTGTTGATCCACGCAGATTCCAGAACTTTCCACCACAGAAATGTGAGGAAAATGTGTTTTTTTGGTCAAATTTTTATGCTTGTAAGGGATTCTGGGTAACAAAACCTGGGGGTAGGCAGACGAGTCACCCCATCCTGAATTGCCCTGGGTGTCTAGTTTTCAGAAATGTATAGGTTTGCTAGGTTTCCCTAGGTGCTGGCAGAGCTACGGCGTAAAAACAAAAGGTAGTCTTTCTTGTCCGAATCGTGCTAAATTTCACTGGGAAATTGAGGTGCGACCATGCTGCGTTTTGCGCAGTTTCATGTCGCAGCCACTATGCCTACCCACGCAAGTGAGGTACCATTTTTTTCGGGAGACCTGGGGGCACGCTGGGTGGGTGGAAATTTGTTGATCCACGCAGATTCCAGAACTTTCCACCACAGAAATGTGAGGAAAATGTGTTTTTTTGGTCATATTTTTATGTTTGTAAGGGATTCTGGGTAACAAAACCTGGGGGTAGGCAGACGAGTCACCCCATCCTGAATTGCCCTGGGTGTCTAGTTTTCAGAAATGTATAGGTTTGCTAGGTTTCCCTAGGTGCTGGCAGAGCTACGGCGCAAAAACAAAAGGTAGTCTTTTTGTCTGAATCGTGCTAAATTTCACTGGGAAATTGAGGTGCGACCATGCTGCGTTTTGCGCTGTTTCATGTCGCAGCCACTATGCCTACCCACGCAAGTGAGGTACCATTTTTTTCGGGAGACCTGGGGGCACACTGGATGGATGGAAATTTGTTGATCCACGCAGATTCCAGAACTTTCCACCACAGAAATGTGAGGAAAATGTGTTTTTTTGGTCAAAGTTTTTTGTTTGAAAGGGATTCTGGGTAACAAAACCTGGGGATAGGCAGACGAGTCACCCCATCCTGAATTGCCCTGGGTGTCTAGTTTTCAGAAATGTATAGGTTTGCTAGGTTTCCCTAGGTGCTGGCAGAGCTACGGCGCAAAAACAAAAGGTAGTCTTTTTGTCCAAATCGTGCAAAATTTCACTGGGAAATTGAGATGCAACCATGCTGCGTTTTGCGCTGTTTCATGTCGCAGCCACTATGCCTACCCACGCAAGTGGGGTACCATTTTTTTCGGGAGACCTGGGGGCACACTGGGTGGATGGAAATTTGTTGATCCACGCAGATTCCAGAACTTTCCACCACAGAAATGTGAGGAAAATGTGTTTTTTTGGTCAAATTGTTTTGTTTGAAAGGGATTCTGGGTAACAAAACCTGGGGGTAGGCAGACGAGTCACCCCACCCTGAATTGCCCTGGGTGTCTAGTTTTCAGAAATGTATAGGTTTGCTAGGTTTCCCTAGGTGCTGGCAGAGCTACGGCGCAAAAACAAAAGGTAGTCTTTTTGTCCGAATCGTGCAAAATTTCACTGGGAAATTGAGGTGCGACCATGCTGCGTTTTGCGCTGTTTCATGTCGCAGCCACTATGCCTACCCACGCAAGTGAGGTACAATTTTTTTCGGGAGACCTGGGGGCACACTGGGTGGGTGGAAATTTGTTGATCCACGCAGATTCCAGAACTTTCCACCACAGAAATGTGAGGAAAATGTGTTTTTTTGGTCAAATTATTTTGTTTGAAAGGGATTCTGGGTAACAAAACCTGGGGGTAGGCAGACGAGTCACCCCATCCTGAATTTCCCTGGTTGTCTAGTTTTCAAAAATGTATAGGGTTGCTAGGTTTCCCTTGGTGCTGGCAGAGCTACGGCGCAAAAACAAAAGGTAGTCTTTTTGTCCGAATCGTGCTAAATTTCACTGGGAAATTGAGGTGCGACCATGCTGCGTTTTGCGCGGTTTCATGTCGCAGCCACTATGCCTACCTACACAAGTGAGGTACCATTTTTTTCGGGAGACCTGGGGGCACGCTGGGTGGGTGGAAATTTGTTGATCCACGCAGATTCCAGAACTTTCCACCACAGAAATGTGAGGAAAATGTGTTTTTTTGGTCATATTTTTATGTTTGTAAGGGATTCTGGGTAACAAAACCTGGGGGTAGGCAGACGAGTCACCCCATCCTGAATTGCCCTGGGTGTCTAGTTTTCAGAAATGTATAGGTTTGCTAGGTTTCCCTAGGTGCTGGCAGAGCTACGGCGCAAAAACAAAAGGTAGTCTTTTTGTCTGAATCGTGCTAAATTTCACTGGGAAATTGAGGTGCGACCATGCTGCGTTTTGCGCTGTTTCATGTCGCAGCCACTATGCCTACCCACGCAAGTGAGGTACCATTTTTTTCGGGAGACCTGGGGGCACACTGGATGGATGGAAATTTGTTGATCCACGCAGATTCCAGAACTTTCCACCACAGAAATGTGAGGAAAATGTGTTTTTTTGGTCAAAGTTTTTTGTTTGAAAGGGATTCTGGGTAACAAAACCTGGGGATAGGCAGACGAGTCACCCCATCCTGAATTGCCCTGGGTGTCTAGTTTTCAGAAATGTATAGGTTTGCTAGGTTTCCCTAGGTGCTGGCAGAGCTACGGCGCAAAAACAAAAGGTAGTCTTTTTGTCCAAATCGTGCAAAATTTCACTGGGAAATTGAGATGCAACCATGCTGCGTTTTGCGCTGTTTCATGTCGCAGCCACTATGCCTACCCACGCAAGTGGGGTACCATTTTTTTCGGGAGACCTGGGGGCACACTGGGTGGATGGAAATTTGTTGATCCACGCAGATTCCAGAACTTTCCACCACAGAAATGTGAGGAAAATGTGTTTTTTTGGTCAAATTGTTTTGTTTGAAAGGGATTCTGGGTAACAAAACCTGGGGGTAGGCAGACGAGTCACCCCACCCTGAATTGCCCTGGGTGTCTAGTTTTCAGAAATGTATAGGTTTGCTAGGTTTCCCTAGGTGCTGGCAGAGCTACGGCGCAAAAACAAAAGGTAGTCTTTTTGTCCGAATCGTGCAAAATTTCACTGGGAAATTGAGGTGCGACCATGCTGCGTTTTGCGCTGTTTCATGTCGCAGCCACTATGCCTACCCACGCAAGTGAGGTACAATTTTTTTCGGGAGACCTGGGGGCACACTGGGTGGGTGGAAATTTGTTGATCCACGCAGATTCCAGAACTTTCCACCACAGAAATGTGAGGAAAATGTGTTTTTTTGGTCAAATTATTTTGTTTGAAAGGGATTCTGGGTAACAAAACCTGGGGGTAGGCAGACGAGTCACCCCATCCTGAATTTCCCTGGTTGTCTAGTTTTCAAAAATGTATAGGGTTGCTAGGTTTCCCTTGGTGCTGGCAGAGCTACGGCGCAAAAACAAAAGGTAGTCTTTTTGTCCGAATCGTGCTAAATTTCACTGGGAAATTGAGGTGCGACCATGCTGCGTTTTGCGCGGTTTCATGTCGCAGCCACTATGCCTACCCACACAAGTGAGGTACCATTTTTTTCGGGAGACCTGGGGGCACGCTGGGTGGGTGGAAATTTGTTGATCCACGCAGATTCCAGAACTTTCCACCACAGAAATGTGAGGAAAATGTGTTTTTTTGGTCAAATTTTTATGTTTGAAAGGGATTCTGGGTAACAAAACCTGGGGGTAGGCAGACGAGTCACCCCATCCTGAATTGCCCTGAGTGTCTAGTTTTCTAAAATGTATACGGTTGCTAGGTTTCCCTAGGTGCTGGCAGAGCTACGGCGCAAAAACAAAAGGTAGTCTTTTTGTCCAAATCGTGCTAAATTTCACTGGGAAATTGAGGTGCGACCATGCTGCGTTTTGCGCTGTTTCATGTCGCAGCCACTATGCCTACCCACGCAAGTGAGGTACCATTTTTTTCGGGAGACCTGGGGGCACGCTGGGAGGGTGGAAATTTGTTGATCCACGCAGATTCCAGAACTTTCCACCACAGAAATGTGAGGAAAATGTGTTTTTTGGTCAAATATTTATGTTTGCAAGGGATTCTGGGTAACAAAACCTGGGGGTAGGCAGACGAGTCACCCCATCCTGAATTGCCCTGGATGTCTAGTTTTCAAAAATGTATAGGTTTGCTAGGTTTTCCTAGGTGCTGGTTGAGCTACGGCTCAAAAACAAAAGGTAGTCTCTTTGTCCAAAGAGCTTAAGATTTCACTGGGAAATTGAGGAGCGACCACGTTGCATTTTGTGCCGTTTCCCGTCGTAGGCACAAGGCCGACCCACACAAGTGAGGTACCATTTTTTTCGGGAGACCTGGGGGCACGCTGGGTGGGTGGAAATTTGTTGATCCACGCAGGATCCAGAACTTTCCACCACAGAAATGTGAGGAAAATTTGTTTTTTTGGTCAAAATCTGAGCTTTGCAAGGGATTCTGGGTAACAAAACCTGGTGGTAGGCAGTCGAGTCATCCCATCCTGAATTCCCCTGGGTGTCTACTTTTCAAAAATGTATAGGTTTGCTAGGTTTCCCTAGGTGCCGGAAGAACTAGGGTGCAAAAACTACAGGTAGGCACTTTGCCAAAAAAGGGTCAATTTGTAACTGCAAAATTTAGGTGTGACCACGTTGCATTTTGCGCAGTTTCCTGTCGCAGGCACAAGGCCGACCCACACAAGTGAGGTACCGTTTTTATCGGGACACTTGTGGTAATTCAGATTTGTAAATCAACTGTTATTACCAATTGAGCTTTCTTGCATTTCTCCCTTTGAATGAAAGATATTGTGTAGAAAAAAAAACTTTATGAAAAATGACCAATAATTCTCATGCTAGTATGAGTATTCCCAACTTTGAAAATGTGCAATTATATACTGTTTCTGAACTCTATAATTTGTACCCAATTCATACATACATAGGTGTCTTTCATACAGATTATTCCATGTGTACATTTTCCAAGACAAAGTGCACTATACCCAGTAAATGAAAAAATACCATTGCAAGTTGCTGCTCAGTTTTTGGATCTGGGTTCGTCGGGTTCTTGGTGAAACTACAAGTCCCATATATCCCCACAACCAGGAAGGTCTAACGGATGTAACGGTATATTGCTTTCCAAGAGCTGTCAAAATTAGAGAAAGTTATAGGTGAAAACGTTGAGACAAAAGGCTGTTGTTTTCAACAAATTTTCAAATATTCCAATATCTAACTGTTAGTTTCTATAACGAAACCTTCATGGATTTAGACAAATGACCCCTTTCTGAATTCAGAATTTTGTCTATTTTTCGAAAATGTAAAGCTTTCCAGGATCCATTATTGCTTTCAAACTCATTTCTACCATTAACTGGAAGGAGGTGGAAAGCTCTAAAAATAGCAAAAATAGGCTATGTCCCAGAAAAATGCCAAAACTGAGTGAAACATTTCGGTTCTCTGACAAAACACTGTCATTCCCTAAAAGCTGAGAAAATGGAGAATTCAGCCCCACAAACCCTTTTTTGATACCATTTTCAGGGAAAAAGCCAGAGGCTTTCATTTGCAGCCCGTTTTTCCCATTTTTCTGAAAAAAACAAAAAAAACACTATATTTTGGTTAATTTCTGGGACCCCTCCAAGGGAATCCACAAACCCTGGGCGCCTTTAGAATCCCCATGATGTTGGAAGAAAAGGACGCAAATTTGGCGCGGATCCCTTATGTGGTCAAAAAGTTACAAGGGCCTAAGCGCGCACTACCCCAAAACACCAAAAAAAGCCTTAGCACAGGAGGGGGAAAAGGCCTAGCAGCGAAGGGGTTAAAATCATCCCCTCGAACTTGGTTCTGTTAACAATCATTTTGTCTGTTGTATAACTAGCTGCTATCCAGGTTAGCATGTGGTGACCCACACCTATCGCCTCCAAGACCTGTGAGAGGAATACTCAACTGACTATACTGAATGCTTCGTCAGCAACTCATGATAGGATAACTAAGAGTATCTTTCTGAAGTTAGCCTTTTCCTTTAAGTGGAGTACACGCCTAAAATTATCCACTGCTTGCCTCTGAGGGATAAATCCAGATTGGTCTTGGTCCATGATGTAAGGCAGATCGGGCATTAACCTATTGGCCAATACTTTTGTGAAATTCTTTACATCAGAATGTAGAAGTGCTATAGGGTGCAAGGCTCATACATGTTACTAGTTCACATACTTTATGTAGTAACATAATATTTGCTGCAGAAATCAAGAGTGATACTACTTGAGAGTCTAAGAAGAGTTAAATAGAGTTACTAAGTGTGGGGTTCATTCCAGTCTCTTGTATAATCTATTAATTAGCCCGTCTGGTCCAGGGGATTGATCAGAATATAAAGCCGAAATTGCCTGTAAGACTTCTTCGGCTGAAATTAGCTCCTCCATACTAGCACTATTGGCCTTAGTTAATTTCAGAAGCTATAACGCATTAATAAAGACCTTAACTTTCTCAAGTTGGATTGGGTCTTCACGATATAAGGTGGTGCAAAAGTCTCATAAAGCCCAGATTGTATCCTTACCTGTTCTTACTAAGTGTGTTGCCCTTGTTCCTGATATGGGAAGGATTTTTTCTGGATACAAACTACAGCCTCGGTCTCCTTGCCGATAGGGAGCCAGGCTTATTGGCTCGCCCACAGAATCTTGGTTTTCAACATAACAGCCTTTTCTCGGACTTATCTGTGGCCTGGAGATCAATCTGACCTTTTAATGAGGTTGCCTGCCTTAAGGCCTTCAGAGAGCACCTGAGTCCATGTCACTCTGTTACTATTTTTGGTTCCACTTCCACAGATTCTCTTTAGACCCTTCTAGCCTGATAGTGCTTTGTTGTCTCCACTATGCAACATCCTCTAGAGATCTGAAGACTGCCTTCAAGCATCCCAGAATATGCTCAGGGATACTTTACCTGTGTTATTCGCCACAAAATATTGTGTGATAATATCATGCGATGCTTGTGCTTCGTTGTTTTGTTCCTCATCCTTTTGTGATGTAAGCGTTAATTTTAAACAATGCCTAGCATTTCAATCTGTTCAACCAACTTCTTACTCATGCTGGAGGTTCTTTATATTTCCTCTGCCTTTTAAAGTCTAAGGGATGTCCTCAACGCTATTTGCAATGCCTTGTCTGCCCAAGTGTGCTGCTCAATGTGCCTGCCCACCACCTCCACCATTGCCAATCTGTCGATTGTATGTGAGTTTGCCCTCATATTCAGGTTTATGTTCTGTTTGCAAGCCCCAAATTGGCCGCTGTTATTCATGCCCTCACGCTCGAGCTCAATCTCGGAGGTCCAACTTCTTTTGCAGCAATACAGCTACTTATCGGGCTGATACCTACATCACTATGCTACCATGAGTTTCGGTAGGCACTTTGTACGACTCCGAATAGGAGCTAATCGGTCAGACGCCATGTTTGTCTGACCTTAAGCCATTCCCCCTCGAGAATACCTTCGTCTGTTTCAATACAAGCTCCTTATTGTCACAGAGAATCACAATGGCTGCAATGCATATCACCTCAGAGCTTAATACTGTTCCAGAACCTAACAATTCATTTTTGTGATGATTAGACACTGAAACATCAAAAGAAAAACATTTCAACAAGAAGCATGAAATAGTTATACAAAAGACCTATTACAATGTTGGTTTTGTTGCATTTGCAGGAGATGCTCTTTTTAATGTAGATTTGAAGTAGAATTCTGTATGTAATGAAGGCAACACACCTGTTGAGGCAAATAAGAAATGCTGGGACATTGAGAGCAATGTCTGAGCATCTAGCAACTACAGGCTGGAGGAAGCATGCGAGCCAGCCTCATCTTTGGTTTTCTTTTGAAGATGAGGAGTTCTCAAATGAAATGAGGGGAAGAGCAGATGATAGCGAGTTCTATACTCGTGGGTATTTTTTAGGAAAGGCTCTGCCTCTTGTTGAAGCAAGGATGAATCATGGATGTATGATGTATGATATGGGGGAGCTCATGTTTTGGATGGTGTTTGATTTTTGTTGGTAGCCTTAACCCCTTCCGCGCTCATGACGAGCTGAGCTCGTCATGAGTTGTGCCGCTCGCACGCTCATGACGAGCTCAGATCGTCATGTAACGCGGCTTTTTTAAAAACGCAGCGCGCAGCGGGAAAACCGCTAGCGCGCATGCGGTTAATGGGATAGTGCAGTGAGTGGCATTTAGACCAGAGTTCTCCAAAGTCGGTCCTGGAGGGCCCGGTCCATGCCAAATTATTAAGATAACTACATTTATCTAAATGGGGGTATGCTAAGAATCTGTCCCTCTGACTTTGGGGAACACTGGTGTAGACAACTGGATGGACCCGGCAACTGATAGACACTAAAGGGATTCGAGCATAAGAGTTAAATGATTTTCATTTACTGTCACTTGCGAAACATTTATAGGCGGTGTGGTCTAGAGGCTGAAGACAATGGATTGTTTGGGCAGATCAGTGAGGAGGCTTCTGAGTATCCATCTTACTTCAGGTGGGACACTAGCTAGATATACTATCTATGGTTTGAAAATTATGCACATTACTCTGACAAATGAGGTCGACAGGTTTAAAATCACATGTCTGAATATATTGCTCACAGGACATGTATTATTACCTACACTGAGAGAGATGAGTGAGGTGGTAGTTTTGCTGCAGGTGGTTAGTGCCTATGATAAGGAGTTTAGTTTTTGTTTACAACGCATAAAAACGGTCCAGTGATTACGGAAATATTTAGATAAGGAATTGAGAACGGTGGATTGAAGAGAACTGTCAGAATAACAAACACTGCCAGGCAGGATACATATAGGAATGTGTAGGGTACCGGCAGGGCCCAACAAGGCAGAAACCGGGTTGGTGTTGCTTGTGATCCATTTCAGAGGCGACTTGGCTTGGCAGTTTAAGGATGGACTAGTCCTATTGAGCAGGACAAATGCTGATTTGCATATGGCTGGTTCTTGTCTAAGGTGGCAGGGTGGGCAAAAAACTACGAACTGGGATGCAGCTCAAAGTAATTATCAATCGACTGAGATTCATTCACAGAATCCATTTATCATTTTCTGTTTCCCTCAGTATGACGCCCTATGTGTGACTGGTTTGCCCAGAAGTTGGTCCTATGTTTAATGTGTCATAGGACTCAAGCTGCACCCTACTGACGAGGGCCAAATAGGCTGAAACCAGTCTGGGGTTGCTTGTGATCCTGTTCAGAAGTCCATGATGGCAGTAATTCCATGTAACATGGCAGATAACAATCTCAACTTTACTCTAGCTACATTTCCCTGTGTCCTGACCAATGTTATATATGTGCAAGAGACTTCGTGAATGGACATGTAGAAAGGAGACCTTTGGTAACATTTCATATGACATTCGGACTTAAACCAAAATATTTGCACTTATGAGCTTCAGTAAATTTCCAAACTGAACATAAAAACAACTGTTCAAGTTTAACATCATTTTCAACCACATGTTCTATTCAGAGACACTTATTGAGCTCATTTGACTTGACTGTCTTGCTAATACCTGTCCCATCCTTCAGGTGTCCAAAGTTGCAGATCCGGCTGATGCTGAGCACCCAGTTCTGCATTTCTTCTTCTGTTTTTGCCACAAGATAAAATGTGCGGAAGGTGGTTTTCACAACAAAGATATAGTGGTTTTGAAATTCTTTCTTCACAATGTTGAGGCCAGTGTGTGTCTGCACTTCGCACTCGTTGAGATCTATCACCCGAATGGGCTTCTTGGCGCTGTTGGTTTTGTAGTACTCCAAAACATCTGGGTTCCCGCTCATCCGACCTCTCCGCAACACAAACCAACGTTTCCGCCAGGCCTGTGGGATATAAACGAACACCCATTACAGAGAGAATATTCATGGACATCCTTTTCCACATCTCATTGGCCTGCCAAAGAAAAGAACATTTGCATCTTAGAGTATTTCAGACTCCAATCCTGAAAATTCGACAATGTTTGTGTGGCAAAGGAGCAAATAGAGGAGCAAGGTGAACCTGGAACCTCATGCAAAGAGAATAAGGTTGCAAACTGTGTCGGAGCCTGTGCCGGCATAACCAGGCAAAACTGTCCTTGAAAACATCCGACTGACCTCCAGTACATGCAAGAATAAAGTCATATTTCTTTAAGCCATGAATAAGGCGTATTGGGCCCTACCTTAAAAAACTAGCCACCCGCTAGCCCAACTGAAGCCTGCGTTCAGCAACAGCAAATCTGTCTGGGAGACCAGGGTTTGTAGTATTCACTGAAGCCAAATCTCAGCGCTGAACTAAACGACAACTTGAAAACGAAAGCAATCCATCTTGCAATGATTGAAGATCTGACTGCACTCGTTTTTTTTCTGAATTTCACCTAGCGCTTTGAAGCAACATCAATGCACCGCTTTATAAAAAAAACAACTGTCAGTAAATGTTTTATTTGTATTTTTGCTCAATTTTCTATAGTGGATACAAGGCCCATTTAGGACATGGACTGTAAAAAGAGATAATGTCTCTAGAAAATACATATATCTGCGTGGCGTGGGCATTGTAGTGGCCTGTATTCAACCTCATTGTCACAGGTTTAAATCCTGGCGGATCCACTCAGCCTTTCATCCTTCTGAGGTCGATAGAATGAGTACCATTGAGTTGGGTAACAATAAACATCCCTTATTCAGTGTCAAGATACCCTTGGGTGAACGTGTGCTCTACAAATACACACGTCATGTTACGTGAAAAAATGCCTTTAGTCATCCAAGGGCAATAAAACGGCTATTATTCTGCACCGCAATGCCCTAAATTTATGTGCGTGCTCTATAAATCTATAAATAGAGATGCAATGTTATTTGAAGAGCTGCTTGAGTTATGCATTCACTGCAAATAAGGGTTTGCAACCTAAAAATCACAGGTTTGCATACCAGTGTGCCGCTCAGTGTTTCATCCAGCTGAAGATGATAAAATTAATCCTTTAACTACTCGAGGCAAATTCACAAACAATTATTTGAAAATCTGAAATCTGCAAATCTTAGATTAATGTCTGGCGCTTTGCTAAAAAAAAAAAGACACTTCGTAGGGAGTTCTAGGCAAATCTTGAAATCCCCACAGCTCTTCCTCCACTAGACATACTTCTGCAGGTTGCATTTAGTAGGAACGTGTAATTGAACAAAACCTTTTTTTAATCTTTCTTTAGGTAGAGAGAAAATCTTCAGACAACCATAAAGTATATAGATCATTTCCTTCCTTTTTGCGCTCTGGAAAATAATTTACCCTTGCCTCTTAAAAACAGTTTTATGTGTGTTTCCACATCTCAGTGGGGGGCTTGTGCGGTGGAGACCCAGCACCGTTGAGAGGATGTGAAGTTACGGCCAGAGCAGCCAGCTTTGGAACTGGGGGACCAGGTTCGAGTCCCAGCGTTGCCTCAACATCCTGTAATTCCAGGCAAATCAATTAGATTCACCAAGGGCCTCCGCACTCGTGGTGGAGGTCCCGCAGTGGTGGCCAGGGGGCTCACAATTATGGCAGGACAGCCGCACTGCAGTTACTCATTGCGGAGGTCCAGCCATGAGTGCAGGCCCCCGCCACAAATGCGGAGGCCCTTTTGTCTATTAGACCCTTAATCTTTCCGTGCCTAAAAAACAACAAAAATGAAGGTATCTGGGTGTAATGTTACTGGTACTCATGTAAAGTGCTTCAATACCTTTGGGTCGAGTTCACGCTATATGAATGTGCAAAAACAAGAGGGTGTGAAACAAATAACGTGTAGCAAGTGGGTGGGTTCAAGAGAAGGACAGAAGACATGTTCTACATAGAATGGGAAACAAAGAACGGGTAGCGGGCAGGGCAGGTTAAAAAGACATGATGGTGCTGGGGGGTTGCAGGATTGGATGAGAGGGACTGTAAAGCCATGTACTCTCTAAGAGTGCGTGCTGAAAAATAAAAATAAAAAGAGTACCTGAAGGAGCCTGCAGCCAGTGGAAGGACACTGGTCACAGGAAGTAGTACTTGGCCCATGCTCCATGGCAGGGACGAAGACTGAAGCCCAGGCGAAAGGAAGCTCCGACCAATAGGAAGCAAGGAAACAAGAGTGACGTGGGAGACAACGAATGGCAAGTATAGGTAAGTGATGGGTGGGCTATAAGCCCCTTTTAAGAATTTTTTTCCACACAAGAGATTTCACAAACACAGCACAAAAGCTGTGTAGGCGAAACCTAAAAACTGACCGCCAATTACATGCATCATTAATTTTCCCTTCCTTTTTAGAACTTAGTAGGCATCTGAACAAACAAACAAAAAAGTGGATTTGGCTGGTATTCGCACATGGTGATAGCAGGCTGCAATAAAAAAATATAATTACTTTGTCCTACTGCAGACACAAATCATAGACAGATATGTATGGTTTTCACTTGATATAAGCCTTACTCTGTATGAATAAAGAAAATCAAGTTCAGCCATCTCACAAACTATGTGCGCCTTTGCTTAAATCTGAATACAGGCGTTAATATGATGCACACTGAAAATATTTTTTAAAACCTTTATCTTATCATAGCCAAAAAAGTGTCTACTGCATTTTGAAGACATGTTCTTAATCCAGAGAACATAGTGGGTTTTGCAGTCCTCAGACATCTGCTCTGCGATGAGTCAGTGGTATTTACTTAACGTGCAGATGTTCTGCATACTGCTGAAGAGAAGAGCAGTCATTATGTGGACGTAAACCAAATTGAACAAGCACTGACGAAGCCAAGAGATCTGCTCTGTATTGATATAATATGAAACATTGGTCCTTTGGTATCAACATGAAGCGTTTTTATGGCTAGATGTTAGCGTTGGTGTGGAGATCTTGGCCTTGTGTGAGATACCCAACTGGTCAGCTCCCTGACCTCCACATTTTTATCCCAACCCCATTGCACCCCACAACCCACATACACAGCGCTCCGCTGGTCTGTTAGCTAGTTTTGCCGAATGTAAATACCCAATACGATCTACATGGAGACAATGTTTTTCCAATGTTGGTTCTGAACGTTCTGTACTTTAATTATAACCTTTAAGGATCTGGGAGTTTTGAGTTCAAGACACTCTGTTTTACATTCCATAAGGGAGTGTGAAGAATACTGCACAGTCTAAGTATATACTTTTTAGGGGAAAGACATCCAGATCTTGGTTATTGTTGTAATCACACCATTGTTCAGTTCAATACTCTATGATGGCACTATTAGATTTAATGCCATTGTGGCATCGTGCCTTGTAGTTCTTATGAGAGAGGCCGCTGTGACGACACAGGTGACAACGCAAGCTTTTCTTCCTCATCTTAGAGAAAGATGATGGGCAGAGCAGTAGATACTACAGGACTACGAAAGAGACAGCGTAATGAGAGACATTGAAAGGGGAAGGAAGAACATGGTGCAAGACAGGTGGCCTTGTGGGGGCAGAATAGCATACACTGGGCTGCAGTGGGCAATAGAAAAGATGGCACACTGATGTTTTAGTTCTGCTTGCTATGAACATTAATTAACAAAAGGAGAGGGGGAAATAATATGTGTTAAATGAGGTCACAGATTATTCTACAAATGGGTATGAGAAGAGGGAGGTAAAATGTGCTATTTTTTGGATGGCGAGAGGAGCAGCATGAATGATGCTCAAGGTGGGTAAGGAAAGGAGGGAATACAAATAATGATGAGAGAAGAGGAAAGACGATGGGCTAAAAATGCACAGGAGTATTGACTCGTGTTTCTGTAAGGTGCTACGGAAAAAATGCTAAAATGAGGAGGGGGATTGTCAGGGGTACTTTTCAGAGGGAGAGAAACACACTTTAGGTGGGTATTGAGATGAACTGTTGAAGAAAATTTGGTAGTCACTGAAGTTACAGGTGATGAGAAACGTCAGGCCACTAAGGCAGGGTTCTCCAATGTTCATCCAAGAGGGCCGGATCCATGCCAGATTTTTAAGATAACTACATTTATCTAAATGTGAATATGCTAAAAATTAGGCATGGATTCGGCCCACCAGGACCAACTTTGGAGAACCCTGCTCTAGAGCAGGGTTCTTCAAAGTCGGTCCTGGAGGGCCGGATCCATGCCAGATTGTTAAGATAACTACATTTATCTAAATGTGAATTTGCTAAAAATCGGGCATGGATTCGGCCCACCAGGACCAACTTTGGAGAACCCTGCTCTAAGGCAGGGTTCTTCAAAGTCGGTCCTGGAGGGCCGGATCCATGCCAGATTTTTAAGATAACTACATTTATCAAAATGGGGATATGCTAAAAATCTGGCATGGATCTGGCCCGCCACGACCGGCTTTGGAGGACCTAGTGTGCTAGTAAAACAGACTGGAGGATGAAGGAGCGCAGGATAGCTTCTTATCCGTCTGCACTTGTGTCAGCCCTGCTGCTGCTCGTGGTGATTCTTGCTCCTTACATGAAGAAGGAAGAACTCTTTCTTGAGAAGATGGACAACCCAGCACCTGTAAGAAGGATAATGGAGTGGAAATCAGTAGGATGGATATGTCCCTTGCTGAGCACGAAAAGTCTAATGAAAGGCAATAGTGATGGACATATGCTAGAAGGTGTACCGCTTTGATAAGTAATAACCCGGGAGAGGGAGGAGGCACAAGGAGACTAGGCACTAGGAGAGCTTGCATTGATCTCAGCTGAACTGCAACTCTGCAGAGCTCTCACCCACACCGATTAGCTCAGCAAACTATCACTGATGCATTTTTACATTTTGTTTTATTCAAAACACTAGTTTTTAAATTAATAAAAGGCCTAACTATAATATCACTTTATCCTTTGTTTTTCCCCAGTGAAATTCTAGTTTTTTTAAAAACTTTAACCTAAATCCTTAGAAGCTCAGCCAACTATAACGTTAAAGGAACCTTTAGTATTTTCTGTGAATTTCAGATTTAAAAAAAAAACATAAAATGAGATATTATTCCCAGACCTATTTATTAATGTCCCTTTAACCCTTTGGGTTGTTCAGTGAATTTCAGTTTTTTAATAATGTAAAGTAAAATCTTTTTACCTTACCATTCTATAACATCACTTTAACCTTTGGTTTTTTTTTTTTTAAATGTATCATAGCAACTCACCCACTGACCATACCTTTTAACCATTCACACTAGGGAGTTGGATAGACTGCCTAGCCGAAGGGTCTGGCGCAATCCTCTGCAGATAGCCCACTCTCCTCCCGGCCCAGCAGCCTACCCCAAATACGAGCCCAATCTGTGTGCAGCATGGGGTTGGGAGCATTGCCATGTTTTTTTCCCCAGTCCCGCAGTTCTCCCGCAAAAGTACAACAAGGAGGGCCACACTGGGTTCTGTGGGCTCCTTCAGGACCTCGCCTATGAGACCATCAAAAGTTCTGCAGGACTGGTGGACTGAAAAAAATATATATAGATTGACTCAGGGAGTGTGGGGCGCTCTGGGACACCCACTCAAGTGCTGAAGGGGTCAGGATACCCCTAATCTGCCCCCGTATACTTTATTTTTTGTTGCTGTTTGCTTTTCGGGACACAGTTACTCTATCCTGTAATGGCAGCTACAACATTTCTCTCAAAATTGAGGCTCGCCAATCAGATTTCTCGGTACCAAGGGACCGTGCCGGTTCTGCGATATGGAGATGGCAGATGGGAAAATAACCCTCTTGGCCAATCAGAGCGCTCTGTTTTTTAAATTTGTGATCCTGTGGGACCTACTGTTCAGATCTCTCTATTTTTTTAACCTTAATTCCTCAAAATAGGCCGAACAGATTTACACCAAATCACACAAAGCACACTTCCAGAGTAAAGATCTAGCTTCTGATGGGATATTGCATTGGGAAAGTATGTTTTCGGACATCCCCAGTCCCCTTTTTGGCAGCCTTTGCTTGACGGATCACCTAGAAACTTTCAAGAAAGGAGCTAAGGTGGATGAACATTTTTGGGGAACTTTTGTGAAGATTTTTCAAATGGCGCCAAAGTTATTAGCAAAACAAATAATGCTCTAACTACTTAAACTCGGAACTAACTACAACTTCAAAGTAGCGGTCTGTGGAGGCATTTTGTTTACTCGGTGGGTGAATACCAGTAAAAAGAGGAAAACATTCACCAAATTTGGGTGAATTAACAGATCTGCTATGTGAGATCATAAGCAGTGCATGATGGGGTGCCAATTGTAGTTAGTTCATTAAACAATAACTAGCGAATTAAAGTGGTTTTTCAGCATTTAAAAGTTAGTTCTTACTTCATTTCGGCACCTAACTACAGCATCACTTTAACACAAGCTTTTTTCAGTGAATTTTCTTATTTATTTTTTACTTAAGCTGAGATCTATAATTACACTTTAACCTCTGATTTTCTCAGTGATTAGACCAATAGAAAGACGGGTACACAGAGAGACAGACAAACAGGCAGGCAGGCAGGCAGGCAGGCAGGTAGATAGATAGATAGATAGATAGATAGATAGATAGATAGATAGATAGATAGATAGATAGATAGATAGATAGATAGATAGATAGATAGATAGATAGATAGATAGATAGATAGATAGGATAGATAGGATAGATAGATAGGATAGATATGGCAAGTGTTCAGTTTGATATCACGCTGTTTGGCTTTAACTCTCAAGCTCACACTCCATCCGTGGAAACAAGTGCCCTGGTAACTGATCTGCTCCAGACAGGCAGGCTACAACACACAGCAGGAGCTCTGATACATGCTGTCTTATCTGCAGGCATGGCAGATGGCATCAAGCTCGAACCATGTGCAACTCCCAAAAATATGCAGAACTTCAGAGAAAGTCTGCACAAGAAAACATGCTACAGATTTATAACTGGAAAAACGCATACATCTTGTGAGAATTTGCGAACATGAAGCCAAAGTCTTTGTCCTTTGCCAGATGGAAACTAACAAACATTTTTAAGTTTATTGTGTGGTATAAATCAGCATGAAATACCGCAGTCTAATCCTTCGCACTTTATATCAATGCTCAGAAATGACCTAAATAAAAAGTTAAGTTCCATTATTCTTCATGTTGTACAGTGCAGTTACTATAGCCAGGATTGAGATTTCTGTAGAACAGGGCGGTATTTGTGCACTGGGTTATCACCATTAGCAAGGATGCAGTATTTACCATGTGTGATAAATACAACAATTAATGAGCCAGAATCTGGATTTACCATAGTGAATTGGACAGGTTTTGTTTTTTCCAGATTTTTGTAGTGAGGGCAATTATTTCGGAGTGGGGAAATTACCCTGGAGTGAGATAATTACTAAAGGGAGCGTTAATTATTCTATGTGATAAATACCAACCACTCAACAGGATTCCAACATGTGTTGTGTCTGGATATTTAGCTAATTAAACCATTTTTGCAAACATTTAGGCTGTGAATGAGGCTTTGGAAAAAAGCTTGCCCTACTTGTACACTGAAAAATCTCATCGCTGCTTCTCTGTTCCACTGTTATTGACGTTATACTTTCTGTCCCCTTCCACCTCTCAACCCTAGCCTAGAACTGGGGGAATGGAATGTAAAGAAAGGAATGAGCTTACATGCCTTGTCCTGAAGAGAGAACCATGCCTGCTGTATCATCCCAGTTTTCATTTACAACTGGAACACATTCTGATGCCCAGGTTTTCCTCAGTTATGCATAGCACACAATGGACAATTTGAGCAAGTTCTTGGCTACGGCCTCTGATGTAGTGTAACACTACAGGCTGCAGAGTAGAGTGGGTGTATTTAGAACAGAATAGAGCCACAGGGCCATGCACCTGATACATTCATTTATTAAATATGGAATCTTGTTATAACATATTATGTGAGAATAAACCCCAGCATGCACTGCAGTTTTAGACTTCAAATGCCCACATTATGACAGTCATGCAGATAGTGCAGATCTACAGATTCCAGAGAGATGCTCTTCACATTCGTCCTTACAGTCTCATACCTGTGCCTCTGCCATCAGCATCTGGTGTTGTTCTTTTAATGATGCAGCACCCGCTATGAAGTAACTCTATAGTTCGGTGAACACGCTGTGTAGAACACAGAGTCCTACAATGTCATGAGGATATTTAAGTATTAATTCCTTACCTAGTATAGTATTGCACACCATCTGATACTTGTGGGAGAAACAGGGAGCCAGTAAGAGCAACCGGCAAGGAGTCTGTGCGAGCTGCAGGTGCGGAGGCCATGGGAGATGGGCACTAAGGGTTGGTCTCCTGAGGAGCTGTTCAGGTTGATCATGTTGGCCTATAGATTTGCTGGTCTTGCATGGTGACTATTCTGCTTCTTTCAGAAAGTGTAAAGATAAGACACATTCCTGGAGTGAGCTCCAGAGGCAGCAAATAACCACCATAAAGAACTGAAGAAGTGTTGTCCAGATCCAGTTAGTTTGTGCTCTGACACAGGATGCAAAGACCTGATAGAAAGCCAATGAAGCTGGTGATGTGGGTGAGATTTGCGTAGGTAGACCACAAGCTTTCAAAAAGTGGCCCTGAGTAGCAGAAAATCACTGGCAGAGAGTTGCATTCTAAAGGAAAGGAAAGCAGTTAAAATAAGATACCTGGATAACACATAATTGTGGATATCTCAAGGATAATTCCACTATTTTAAATGTTGTGTTCAACTTAATTCGAAAACTGATAAACTGTTCCCATTCTCAGTGTGATGATGTTTACTACCATTAGGCTGACGCAAATTGTATTCCACCCATGATGGGTCCAAAGACCAGAGAGAGAGAAATCAGTCTCAGCGCAGCCCGTGATCCCAGCCCTCTGGCACCTTCAGTGATGCCAGGTGAGTCCAGCCCAGCCAGATCCTCTGGTCTTGAGTGCCGCTCCACTGCAGGCATCAAAATATCACCCACCTGCCCATATGTACTTCAAGTGATAAAGAAATTATAAAACTGAAGTGTCCACTGGGCAGACATAAAATGAAGTAGAGTATGGGCAAGATCCAGTGTTTTATGCCCCCAGGTAAGGTGTAGTTTAAGATATAAAAATGAGTTGAAGACAAAAGTGAGTTGTATAATTCAAAGATATCGCTTTAGTTAATCAACCCAAGCCAAAAAGATCCACTTCCCAAAGTTCTAATCCCCTAGGCTGCACTGTGAGAGGCATAGGTATCCTATTACATACAGTCCATGTGAATTTAGACACTGCCCTGGGTCGTGCTGTAGATAACTTATATCCCACCGAGTGCCAAATACTTATTGGAACTGTCTGCACAGACTTATGATGGACTCTAGGGTTGCTCCACCCTTAACACAGCCATGCAGCCAAATGTCAGAGTCTTGCAAACCCATTATGTGTAATCGATGGCTAATACACCATAAGGGGCCGCCACACCCTGTTCACCAAAGAGAAATGGAAAAGGAGAAAAGGAGGAAGATTGGAGCAACCCAGTTAGTCCTAGGATGGCCATGAAGGAAGCCAGATTTACTTAACAGCCTTCTTTCTTTTTCCACAGGCAAGTGGAATGAATTCTTAGAAGGGGTGCAGTGGGAGCTGGGCATAACAGGTGAGGAACATACTCAACAACCTTCCTTTTTTATAGTAAGGATTGTCAAGGGTGCTGGCGGTTTTAACTGTAATTGGATAAATTAAATCAAAAGAAATCTATTGATTCTGGGCGTTCTTACATAAATTGCTGAAATGAAGGAGCGGAACAATGAGGTAATGGAATATTTATCTGCATAATCTACCTATCCATTAATTTATTTTGCAGGCTTAGGTCCACACTTAGATTACTTCTATGAGCGTGCCAGAGAAATGTCTAAAACATTTTGGTTGACATATTACATCGTAAATAAGGCAGGGTTTGGTGCAAACACCTTTTGCAACTGTATTATGAAAACAGAATTGAAATAGAAAGGATATTTGCTGTGTTACATTTTGTTGTGACAGGCATGTATTGTTGCTTGTGTATTTGTGTACTACGTTACAGAAGTGTGCTATTGTTGTGTTGTACTGTAGTTGTTCTGTTGTGTTATGTTTACTGTGTTGTGGCATTGTACCCCGTTATTTTTCTATTGTACTATTATTTTGTGTTGTGTCATATTATTGAATTGTGTTCTATGGTGCTCTGTAATTACTTTAGCAATGTCAACAAATGCTACTACATGTCTAGCCACCAGCAGCACGCTTCTTTAAAGGTCTAGAACATAAAACCATTTCCCCAGGCCTACTTTCAGCCAGTTCCCGCACCCCTGTTTACACATATCTTCGGATCTACCTTCCCCAAACGGCTAGTGCTCTGTGAAAACGGCTGGGTTCCACTTTAACGCAGGCGCCTCCATGGCCACTCCTTCAGGTCTTCGGGGGCCCTTCCGCTTTGACTGAAATCGGCGTTTCTTACCGGCACCACATGGATACCCGTTCCTCACTCATGTTTTCGCTATACAGTAATAATAATGAAAAATAAAAATAAATGAGTTTCTAAAGTGCATGGTTATACTATTCAGTATGTCCCCACGCTGCAGCTAATTACCGGTCCCTGATCAGATCACGCAGGCTGAAGACCGGATCTTCCAGAGGCCTTATGTGTGGAAAAGCCATGTTTTTAAATTTTTTCGGAAGATCCCAGTAAACGGTACTTGTCCATACTGAGCTCCCTCTTGGGCAGTAGCCTAATACTTGTCACAATTTGTTTTCTGTCTTGCTCTGCCCCACGCAGGGCCTGACTCAGTTCACCTCAACCTGCCCCAGGATGGTGGGCACATCCGCTTCATGATACATTGTGGACCTGCCGGCATCCGGGGGGCCTTCATGCTAGTTTGCCCCAGGTCCTACCTGTTATAATATTTAAAACCACCTCAGTGTGTGTGTGGGTGACTCAGAACTAATTATATCATCACTTTTACACACTGCCACGGCTCGTATCGTAACCTCCGCACCCCGCCCAGATGCTCATCATGGGCCGCACCAAGTCCACGAGGATGTCAACCCTGCCAAGTGGTGGGGCATCTCAACATAGCCACTCAGACGGCTTCTCGACTCATACACTAGAGAAATGCATTCCGCCCACAATCTTCAATCCACAGCCCGACACATTGAACGTCAGTGTACAAGAAATCCAATACGCCAGGACTGCCATTGAGCACCATATTGACACACTAGCGGCAGACCTTAGCATCCAACGAGGCCTATCAACGTTTTTTCAGTCCCCTGTACTATGGTGAAGCATGTTAAAATATGTCCAAATGAATCAGTATTAAATTAGAATAAATTTAGAGTAAGAATTCTATCATTATTTTTTAGGCTAATTTGATGTTTTCACTGGATATTTTAAACTGGCATTTCATGACTAGTTCAATGAAATTATTTGATGTACCAGGCTGATATTTATAACCAAATCAATACTTGAAGCAGCTATTTTAGAGTACTAGAACAGTGTTTACATACATTTGAGATGAATATAATGAGGGATCAGACATAGAAGGGGAGATTGGAAGATCTCAGCCATGCAAGATGACCAGAAATCTTAGCCATACAAGTAACAACCTCAGAATCTCAGAAATGTAATGTGGTTAGCTTATGCAGGTTTCGTACAACAAGAGGAGTTAGAGGGTCACAAGTGTAAACTATCATATCGTCTGCATACATCGAGAACACGTGGATCTGAGGTCCTCGTGCGATGCCCTAGTCCTCAACTTCCTGCCTGAGTTTCTTCACCAGGGGTTCCATTGCTAAGACAAACAACAGGGGTGATAATTGGCAACCCTGCCTGGTCCCCCAACATCCAATTAGAGAAGGCCCCAGCCTGTTTGATAGAACCAACACTCAGCAATCTGGAATGAGATCGGTCAAGGTTTATATCCAGAACGGCATTGAAATCAACCCCTATAATCCACGGGAGTTGGGGCCACTCAGCCACCACTGAGAACAGACGCTAACATCTTGCCATCCAACACTCCACGTACAAAGACAGAACTACCATTGGTGTCAAGTTTTCGTGTCACTTCCTTCATACGGGACCCCAAGTCCTCAGCCAGACAGCTGCCACTCAGACGAATGCTGAGTCTGTAGTAGCACTGGAGGGAGGCTGAGGCTTTGGTGGGGTATAAGCACACAAAAGAGAGCTTGCCACACATGCAGAAAGCAACAAGGAAAGAGGCGGGCAGGAGAAGCACATGAAACAGAGAGCTGGAAAATACATGTACTCCCACTGAGCACATAAGGAAAAAGAAAAAACAGTTCTCACAAAGTGAGCAAAACTATAAGCTGTCTCGTAGACGAGACCTAAAAAGTGTGATATTGTAGAACTGTGGAGTCCTTAGACTCAAACATAAAACTTGTGGAGGGGAAAGAACAAGTGACTGTTCTGCTCCTCAGCAGCCCTCACTCTGCAGAGTCTCTGGAAGGGCACAAGCACTGCTGGTGTTGAGAGTCAGAGGGGGGAGTCGTGCATTTCACTGAAAAGATAGCTAAGAGCCTGACCTCAACTGTGATACCCCATCTCATGATTATTGGTCCCGGTGCCACCATGCCCCTTAAGAACTGGAGCTGTACCTATTCTTTCCCCTGGTGAAGTCGAGTTAAACCTCGTGCACGTCATTTTATCCAAATATTCACAGCTTCCCTGGGAGTCAGTGGTCATGTGCCTGTCCTCAGCTTCTCTGGGAGTTAAGTGGAAGGGGTGGAACAAAAAAAGTGCAAAGCTGGGGATTAAACTCAGGGTCTTGAGAAGACTGAGCACATGCTCTGCCACCGTGCTTCATGCTCTGTGCTAAATTGATACTCTCAAACGACCTCCTTAAAGTTAAAAAAAACCACACAATGCTTGAATTTCACAGAATGTGAAAGGAACGTGTTCTTCTTTAGCAAGTCTGTTGTGTGGCAGCTGCGCTAGGAATTGCTTGCTGTCGGCCGTGTAGCACTCTGGATCACAGGCAGCCAGGTATTCACTCACAATGGCTGCATTTCTTGCATAAAGAGGCTCTTGTTAAAGCTTCATAAAGAACCAGAGACAGAGTGTGCTGTACCAAACAGGCAGAAAGACATCTGACATGTCTCATAGCACGCCTCTGGAGTGTGCTATTAAAGTTATGTATATTTCTTTAAATGCAATGTAGTTATTTGAATGTGTTTTGTTCCATGTTCTATCATAAGAGTTGTAAAGGAATGTAATAGGTTCCATGGTATGTGAGTTTCCATCTGTCTTCAGATCGTACCAGACGTGCTCTTTTGTATGGAATAAATATAATAACTTCAGCTCGATCTTTTGGATTTATTATTACGAAAATACTACAATCATTCTGGCGATGTTTGGGATTTTTTTTATCTACTGTGAATTCTGGCGAATAGTTTTTTCCCTCGTATTTGAAAGAAAACTACTTTATGACTTCTTCGATATTTTTCTTCAACTCAATACAACTTGTTTCGCTTTAACATCTTCAGCACAATGGATTACGCCAATGAAGATTAATCTATTCACGAACCATTGTACGAAGTACTACGTAAATTGTGAGTAGATCGAGCGGTTACTTTAACCAGTCTCTCTCTCATCCTTATTTACGTAACCTTTTTGCATAGTATTTGCGTATTTCAAACTCCGCTACGGAAGGTGTGAGTAAACATAACTTTTATTCTTATTTATTCCTTACTCACCCTTGTTTACTCTTGAATGCGCATTCAACGGGCCTCTCAGTTGCTGACTGCACTGTTTCACTCACGCATCGTGGTGAGATCGTCATGTGCATAGCAACGTCTCCTTGCATACCGCCTTCGTCAGACGCTCTTCCTCGCATCTCTTAATTGCTTAACCTTCAACTCACGCAACATAACCTTATGTGATTAACGTGCCGCCATTTTAAAATATTTCTGGTTGGTGAATTCTTCAGAGCTATTCTTCGAGCATGTTTTGACACTTTAAAAGTTATTCACAACAATTTCTTCTACAAAATTCTTCATTTCTTCACAAGTACGTCAAATTGGTACTGTTTTATCTTACTTTATTAATACAATAACATTTACTTCCACATGTCAAATCAATTTTACTACCTTGTGTGATATTTTTATTTGGGCATCATTATGAGTAATACTAATACAGACGCTTCAGATTCTATCTCTTCTTCTTCTGCTTTAAATTCCTCTTCATGTGTCAACATCAATTTGAGTACTCCTACAGAATTTTTAACAGCACCAGGTGAACCTATCATTAAATGGATTGAATGGAAAGAATACTTTTAAAATTATATTGCGACTTTAGAAGACAATGTTGGTTTTCTCTCTCCTGAAAGAAAGAAAAGGATGCTTCTACACAATCTTGGTCCTGAAGGGCTTAGAGTTTATAATCAAATGCAAAAACCAGAGAGATTAGGCGATTTTTATATTTTTAAAGCAGCTATATTAGATTTGACTAAGCATTATTCACCTACTGTATGTATAGGAGTTACTAGATGTGCCTTCTTCAAAAGGAAACAACTTCAGCATGAAACTGTAGAAGAGTATGTTTCCCAATTGAAATTATTAGCCACACATTGTAAATTTGGTGTGTTACATGATGAACTCATTAGGGACCATGTTGTTGGTATGAGAAATAAGAGTATTCAAGATAGACTTTGGATTAAAGGCGAACCCAGCCTTAAGGATCTAATCCTACTTCTGAAAATAGCTGAACTCTCAGACAGAAGTTCCAAAGCACTATCCGAACAGTCTGGATCTATTTCTGCTTCTACTCCTACTGTTAACAAAATATCTGATTGCAAGAAAAACAATAGAGTATTAAAAAAAGAAAAGTAACAAGAACTTCCAATCTAACAAGAATGTTCAAACAAAATCCTTCAATTACAAGTCTTTTAACAAATCCAAACCAAATCAAAATGACTCACCTACATTTGGTTGTTATCGTTGTGGTGACAAGAATCACAATGCAGGTTTTGAAAAATGTCCAGCAAGATCATGTTCTAATTGTGGCGTTTTAGGTCATTTCCCAAAAGTGTGCAATAAGAAATCGATTCAACGATCTAAAGTTACCTGCATTACTGACACTGATTTTTCGGATTACGATTCTGACTTGAACAATTCTGTACCCAATTTTAAAGAAAACAAACAATGCAATATTGTTCTAAATGTTGGTGGAAATGAAAGAAGCAAACCTTTGTGCATTGTAATGTTTGGTGGTGTTCCTTTACAGGTTGCTGCATAATCTGGTTCTCCATTCACTATTATAGCCAAAAGTGTATGGGAAAAGGAATTAGTTAATTATTATTATTATTATTATTATAATTAAGCTTCTAAAGCGCTCAGCTACCCGTAGGTTTCCCGGCGCTAAAACCAAAAAGTGAGAGGGGAGAATCAGAAGAGAACTGTTAGATGTTGAATAGCCAGGTTTTTACCTGTCTGCGGAACCTAAGGTAGTTGGGTTCAGTTCGTATCTGAAGGGGGAGAGAGTTCCAGAGTGAGGGGGCCAGCCAGGCAAAGGAGGTGCCACCCATTCTGGCTTTTTTAATTCTCGGAACTGAAAGTAAGTTTTGGTTAGAGGATCGTAAATTACGAGGGGGATTGTATAGTTGCGCCAAGGGGTTGAGATAGGGTGGAGCCAGACCAGAATTTATTCTGTGAATGATGCAGAGGGCTTTAAATTTTGTCCGGTTTTCAATTCGGAGCCAGTGCAGGGAGCGAAGGGCATTGGAGGTAGGGGAAGTGTTAGGTAATTTGCAGAGAAGTCGCGCAGCCATGTTCTGAACTGTCTGCAATTTACGCGTCACCTCTTTACTGGCTCCCAGAAGAAGGATGTTCCCGTAGTCCAGTCTCGAAGTGATAAGAGCCTGGACCACGGTTTTCTGAGTGTCCAAGGGAAGCATCCAAATGATTTTTCGCAACCACTTAATGATAGTGATGCAAGTAGATGAAGTTTTGACCACATGGTTCTTCATAAATAGTTGGTCGTCGAAGGTGACGCCAAGGTTGCGAGCTGTTTTGGATGGGGTAGGTAAAGGGCCCATTTGAGAAGGCCATTGCCGGGTCCCCATAAGGAGGTGTTGTGACCGAACAGAAGAACCTCTGTTTTACCCCCGTTTAGTTGTAGTTTGTTGTCCAACATCCAGGCTGCGATGTTACTCAGTCCTGTACGGAGGGAAGAGGAGGAGGAGTGAGAGTCGGAGGAAAGGGAGTAGATAACCTGGGTATCATCGGCGTACGAGTAAATAGTGAGCCCAGCTTGCTCTGCAATAGTAGCCAAAGGTCTGACATACAAATTGAATAGCGAGGGGCTCAAGATGGAACCCTGCGGCACACAGTACGCCGATGTGAAGGTTTGAGAAGCAAAGGACGAGGAGAAAACTTGAAAGGTGCAATCTGAAAGAAAGCTAACAAACCAGTTGAGAGCTGTGCCGATAATGCCAGATGATCTGAGGGCATTGATAAGGATGGGATGGGAAACCGTATCAAATGCGGCACTCAGATCAAGTAAAATGAGTGCCACGGTTTGCCCCTTATCAACTAGTTAATGATTTGGGACCTCATCTTGAGCCTACTGATGTGCTTCCAGAAAGTTTTACTGGTGACAAAATTGAAGTGTTGGGCCAGTCTCAAGCCCTCATAATTACTTTTGGTGTTTAGATAAGAATGAAGGTGATAAGTCTTATCATGACTTCATGTCCTTCATGTTCTAATGATAATAACCTTGTTATTGAGAATGATATTCACAACGATAGTACTGAAGTCTCAGTATCTTCCGATAAAAAATCTTCTTTTGGAATGTATATTTTATTACGTTTTTTTATTGGTTTTTTTTTTGTTAGAGGGGAAGATATGTAGTATGCTATTAATGTTATGTATATTTCTTTAAATGCAATGTAGTTATTTGAATGTGTTATGTTCCATGTTCTATCATAGGAGTTGTAATGGAATGTAATAGGTTCCATGGTATGTCAGTTTCCATCTGTCTTCAGTTCGTACCAGACGTACCAGACTTTTGTATGGAATAAATATATTAACTTCAGCTCGATCTTTTAGATTTATTATTACGAAAATACTACAGCCGCTTGACTGAAGGTAACGCCAGCATGTCAAGGGATGCTTCACAGTTTAAGTCTCGTATTTTATTGTCTTTCAGTCACACACATTGTTGAGGCACCCAGGGGGAACTAAATATGGCTCAAAAATGTGAAACCAGCTTTCATCTTTTTGGCCTTGAGTGCAAAATGAATATATTGTGCCTTTGTGGACTGGATTAGCTAGTGCTGCTTTTAAGGAAAGACGAGCCCGTGTCTTTGAGCAATATACGACAACAACAACAACAACAACTCCACAACCCTGATCAATAACCTCGCCAACCTCAGACTGCGACAACTCGTCACAACGCCTACCCACTCCGCCGGCCACACGCTCGACCCCATCTTCTCCTCAAGCCCGCACGTCTCTGTCAGCCACACCACCGAACTCCTCTGGACCGACCACCGCTGCATCCACTTCACCTTCCAGAAACCCACCACACACCACCGCACCAAACAGATCCCCCGCCGCCGCTGGAGCAAAATCACCGAATACCAACTACATGCAAACCGCGCTCTCAACCCACCCACCGAACCCTCCAACACCGACGTCGCTGCCCACAACTTCAGACGCTAGATCGAGGACTGCGCCAACACCCTCGCCCCGCTGAAGAAACCCCACCACAGAGACACCAGCAAGAGGGCCAGCTGGTTCACAGCAGAACTCCTAGATTCCAAGCAATGGCACAGTGAACAAACTCCAGACAGCCACGCAGCACACAAGGACGCCGTCCGCAACCACCACCACCTCATCAGGGCTGCCAAGAAGACCTCCTTCAAAGACCTCCTCGACAACAACGCACACGACAGCAAAGAGCTCTTCAACATCGTGAAGGAACTCTCTAACCCCAGCTCCAACACCAACGACATCCCGCTGTCGCAAGCCCTGTGCGACTCCGTCGCTAGCCCTGTGCGACTCCGTCGTCACCATCTTCCACCGCAAGGTAGCAGACATCCACGACAGCTTCAACACCCAGACAGCCCCAACAGACAGCAACACAACAGACCCTCCGCACACCATCGATCACGTCCCCTTACTAGCCTGGACCAGCGTGAGCGTCGATGACACCATCAAGACCATGAGCACAATCCACTTCGGCTCTCCGTCAGACCCATTCCCGCACCACGTCTTCAACAAAGCAAGCAGCTCTATCGCACCCCACCTACGCAACGTCATCAATCTCTCCCTTGAGACCGCGACCTTCCCAGAGAGCTGGAAACACGCAGAGATCAACGCCGTACTCAAAAAACCCAAGGCAGACCCAAGAGACCTCAAGATCTTCCGACCCATCTCTCTGATCCCCTTCCCGGCCAAGGTCATCGAGTAAAACCCAATACCTTGAAGAGAACAGAATCCTGGACCCTTCCCAGTCAGGGTTCCACAGCAACCACAGCACCGAGACCGCCCTCATCGCCGCCACCGACGACATCAGGACCATGCTAGACAACGGGGAGACTGCAGCACTCATCCTCCTAGACCTCTCCGCCGCACGCCTCCACGCCGCACGCCTCCACGCCGCAGTGATCCAAGAAAAGGCTCTGTAATGGACCACCTCCTTCCTCTCCGGCAGAACCCAGAGCGTCTGCCTCCCCCGTTCTGTTCCGAAACCTCCGAGATCATCTACGGTGTACCCCACGGATCCCCCCTCAGCCCGACACTGTTCAACATTTACATGGCCCCGCTTGCACACGTCGCCCGGCAGCACGACCTCAACATAATCTCCTACGCCGACGACACTCAATTGATCCTCACCAAGGACCCCATCACCGCCAAAGCCAACCTCCATGAAGGAATGAAGGCCGTCGCCGACTGGATGAAGATCAGCCGTCTGAAGCTGAACTCGGACAAGACTGAGGTCTTTATCCTCGGCTCCAACCCGTCAGCCTGGGACGACTCCTGGTGGCCAACAGCACAGGGGGAAGCCCCGACCCCCACCGACCATGCACGGTACCTAGGCATCATCCTCGACTCAACGCTCTCAATGACCAAGCAAGTCAACGCCGTCTCCTCCTCCTGCTTCAACACCCTCTGCATGCTCCACAAGATCTACAGATGGATCCCGACAGATACAAGAAAGACAGTCACCCAGGCCCTCGTCAGCAGCAGACTCGACTACGGAAACGCCCTCTACGCGGGAGCCCCGATCAAGCTAATCAATCGGCTACAAAGCATCCAAAACGCCTCGGCATGACTGATCCTCGATGTACCATGACATGGCCCACATCACCCCCCACCTGAGAAACTTGCACTGGCTCCCCGTCAACAAGAGGATATCCTTCAAGCTCCTCATCCACGCACACAAGGCACTCCACAAGACCTGCCCAGCCTACCTCAACAGACGGCTCTCCTTCTACACCTCCAACCGCCAGCTACGCTCCGCCGACCTCTCACTCGCCACCGTCCTGCACATCCGAAGAACAACCACCGGCGGGAGATCCTTCTCCCACCTCGCCGCCAAGACATGGAACACCCGCCCACTGAGCCTACGACAGACCCAAGACCTGCTGACCTTCAGGAGGACACTAAAGACCTTGCTGTTTGATCAGTAGCGGCCACCTCCCCCCCCCCCCAGCGCCTTGAGACCCTCATGGGTATGTAGTGCGCTTAACAAATGACTGATTGATTGATTGATATACATTATTGTCAGTTTCTCTTATGCTTTCCACCAATCCGCCACCGCTGGGATGCTAATAAATATTTTCATGATCTTGTATGTGGGGATACCTTTACACCCCTACGTGGTGCACAGCTCATACATTTGGATGCTACTGAAATTCACTGTTTAGCTAAGCTTTTTTCATAGTACAGCAAAATATAGCTACAGCCGTATGACAGGACGGTGCAGTAACAGGAAAAAAAACACCATGGTGAAAGACACCAATAGAACACCACCTTGTCATTGCAAGGAGGGCAGAAAAGCTCCAGCTCAAAAAAGTACACCCACATGGGACGTTGACCTGGGTCTTGGGGGTAGCAGATCTTGCATGTCTATGAGTAGTCAATTAACCAAAGAAGAGTTACTTTGCTTTTCCACGTGATGGAAAACATTAAGGAAGATAAAATGCAGGATGACGCGACCACTGTGCTATTTTGTAGATGCACGCCTTTATTAAGACGCATGCACACAAGTACAAAAGAACACAGGCTTTTTCTTTTGATATAATGATACAGATGGATACATTCCAAAAAGTAGTGTGAAATAGCTTATTTCAGTCCGAGAACGAAAACCTTTTCTTTTAGGGAAAAACAATTAGTAAACAAAACAGGTGAGCAGGTTGCAGGAGAGTGTTGGGGAGGGAGTAAGTGGGAAGGCAAGAAAGGAAGACTGTGGGTGGAGGGAGAAGCAAGACGGCAGGTGTGGAAAAAGCAACATGAGGGAAAGGACACATGGGCAAAGAGAGGTGTAGTAAATTACTTCTCTACAGTTCTCCACTGAATAGAATGTCCATGACATGACATGACATCATAGAATGCTTGGATGACTCTCTGGCTCACAGTGTCAGTTAGTCAACTCAGGCTGAGCTGCTTGGAGCTTGCTCCTGGTGGGTCTGCATCTGTACTTCCTATCTTCACCCAGGCATTCTATGATGTCATGTCATGTCATGGACATTCTATTCAGTGGAGAAGAGTAGAGAAGTAATTTACTACAAGATGGAAACGGGTTAAAGTGCAATGTGGGGCGCGAGGGATAGAAGCACACAGGTCAGAGAGAGCAATGGAGGTGGGAGAGAGAAGCACATGGGTGAGAGAGAACAACGTGTGCGGGGGAGAAAAGCACGTGAGGGAGACAGCCGGAAAAAAACATGCACTCTCACGGAGCGCTAAAAGAAAAAGAAAACAGCAGTTCCTGAGAAACAAGCAGAGGAATCAGAAAAGCCAGCTAATCAAAGAGATGTTAAAGAGGCTATCTACATTGGAAGGACAAACACAAGAAGAGGAAGGCAAACCATCCTATAAACATTTCAGAACATGTGGGCAAGAGCATGGTGATACAATATTAGCTGGTCAAGTGGTAGTATTGTGTATGCGCTATGGGCATGTAGAGACTGGTCTTGTCCCATGCTGGTGGCTACTCACAATACTGCTGTCTATATGTCAACTATCTATGTCTATATCTGGGCTTGTGGAAATCGGACACATTGTTTATAGGGAATATACCATTTGTTTGTGTCCAGTTAATTGTCATGCCAGTTTCTCATGGGCATTCCTGTGAGGACTACACTTTCATTGTAGACCATGTAATTGATTGGCATTCCATTGTAAGTAATGAAATGAAAAAATACATAAAAGATAGGGGGTTAAAGATAAGGAGTTATATGTAAGAGTAAGATGGTAAGCCGCAGAGGTAATGGAAATGGGGTAAAGTGATAAGAGTAAGGGTTAAGAGAATAGAGATTTAAAATGAAAAGTTGGTAGAAAAGACTTGCAAGTAAATAGCAATGTTAGATTAAGGGTTAAGGGGCTAGGGGTTAAGGGTAAAAATTGGGGGTTAAAGGATAAGAAAAGAGTGAGATTAAGGATGTAGGTAAGGTTTTTTTTGTACGTTTAGAGGTTAAGGGTCTGGTGATCAGGGGTAAGGATTAGGGATGAGTTCAAGTGTGTAAGGGTAGAGGGCTATGGGTAAGGAGGCACGGTTGACATAAGGAGGCGAGGTTAAGAGTAAGGATTAAGGATAAGGGTTAGGGCAGGGGTATAAGATTAAAGAGGCGAAGGGGTAAGAGGTTAAGAATGTAAAGGCAGTAGATAAGAGTGTATTATGAGTAAGGAATTACAGGTAAAGGCATATGGTGTAAAGAGATAAGAGGTTAAGCAAGTAGATGTATGTGGTTAAGCATGCAAGGGGAAGGTCGTATGGTTAATGGCAAATGGGGCTCAGGTTTAATTATGTATTTAAATAGGGTACGGTAAAAGTCACAATGTACATAAACAATGAGATGTTGAAAATAATATGGTGAAGGGGCTGATCTATAAAATGACGAGGAAACGGCAAATGATGGAAAAACGCCAATTATATGCTAAAGAAACAAGTAACAAGCAAGTAAACGGTATGTATCCATTTATAGGTATGGCTACACAGGTGTTCATCCTTAGCCTGATGTACTTCAAATTGCACTCTATGGCTTTATTTGCCCCCTGCGTTCTTGGGAGAGAATCACCAAGACACCATGAAGCAGTTTTTAAATTCCATCATGCCTGACCACTTTTCTGGTCCCACACTTACTTTAAACTACATCATTTGGCACTACTGAACCTGAAAAGGAAGAGGAAGAGGTGTGGTGCCGCGGCTAGGGCGACTGACTCTGGAATCTGGTGATCACGGTTCGATCCCTGGCACCAGGTTCGCTCAGCACCATGTGACTCTGGGCAATAGCTTGCTTAATCTTCCTGAGGGCCCCCAGTGCCTAGAGACCCTTACGGGTGATTGTGCGCTTTACAAATGTGGATTATTATTATAAGATGATTTGAGACAACAGACCCTCATATCTTTTTTGTTTGTTTTGCCAGACACACACTTTCAAACATCTTAAAAACACACAAACTGTTAACATTTGGAAAGAAACTGTTTATCGGGAAACCCACAGCCATTAAAAGTGAAAGCGTTTTTTTGGGGGGGGGGAGGATGGTGGGGTGGGAGCCAGCATAGCTACCAGTGATTAGTGTGGCCCAAACAACCAACCATACATTTGGCTCTCAAAACTACTGCCTTAGGGAAATTATGTCTGTGTTTATTGTTCTCAATAGCTTAGGGTAGCAACTGACTGCAGAAGTTTCTTGCCTCTGTGTTATATTATATGCACAAATCACTCCCTACTATCTCAGCGCTTGTACTGAGCAGGTAGGTAAAAACTGTCTAGAACAACCCTGGTTTGAGCATCTTCCTGAAATTCATAAAACTGGGGCAGGTGCAAACATAGAGAGGAAGATTGTTCCAATGGTGAGGAGCCAGGTATGATAATGCTCTAACCCCAAATCTAGATGTTTGGATACATATAATCTGCGGAAAGGCTTTATCAGAAGATCTTAACTGTCTGGAAGGCAAGTAATAACTCAGTTTTGAATGGAGATACACAGGCTGAGACTGATAACGGGCCTCTGGCCCAGTGGGTCTATCTAACGTGTTGGCAGGCCACTTCCAGGAAATCAAGATGGGGGACTTTATGGGTGAATGTAGAGTTTGGTAGATGCAGGACATTGTCAAAAAGTGACAGATGTCCCATTCACCCTATTAAGAGTGCATAGACACTAGCAAACAGAATGTAAGATGCTTTTTGGATGATGTCCTGTATGTAAAATAAAGTTGCATTACTATTTTTAAGTGCTGGGCCAGTGACACTTCTATTGTTCACAGCGTGCAATGGCTGATCACACGCTTTGAAATGATCAACATACTTCAAGGGCACACTTGCAACTAAAGTAGCTTAAAAATCTTAAAGGTGCCCAACAATTAAAGACTAAGGAGCTACACGAGATCTTTAGGCACAGCTTAAGGAGGTCAGCTAGGCTGGAGGTGGTTGATGCACAGATTAAAGCTTGCATAGAGTTGATAATTTGCAAGGAAGTTTAGCATGTTCTGCATTAATGTGATGCACTGAGATTTAAAGATGTTTGGTTTCCATTGGGTAACCGTATTTTGGATACTCTGTATTTTCCTATCTAGCCTCGACAGCAAACACAAGTACGACAATAATCTTTTATTCAGAGTCGCCACGCCTATTGGGTAAAGTACTGTGCAACTGACAGCTGTAACTTTTTGGGATCACACAAATTCCTTCTACACCTAAAATTCGGACAGAAATTCGGAGGGTAATAATTATTTGTAATCCTTAACAAAGAATTGGTGCCCTAAAGGAAAAAGCTAATTTCTTACTAGCAGACTGGTTTGGAGGATCTTCCAAAATTATGACAGCCGATGGAAAAGATGAAACAGAAAGTTGAGACAGCTTGACCCTCCCGACTGTGCGGAATAGAGCAAACTCCTTATCTTGCAGTCCGCGGGACGCAGTGTAAATACAGAAGAGTAGAGAATTCATGTCTAAAAAATGTGCAGGTGGCCCGAGGATAGGGAGCATGTTTTGTCTGCAAGACTCTAGTGTCGCTTTCTCTATTTTCCTTGGATCAGACAACTGCTGATGACGGCTGGAGCACAAACACTGTCTTTTTTGGCTGGTCCACCTTGCTTGCAAAGCATACAGTGGAGGGTTAATAGGAGTCATGCAAACTCTTCAACCGATATTTTCACATGATACAAAACTCTGCAGAGAAGGAACATAAACAGGAAATTGGGCAAAGTGAATCTGTTAGCAGTGTGTGCGGATAACTGCCTCTGAAGAGTCTGAAGGCTGGCGATGATCCCGCCTGCCAACGTGCTGACGCGCACTCTGCGACCGCCTTTAGAACGTTTTTTTTACTTTTTGTAAGAATACCATGATTTCCAAATAAAATCTAAAACAGTGACCTGAACTGAAAATGCAACCTTCAAGATAAGGAGTTTTGCAAACGTAAGCCCTTGTTCTGCAAAGCACTTTCTGAGAAAGTGGGAAGCGATAGTCAGATGGAACTTAGTTTTACTCTATTGCAAAAATGAAGCATTTTTTACACTTCGCTTTTTCCTTAAATACCAAGGGATGGATCAAACAGCATTTACAGTAAACAAAAATTAGCTCCAGAGCAAAATCTGTAGAAAACTGATGTCTGCAATGCTCCAGCAAAACCGATTTGTTCTATACTCTGCAGGCAGCAAAACATTGGAAAATAACTTTCTTCCTTGTTTTCAGCAGTACAAAAATTGTTCACCAATGTACTGAGAAGAGCTGACATTTCACCAGGGGAGTAACTTCGGCGTCCTTGGGAAGAGGCTGGCTGCAAGTGGTCAGTGAGAAGGCAACACGAAGAATTCCACACTCCCAACTCCAGAGAGAGGATTCGGCAAAAGCAAGGTTCATGCTATATAAATACTAATACGTACTGTACACACATGTAACCCAAAGGTTTATCAACTGAGTGCCAACGTTGACAAGCAAATGGCTGCTTATGGGTTAAAAAGTCTCCTATTGCTATAAAGCCACAGTGTTCTTGTTGAAGTACTGTCGTCCAAACATCAGGAAAGTGCTTCAGACTATCTGAGAGACCAGCTCTTGACAAAATGTTTGCTACATTGGTGAGGGGTCCCCTAGATCCCTCCAGTCCTCCCTAAAGTTTGTATCACATGAGATCGAGTTTGACAATATCGACCTACAAAAATACTGTATCCACTACATCACAGGTAAGTACGTTCGCAATTCTTAACTCCACATCGACTTTCCTACATCTACCATTCAATGTACTGGTAAGGTGGAGATGTAACAGATGCAATATTTTTGTAATGCGATGTAGTGACCTTACACTGCCCCAAATAGCCCTAAAACGATACATGTACTCCAATATTCACTCTAACAGATGAGTGAGCGACCGAGTGAACTTAGATTGTGTATTTAACAGAATTACTTGTCTCTGGGTGTCTGGACACTGGCCTCCTAGTAGACCAAGACCTTAAAATAAGTGACATTACAAGTGTTTTTTAAATGTTCTGAAAACGTCTGAAGCACAGCACAACTATCAGGGATTGGTCGGAAGTATTTATAGAACTTGTGGGGACATAATTTGAAATTGTCTTCTACATGTCTTCAAGGTACAGTTGATTTTGGATCTTACAAGGCAGACAGGCCAATCTGGTGGATGCCTCTTTATTGAGCAGTCAAGGGAGGTTTTTTCAGGCCCCATCACATAATCCCAATTCAAGCTTGCGGCTAGTGCCAATAGCAAGGAATATGTGTGATGATAGGCTGGGTAAATGCTATGTTGTGAGTAGCTTAATTAATAGCCATTTTCTTCGCTTAAATAGGTATTCATGTCAGTAGGTGCTGAGGACACAAAAGAAACGCATATAATTATAAAATCATGTAATCATTGGAGAATTTTGAAAAATAAACAAGTGAAACTTTTAAATAAATTGAAACAAAACCCTTTCTTAAACAGGGCACAGTGCGCAGTGTTCAGATCTTTATTCCGACTGCCGGGCAACACCTCGCCAGCTAAAAATCATGTTGGAATTAACACTACAGGACCAACTGCTTGGGCAAAGGGCCTGTATATTGCATTCAACAAGATCTGCTGAGCAAGGATCGCTAAACATCTTATTTGACAGGAAACAGCATGTCATGACAGCACGAATCACACTAATGACTGGTCGCAAGCCCTAGACGAAGCACTGGTGCAAACTCGATCAAGGGAGCTCTGGAACTTAAAATTATCTCATCCACAGTTTAAAACAGCACTAAATAGAAATATAAAAATGATATCACTGAAAGCTGATCTAAGAGCATTTGCTAAAAGAAAGCATGCTACCCTGGTGCTCAGCAGCTATTACAGAAAAGGCCCACAAACATATATTAACAAAACATTTTCCTCACACTATAAGATTACATTTCTGCAGCTTCGTATGGGCTCTTTTGTGTCATTAGATCTATCACAACCATGGGCGGATACACTAGAGTCAAAAATATGCCTATCGCAGGAGTCACTATCTCATCTGCTCTGCATACACCCTATACTATTGGTAGGCCGCAGAAGATTGCTTAGGTTCCTATGGATTAAGGAGGGGACACAGACATTACCATCTGCCGTCAGTTTCTTATTGAACAATGAGCAGCTGCAAGTTATCACAAAACTGGTAGAATTTCTAGGGTGTGTGGAGAAGCAACTAAAATTAACTCCAGAAGCCCAAAACGAAGAAGGGGTGAATCCCTGAACACTAGCAATCTTAAAAACATATAGCTTTAAACAGACAGACTGTACTGCTTCTCTTTTCTTAACCAAAGGCACTTTTATTAAGTTGTTAGTCTTCTTTTGAATAGTATTTGAATCTATTTTTACTTGTGAGGAATACTGAGGATGAACTATGAAATGCCTGTTAAATGATTGAGATCTAGGAAAAATTGGGATAACCGCTATTACTCTAATTTTATTTGTAATTTTAAGCACTTTGACAGACTTCATTGTCCAAATAAAGTATTTTTTATTTGATTTTGAATTTGAAACGAAACCCAAGACTTTTAAGTTGCGATTATTACTGGTGTTAAAGAGTTCATGATTCACAGGGCAAGAAAGGTCCCAAAGCTTGCATATATGGTTCCATTACGTGGTCCTAGTTCAAGCTTGTGGCTAGTCCAGCCGCTGCAATCTGTGCTACCAACATGTCCCGCTTGGGCTGGCGATCTCGTAGTCAGCACACAAGACGTTGAGAGAGAGTTGAATGTCATTGGAAGGTTGATCTAGATTCTAGCAGGAAGTTAAACATCAAGGGAGGAGAACAGCAGAATAAAAAGAATGATGAGATAAATGATCGATTCCGGGAAACCCACAGAAGGCTCTATAAGGTAAAGATTAAAACAGGCACACTCCTTTCAAGGTTTAGCAGGAGGGACACTGAAATTAGGTGTGCTCCTGAGATAGCAGATAAGAACAGGGCACATTTTACAACTCTCAGTCATGAGAATCAAGTTTCATCTCTCAGTCAATCACTGAACTCTCAATCTCAGCGACTGATAACTTTGTGAATGAAGGATGTCCCTCTTCATAGTCCTGAAGAACTCAAATAGTGAGATGGAGGTGAAAGTAGATGAAGTCACTGCAGTCAGTGTTTAACTCTATAAGGATTAAAACTCCTGAGCTAAATGGATTACCAGATGCACTCTATCAAAAGCTGAACAATGGTTGAGCAGGATAAGCTTGTTATTTCCCAATTTGCACTGGCTGAGGAAAGTCCGTTGTTTGAGCCACAGATCGCCAAATTGTTTCTAATACCAGGTGTGGCAAACTAAAGGTAAACAGTGATTCCTCGTGTTCCATTTCTCTTTTGAATATTGAAACTGTGATCTTGTTAAAGATTCTTGACACTCGACCTCTGTGGGCCATCACTGGGTTTATATATCCAGATCAGCCTGGCTTTATATACAACAGATATTTGTGATAGAACCTTAAACATCACTACCATTGCCTTAACGTAACCAGCACTGTTTCCTAACTAACCAACATATTGAGAATCTTGGAGGAAAGAGTATTTAACCCAGGTCTCCTGCCTTGGGTCACAATCAAATCCGATTGGGTGGCTCAATGTAACTGGTGTCTCACCAACCAACGTCTGCCATATTAACAGGGGTACAAGTCAGAGTTGTTTACTTTGACTCAGTATCCTTCAGCTGCACTTTCATTAAAGGATTTCAGTGCAAAGACAACTTAAATTACAGAGTATCATTATACACTGATAATAAACTGTTGTACATTGCTGGGCATGATAATGCAATACATAGGCTTCTCGTTGTGTTCAAGGTTATTGAGTTTCTGGATCAGCTGGTCCAACTCAATGGATGGTGCCCAAATGCTAATCATCATGCGTCATTACTTTCTGTGATTGAAACAACTTGACAATACAAACCACGTCCCCTTTTCCAGGTAAGCGGCTTTGTGCCACATTCTCTCCAACGCCGGTCCTTTCACTGCTTGAAATGTACAGCTTCAACAACGTGGCTTGTGCAGAACAGCGAAATGCCATGGACAACAAACACCAAGGAGAGTGGGAACGCAGGGAACATCCCATAAAGAAAAAAATTATTAAACAGCAGAGGTACAGGAGTAGAAGAGAAAACAGTGGACCGAGAAAATTTCCATTCAAAAGTGGCACACGGTGCTTCACAATACAACTTACACCGCTCAACCAAAGAACCACGGAAAAGCGGCACAGAAAAGGAAAAAAAGGCTGCTGGGTTTGGGGAGTAGGGGGGGTGGGAGGACAAAAAAAGGCAGACATGCCCCACAGGGCATAAACAGACGTACTAAGAATGTCATTGTATGTCCACAAATCCATTTAAGATAAGACAAGTTAATAAGGGTTCACTTCAGAGCAACAACAAGTACAATAATGAGCCAATATATATGGAAAAAAGATACAGCCCATATAGCCTAATGCAGTAGAGAAATTTATATTACTTAAGTATACACAACTGTGGCAAGTACAAACTATGTAAGAGGGCTACTGTAAATATAAAGTGGCCAATGTATGAGTACAGGAAGTAGTACTACAGTAATATACTTTTACGTACTCTTAGAAGCCTTTGTAAATTAGGTCTGAAACGTTCTACTCCATGTTACTAAAAGTGTAGAGAGAGCACAGTCTTTTCTGTTTGTACTAACTATTGCCTGAATATTGATATTTTATTTCCATTTTAGATGCTTTGGGGTCAATTCACAGTGGCACGTGAGAGAATGTAAAAAAGTACTAAAGGAGTACTACGTCACATACTCCCAAGTTCCCTTTGTTAACCGGCCCCAATATCTCTTTTTCTGTCATAAAAGGCTTGGATTACATAGATCACACTGGTACATTTTTGTTAAGTAATTTCTATAGTGCACCGGTGGTGCCTTTGCAAAAATACACCAATAGATTCACCCCGGGACATGTGTAAAATCATTTGCAACAACTAACAAGTGGAAAACAGAAATTTGCATCAACTGACTAGTGCTAAAATGGCATTTTGCAACGACTACCCACTGCAGAATTGCACCAGCACTAATCCAAAGTATATATATTCTGGACACGGTGGTACAAAATTGGAACAGCAATGGTGTTAGTCACATAATCCAGCCGTATTATTTTTTTCACAAAACCCTGTGTATGTAAACAATTTGAGAGTGAACTCCTCAACAGGGCTCTACGGTCTTCTGAAATAATAACCAGTTTAAGAAACCTTAAAGTCTGTGATGAGAAATGTGTTCCTAGAGTAACCTGGACCTGTTTGTTAACAGCTGCTATGAAGTCTATGAGAGGATCAGAGAACCAATGCGTACTTCCATCCCAGCCCCTCCTTATGCTCAGCGTAGGACATGAAGTATCTGATGCAAATCCCAATATTACATGTTTTATTTCCATGAATTGGCAACCAGCACACGGCTCTGTTGTCGTTTCAAAAAAGCATTTCAAACTCGAACACCTGGTACCCGAGTAATTCCGAGCATACACCTCTCCAGCCTTAGAGCCAATGTTTCACATTCTTGGCGCTCTTTCACAGTGATGTGAAGTTTCACAGCCATGTGCTCGTTTGTGTAGCATTGCCAGCACCACAGACTCTGTGCATCATGGACAGAAGAGTGTACATTAAACATTAGGTAACCTGTGGCAAGGACAAAGCATCCTAAGTGTTGAAGAGGCAAGACTACGCAAGTGTTCCCAGAACTTTGTTAGGAATGTTAAGTTTGAACTACTGTAAAATACGGTAAATAGTCTTAAGAATATTTGATAACTAAGAGGGCACTTGTGTTGCTCAAAGGACGTTTCTCATAAACAATATCCTGTTTTCAGCAACATGTGTGGCAGCAGAGAAGGATATCTATCTGAAACTATTACAATTCAATATTCATATGTCCAGATCTCCTTCTCTCATTGGCTGAGCATTTATGAGGCTTAGCCAATGACTGGATGCAAGAGAGACCATAAGAGAATGGTGTTCAAGGTCTACATTTCTCTGCAAATCTATAATTCTATCCATTAGAAGACTAAAGGATACTTAGTAGTCACTTAGACTTCACCTCAGAATCGCCTCCGATGCAAATGCATTGAGATTTCTACAGGAGCAACTTGTGAGTGAAAATGATATAGGCACTTTTGAACCCAACACATTCAATCAGACACCAGGTCGGTTGGTGTAAAACATCAATTGTCACTCATGCTCCATCCCACTACATGTCCTCCCTTAGGTTCAATTTAGTCATTTCATGCAATATTAGGATGGCCAAATCATAGACGTCAATTCAACAAAATGTTTGGGGTAGCAGAAGCGACATCACACTCTTTGATCCCTTCCCTCATGACTTCACAGGAAGCAACCTTATACGACCTTTGATCCTGATGACATAACATGAAGTCATGTCATTTGACCTTTGACACTTATGATGTTATAGTATGTGACATCACTAAACTTCAAAAACACCCACAATAAAAGCAAGAATGACTAAGTATACAGAAAAAATACTAGAGCAAATAAACTTAACTCGAGTTATCAACCATAAATTAAATAAGGTGCTGCCATGGTAGATGTGCAAACATGGTGGACCAGGGCAAGGTAAATCACTAGACCAGCAGTACAGCACTGACCTCTGCTCAGGCAAATTCATACTCCCATACATCTCGCATACCCTATTACATCCTCATAGGAATATCTGTGTAGGCCCTCCTCCTCAGAACTAGTCTCTACACAAGTTGCATGCACAATCAGCTCACAAAGCATGCCAAATACTGTGGGTTCTGCTTCTAACAACTGACTGTGTGCTGAAGACAGTTGGGTGTCCATTCCATCAACATCATGCTCAGTTTAATGACTGTGTTGTTTAGCATAGACGTACAGACAAAATATTCTAATAATTCTGATAGTTTTGTTTTATATACACTTAATGTTTGGCATGTGTATAGCACACTCAATATCATTGTGTGGATTTAGTAGTAATAGTAGCTGTGACAGCATGCCCTTTACAAGGCATCTGCAGCAAACATTCAGCATGTGGAGTTAGCGTACCACCTATAAAGTTATAGAAATGTTATCAGAATAGGGTTCTCGGGCTATAAATGACATTTTCTGAGTCAGATTAACTAAATTGGAAATATTTATCCATTGGGTGCAGTGGCATTCAAAGGACTGAAACGTTCAATTTGTGTTTTGAGAGATTTTTTATTAAAGTACATAACTGCCCTGAGATAGATGGTATGTTCGTCTGAATGAATGTAAACAATGTGAACTGTTTATGTGCTTTAAGAAGAAACAGTGCGCCCCAGTTGCTTTGCAGTGTAGGAAGTGCATTGGTTCTTCTCTGACTGTATGCCCAAAAATGTTTTCATAAAAAGGGCAAGATAAGGAACCAAACTGTGCACACAGAAACCCACATCTATTTCTAGAAATATAATTTATATGTTTAAAAATCATCCAGAACCCAAGCTGAATAAAACCATTTATCATTTGTCAGTTGGAATGTCCACATTGGCTCTGACTTTAAGAAAAATGTTACTACACTGTTAGTCTTAATATTTTGAGTGTCCACCCAACCCAATGTGTAATTGTTTTATTTACAAACTCCCTTTTCATATATATATTAGAACTCTTCATGTCAACTCTAAATAAATTATAGATATGTATATTTATGATTTAAATCTTTTTATTGAGTTGAAACAGACAGAAAGAAAGAGACACGGCTCTCTGCTCTGTTAAATCTATACATATGAGACCACCGGATCGCAATAAGTGTTGTTACCAAAGGTAATAAGCATGGAGCAGGCCCTCAAACTTAAGAAGGAACAGGAACATATACAAAGACCCTCCACCCCTTCCTAGTTCACCACCACCCCCTCGTCCACCTTAAAAATAAAAGGAAAAGGTAGGGAATAGCGCTCATCGTCTGGATTTACATGTCCCTTTAGGTGCGACGTCTGGAATTTGTGTATCTGGAAGGCGAAGGAGTCATAGGTACAGAGGGCAAGTTAGTTCCCGGAACTCCGACACCAGCAAGGTGAGGAAAGGTCGCCATAGCTTGGGGAATTCAGACCCTTTGCCTGCCAACGTTAAAGTACGTTTCTCCATGCCTAGCACTGACCATAGCCTCTGGAGCCAACCAGAGTGTGTCGGAAGTTGAGTAGAGCGCCAGTGGATCAGGATGTTTGTGTCCCCACTCCTAGAGCTATAGCAATCAAACGGCCCTTGCGCGATTTGAGAGGGTATATCATCGGGTTGGGTAGGCCCAGGAGAATGTATGAGGGGAAGCGTGGGATCTGTGTTTCAAGGTGTAAATCTACGTCAGAAAGAACATGGGTCCAATATGGGTGTATAACTGTGCAGCTCCAGAGGAGGTGTTCTAGGGTTCCCACCTCCCCATATTCCCTCCAACACTGGTCGCTCCTGCACTGGTCAAAGTGGTGGATGCACTCAGGTGTGTAGTACTAATAGGTGGCAACCTTGGTCAGGGTCTCTGTGAGGCCCATATGGTACACTGAGTGCCTTGCCCTATGGTAAATGCCCTCCCACTCTTTGTGGCACAGCGTTCTCCCCAGGTCCTGTTCCCACCTGATGCGGCCTGCGTTTATGTGTGTGTGGTAGTAGTCAGCAGCATTTTGTAGATGTCGGATATAATTTTCTTATCGGAGGTGCGCATTACTAGCCACTTTTGGGCTGAAACTCAGGGTTGTAGATACATATATTTAAACCTTACCAAGCTGTGGATCAACAATTGCTATTTCATGCTTGTAAAAATGAAATAAATCATCATGTGTCAACTTGCATTTCTTTTAACAGTTTATCGTACTGTACAAAGGCAGAAGGGAGGACCAACTGACATGCTTTAGACCCAAAGACTTTGGAAGCCCCTGGCTCAAGCAGACAGATTGGCTTCATTGGCATCTAAACCAGTGCTTAATTTGAGGCTGTGGATTCTGGTGCTCAGCACTGGCACTATTTAATAATCAACACCTGTGCTTTTCATGAGCACCAGTTAAGGACATATCATTTTATGGTAGGCACGGGGAAATTAAGTGATTTGCCCAGAATAGCAGGATGTTGAGCCGAAGCGAGACTCGAACCAGGTTCCCCATCTCCGAAGTCAGCTGCTCTGGCCATTACGCAACATCCTTTTCCCACTTTCATGGTTAGTAGTTGGTTCTGTTCTAGACGACACTAACAGGAGAAATGGGCCAGTGCAAGCTGCCTCCCCTTATATATTTTTTTACAAATGAACCACTGATCTGCACAGATATAGCTTGTGGCTTTGCAGCCACTAATATGGCAAAGACAAACTAATAGGCCAATATATTGCTGCCACCTGTACTATCTTTAGCTCACTTCAAAGCATTTACCTCTATTAGTCCCATATTGCAAATGTTTAGAGTGTTGGGGAGGTCAAATCTAGATTTATTCCTGGGGTACATGTAAAAAGCGGATGTAAAAGGACTCTCTTCTAAAATATCAGAGAGCCTTCTCTGAGGTACCACATGAGTTAATTCCTCCCTGGCTGAACTTGTGACCTCTGTCATTAAACTGCTTTCATAATATCAGATGAACAAAACTGAAATCAAGGACAGGCCTATATTCATGCAAAACCACTAAAGCTCTTTCCTCTGACAAATGAGAGGCAGAGACAAAAATCACAAGGCTTTATTAATTATTTTAAGCATTTAAAGGCTATCTGTCTTCCATATATTTTATTTTCAAAAAGCAAACATAAATCAGTGAGCCCTCTCTAATTGTCACCTGTTGAAACCAGCGGAAGCAAGGGTGCTGGCAGGGGTCCCATAGAGCAAGCCAGCCAACCTCTAATTGACGTCCATGGGCCTACTCACAGCTGCAGGCCCCCCACAGAGGGACTTATTGGTTGGTGGTAAGGATACTCTTTCGCAACAGCGAGGGAGTATCCTTACCACCAATATAACGGTCCGTTTCTGCCATGGTTGGACCCATCTGACAGCCCGACAGACCTCATAATGGTCCATTTCTGCCATAGTTGGAACCATCTGACGGCCAGACAGACCTCTATGTCCCACCATGGTGTAGGACGATGCGACCTCCAAAATATATTTCAATCCCAAATTGAGTAAATATCCAGATTTTCATATATCAAGAGTGAATGGGTTTATTAACGGCACAGATAAACCTTCATGCTCATAAGTTAAAATGCTAAGTATTTACACGACTTAGCTTTTAAATTGTTACTTAAAATTTTTAAAACCCAATCATTTTCAGAGCATTCATATATGCCTTAATTAACTGTCCCTCTGAGTCAAGACTGAGGTAAATTATATCAGACTCTACCAACTTCCATGCAATTGATTTAGAAACCATCAGCCATATTCACCCTAAACTACACCCACCGAAGACCAGAAGGGACAGGTCGGATGAAAATGAGAGCTTATAAACTTCGCATATTAAGATGTAACCCTCTGTGGTCATATACTGCTAGCTATTTCCTAGATCTCAGTGAACCTTTGCTGCTCAAAGAGCAAGAGGCCAGTTTTGGGCAACTATTTAAGAGCCTAATCTGTGAAAATGATCTCTTTTAAAATCTCTCTACAAAACAATATTAATATGTGATTTGCCTTTCAGAAGTCATCAAAACTACTCATCCATATTTGTAATGGAGCTAATTGACAAATGTACCATGTTTACTCTTCAATCTGAAAATTACTTTTTCTTAGTAAAAATAAATTAGTAAAAAAAAAATATCCTACCCAATCAGTGACCATATCCAAATTATGAAAGGATTCTAAAGAATGTCGTTTTAACATGCAGTGGAGACAAATTCTTCAAAAGGGCACTAAATATATCACTGTGCATTACTGGGAACTGTGTGGTTTTGGCAGATGAGGGTGTTACAAATAACTAAGTTCTCAAGAATGTAGCAATGCATCAACTTTTTCTTACAATAATGTTTCTGAATTACTGAAAACACTCTATTCAATTGATTAAAAATTTATTTAATAAAATAATGTAAGTTGATTTTTCTCTCTTTTCCCCAAATTGTAACTTTTCCACTCAATTGTATCATAAATAGTCTGTAATGCGGCAATCCTGAAAGTGTGTTTTCTAAATCAGCACATTTATCAGTACAATTTACAAAGCAAAATGGCCATCCTATTCCCAGCAAGTACTCTCTACGGGCAGAGTGGTCATTTGGATATTAATACACTGAGCAATTTCTTAAGCCACTGGGAAGGTGTTAAACTCATGTCCCTAACCTTAAAGCTGCGTGAGGACCAAACTCTGCCACATGTGTAAACCAGAATGAGCCATTAGGGAACATAACCGGCAGTGAAATAAATGTGGCCTGCTAACACACAGTATTTAGGCAAAATATCCTAATGACACTTTCAAATATTCACTTCTACAGTGCAAATGTAAAATTTCATGTTTTAACAACAGTGCATCAAAATTGACATGAAAAAGCATTGTTTACTGGGTCTGGAGCAACCCATCTTTGTGGTCAGAGGGTGCCCGCGCAAACACTATAAAATTTGGAAAAGATGGGCGGAGTACCGAGGCCTCTGGCTGGAGCCTCCGGCGATGTTGGAACTTTCGCTACCGGATTAAACCTGTGGGCCAATATAGGGGAGGGTAGGGAGGGACCGGGGAGGGTGTGTGTACCCGGATGAGGACTTGTCAACTTCCTTTCACGTTGCGGACGAGACAGTGTGGACTTCATGCGATCTTTGGGGGGGAGGAAGTGGGAGGGAGGGAGTTGGGGGGATGCAAATTCATTAAATATTCATCTGTACTGTATTATTGTTCCTGCAAAAGTCATTTGCTGTCGTGGCTATATTTGGTTGGCTTTGGCAGATGACTCTGGTGTGCAGAGCTCTGCTTAACATATGCAAATTGACAAATAAAATTTGTTTAAAAAAAAAACATTGTCTCACAGATTGCATGTTACAATAACTTCACATATGGAAACAACTTTTCTGAGAGTCAGGTGGCCTCTTCAATGTCCTTTTACCTAACTGCACAAATTATACTATCCAGGTTGTGGTTAAATACATTTTTCAAAATAAATATACTTTTCAAAATGGCCCTGCATAAAATATCTGTGCGGTGTAATGTGCTATTATTACAATTACTGAAGGTGCTGCAGGTGTTCTGCTCAGGAACAGAACTATGCTTGGGACCATAGTGACTGTGTCACCATATCACCAAACCAGCACCTATGGGCCCGAATCTGATTGGCTGCTAGTACCTCACTTGCTCTCCTAACCTTCCCAGAGAGACAAGTGATTTGGCACCGAGAACAAAACACTCTCGACCCTCTCAGGGATCGCGGTAGCAGGACATCCTCTTTCGTTCTCATACTCGTACTTGTGCACAATACATCAAAACGAGGCGGCACGAAGAAAGGTTACAATATTTATTGAAACTATTGTGCTCTAATCTGCAACAAGTGTGTCACAACTAGAAAACATATGCAGGTCAGTAATGATATTAGCATGATTAACTGACCATATACAATTAAAGGCCCTGCCATATTAGCTGACAGATTTGCCTAAACCCACCCTCACTATTGAAGCAAAGTGTTATTTAAAGATCTCTGGGAGTAATGGTGAACCCCATCCCTTGGCATACATAGATGGCTTTTCTATAGCTCAGCTGACGCAGCCCTTTCGTCCGAGGGCCTTTGCTCTTCCTACAAGTCTCCACTCTGAATGTTTTTAAAAAGACACGTCACAGGTTATATGGCAAAACATGTGTGATCAAAAACAGCAGCTGGCATTCTCTATTATGTAGGCGCTAGTGTCCGACCACAGAGAATAACAAGGAGCAATTTTACTTGACCTTGCATGGGGTGTTAATGCTAAATCCCAAGAAAAGAACAAAATACAAAAGCATGTGCTATGTGTGAAAAATACAATGTGGCACAAAAACAAGCGTGACATTTAATAACATGGACAAAGCAAATATGGCCTACAACGTGCATAATTAGGGTAACATTGGAAAAACGACAATGGGCATTATATAAGGAAAACATGACAAAGGAGAGGGTGGACCATCAAGACCCCCTCTCATTGCATTATTTCTTGTGAGCCATAAGCCCTCCCTGCACTCAACATAGAATATTACACTTAGCACATCCGCAGATATACTATTTAGTGCGCACTTGACTGACAAGTGTGCAAGAATGTCTGCAAATAGTACCCATTCATTGTGTTAACTTCAGGAGTTGTAGAAAAAATTCTAGTGAGCGTAAAGCTGCAATATCCTCTCAACTGTCAAAAACAAACAAGAGATCACTTGTAAGTTGTACAACAATTTTAACATAAAAGATTTTTAAAAAGAGAGAGAGATGAAGCTGACCAATATTTGATATGATTATAATGCGTTTTACAGCTGTCTGGCAAACTATAGTGAAAATCCCAGATAGTGTAGAGATTTCAAAGCAGGATGGAGCAATTTAACTTTTGAAACTAGTCAGTAAAGGCAAATGGGGCCAAAACCAGCCATCCAATGAATATTTTTCTAAATTTGGAATTGGGTAAATGGTGTGGGGGCTACAGCACATAAAGGCTTGTTTATATGGTATGATACAACTGAATAAAAATGTCCTGACTGCGGGAGACATGCCCCGTGACTTCGAACTTGACAGGTAAACCGTGCACTTAGGGGTAGAGCACAAGTAAATTATGAACTTGTGTTTCTCTTTTTATATTTCTGGTTATGTACTACTAGCAGAAAGGGAAGGCAGTCACGTTTGTCTTAAAGTATTTATGGTTTTTGTGGGCCAAATCCTTTTGGGTCCTTATGATTCACTCCTTTTGTTAAACTGTGCTGAGTAGCAGGACCCTTCATGGAGAATTGTCTGCACAGGAAAAAGCTTGGAAAATGTCTGTTCCTCCCTGATCTACAGAAGAGTGTAGTCCTCCTGCTGAAGCAACTTCACAAAAGTGAGCACATGTAACACACAGTGCCATGCAAGTGGATAAAGGTGAGGACACCCTTTCTGAAGGGTTACTAAAGGCTTTGACCTTTAAGGCGATTGGTCTTCAATGCACTGTGAAAGAAACGAGTAAAAGCAGATGCTACCAGAATTGAAAACGATACACCTCCTAGAAGTAGGTGAACAAAAGCACTGGACAGAGTGGAGCTCTTGTACAAAAAGAGGAAAATAAATTCTTCTTTATGAGATACAGAATTTTCAAATAACCCTCAAGTGCACAGAAAGAAGGAATGGCTCTATTCATGTTTCAGATACCTTCTAACTATATCAGTAAGTGTTCTCTGGTCACAGAAGCTCATGTTGACTTGGTATCATTGTCTCTTTCTAAAGCAGAGAGGCGAGGTCGCGATAACCCTGTTCGTTCATCAAGATGACTGTGCCAGCAGGATCTACGAATGATTCACAAAAAAATATTGTCAGCCGACTGGTGAATCAGGAAATGTCTGAACCTTAGCGAAATTTCAAGAGAAAAGTGTAACAACCAGTAAATGAATACCACTCCTTTCTCAAACTCATTTATATTACAAAACCGCCTGCTGTTGGTTTGATGCAGGCTACTACACTCATTTTTTGTGGTGGATTAAAATTCTGCAAGACTGGAAAAAAAAATATCAGAAACTGTAGTTGCCTAATATATTTGTTTCTAGCAAATAGACCGCAACCCGCATTTTTAAACACGTGCCATAATACTCGCCTGAAATATATTCTTTGGAAAGCTTACTCTTCTTTCCAAAGTTCATTCAAGGTCAAAGAAAAGTCAAAAGCTTTGATTGCTCCGGTACTCTCCCATGCATCACTGCAGATAATATTTACATAAACCCTGGGGAAACGTAGAAATGCAGTTACACATAAAGAGCTAAAGCAGACAGTGCCATGTTTGCATTATAAATTGGTCAGGATCATATTATTTAAAGGTGCAAATGAACAACCGATAAAAAAAACAGTGCAAAACAATGAAATAAACCCTCACAGCTTGACCTGTAACAATAACGCACTAGAGAGGAAGAGAAAAAGCAAGTCAGAGTGCATGGAAAACATGCCTGCTCATTTGCATGACTGCCAGCATTATTTGGAAATTTACATCCAAATTTGAGATAAGTTGAAAACTTATTCTAAATAAAGTGTAAAAATAGACATCTGCTCTGAATGCATCATAGTTAACATATTTTAGAACAAGAATAGCAAGCTTGCTCTTTATGCTCACAATGCCAACTATGACATGCCCGAATAGAAGGGACATGGGTGTACAACCTGCCAAGAAGGGATGAATCACGACTGTGACACTATGGTATTTGCTTCTCAACATTTCACAAGAAGCCAGTAGATGAACGCAAAAAAAAAAAAACCTTCGCCCCCTAGCAGAATATGATGAGAGAGGCCTGAGTCTCCCATATCTCACCGATATTCATCCGCCTCGGTGTGAAAGGGGCACCCCCTGAAGGGCGGCGGTGGCCTGCGCCACTGGGCCTGCAACAAGCCCGGGGAAGGATTAACATCAGGTCCTACCTAGCAGCACTGAAAAGCATCACACATACAATGGACGCGTCACAGACCCATACATTTGCAAATCAACAAAGGCATGTGGCATACCCTTTTCAAGACAACTCACTTTAACACTGGCCACCTGCTTGCCTGTCAATGATTTGATTACGAGACCGGAAGCTATCATTAAGAGGTAAACCTTTAATCCTTCTCCTTTGCAGCAATTTAAAGAACATTAACAAGTTCAAGAATCTGAACAGAACAAGGATGTCCAAACCACACATTAAATACTGGCTTCCCCCACATTCCTCCTCTTTGGTAGGCTGCTCTTCTTAAGATAAGTATTCGTTTGAATGTGTATTTTTGCAAAAGAAAACATGAGGAATGGTGCAAACATTGGTATCATGAATACGTTTACATTCTAAGGTTTAAGCATTTTAAATGTATGGATGCGTTAGGTTGGGTTAGTATGTTTCGTTAGTGCTAAGGATTTTAAGTTTCTAAGGATGAGATGGACTTTCCTAGGCTTGGATTTTTTGTTTTGCAACTTCAATAGTCAGATGTCTACAAAGCCCATGCTTATCATTTGGCATGGGTGCGAGCACTGAAACTGTATTGAAATGGTTGAGGGTTTGGGTACTCGGTGGGGTAGAGCAGCGCAAGCAAGCAAGAGGTAAATTGGTCATTGATGTTCTAGGTTGTTCTTAGGAGAATTTAACGAAAGGATGCTGCCTGACATTACAGGCTTAATGTAGATCTTGCATCATGACAGTTTGCCACCATTTTGGAATAGGCAAATATTTTTGCATAACATAAAGATACAGGGCCCTATCTACATTTTGTACGCACAGAGAGAACTCCGCTAAGAACGAAGGCGAGAGAAGGGCGGATTAAATGGCAGGTTTCCTTCTATCTCAGTTTGGCAATTTCAGACTGTTTTGGAAGGAGAAAAAAACCCAATAGCTAAACTTAAAATATCAAGCAGTGAGTGTTCTGATAATTTGGGACAAGAATACATTTTGAAGACCTTGATACTGCAGGAATTTAAGGAAATGATCAGTGGAGCAATGGACGATGTTTAGGTATGAAGAGCAGGAATGGAAAATCTGAGAAGGAGTACTGGTCTTTGTCTGATGAGGAAGAAGCAGAAAGGATACAGAAAGAATGGAAAGTGGTTAAAGAAAGTAGCCATGTGGAGATTACAACAACAAAGTGAGAAAAAAGGAAGGTATGGAGAAGTCTGTGTGTTCAGCAAGCAAGTTAACAATGTCCACTGTTCATGCAAAGTTATCAGCAGTACTTGGGGAGTTCAGGTAAATCCTAAAGTAGGAGAAAACTTTGATCAGATTAATTGTATAGCTTGTATATGATTAATATATTTTAGATCTGGATGCCTTGATAACATGCATTAATCAGTCTTAGACCGTTTGGTCTCTTCATGTATTTATTCAGGGCCCTTGACACAGGACTCTTCCCTTCAGCCCCTTCTCTAACTTTCCTGTATACATTCTATTTTACCCCAACCATCTAACTCCAACATTCTATTATCTCGCAGTACGTTACATCATCTCAGATGCTGACAATTGTCAGCATGAGGATCTAGATGTAAACACTTTCGATAGAGGAAGCAAAGGAGTTTTGAAGGATACAGAAGGGCACTTAATATTTAGTCCTTCAGATATTAGGCCACTATATCAAAGAATAGAGTATGAAACTGTTTGACAAGGAGGTCAGTGGGATTATGAAGCATAGTTTTGAAGACACATTGCAGAGGAGAAGATTTGTAGAACCCCGCATTTGGTCCAGAAATATTAACGTTCCTGTTCAAGACATGGAGAGTTAGTTCCTATGAAGAGAAGTCCTAAGCTAGGGGATTTAGCAAATAAAGAGGATAGCACAAGGACAAAGGGTTTGTTGTTCAGAGGAGGAATGGTTAAAAGCACAGGAACATATGTAGCCCTAGACAAGGCCCAGTGTTTATGTCGGAGAGTTTATGAAGGTTAAAGTGTTTTTGCACAGACTGGGAGAAGGGGACAGTTTTCTGGCTAGGCCTTTCCAAAGTCACAGCATTAAAATCAGGAAGGAGGATATTTCCATTGATTTCAAAGCACCGCAGATTTTTTTCCCAGAGCGAAGAAGAGGAGGTAGAAGTGGAAGCCTTAAAAATAAAGGCCCGTCAACCAGTTGATTTTATGGTGCGGAATGGATTATGGTATGGCGAAAGGGTGGAGTTGTCAGAAAGAGCAAGGAAAGAGTTAGTTCAGTGGTTGGAGATTCAGGAGGTATATAAAGGGCATGCAGTTTTTGGCATAAGGCCAAAGCTTGCTCTAGAATCCAATGCAAGCAATATAGTATGAGATGCCTGTTTAGGATCTCAGGAGACAGAATTAAAGTGGCAGTGGAGAGACAAGGAACAACACAAATTGTTTGGAAATGTAAGCAGGTGTGCTTGCCTTGAGAAGTGTCAGGGAGAAGTTGAAGAGTTGTACAGCTCTGTACAGGGTGAACAATGTTTCAGCTGTGAGTTACATACACAGATTAGGAGGAACAGCATCAAGGCAGTTGTTGGGTTTGGGGTTAAGGGGATTTTGTTTGGAAAACAAGATTTCTTTCCATGCAGAATATTTACCAGGCTGTGAGAATGGTGCCAACGATTTGAGAGACTGGAGGATAAATATTGAAGTGTTCGGGAGGGTCTAAGAGATATGGGGTGGAATGAAAATAGATTTGCTTGAGAGCAGGAGGACTTTTCAGCTGGAGAAGCAGTACAGCTGGAGGACAGATCCGGTGGCTCCGGCAGAGGATGCGTTCGAACAAGATTGGATCATGCCTTTACCCTGTTTATGATGATTCAAAGAGTGTTAATGAAAGTGAGGAAATCGTAATGTCAGGTACAGATAGTAACCCCCATCTGGGTTTCCCAGTCATGGTTTCCAAGGAGACATTGAGTTGGAATTGGAAGAAACATTTTTAGTACTAGCTTCACAAGGACTGCTGGAACAATGCGAAGGAGAGGAACAGCCTGTGGAACTGACAGGAGTTCTCAACTTTAATGTTTAGAGGATAGCCCCAAATTAAAGTGCAGATATACAGAAGCCTGGTAAGTTTGGGTTTGTTAGTGCATAGAAAGGCACTGGATCAAATGGAGGCATCTGCTGTAGTGGTAGCAAATGTTTGGTAGAGCAGTTTGAGAGAGATTTGTGTTACGGGAACAGTAAATTGTGATAGGTAGGTTAAAGCGGTAGGTCATGCTTTTTTAGGAATAGATCTGTCATACAAGACGCTTTGGAGAGCAGTCATGAAGGTAATGCCTTTAACCTCTTGCGTGCTTCGGGCGGTCACCCGGCCATCAGGCTTCACGGTGGGCATGTGCGGAGGACGTCCGGGGGACGTCCGGGAGCCGTCCGATCCCCGCCCACTCATTAAAACGTCCGCACAGCATGAAAATTCGTGCAGCGCGAAAGGGGTTAAACAGACCACCAAAGACCAGGTATGAGTGTGTGTGGAATGCCAGCGTGGTCCTTCATCTGTTCCAGAGCCAGCCAATATATAGATACCTGGTTTTAAGATAATTGTCCTGGTATAATATTACTTTGTCATGTTATTTTTATTCAGAGGAGTATCGGATGATAAAGACTTGGATGTGGGTAATAGGTTCTATCACCAAGATAGAGTGAATTTTGAGGTCTGTAGGAAGATACAAACTGTGTCTGAGAAATATTATAATCTAAATGTTGTGTGAATCCCCATGTACACAGGAATATAACTGAGGGATTCTGGAATACAGAAGTGATTGACTAAAACAGCTTTTAATGTCTTTTGTTAAACAGAACAAGCCAATGTCTTCAGCAACTATTACAAGATAGTTTAAGGTGATGATACAGGAAACAAGTGGGCCTTTTGAGGTTTAAAGCACATTCAGTGAGAGTAACATTGGCTAGCAAGGCTTTCTTTTCAGTGAGAAGCTTGGAGGAGATTCTAAAAGCCAGATATGGGGAGTGTGATTGCTAAGTGTCACAAAATACCACTGGAGTATGTTGCAGGTAGGTGCTGCTTCTGTCTTGTAATAACATGGCCATTTTCAAAGCAGCGTTTAGAGAATCTCCATATTATTAGAAATAAGGAGGATAGCATTATCTCTTCCTCCGTGGCCTTGAAGTTAAGTGGAGAGGGTTTTTTAGGTGTCAGAGAATTCAGTAGTTAATTTGGATGGAGCTGTTTTATTGATTAAGATATGGTTTATCAATTGTAAAAGGGAATAATAAAGAGGAATACAAAAAGAAAGTTAAAGGATGAGATTGGGGGTTATTGTTTATTTGTGTTTCAGACGGACAACTTGCTGTGAAGAGGTCTTCAGAAAGAGGCCATGTATGTGCTTTAGTGGGCAACATATGCAGGATAGGTTAGAAATGAAGAGAAAAGAAGTGTTTGCAGCATCCAAAGACTAAAATTATTGTGAGAGCCTATATTTAATGGGTGGTTTTTGGTATCCTTACTTGATCTCCACTAGTCAAAAATATTCACACCCAGCACTTCTCCACATATGTTCCATATAAAAACACCAACATGCTTCTTTCCCAAGGGAAAATTCTCCAATAAACATGACATCCATACTCTTTCCCTCCAAAATAAATCCATGTTCCATGCACCTACCCACTATTCTATTCTTTAGCGTTAGGTTTTTCTTGTTTTAGATTTGACATTAGCAAAGACCTTTTGCTTTTGATTTTACCCATGTATATATTCACTGGAAAAAAACAAAGTTAAAGTAACGTAATAGTTAGGCAAAATGTTCAGTGACAACGTAAAATTTTAAACATGCAAAAAAACACAGTAAATTCATCAGTTACAGTTCTAGTTATCTCAAGTAACTAGAACTCGTCTCCTAACATAACTATAACCCGCGCCCCAGCCATACACAGTTTTCTCATCAATAATTCCATTGCAAATGTTGCAGTGATATTATCAATGATGGCAGAAAAGACGCCATGAATGATGTAATATGTTGGCTAATAGTGCATGGTGAGGGCGCTAATTATAGTTACCTTATGGCACGAGTTATAGCGACTGGTGACTTTCTGTATCTTTTTTAGTTTAAAATGGTACATTGTCACTAAACATCAAACCTAATTATAATGTTACTTTAACCTTTGTTTTTTTCAGTAAATGTCTAGTTTATTTTTAACGTAAATCCCCCACAAGCAGCCAAACCCACGCTGCAAGGTTGGCCACAGGGCCTGGCTTGCCGCAAGGCCCTGCGGTCAACCCCTTTGGAGGCAGCCAACAAAACAATGCCACCCCCAGGGCCAAAATATATATATATTAAGGGGAGGAGGCTTGCAGCCCGCCTTCTAAAGCGTTAATAGACTCCAGCTACCCCCTCCCCAGGGGCAAAAGTCAAATAAAAAGGGAGAAGGAGCCGCGTGCCCCCTTCTCAAGCTCATTAGGCCTTAATTATCCCATCTCCTGTTGTAAAATTTAACAAAAAAAGGAAGGGTGTGTCAAGTGGCCCCCTTCCCTGAGCCCTCCAGGGCCTCAGGGACCCCATCCCTGGCACTGTATTTTATTAAAAGAAGAGGGGGCTGCATAGCCCCCCTCCATGAGCCTTCATAAGCCCTGGGGACCCCATCGTAAAGGGCCATGTGGCCCACCTCCCAGGGGTCCTGAGCCCCAGAGACCCCGTCGCCCAAGGATAGGTGAGTGCCCTGGTGCCTACCCAGTGCACCCACCAACCAACAGGTTGGGGGCCACAGGGGGAGCCCCAGAGCTCCTGCAGCCCCAGTCAGCTCCCAGCGTAGTGCGGGAGCTGGCTTTGCTCCCGCATGGAGGGAGCAGCTATTCATGCTTGCTCACTCTGGTTGGGAGCAATATGTGTTCTGTTTCCCTGCCATCAGGAGCATAAGTTTGCTCCCAGCTGGCAGAAGTATTTTTTTTAATCTTCTGCCAGCTAGGATCAGGATGGCTCCTGTTTGGCCGAAATAAAAAAAGGCTCCCACTAGACGGAAGCAAACATATGCTTCTCTGCCCGCAATAGTGCAGGCGGGGCAACTTGAGTGTCCAGGGTGTGGGCTCCCCGGGAGACAGTCACTTAGCTGGTCCCAAGGGTTGGGGTCTGCGTGGCCTTTTAAGAGACCCCCTCCCTTTTAATAATTGTGACGCCCATCTGGGACTCAACCAGTAAGCCTAGGGGGCAGGGCATCTGAACCCTGTCACCGTTGTCTTTTTTTTGCTTTTTTCTTAGGACTCAGGTAGGTAGCCCATTGGCAACTGCCTGTCTCACCCTGTAAATGCCCCTAAATGTAGTATTAGGTAGCACCCTTGGACCCTAAACTTTGAATTCTAGAGATGCTGACCTGAGAACAGAGTACCTGCTGCAGAATTTTGGAGCAAAATCCTGCTGCTGTCTCCAAGGACTTGACCATCATGGTGTGCTGTCTTGTCCTGCTGCTGTGAGGCCTCCAAGAAACCCAGGGCAACCTCAGCCTTTCGCCAATTGCAAGAGAACTTCCTTGGAGTAGAGGACTAGTCCCCTGCAGTTAGCAGGCACCAAATCCACAGAGTCCGGTTAACCAATTTGCTGCTCCCGGCAGTAAGATCCGCCCCAATCCGGTTAAACAATTTGCTGCTTCCAGCAGTAAGATCTGCCCCCTCACTCCACCAGGTGAGAGGACACCAGGACCTACCCAAACTGTGCCGTAGCAATAACTGAGGTACCAGACCAACTGCAACCAAGATAAAGAGTCCAATCTGCCCAGGCAGCAAGTACTCACAGAGGGATATCGGGAACCCTGAGATCCACTTTCTAAGTGGCCCAGCTGACCAGAAATCGTCCCTGGCACCTGCATGCCCCTGACCGCAAAGACCAGCTTAAAGCATAGAGCCAGACTGACCTATCTGCTCTGCATCCTGCGGCCTCGGTACCGATGAACCAGATGTGCTACCATGGTCCTGAGGCTTTACAAACCCATCCCTTGTTTAGGGTCTCGGGGAGTTACCTGTTGGTCCCCTTTTGCAGACTGGTTTGGGGTGACCCCCTTCTTCGTAGAGCACTAACCATCAACGACTTCAGCACCCTGCTCCCAACCGAATCTGGGATACTCCTGACAATCCGCTGGTGGAATTTTGGGCCTTGGCCTGCTGTTACCCCAAACCTTGAAGATGAAACTCCAGAACCGACTGTATGCTTTTATATGCATTCTTGTGTTTCTCTCAATAGACTTTCATTGTGCACAATTGCACACAACAGTGAACTAATTTCAGAATCTTGAAAATTCATAACTAAAAAAGTACTTGCATGTAAACGAAGTTCTTAATCTTAAAAATGATATAAAAATATGTGTTATTTTTGCAATTTGGTGTTGGATTTATTCCCAAGTGTGTGTCACCTTTATTGCCTCTGTGAGTACAACAAATGATTAGCACCATCCTCTGATAAGCCTAACTGCTCACAAACACTACCACAAATAGAGCTTTAGCATTGTCTACTTTCGCCTCTGTATACCAATTGGGGACCCACTTTGACTCTCTGCGCAGTGTACTTCATTTTAGTGGACAATATGGAGAGCCAGCTTCCTACATAGAAGCATTCAGCAGCTCTTTTCAACCATTGTTCTGCTATAGTGTAATTTACATTTTGCTTCCACCCACTTCAACTTAAATCAGGGGGCAGTTAATCAGACAACATCAACCATTGGTTAATTTCTCGGTAAGTGACGGCATTCTTCCAAGCCACAATATTGCCACCCACAGAAAAAGAAGTTCCTTTCAGTGCCATGAACTTGTGGGCCAATACATTTGTTTAATTTTACATTTCTTACAACCTTCTAAGGAGTGTTCAGCCTTTACTAGAAATGCCCTAATTGATGTGAAGCCCCTCTCTCAAACTCGCTGTTTTTGGTTATCAATTGTGCAATTGAACAAGTTTTTCAAGACAGCTCTCCACACTCGTGTGTCCAAAATCTGCAATGCGTGTTCTGCAGCTTCTGCAGCTCTTGTTTGGGAGAATGTGTTAATCCACCCACACTTCAACATCCCAGTTCAACACTGCGCCAGGAGATGTTTGTGTGATTCTGTCCCAGCATGCTACTGTCAGGTGCTTTTATATGATGGAGGTTTTAGTGTTGTGTGATCATATGCAGGAAGACCCTTGTGGTCTTTGCTGGACTCCTTACAAAGTTATGTAAGCAGTTGGAAGGTGTGGTCAAAGTTTAAGACATAGTGCATCATGTTAACGATTGCATGGCGAAGAATAAACACGTGTGTTATAGAGCTCAGTGTGCAGAGTGGCCATTTGTGTGCTCCAAAGCTGGGGTGAACGTGACAACTCAGACGCACAGTCACCCAGGACCTCATCACCAGTCGCCTGGACTGCGGCGACTCACTCCATCTACGTGGGTATTACAGCACAACTACTAAACAGACTCCAGACCATCCAAAACACAGAGCCAAGCTCATCCCCGATCTGCTGAGGAGAACCCACATCACCCCCACCTCAAAGCATTGCACTGGCTCCCCGTCAGCAAACAGTGCCAGTACAAACTACTCACCCACGCCTACAAAACTCTGCATAACAAGCGTCTAACCTCGCTCCTCATCCCTAGTTCTTGCCCACACCCCCTGCTTTCACAAAAGCAGGAGAGACAGACGCAACTTCCCCTATCTGGCAGCCATATCCTGGAACAGCCTCCCACTCCTCCTCAACGCGGCCCCCATCCTGAAGGAGTTCAGCAGAAGCCATGAAACTAAGCTGGTCGACCAGACCATCCCTGCAGCAGAAACCCGCCAACGCCTGGTTACCCTCATGGGTAGTAAGTTGGGCTCTACAAGTTCTGTTTGATTGAAAGCATTTCACCCTTGTCACTGACCACCAGGCGTTGCTCACCATTTTCTGAAATCCGAAAGCCAAGAAGCCCCCCTGCTTCGAGAGGTAGGAGTTGCGATTGCAAGAGTATGATTATGTATTATGCATAAGCCGGGAAAGGATCAAAACCCCGCAGATTACTTCTCACGAGTGCCGTTACAGCGTCACAGTGCAACATCTAAAGCGGCTGAAGAGTATATTAATTTCATAATAAATGCCAGCACCCCTAAAGCTCATTTTTTTAGCAGATTATTGCTGCTAACAACACAGAGATGTGCTCAACTGAAAGATACTCGACTCTCACCGATGATGTTGAATATAAAAAAATTCAATCATGTGCAGAAAGAACTTTCTGTAACTCAAGAAGGTATTGTCATACATGAGAGCTTGAGGCAACAAGTTGATGAACTGGCACACGAAGGACAACGTGGCATTGGGGCCACCAAGAAAGCCCTCAGACAGAGTGTGGTTTCGTCCCTTGATGAAAGAGTAGAGAAGGAACTGAAAGTATGTCACCTGTGTAACTGCTAATGTCCCAAGACAACACAGCACATGCTCAAAATGTTTGACTTTCCTATATAGGCATTAGAGAAAATTGCAGTTGTTTTATTTGGACCCTTAAAGAATGGTCATCATCTCCTGGTAGTTATTGATGAGTACTCACATGTTCCCTTAGTAAAAGATTTATCATCGATCACCCATGGCAAAGTCATCAAGAGGCTGGATGATATTTTCGCAGTGTGGGGTGTTCCTTACATTCTCAAATCAGACAATGGTCAACCCTTCAATAGAAGGAAATTTAAAGACTTTCTTAATAGCTTCACCTTTAAAGCATCAAAAAGGCCCACTTCTCTGGCCACAAGGAAGTGGCATTGTTGAACGACTTATGGGCACCATACAGAAAGTGGTTCAGCGTGCTGCGCTTGAAGGATTCGATCCCAGGTCAGCATTATGTCCAGCTCTTCGTGCCTATCGGTCAACTCCCCGTTCTATAACAGATAAAAGCCCTGCCACCTTGCAGTTTGGGAGAGCCAATGGGACAAAGCTACACCAGGTGACCCCGAGCAGAATAATAGACACTGCTGAGTGTTGTGTCACGAACACTTCTTGCAAAAGCAAGATGAAGACCTATGCAGATAAGTGCAGGTGTGCTCAAGACACAACTTTTGAAGAAGGAGGCCAGGTCCTAGTAAAGCAAAAATGGAAATGTAAGACTGGCACTCCGTTTGATGCAGACTTACTGAGAGTTGTGACAAGTAAAGGACATATGGTGACCGCTAAACTTCCAGGAAAGTCCATTACGAAAGACTTGTCATATTTCAAGCATCGGCTTTGATCTTGGTAGGCTCCAGACATCACAAGTGAGACAAATTCACCTGAGTGCCAAAGTCAAACATCTGAGTCTACATCTATGAAGCCAGATGACAGTAACAAAAAACGGCCCACAGGGGCCCAAAACCGGCCCCCACCCGTGCGGCGCACCGGGGGATAGCCCGGTGCCCGCTACGGCCAGTCCGGCCCTGCCAGTGGTCAGGAAATTATGCACAAGCCAAATAGATCTGGTGGTCTTCCATTTAGTGAGTGTCCGGAGCAGATAGCCGGGAGAACTGGGAACAATTTAATACAAGGAAATGCTGATTGGTGGTCTTAGTGGATACATGCCCTCGCCACTACTATACACACACACACACACACACACACACACACACGCACACACACACACACTATTAATGCACTTTGGGGAAAAATGTAAGGAACCACCCTTCCACATGTGTTTATGTGCATGCACGCATATGGTCTACCCTACAGAAACAGGATCAGTCCTCATAGTAATAGTATAGTCTGACTGAGCCAGACAAACACTATCCGTGTGAGGACCAGTGTGCTGTGGGAATGGTCCCTGCAGGGTTTTTAATTATTTTATCTTGCATATTCCTAATATTTTTAATTCCATAATATTCTCCTCATCATTTTGAGTGGCACCACTGGCTGCAGATGAGACCTTTGTAACATCTGGAGACATTGTCACAAGGTAGGATATCCATAATCACACAGGAACCTTCATATTTCACACTACCACCTGGTGCATTCATGAACAGAACTAGAGATCCACCCTTAGCTGGGCAGCTAGTTTAGGGTTATCAAATTAACTCTACTACTTGCATTTACAACTGCCACTATGTGTGCTTTTCGACAAGTTTGGAGTCTTCTAATGTGGCAAAATACAAGCCTTTCCCTGGTCTCACACTCAGAACCCTATAGAAAAGGCATAACATTTTGACAGAAAAAAGAAATAAAAAACTCACACAGGATAATCTTGCCCTGAAACCATTGAAGAGGTAGACCGCCCATTGCATGAAAATGCAGAGTAGAAACTACATATCACGTGCTACAAAAATAGAAAGTTTTTTTCTGACAGAATAAAGTGCCTCCTGCCTTTTGTTCTGAAGGTTAACCTACAGATAAGGCGTCAACGAAAATCAATGGGGTCGCGCTCATGCTCGCTGTCCTCGAGACTCTATAATTCATACCCGAGTTTCGTGAAATTACAGTAGACAGAACCATACTTATGCATTGTTTCCGTTTTTCCTTTTATGTAAAAAGGGGGATAAGCCTCTACAATATTTATGTGTTTATTTAGAAACAGAAAGCCTTCTATTGCTCTCCCTCCGGGAGAAGCTCCAGTTCACAAAGTGGGCAGAGGTAATTTACTGTGGTTTTGCCCAGCTGTTCCAGAGACCTTTCTAATCCCAAGAAAGGCGTGTAAATATTTATGCTATTAACGGAACCAAGGGACAAGATTACAGCTCGTGGGAGAAATATATTTTCCACTAGAAAACAACCCTTCCAGCAGACAGATACGTGCCTCATTCCTTTTTTTGGCGGGGTTTTCACCTCCAGTAATAAATAACTATATATGTTGGAAAATGGTCCATCTCTGAACGGTCACCCCAAACTTTTTGCCTTCCTCCACCTCTTTTCTGTACTTGTTTTTGCTGGCTTTAGGACTCTGCACACTTTACCACTGCTAGCCAGTGCTAAAGGGCTTGTGCTTTTCCCCTAAACGTGGTAACACTAACTTAAATATGCCGATTGGGTATGAGCCACTTATAAGTCCTAATAAAGTGCACTACATGTGCCCAGGGCCTATAAATTAAATGCTACTAATGTGCCTGCAGCACTGATTGTGTCACCGACATAAGTAGCTCCTTAAAAATGTCTCAGGTCAGCCGTCAGTGTGTGTGCAGTTTACTGCCACTTCAACCTGGAATTTAAAACTACTTGTCAAGCCTTAAACTCCCCTTTTATTACATATGCTACCCTAAGGAAGGTCCCTGGTGACCCATAGGGAAGTGTGCCTTGTTAGTAAATGATAGGACATGTACTTTTATGTTTTACATGTCCTGGTAGTGACAAAAGCTTAATTTGTTTTTCACTGCCGTGAGGCTAACTCCTCTCATAGGCTAGTATTGGGGATTCCTTAAAATACCTTTAAGGTGTACTTGAAGATCAGAAAGGAGTAGCTTTTTCATGTTTCATATCTTTGGAATGGCAATGATAAATCATCTGTACTGGTAAAGTCGGATTTAACATTACTATTTTATAAAGTGGACATTTCTCTTCTCTGTGTGCCTCTCTGATACATGTCTGGGATAGGTGACAGTTCTCCTTGGGAATTCCTTCTAGACTGCCACAAACACAGGAAGGGATGGGTGTGATTGAGTACCCATCTGCTTTCTGATGGGACTTCCTGGGCAGATGGGAGGCAGGGCCTCGCACTTACACTTCAAAGGGTAGTTGCCTGACACCACACAAGCTTTTTCATGTTTCATATCTTTGGAATGGTAATGATAAATCATCTGTACTGGTAAAGTCGGATTTAACATTACTATTTTATAAAGTGGACATTTCTCTTCTCTGTGTGCCTCTCTGATACATGTCTGGGATAGGTGACAGTTCTCCTTGGGCATTCCTTCTAGACTGCCACAAACACAGGAAGGGATGGCTGTGATTGAGTACCCATCTGCTTTCTGATGGGACTTCCTGGGCAGATGGGAGGCAGGGTCTCGCACTTACACTTCAAAGGGTAGTTGCCTGACACCTCACAAGGGACTGATAACCGAGTACTCTGGAGCTGAGTTGAATGAGATATTGGTGCACTTCAAAATCACTTTGACGTTTCGCCCACATCAAAGGCACATTTGAATATAAGACTGGGTCTCTGACCCAATCAAATCAGACATTTCTGGATCTTGGACTGAAACTCTGTCAGAAGGACTGCAGTGCTGCCCAAAGGACTCATCTGCACTGCTTTTTTGGTGGTTACCCTACTGCTCCCTGACTTTGTGGAAGGGGAGCTGAACTCTGCCTTCTCCCCAAATGTGATCTTCATGGGTTTGTAGGCTTCCCCTCTGTTCTTTCAGAGATCTCAGGGACATCAAAGATCTTGTGCTTTTTCTCAGCCCCTGCACCTCTCTCGGCGTGCTTGTGCCACTGGCAAAATGGAGAAGTGAGTGCGGAGCTTGATCACCTTCCCGCACCATTCTGAGCGTGCATGTTGCTGCTGGCAAGTCAGAGACGTGAGCGCGGTGCTCCACCCCATCACCACACTATCTGTAGCATTCCTGTTGCTGCTGGCAAGTTGGAGAAGTGAGCACGGTGCTTCATCTTCTCCTCGCACCGTCCTGAGCATACCTGCACACCGACCCGGCAGCCAGGAAAGGTACTGAAATGAAGGGACACGCTGAGTTTCCGTAGCCCCCTGGCATCTTCACACCATAGTGCAATAGATTCAGCTGTGGTCCATCTTACAACAGTGGTTTGCCAACGTGAGACCGGTAGTTGGGTTGTTCCTTCCACTTCATGGTGATGTAGAGCTTTGCCCAGAGGAGAACCAGGTCAATTAAACTATTTGCGGCTTTGGGGGAGTTTATACATAAAAGCTAAGTATGCAGCACTCTAGTGTGTAAAGATTTTGTTGACCTGTAATGAATGATAACATAGTGCAACTGTTGTTCCAGTAAGAGGTAATATGGACAGTCTCAAAGCATGTATTAGAAGTCTGCGCCAGCAGAAGCACAACAGAGGCAGTGTGAGCTGTAGATTTTGTGCAACCTATCAGATGTCAATTGAACTCAAAGTAGAATATTATACTCTATGAACTGAAATTTGGCACTTCATGAAGTTTTGTGTTGATGGCCCAGCATTTTCTCTAATTTTTTCTGTGTGAGTGTTAGACCCAAGTCTGATTCCCATTTAAGTTGTAGGGGCATTAGTGCATCTTCAACCAAAACTGGGATGGATCTAACTGTCTAGGATATTAGCTTGTGACCTGAACCAACAGTGACTAGTGTTTGAACCAGCTGAAGTGAGGGAGGCTCAGAGGTAGTTATGGCCCAGTTATAGGCGAGTGTTGAAATGAAGCGCTTGTGGAGTATCAATTGTCCCATAGGGGTGCCAAATTGTTCTTGGAGGGTTCCAAAGGGGATAAGTGACCCACCTTGAAAGAGGTCTTCCTGGCAAGGGATCCCAGAGTTTTCCCATGCTTTAGCCCTTTAGCCGCTGCAACAGACACATGTAGTCTACAGCGTTGGAGACTTAATAATGGTATCTCAGGAGGCTACAGGACCATCTATGGCGAGAAATTAAGTGCCCGGCGACTATTAGTATGTACTACATGTTTAAGTTGGTTGGTCATGTTTTGCAAGTTAGAGAGTGGGGTGCATACTTCATGTATAGTAGAGAGTTTAAGTTAAGAAGGTCCGTCGTTTGCCATTGGCCCATATCAGGTCCCCCGTCATGCTATATAACATGCAAAGAAAGCTCTATGGTAGAAAAATAGATACATTCATAAAATAGTAGAGCAATCTAGGTAGCATTATCATCTGTGCAAGGGCAACTCGGTCCTTGGTCTTACTTTATTTAATCTCACTCCAAGTGCCATTTTGAGTATTTTGGTGTTTTTTTCTTCAGAATGACTTTAATTTTGTTACTCATTTTCAGCTGATGCAAGCCCTTGCGATTTTAAGCAATACTAAATTCCAAATTAACTTTCAGAACTGCAGTAAATACTGAAGAATTCTCTTAACAACCCATTGTCTACCAGCCAAATAGCACCAAGAGAAAGAACAAACAAGTACTAACAAAAATCATTTTCTTTTCTGCCTGCATCTATTTTGTTTACTTGAAACAATATTTGGCATAGATTTCAGTGAGTAAATAGTCTGTTATTCCTAACGTCGATAAGATACAGTATGGGTGACTTGGTAGATGTTTAGCGGCGTAGAGCAAATTTTACCATTAAACATATCCACATAGTGCTTGTGTTGTAGCTTTAAGTGCCTACTGTTTATTATCACAAATAAATGTGCTTCAAAAATCAAATTACTTAAAAATCCTGCATAGGTCATACATGACAGGAATAAACCTGGCAAGAATAGGTACAAGGGCAAATGTACTTTGCCTTCGTGGATGTCAACAAGATGCAACTTTCTACCACATGATATAAGACTGCCCGGAGGTGAGGAGCATATGGGAGGGGGCCACGAAACATATCCTAGGGGCCCTGGGGAGGAAACACACCCTTACACCCCGGCTGGGTCTCCTGAACATCTGGGGACCGACAGACCTCACAGAAACCGAACAACAATTCATGACACTGGGTTTCACGCTGGTCAAGAGGGAGATAGCTAGGAAATGGGGTGTAGCAGGCAGACCCTCACTTCGGACGTGGATTAGAGAATATGATAAATGCATGGTTGCGGAAAAGGAGGTTTTTAAAATGAGAGGGGGCCCGAAAAAATGAGATAGAAAGTGGGGCAAGTGTAATGCGCACCGAGGCGATTTATGTGTATCCCCGTTGACAGAATTGGAACTGCAACATACAGAAAGACGACAACTTCATCCGTTTTAACTCTAATGATTGTATCACCCAAATGACTGTTTTGTATGATGAAATATGCCAAATATCATTTAATTCAACATGTGATCTATTATTGTACAAATTTAATACAAATATTATTTTACACATTTAAAAAAAAAAATTACAATGTAATTACTGCTCTGAGGATTTTCACCATTCCATCAGGTGAGAAGTGGTATTTTTCTCTTTAATAAGCTTCCCTTGACTTGTCCCTCCTCAAGTCTCTCCTCTACACACTTATCTAGATAGATAGAACCGCTGGCGCCTCAAATGGGAGGAGCGAGAAACAGAAAAATGACAAGGACATAAGGAGAATGGTAAAGAAGGTAAGGTAAATAAAGTACAGGGAGAAGGGAGGCAGAGATCTGGTAGAGAAATAAGTGAGGTAGTGAGAGAATGTAAATGGAGAAAGATGAGATAGCCAGAAAGAAAGTTACAGAGCAGCAGAAAGAAGTATTGAGAGTTAGAGATAGTGAGAATAAAATGTTGAGAGACAGAGAATGGTGGGGTAGACTGAGAAAGGTAGATGAAGTAGAAAGAAGGTCATTCAGAGAGAGGCAGAGGTAGAGACAAAGAGAGGTAGAAAGGTAGAGGTAGTGAAAAGTATAGATTGATGCAAGGTAGACAGGGAAAGTGTGAGGTAGAGACAAGGGGAATAAGAGCAGAGGGACCAAAAGACTGGCTGCATAAAAGGAGTACTGAGGCATAGCGAAAGGTAGAAAGGGTGTGGATGATAGAAAGAAAGGCACACTAAAGAGAGAAAAGAGATGATCTAGAGATAGAGTTGAAGTTGATCCAGAAGCAAAGAAAGAAATAGAGGGTGAGTAATAAGCGTGGCCTTATATGGTCGAACACAGCCTCATGGGTTCAATGAGGACTGGTGAGCTTTGAAGCACAGCAGACAATGGCCAAATAACTATGGGAGGTGTTTTTGAAAGATCAGTTTGAGATCGTAAACTTCTGTGATCAATGCAGAGTTGTGGCATTTAAACTGTACATGGATCTGGACTTCCTATAGAATGTTCCTTTTGGAAATTGATAGTACATTTCGGACCTGATGAAGCCCATGTCTGGGCGAAACGCGTTGGCTGTGTGATGCATTTACTCTTGATTTCTCTTTGTTTTTGTGATTAAAGTAGCAATGTGCTTTTACTCGTTATTTTCAAGTTGCCTCCCAACCTTTATGTGTACAAATAAAATAAGCATATGTTTGCTTTTCTCTAGTCAAACACAGGTGTAATTATATGGATGCAAGTGTTAAAAAAAAAAAAATTTAGCTCGGTCACAAAATGCGCAATGGGTGAGAATACATCCATGACACAGAGCTGTTTTTGAACAGTGTTATGCTGGCGTTGCTTCCCTCTCACATACCCCACTCACTACTTATTGTTCTTAATGTTTAATATTTTATTTATGGTGTTTTATAAAGCGCGTAAATAACCCAACTGTATAAGAGCGCTGTATATATGACTGATAAACATAGCCAGAGAGCTGATACATAAAAAAGAAACATCTAACAAAAACATAGAGCAACATTTTAAAAATTCTAGTAAGATACGGTATGTTGTAGCAGAGTTATTATTAGACTACTGTTATTTGTTTATAAGTCACTGGGATAGATTATCCAGTATGGTTTTTCATGAGTCTGCTTTGCGTTGGTCCAGTTCCAGGTACTCGGGGACAATGTTTGTGACGGTTTTACTGGGATTGATGTGCTTCTGCCCTGTGAAGGTATTACTGTCTTTGTAGCAACCAATGTGCCCAGGGGACAGGCTCACTGAGATCTTATGAGAGGATCTGTTCATTAGGATCTTTTTCACCTCTTTTTTGAAGACGTGGGTCGATGGGTTAGAGTGAACCTTGGGTTGTAGGGAGTTCCAAACCCTTGGTGCCGATCCAGAAGAGGAGCATGTGTAGATTTACACTATACGTTATATTGGGGAGGCTAATATGAGCATGATGCCCTGCAACGAGTTCTTCATTTTTAGGCAACAGACCATATCAAAAAGTAAAACGACATGTTCTAAAATGCTATGTGCAGTTGCCTATAAAAGCCACTAATGGCTGAAGATCTCAAGCATGATGGCATGGAAAGGTTACTTGTGGGAGCTATGCAAGACAGCAGCGCTTCAATGTCCTGACCGGTCATAAGATGATGCTGTTGCAAAGGTTACAGTCAAGAGAATCACATTACAGTGAAAGAAGTGGGAGCTGACCAAGGCTTTAGGTGGGATAAAAAACTGGGGGTATCGCAAAGGGGCGTGGCCAATGTAATTAAGGGCGTGGCTTAAAAACACATATGCTAAACATCTATTCTTAGCATAGTGTGTCGCCCGACTTGTATTTTGCTGTTTCTGTCATTGTATCCAGATATATGATACAACAAGTAACAATACCTACAAGAAGTCAGGACTATTGCCTTTGTCAATGGTTGTTAGTTGCATAAGATAAATAAGCAGCAACTATGGCTCGTTGTATATAATATTGAAAAAGCTTCCACTTAAAGCCATGGTGACACCACGACAATATTTCTGCTCCTGAGTTTTCAAAAAGAGAAGGGAAATCCAAAGAGACAATGACTCTTTAAAGGATTTCCCTTCCCCTACAACGCTCCCCTGGCCTGGTATCATGCCGTAACTTCTCCACTAGTGAGAAGTGAGCAGTGTGAGCAGCGCACACTAGTGAGAAGTGAGCAGTGTGAGCAGCGCGCACTAGTGAGAAGTGTGCAGTGTGAGCAGCACATATTGATGCGACGCTGTCACTGCAGTCCGGAATAAGAACAGGCTGCCTGTGCCAGGGCACAAAACAAAGCCCGATAGAAACCCGTTTCGAGGCCTCCCTTAAAAAACTGCCGGTGCTCAGTCCCGGTGAGACCCGGCCCACTTAAAGCCCTGGTGTTGACTGACGTTACGATCACAATGTAAACCGAGCTCCACAGCAGCAGTGCAATACAGTTACATTACTATGTTCAAACGTGTTTATACAAAAGACAACGTAAGTAAACTGAGAAATATTTTAAGTTTCTTTGAATGAGGATAGTTTAATTCAGAATCCTTATTCACATTGCAGTGTGAGTATGATTAGTAGATAGCTTTCAAGACGCCATGCATTGTGCGACTGACATTCTAGAAGTCCAAGCTTTTAAAAATGTGGCACTAAACTTTCCAGAACTTGTATTTGCACTTTTCCCACCGACAGACTGCCTGTTAACCACATTAGGCTAATGCTGGTTTGTTACAGATGTATTGAAGTGCTTTAGACCCAGTTGCCAGGTCATTTGAAAACAACCCGATGTGCATGTCATCAGAAGTTCTGTAAGCACCAATAAGCATAAGCTTGCAGCTCTACACTCCCCAAGTAAACAAATGCTAGCTCTCACATTCATTCTGCACGGCACACGTCCCTTCCGTTTATTCGCATAATGAAGCAAAGTGTAATTGCTTGGTTCTCTTCACTGTAGTGTCGCTCAAAATGTCACGCACGAGACAATGAAATGTCGAGACAATGAAATGTCACACACAGTCACGCTGAAAACACACAAATGTAACACATAACGAGTTTGTAAGGTTAGCAGCTATGCCCGAGGTAAGCTGTAGCTCAAAAGAAGCACTGCACTAGGCAGCGCTTTGAACACAACCCCCTCCAGAAAAGCTAATAAGGCGAAATGTGCTCACCTGCGGGTAAGCGGCTCTATATCAGCAGTGGGCTCTATCGCAAAGGTTTAATGGAGCCGGCTGGCCCTCCCACCATCAACCAGATTAAGTTCAAGGTCAATCATGTGAATATAAGCAACGTTTGCCCTCTTTGTTTTGAGAACTGCAGGATTTTTTTTTATTATTAAAACGGCCTAATTTCTGCATCCATGCCAAGTCATGTATCCAACAAGGCTCTTGTTCCTCCGCTCTTTCCCTCCCCGCTGCTTCTGAGGAATGTGCAGTGTCAGAGGCTAGCGAGCGACGCCCACAAACGGCGCTGGCGTCATCGGGCCGCGAGCCTCCGCGCGCAGGGAGGAGAACGTGCGCGCGGCGCTACAAACTGTTCACCGCCGCCCCGCGCCAACCCCAACAAGGGCTTTCTCTGCTAAGCCACATGAAAAGGGAAATGGGTAGCGTGGGAACAGCCTCGAGGTGCTGAATGCACGACATTGGAACCACCGTGCCAAGGGGCGAATGATTAGAAAAACATGACAGGCTGTATGTGTGGAACTTCAACACAATGACGAGTCATGGCGCAATATCATAAAGGATGAAATGAAAAACGAGGGGGGGGGGGGGGGGGGGGGGAGTTGCAGGGCCTTGGAGTTCATGTTGTTTGCTTCGTAGTTTCTTTTTTTTAAGGCAACATATTCCTCAAAGGTTTTTTATTAAAGCTCAGCAGCTGAAAACAGTTTAGTAAGAAGTTCAAACAAAGAACATCAAACCGCGCGCCCAGATCATCACCAAAAGAGGAGTGTGAAGGCAACGAGAGAGTTGGATTCTGAGAAGCAGTTGTAAAAGTGCGCGCGCTGGTTTACCCCCTCTTTCGGGTGCACATTTATACAATATTGTGAGCAGGGTATAAGTCTGTGGGCTTTCGTGTGGATCGTCGAACAGATTTACTGACAAAGGGGTCTTGGGTAACGAGGGTTTTATTATTTTGTACAGACGTCTCTTCTGTACAGGCACTCGGTAATAGGGGAGGGGGTTTTCCGTGTCCTCCGCCGCTTGTTTCGCCGTTCCGATCCTCCGTGTTTCCCGGTGCCTCCTGGGGGTCGTAGGTCTTGCTTCCGCCCTCTCGGCTCTCACCCGGAACACCGCAGCAGAAAGGTAAAGAAACCAATATTAGGCAGGAGTAGTGAACGTGGTTTAGGGTAGGGGAGTGAGGGAACACACGTGCTCTTTAGGCTTGCAGTGCCGAAATGGTGCAAAAAGGGGGGGGGGTGCACAGAGTATCGAGTGTTTCGTTTTAGGGCGGTTTGCCCCACCTCCGTCCCGCCCAACCCGTGAACCGTGACCGTACCTGCTCTAGCCACACTTCGTGTGAAGTGTGGCTGGGCGATGCGCCTTCCCGTTGGCCTCCCGGCTTGTCACAGTTGTCTCGGTTCTGCCTCCCTTCTTCTCCGCTGGTCTGGGCTTTGCTGTCTTCCGCTTCTGCTTCCTCCGTCCTCCGCTGTTCCGCTCTCGCCTCCTCCCGTCTCCGATGTTCTTCGCTCGTCTCCTCTCCCGTCCTCTGCCTCCCGTCTCCTGCCTCCTCCTCGCTCACCGCCTTCGTCCGCTGCTCCTCTTCTTCCGTACGCCACTCCGATCCGTCCTCTCGCCTCGCTCTCCTTCTCTCCCTCCGGGTATGTCACACACCTGAGTGTGGTTTGGGCGTTGTTTTACCTCTGTAAGGTGGGCGGGTTCAGGGTCCAGCTCCGCCCAATTAAAGTAACATGGGTCTTCAGTATCCAGCGCGGGATTGTACCTGTCTTCTGCCGTCTTCCATGCGTCGGTGTGCTGTTCGAAAAGAGGGGACACAGGTAAAGGTAAGCCTGGAGGGCCCGAGTCCGGGTCCTCCTCGTCACAAAGTCCTAAAAAAAGAAGTGGGGGACTAACCTAGTTAGACAGTATACAAGTGACATCACGGCACGCGGCATTACGGCGCATGACAACATGGCGCATGACATCACACATGGCATCACAGGAATTGACATCATAGAAAGTGGCATCACAAGCCACGACTTTACAGGAAGTGGCATCACAAGAAGTGACATCAGATCTAAAGCCCTCACATATATGTTTAGCAGGTCTACCATGTGTATGTTTGAGCGCATTGCGAGGATAATAGCACAGTGAGCTATGGAAGATGATGTGTGACTTCTACACCTTGCAATCCTCCAGATTTATGTAACATATCCTGTACATTCATTTAACGTATATCATTTATTGTACATTTAATATGCACATATTGATGAAAAGCGCTCTGACACCCTGCATTGGGATGAGTAGGGCTTTACAAGAAAAAAAAATAGTGGTATTTAAATTATTTCAATGCCTCCTCAGGGGAAGTAAGCTCTATATAAATGCAATTTGCTTTGTGTAAATACTGGGAAAGACCAACACATCTGACATACTTACAGTGCATGCATAGCTCCTAAACAGGGACTGAACAAAGTGAAAAGCTGCCTCTCTTAACCCCTTCCCTCCGGCGCGAATTCTACCGCGGTGTGGGGATTTAATTAGGGGGCGTAACCCCTTGCGTGCTCACGACAGCCCCTGACATCCTACGTCACGGTAGGTGTGTGCTGAGGCCAGCCGGGGGTCGTCAGAACTCCGCCCACTAATTAATTCTTCCACACAGGCGGGGAATTTGCGCCGCGCTGGGGAATTCACGGCGTTCGGACGGCCCCCGGCTGTACTGAGCACACGCCCACCATGACGTAGGACAGCCGCGGGCCGTCCTGAGCACACAAGGGGTTAAGTATGTGTGAAGTGCTAACAAGGCGTGAGCCTTTGTTTCCCCTCTGCTTCATTTAGATCAGGTGGGAGGCTCCTGACTGCTCCCAGCCAAGCGACTAAACAAAAGGAGGCCTGATGACCCTTCAACTTTGGCCTTTGTTATGGGCCCAACAGGAGTCTTAAATAAGAGAGCCCCGTCCCCGCCTGCACGTTGTTGCTTGTAGCAGATGAAAAGCAAACAACGTGCAGGCGCTGCTGTAAGTGTCCCAGTGTTTGGAAATTACACCGGGACGAGTTCAGCACATTATTCAGCGAGGCCCAAATTCTTGGCTGGGTGGACGGCATTCACCCTGTGAAAATACTGGGTGGACGCCGTCCACTCGTGCGTACCCCTGACTCATGCCCTGATAGTGAGTTCACAAAGGTTTCCAAGAGGAGGACGAATGACTCATAGCTGCCAAGGTTTCAGATTGCTCTGTTTGACATTTTCATAATTTCAGTGTAATTATGACTGGTATTCAACGACTATGAGTGACACTTTCTTGGAAGCAAAATCAAGCAATGAAGATTAGGGAAACATAGGGAAACATATAAATATCAGAAATGACACCCTTTTGAGCAATGAGAAACTCTAAGAAGATCTTAAAACTGCTGTAACCACCAGAAATGGAAGGGCACTGTGGGACCTTGGAGAGCCAGCTACCGCTTACTGAGGAGACCAGTCACAGTGTAACTGTGTACACTACAGGAGGGTTGCTTACTGAGGAGACCAGTCACAGTGTAACTGTGTACACTACAGGAGGCTTGGGGGGTTGCAAGGTACAGTGTACAAAGGAGGCTCGTAGATTATCAATACATTAGGGTTCATATAGAAGAGCAGTGGGCACAGAAAAGTAACAGAGGTTGCATCCTGACATCTAAAAAGGTTATACAGGATGTCAATAGAGTACTGAAGGTTAAGGTGTTTGCATGGGGATCATGGCCCTCCCGTGGGTTCTGTGGGAAGTATCACGGAGGCCTGTGCCTGATTGGTGTACAAAAGAGGTCCATGGACTCCCACAGCCAGTGCAAGTGTACACTGAATGTATAGGGGTTACAGAGTGACACTGTCAGGCGTATACTGGAGGCCCAGGGGGCTGCCTATTGTTCACCCTCTGGACTGCCATCTGCTGTCTGGTCTTTCCTGCCTGAGGTCCTCTCCCTCCCAGGAATTCTCCCTGCCAGCAGGGGCTAGGATTGAGGCGTTGCTCCTCTGCACCCATCCCATGCCCCCTGTCGTGTCCCTCAGTTCTGCTCACTCTTCGTGAGTATCCGCGCGCTTTATAAATACCCAATTTCATTTCATTTTCATTTCACTTAGGAAGAACTGATCAGGCTCGGATAGTGTATTACTGTGCACAGGAAATGGATTTGACTCCCAGGGAGGGCCTTTTGGGGGCTTGTAGTTCTTCCAGTTTCATTTTCATCAGATCCTTTATGCAAGCTAAAGGAACCTAGGAAAGCTGGGCATAATGTCCCAGCATGCAACGAGGTAAACCCAGAAAAGATTCACACCAAAATATGTAGATAAAGGCTGTCACGAATGACAAACCGGTCATAATCTATTGTGTGGTATTTTTTGTACTAAGCTGCACTCTGTGCAGATATGTGGCTGATGCTGGCTTTACATACATATGGTGAATGAACTGGGTTTAATTGGTTTGACTTTCTACAAAAGTCAGACTTTACTCCCTCTGACCACCGCATCTCAGTCATGCGCAGCGCTATAACTAATAGGCGGAGGGATCGACTGTGCTGCGGTCTACTGCGGCAGTAAGCACTAGCGACTGAGTTTTTGTCTACTCCCTCCCCACAAATCATGTGCCACCCAAATGAGTCCATAACTCAGTCTAACCTGGACGTGTGTGTGGGGGGGGGGGGGGGAGAGGGGGAGCAGGGTAAAGGACTCGTTTTTCATGTAGACCTGTAGTAGAGTGAGGCTGCGTGCTCACGACTATCCGGACCGTTAATGAAATGCATTTTTTTTTAATGTGCATGATGCATCTTGGACAATTATGTGGAAAATCAGTGGCATTAGTAGAAGACGTGTCAGTGCGTTTAGGCCACCACAGTCAAATGTTACATCATCCGATTAATTCTTAGCCTGAGGGAGGTGTCGTGGTGTCTGAAGTTAAGTGTGCGGCTGCGAGTGCAAGTGTGTCATGTGTGAAAGGAAGAAGGCAAGCTGAAGCCCGACATTTGGAGCCTTAATACCAGCAACTTTCAACGGAATGATTTTAATTTAGGGCCCTCACACTCTAGGGGGCGAGAACATACTTGCTTACATGCAGATTAATTTTCATCGACGTCCGCTCGCAGCAAGCGAGAGCTGCATTTCTAGACAGCGTTGATCCCGACGGGATTTACCGCAGTGGCGCAAGCTCATAACTGCAGCCAGGCCACGCTATTCTGATTGACTTCAACTTGCGCCCGCTCGTGCCACGGGAGTGTAGAGGGGCAAGGTAAGGCCTACCACGTGGGCAATACACATTAATGAGGGACACAGACTCGGTTGACCAGTTAGCCGGAAAGACCTCGAGCGGTCTTCCGCATGTTTATTTATACCGCGGGGCGAGCCCGCCCCGAGGTTGTGCGTGCGTGCGTGGGGGAAAGAGATACATTGTGTGAGAGAGCCCGGGTGGCTCTCTACATCCCTCCTTTATTTTAGTCCTTTTCAGCCAGCACGTTCTCAGACTCATGTTCAGGGGGATGACCAGGCAAAGTCCATCAGCCGCTGGCTCGGCCTCGGATTGGGCCTCAGACTGTAGCGGCGGCTCCTGGCCCATGGCAGTTCGACAACCCCGGCCGGGGCTATCCCTGGACCTTCACTCGCTTCTTCAGCCCTTGGCTGACTCCGCCCGATGTCTGGGCCTGGTGGTATTGGCCGTGGCGGAGTGTCTTCTCGTGGTGGGGTAGGTGCCGGACTCGGAAGACTGTCAAGGTCCATTTCTTCTGGGTCTCCAGGTTCCATCCTCCTCGTTCTCAGCTGTCCAGCGGCTGTGTCGGCCACCTTCTTGAAACACGATACATTTCTCGTCACAGTTTGGCCGTCTCTCTTTGCTGTAATCATGGTTCCTTGCATTCGTTCCACTATCCATACTTCGGGTTCAAAGGGAGTTCGAAACTTCCACCCTGGGTGGCGATCTTGGACAATGACCGCGTCCCCTTCTCGGATGGCTGGCTCTTTGGCATGACGGTGCACGCTTGTTTTGACGTTCGTAGCTTGTCTTCGGGCCTGTGTGGCCTCGGCGTCCCTCTCTTCCGGCACCCACGTGCTCGCAGTGGGGATGCCGTCCCTTGGGGCTCGTTTGAACAGTACATGTGAGGGGGCACATTTAGTCGTTGAGTGGGGCGTCTGACGGTAGGCTCCGAGGAATTGGTCCAGGGCAGTTTCCGGGTCCTCACCATTGTCTACAGCTATCCTGAGGGCTCTATTTAATGTTCGCATCAGCCTCTCCACTTCCCCGTTGGCTTGGGGCCACAGCGGGGTGATTTTTCTGTGCCTGATCCGGAGAGCCTCCAGGTATGCCTGGAACTCTCTTCCTTGAAAGGGAGGTCCGTTATCGGACTTGATTTCTTCGGGGAGCCCCATCGTGGCGAACACGCGGTTTAAGACCTTCTTGACCTGCGGGAATGCAGTGGACGCTATGACCTCCACGATTGGGAACTTTGAGAAGGAATCAACCAGCACCAGCATGTGCCGTCCGTCCGGGAAGCTGCCAAAGTATATGCTGAGTTGAGCCCACGGTGCCTGGGGTGCTTCTTCAGTGAGCACAGGTGCTGGGGCAGGCTCACCGCCAGTGATCGTGCATGCATGGCAGGACCGTATCATCGCTTCCACTTGGCTGTCCATCGCTGGAAACCACACCTTACTCCTCAGGCGGGCCTTTGTCTTAGCCATGCCTTGGTGTCCTACGTGTGCTAGGCTCAGGGCTCGTTGTTGAAGACCTTCGGGCATGACAATGAGGTGTCCGCGTAGCACCACTCCATCGTCCCCGACACTCAGTTCACTACGTACTTGCCACAGCTGTTGCCTGGCGTGACTCACTTCCGGTCGGAGGCAGGAGGCGCCGTCGAGAAAATGGGCCCAGCGATTTCCCTCGAGGGCCTGTCGGACTTTCACCAAAGTCTCATCCGATGCCGTGGCGTCGCCGATTTCCTTGAGCGACATGTTCTCAGGGCACGCGGCCTGCGTGACCATGTGGACGATTTCTTCCACTTCTTCTCCGTCCTCGGCGAGGGGTTGTGGCGGGACGACGTCAGGATGTCGCGACAGGTAGTCGGCGGGGTTGTGTGCTCCTGGCCTGAACACCACTTTGAACCTGTAGCCCTGCAGCTGGACAGCCCATCGTTCGATGCGCGGGGGAGCCAGTCGTGACGTCCCCGCAAAGAGAGGCAGAAGAGGCTTGTGGTCTGTGACCACCGTGAATTCCTGCCCGCAGAGGTAGAGATGAAAATGCTGGCACGCCCATTTGATGGCTAGGGCTTCTCTTTCAATTTGGGCGTACCTGGTCTCAGTGTCCGACAGGGCCTTGCTGGCGTAGGCAACCGGTTTCCACTCTTCAGGCCCGTGCTCTTGCAACAGAACGGCTCCTAACCCTACTGGACTGGCGTCGACGATCAATTCAGTCCGCCTGCGTGGCTGGAAGTAGGCCATGGTTGTATTGTACAAGAGACTGGCCTTGATGGTCTGGAACGCTTTGTTAGCGGCTGCAGTCCAGTCGCATTTCTGATCAGCACGGGTGAGGGCTCGGAGGGGTTCCGCCATGGCAGCTAGGTTCGGGATGAATCGGCCGCAGTATGTGGCCATGCCCAAGAAGCTGCGGACTTCAGTTTGACTCCGTGGGGTGCTGGCTGCTTTGATGGCTTCCGCCTTCTTGGGATCAACTTTCAGGCCTTCTCTCGTAAATGTGTATCCAAAGAAATCCACTGACTCTTGATAGAATGCGCACTTGGCTCGGTGTAAGGTCAGGCCGCTGTCGGCAAGTCTTTGCAGGGTCGCCCTCAAATTGGCATGGTGTTCTTCGAGGGTTGTGGAGTACACAAGGATGTCATCACTCAGGTTGATCACCCCTCGTAGGCCAGATAGCACCTCGCGAATGGCGTTTTGAAAAACTTCGGCTGCCGATGAGACACCGAAACTGAGCCGGGTGTAGCGACGCAGCCCCACGTGCGTCGAAAAAGTAGTGATGTATCTGCTAGCTGGCTCTAACTCGAGCTGGTGATATCCTGAGTTGAGGTCCAGCTTTGAGAACCACTTCGCCCCGTTGAGGTCTGCTATGATGTCGTCCATAGTAGGGGTGATGTGCCTCTCGCGCTTGACAGCGGTGTTGGGGAGCCTCATGTCCACGCACAGACGAATGGCTCCAGGCTGCTTCGGCTTGGGGGCGACCACCAGTGGGGAGACCCAGGGTGTCGGGCCCGACACTTTCTCGATTACCCCCAGTTCTTCGAGCTTGCGCAGTTCCTCCTCCACTTGAGGCCTGAGGTTGAAAGGCACTCGCCGGTGCCTGAGAGCAACGGGTTTGACGGTTGCGTCGATGTGCAGTTTAAACTTCTTTCCTTTGAGCTTGCCGAGGCCCTTGAACAGCTCAGGGAAGTCTTTCAACATGAAGTCTGCGTGTGCTTGGTGCACTTGGTTGGCGAAGAATACCAGTCCCAGGTCCTCTGCCGTGTGGCAGCTCAAACTTGGTTACTGTGGAGTACTCTCCGTTGACTACGGTGGTTTGGATCACCCCTCGAAGAGGCATAGGTTCAGTCCCTCCATAGGTGTAGATTCGTGCCGCGGACGGGGCCAATGTCGGCTTCGGGGACATCCGCTCGTACTGGTCCGAGTCCATGACATTCACGGACGCTCCTGTATCGATCAGCGCGTTGACACTCGTCCCATCAACAGAGACGGAACACATGGGAGGCGGTCTTCTTTTCGTGGATGCTCGGCTCACATAGGAGATGACATACACTTCGTCGTCTTCATCGTCTTCGTACCTGGGCCGGCGGTCTTGTGCTTCGGTGTCAGGAGGGGGCCTCTCCTGGTCGAGTGACAGCTGTCGGACTCGCTGTGTTACAGTCCTGGCGCGCGGGCCTGCTGATCGGAACTTCCCTCCCCGGCAGACGGCGGCAAAATGATTCAGACGTCCGCACTTGAGGCACGTCTTGCCTTTGGCGCCACACGTGGCTGTGGCAGGGTGATCGTCTCCGCAATACCCGCATTGACTGCCTCGTGGCGGGCCGCCTCGCGGCCTCGCGGGCGGGAATCGTCTGTGGATCGCATCCACCTGTTCTTCTTTGATGGCCGGGGCTCTCGCCGCAGGCGGGGCGATCACCGGGGTGCGCAGCGCTATCTTCATCTCCTCTGCACGGGCATCGGACAGTTCATGTGATCTAGCCAGGATGAGGATCTCGTCGAGCGTAATTCCTGGTTGCCTGAGGATCAGCTTCCTCAGTAACTTCGACTTGCATCCAACAATGATCTGATCCCTGATTTCGTCACGGGGTTGGTGAACGGACATGTGCTTGCAAGTCGTCGGAGTCGAGTGTAGTACATGTCGACCGACTCGGAGTCCATCTGCCAGGCACGTTTGAACTTGAACTTTTCAAAGTCATTGTTGAGCTGAGGATCGAAATGTGCGTTGAGGGCCGCAACAGCGGCATCATAGTTATCCTCTGGCCCGGTGTTAGGGAGCGACTCGAACAGATCATAAATCTCTTGACCACCATATAGAATGAGGAGCGACCTCTTCACCGTCCCATCTGTTTCTCTAGTGCCCTTGAAATATAGATTGAGGCGTCCGACCCATGCTTTCCAGCGGATAGCTGCCGTCGCCGGGTCCGCAGATTCGCTGAACGGCGGTATGGGCGCTGCGCCGGCGTGCTGATGTGCGTGAGGCGCAGGTATGGGAGGTCCCACTGGGGCCTGTGCTCCTGCTAGGGCCTGAACCGGTGGTAACGCCGCGGGCACGACTGGCGGCTTCTGGATCGCCTGCTGGGGGGGCTGGCCAGCCCCGTCTTGGGCCGCCCCTGTCGCGTTCTGGCTCATGGCGTGGCGTCACTCAGGCCGTTCTGGCGCTTTCCGGGGTGGCGGCGGCGTGTGGCGCAGGGCTGAGGCGCAGGTCGCGCCACGTGTCGAGGCGCTGTGAGGCCTGATGCAAAGGGAGACGGCTGTGATGAGCGCAGGTTACTTGGAACCCTCAGAGGTGGCAGGCACCAGGCCAAAGTACATGTAGTTGCCAATGCTTGTTTGGCTGCAGACGTGTGGCAGGTTAAAGTCCCTGCAGTTGCCAATGCTTGTTTGGCTGCAGACGCGTGGCACACCCTGACCCTTCCACTCAAATGTCTAGTGCACAACAGGTAATCAGGCAGGCAGCGGATCCTGTATCGCTGTGAAGGCGTCCGGTGTGCAGCGAGGGCGGGTGTGGAGCGTGAGAGGCCTGGCGCGGTGTTCAGCGCGCGCCGCAGCAAGGGCGCTGCACGCGCGCCTTCTCCAGGAGGGAGGGCGGGTCCGCTGCAGGCGGCCGTCACGTGGTGCGTCTCCGGGCCACTTCTGAGAGCCTGCGGCGGCAGGCGTACCTCCTCCGCGCTGGCAGGCAGGAGGCGGCAGGGCAGGGGCCGCGCAGGCGGGGCAGACGGTCACTCACCCGCAGGATCTTCCAAGGCCGCACGTCGACCCCACGAGTCTCGAGTCCCGCCGGCTGAAGGCGCTCCCTCACGGGAGACGCGTGGGCGGGTCTCGGACGGAGGGGGAACCAGGCACACGTGGGGAAGTAAACCGGCCTCGTCGCCAATGTAGAGGGGCAAGGTAAGGCCTACCACGTGGGCAATACACATTAATGAGGGACACAGACTCGGTTGACCAGTTAGCCGGAAAGACCTCGAGCGGTCTTCCGCATGTTTATTTATACCGCGGGGCGAGCCCGCCCCGAGGTTGTGCGTGCGTGCGTGGGGGAAAGAGATACATTGTGTGAGAGAGCCCGGGTGGCTCTCTACAGGGAGGACGGCAGCCTTTGTAATGCGACCCACTAGCCCTTTAACTGTGAGTCTCAGAACTCACTGGCCTCATTCGTCATGTCTCAGAGGTACCCAATGGTCAAGTCAGTGCTTATGCCACGCCGCCTGTGTGCAGTGATTAAATCATCCAGTTACACGGTTACATTTTAGCATTGCGAGCTCCGCCGGCCCACCCCAAGAAGTCTACCAAGCAGCATGCCGCAGCGCCAGACAGTCAGGCACAATAATTAATATGCGTGACTTCACATTTCAGTGCAGTGATGCGGACCCCCTCCACACTGAAATGAGAAAGTCTAACACCTGATGCGTGGCACTTGGCAGGGCTGATGACTGCTAGCTAATTGATTTGTGTATGTTTGAGTCCATTAGGAGTGGCCCTGCCTGCTGGGGGTCTCAACCAAGAAGTGATGATCAAAATGAATGCCTTAAAGAGAAAGTGGCAAAGAAACTAATGGAAATTGCAGCGGGCTTTGAAAGAAAAACAAACACACATTAAAGATAAAAGGCAGAAGATGGAGGGTCAGGGTGTATGGAATGCTTTCTTTAATATTTTAAGAGTATGACTGATTTGCAAGAAAAAGCTGTATTTATTGACACATGTAAATGACACAGGGCCCATTACACCTCCAATATCCTACCCAAACTACCCATACTGATGGGCATTGGTAGTTCAGGGGTGGGAAATTACCACAAGATGATGAGTCTGACCCTAGGGGGTCCCCTCACAAACAGAGACCTGCTACTGGAATTGGGAACACAACACCCAATTTCTGCAGTCATTTCCCATTTCCCCCTTTCATTTTTCAATGGAATAAAAAAAATGGAATGGACCACATTTCCACACAGCTACCCAACAGGTGACTAGATTCAGTGCAGCTCTGGTACCAGAGAATTGGTGCAGTTAATTTGTTATGCGGCTGCTCCTGAAAACCCAAGAACTAATCAAGTTTACACAGAGTCTCTGTGTTGGGTGTCTGGAGCCCTCGGCTTGCAGACTGGGCATCTGAATAGCGCTGCGCTACATCCTAGAACCACCACAATAATGGTGTAGACCAGATACAGGCGTGGCACTTAAACGAACCACTAGGTCAGGGCCCCTTGCCTTTTATTAGCATGCCCCCTGCACATGACAGCCAAACCCATAACCGTGCCCATGCTAGGGGTTTACCCTAAAACATCCCTCCCTTACTTCACATGTTGGGACCACACCCATATCCCAACATAACATTGCTCGTTAACCCTGACATAACAAAGGACAGTGAACACCACTAACAAAACTAGAAACGAAACCAAAACAACAACAGACATCACACAGCATGATTTCTATTCATGACTGCAAACCACGTCATCTGATCTAGGCTTCTGGTGTTGGTCAGACACGTGCCTGTCTGGATCAGTTCAGTACAAAGTCCTTGAATCTGATAGAGCCAATAGGATGCAGTCTGAGATGGTACCAAGCCACTTCCATTTGCAAACCACCAGATTGCCCTCCTCTAGCTCCTCCAGCTAGCTCCTGTGAGGAGGCTCCTCCACAGACACCTTCAGTTGAATCAGTTTTAGCACTACCTTCCTGGGAACTATTTGATCTATGTACCGGATGCCGAGTATCTGCCTCGGATAAACGTCCAGTGGGAATTGTAGTAGGATTTTCGATGGGACCCGACAACAGGTCTTTGTCACCTCCAGTGTTCTCCACGTCGGAAAACTGATGATCAACATCAAAATGTGGTCTTGCGACATGTTTCGTTTGAAGAACACTACATTCCTGGTGATGGTGTCATCACCCCTTCTTATCGTGATCATTGTCCCTCGAACAGCACTTACCTTCCAAGGATTAACTTGAAACGGCAGCTGAAACTTGCTGCGTGGACAAGTACCTGATTGCCAATCTGTAGATGCATCAGCCAGGTCCCAAGGTTAATGTTTGTCAGGGAACAACACCTTGCATCGAAGTCTGGATTTCGTTTTGACTACCCCTTGGTGAGCTATATGGGCCAGATCACCAAATGCAAACATCCCGGTATAACTAATCTGGGTCCTCTCAATAAACAGCCTTCCAGAGATGCTGCCAGCTCATGATGCACGTGATGCAGTGACAAAAAGAACGTAAAATAAACCACTGATTTGCGAGTGGATCAAAATGTGCTTGTAGGACTTGTTTCAGGGTATTGTATGTGAAGGCTGGGCCGGATGTATGACGTTACAACGCCTACTTTTACAACGCCTACCTTTACATCGCCAGTTTTACAACGCATACCATTACAACGCAAAGTGCTTTTGGGCGCTGGATAGTGAATATTTTAATTTACTATTCCAACTCCAGTCCCCGTGGATAGTAGGGAAGGTGATGGATAGTACATTAAACCTATTCCCTATCCTAGAGCGCCACTCCAGCGCAATGCGTTGTAATAGTTGCGTCGTAATGGTAGTGCGTTGTAAAAGTTTCGTTGTAAAGGCTGTTCACCAGGCTGGGCCAGCTTCCACCACTGACTTCGTAATTTTATGGATGACAGCTCCCACCTCCCAAATTTAATAGCATGGGGCACCTTCTGTCACTGTCCAAAGCTACAGCAGAAAACTAAGTTTCCAACCATTCCACCCATGCCTTCCATTTTAACATCTGCAAAGACGGGGGTCCATCAACCACAAACAGCTCAAGGGCTGGACAGACGCCATGGGAACCCTCATGGCACTCCGAACTGTGCAGGAGGTGGGACACTGGAAAAAGAGACTGGCACCACACTGCAAGAGCCCTACTGTTCCTCCCACAGGTGATGTGGACTGTCTAAACAACCTGGGCTGCAGAGGAGGCAACCCTCCAAGAGCAAGGCAGGCTGTGGACGTGGAGAGCTGGAGTAGCAGCGTCCAATTCACCACCAGAAGACCATTGTCATTGTCCCATGATATAGGCCACAGACCGTTGTTGTGAGGAGCAACTGGGTCACTATTTTATGTGTGGTCCTCACCACGGCCCTCGTGACACTGGTTGGCTTGTCTGCAGCGCTCGTTCTATGTGCTGTGGGCACAACTGCAGCTCCCCCAGGGCTGGTAGAGCAAATGCAGCCTGGGAGCAAGGAAGATGCTGCTGGTAATCAGCCCAAATGCAGCCTCAGTGTACCCATGCACATGTGGTACTCTCAAGCTGGCTGGAGGCCAGACGCAGACACAATGCAACCCAGAGCACCAGCGAGGCATTTGAATTAGGGCTGGCGCACCCAAGAGGAGGCCACCTGAGCAAGATGGAGACAAGATGGAGCCATGGAGTTCTCACACGGGCAGCACAGCAGGAGAGAAGAGGCAGACACACCAAACAGCAGGTAGGCAGAGACAGCTGCTGATAGACGAAGTGGCCATAGGGGCCACCGGTACTCCCCTTGATGCCAATTGTTGGGTGTATGGGGCTCTCGGCTTGCTGCCTGGGCGTCGGTCTTATGCTGCAATATATTATGGACCCACCACAATGACTTAGACCAGACAAGTGTGGAGCTATGAGGTCAGGGCCCCATACCTTTTATTAGCAAGCCCCCTACACATGACGTCTAAAACCATTACCGGGCCCATACAAGGCGCTTATTCTAAATCACCCCTCCCTTCACACGTTGGGACCACCCATTCTGACTCTTTATTGGAGACATACCTAACAAATAAATAAACTAGAAACTCTATTATCATACAAAGTACAAGGCTTTGGGTCGAGCTTTTACTCAAGCTTCTAAGGCAACTCAAATAATTCATAAATTGTACACGATGAGGGTGCATTATTTTATATAATACCAATATAAAAACTGAAGTTTGCTTTCGAACCCACTTAATTACTTCAGTTGAAGTTCAGAAACATTTTACAGACCTTTGAAACTGCCATTTGTTTATTTAACTATGGCTTGTTTGTGAGTTACCATAATAGACCTGTTGGTTATTTTCATGAAAGATAGCTTGCACATTTTTTGTAACCTATTAGCAGGGTGTACAGTGGAAATTGGAGTTTGTGAGAAGCTGGGTGATGTTGGGAGAGTTATGGTGTAAAATGCACTGGTTGACATAGCTATAGTGTGTTGCATGTGGAATACCCAAGACTATAAATCCCAGAATGCATTTAGTTGTTAAATTTAAGACCCAGAATAGGCATACAACAATGGCGACGTGGGGGTGAAGTGGCAATACCATTGTCATTCGAAGTGTACTCTTGTAACCCAAAAAGCCACCAGGAAAAGCGTGTCATGTTAGCCCACCCGGTAGTGGGTTATTTCCTGCATTCATAGTAAGAAGCGGTGGAATGAAGACAGACTTTGTGAGGAAAGGTGGCGGAAGCATGAGAGGGGGTGCTTGAGCGAGCCTTAGCTATGAGAATAGAAGAAGGGAAAATAGGAACAGGAGAGAGTTTCCCTGGAGCCTGTGAGAAACGAGTGAGTGGAGCAGGCAACATCCAGGTGGCAAAGACCTAAGAATTGGAGTACGGAGAGAGGGTTTTTTATACCCTATGTTCCTGCCCAACATTATTTGGGTGGCTGCAGAGGAGGTCGCCCCGTTTTCTGGTTTGTCGATCACTTTCTCTGTTATGGAATTAAATGGGGATTGGAGAAGCCCGACCCCTGGGAGTACTCTTATGGGTGCTTTTTTCAAAGCCCTGTGCCAGGATCTATTGTGTGTTCTTATTCACCCTCTTATATCTACCTTGGCCTTTTTTGTGCAGTGTGATCTCAGTTATGTGTGGGCATACCCTGCCTGCATGTATCAGAGGTGTGAAAGAAGTTAAAGGGCTAAGCTGTTTTACTCCTCCCTCCCTGGAGTTCTCTCACGAGATAGGTCTGTTGTACTTGCTAATTGGTAGTGAGGGGCCTTGACTTGGTGGTAATCATGGAGGTGGTGCTTCTTTGTGTACTGTGATCTTCCCTGGACGCTGGGAGGGGCCTATATAGATGTAACAAGGAAATTCAAAAGGAACTGAAAGGGCTTGAATTGTTTGTTCTTATTTGGAGAAGGCTGTGATAAAAGTGAAGATCTTTGTTTTAAATGCTATGCATGGGTTTGTTTCTAGGGGTCCAAAAGGGTCAGGAATGATGCTCAATATAACTGTGTGAGTTCACATAGCCCTCGTTCCACCAAGATGTGTGCTATTCTGGATATCCCCAGAAGCCGTGGCATGGTCTAGGATGCAGAAGATACTGCACCCAAAGATGCATGAAGCCCACTTAGACTCAACCTGCCCCACTAACTAAACAGAATGGAAGGCACCAAAGATAATCCAAGGAGGGCTAACAGATTCCCTGGCTATAGGTCTAGGTGGAGGGATCAGCATGGGTGGGAGCTCTGCGCTTCGGTCAAGAAACAACAGAAGGAAAAGTGCAAGGGAGCAGTAACAAGGACCTGAAATTAGCCAAGTAGGAGAGGGTCCAAAGCAAGGAGAGCAAGTAATCTGATGGGAGGAAATGGACTAAAGCAGGAGACACTAGCAGATGACAAGAGGCAGAAGAAAGGGACAAGAAAAATATGAAGCAGCAGTTTGAGGAGCCCAAGAGAGCAGAGTCAAGAAGTGCTCATTCTGAAAGGCACACAAAATAATTAGACAGAGAGGAGGAGGGAGAACAGAAAGTCAAGATATCTTAATAACATGAGGTGGGACAAGTGAGTTCAGGGAGGAGAAAGAGAAGCAGTGCAGTGGAAGCTGTCGTTCAGTAGGAGGAAGGTCCGTAACGAGTAGGAGTGATAAGTGAGCTAGGACAAGCCCATGGGAGGCAGTGACCTGGGTAAAACGTAGCCAGTGACACCATAGTGGGGCACAGTAGCAGAAGCTGCAAGGCCAGAAAAGGTGGATGACCTTGAAAAAGCAGACCAACATAATGCAGCTCCTAAGGTGTACTGATCAAAGTAGAAACATGAGGGAGGTGTCAATGTCCAGCAGACCTAAGGTGGCACATGCAAGATAAGCCCAGGACAGAGGGGAAGGCTGTGGCCATCCACGGACCCCTGATCCATGCTTTCTGCAAAAGTCTCAGGTTGACTCAGCACCAGGTGACAATGCAGCCCACACCTTTTGACAATCCCTTCCCAACTATACTCAGCTCGGTCCCACAGGAATTTCTCACCTGGTGAGCCGTGCAAACCATCTTCCTCTCACTAAGTGTCAAAATCAAACTCTACACAATCAGCCCCCTGCAATGCATACAGGAAGTTCTGTGGATGACTTGACAGGTGAGACGTATTGCGAATCGTAGTCCAGTAGCATTGATGGCTCGCAAAGTTCTGAAACATTCAGATCTCCCTGCAGGCCCTGTCTACTACGACTGCCAAGACTGACTGAAGTTACCTCACTGGGAAACCTGGAAAATAGTGAGTTTTTCTTTATGCAAAAAAAATAATTTGGGACATGCTCCCCACAGAAGTGGTGGACAACTAATCTTTGCTTTTACCCAGAGATGCGCGTGGGTTAGTGGAAGTCTGCCAAGTGTACGGCAGTTAGTGCACTACCGTGCTTTCTACTCTCTCCATCAGGGGAAGAATTTGCTGTCGGGAAGTGTACTGGCTTGCACTTTTCATATTTTTTCAGTACCCCTGACAAAAATGATGGATAGACAATTTTCTCTCCTACTCAGTGAGGCTTGAAAGGGAATGCGAGTCTGCTCTGGTGTGCAGCAGCGGTGCAGCTTCCTTGCTCTGACGTTGCATTCCATTGCAGTGCATGGACATTTGAGTCCAGGCAACGCAATGGATTCATTTCTTAGGCGGATTGATACACCTAATCCCTCAATGAAATGGCTGGAGTTACCCCAGTAGGAGAAAATGCCTAGAGGCAAGTGAGAAAGAAATACAACACTGGGTGGGCCCAATCTGAGAATTGCACATTTCCCAGCAATAGAAGAAAGAAGTTGACCCAAAGCAAGCACTGGATGGAGTGGGCTGGCCCAAAGCTCCTCTCTGAGTATTTTCATGACATGAGCCCTGGAAACAGCTAAAGCTGACAGCTTCCTGGGAGCCTGTGTGGGTCTTACATTGCGGTTTCTATGTTGCAGGACCATCTGCGTGAACTTCGGGTAGGAAAATGTGATTTAATTGTCCAACTATTTTAAAATACAACAGATGGGCCATCACAGGGAACCCATTATGTGCATAATTTAACAGCTGAAATGATATTATACATATAAAAGAAAACAACTTGTTAAAGAGGAGCTCTTGCATAGACTAGGTCCCTAAGCGCTGTAAGGTCTGAGAAAACGAGAAACCGCTAAGAACTTTTCTCACTGGCCACGGAGGCCGCCTTGACTTTCATGGGGAATGCGGCCTGAGTGGGCGCTATTTGCATGCAGAGGCCCTGGCATGTCAACCCGGAGCATCGTGAGAAGAAGCCTGTGAAAGTGCCGCTTGTTTGAGGGAAGAGCACCCTGTGAGCTCGACTGTTGAGAGGCTCAGACTGGGCTAGCCGTGCCCAGCCCCCAGTCCTGACCTTTTTACTCTGCACTGGATAGAAATGGGACTTGCTGCCAGCTTGGAATAACTTCCTGCAATTGTTCAGGGGGCCCTCTGGCCTGAGCGGCATTGGAGCTGTGTCTGTGCAGAGAGAAGGGGTGGGGCAGAGAAATCTTGAACATAACAAATGCATTTCTGAGATAACAGGTCGCCATATCCTGACAGTCATTCACTCCAGCAACATGGTTTAAGTATAATGTATCAATTTGGCGACCAACCTACTATTTCAAAAATAATTCAGTGAGTTTCTTCAGAGTGGTGTTCATTGTTGTGTATATGTTATATCATGCACATTTGAACAGCGCGTATAACTAGGGCCACTGCAATTATGCAACCAAATTATGAGTCAGGGTTGACTAAATTACACGTCAAGACCAGACAAACGTTGCAGCGCATTGCTGCACATCTCGGGACAATATTACTGCATTATTTCGCTTTTTTTGCGCATTTTAACACGGTCTGGGCAAAGGTTCTGTCTCATTAGTAACAAAATAGCACGTATACACAGCCATAGGCAATTAAAAGGTGACAAGTCGACTTTTTTTGTGAATGGCCTTTATCTGCACGGTAACACCTTTCATCCTTGTTCATAGAAACTTTTGATCCGTTGGTGCCAATAGTTTTTTGGTACATGTGCAAATTATGTAGCAGATGATGGATTGTGTGGAAAATGCTGTAAATACATAAATATGTGGAAAACACTGTGGCTGCAGAACGGCATGATTCCAGTGGACCATCAAATAATCATTACTATGGCAACCCAGACTGTTCTTAATTTAGGCACCTTTTGTGCAACAATTGTATTATGGCTTGATATGATTGTTCATTGGTGCACAGGTGGAAGAATCTTTCTAGGGTTGTTCAAAGTTCGGTTGTCAAACTAAGGAGAAACTGTGTCACCTGGAACAAGTTTAAGTGTTGGAAAACTAAAAGGTTACACATACCTTGTACAAGATTCCCCTTGGGGGACCTACAAAAAAAGGACAACATTGAGCATCCATACAAACACTCTTCCACATAGACAGACATGATTGGCCTAAAGAAGGTCCTCATGAATTTGCGCAATAAAGATGTCTAAAAACACTTAGGTTTATGCTAATAATCTGTCACTGGGGTTACACAAGATTTTTTTCTTAGTGGTGAATAGGGTATTACGAAAAAGATGTCCAGAAGGCAAACATTAATGCTTTTTTTGCTGCATTTGTTTAGATATTTTCAATTCCAAATCCAAACAAGTACTGAGCCAAACACAAATTCCAACCGAACAATGTGTAGCGTGACTATTTCGGAAGATATTCTTATGACAAAACGAGATATTATGGGGAACATGACTCACAAAATATATGCGTCATGGCCAACGGTGGACAATGTCATGATCACAGCTGCCTTTTTTTAAAGCACTTACATCAATTTGGTCTAAACACCTTCTTGTACCTGTATGTTACAACAGTCCAATAATAACATCACAGAATGTGCCGCAGAAGAGGCCACTGCTTGCACAGAATGCCACACAAATTCGCCTTTAGAATGCTGCACAGCCTGCAGCATAATTTGGTCATATTTTGCCACATTATTACACTCACCATACTGTACCCAACACACATGGTATGGAATCTTCCACATGTTACTTTTACAGCATGTGGGTGGATACCACGAGGAGTAATTCTCTTTTAAATGCCTTAAGCGTCTAACAGCTGGGTTACATCCAGTTTACAATTTCTGATAAACATTTATTTAGTTTCTGCTTTGCTATCCCTTCATTGTTTTTATTAACATGTATAGACGCACTGTATATAATCCCCATGTACAGCTCCTCCCATGTGACTCAGCGGTTACGCTTGTATGTGTCACGGCAGCCGCATTTTGACTGATGACTGCAAGCTTGGTGATCACTCCCCGAGGGAGTACCTCTTACTTCTTGAGTTTAAGTCATCTGCAACAATATCTACGGCAGGCACACTTGGTGCATCACAATAATGTATTTTACCCTTAACAGGCTACAAAATGACACTGCCTGTCAAACACCATTTCATTCCTCTTATTCTACTTGCAACAAGTCAATCTGGTACAGTTGACACCTAAGACTTTCTGAAGTCTGCAGCATCAGGAAGTGACTTAATATTCCAACTTTTAACTCCAAGAAGAGTGAAAATCTCCTGTTCTGAGACAAGCAGAACGGTAGAAGCAATCACCAAGAACCTAGACAGATGCAGGTTGCAGTCCTTAAAAAAGTAACACGTTGCACCTGGAAATCAAATGACCATTGTCCTACTGGGAGCTTTATGGACTAACCCAGGATAAGCACATGTCATTGGTGTGGGGTGGATGGAATGTGTGCACTGAATGGTGTGCCCAGATCATGTCAGGGTTTACCTAGGACTGAGAGCCACTGAACTCTACAGGAAGATACTTTGGGGGCTCATCGAAGTAAACTAACCTGATGGGTGCCGTTGTAGCCCAGGCGTCGGTCAGGCCCTTGGTTGTGCATGGAACAAACTGAGTTGTTTCTAGTGGTAGCATCAGCTTCACAACATCGATTATGACGGGGACTGAATTGTGTTGATGCCACTCTGGCCTTCCCCATTGGTCTGAAGGCTAGGGGGGCTGCCTTCGGAGTTGGATATGCTGCCATCATTTATCAATATCCCAAGGCCCTATTCTGATCGTGTCCTCCGCAGGGGACTGGTGTGAGCATTTCTGCGAGTGCTAATTTTGTTTTCTAGTCCACAGTGAACCCACTGCTTGTGAGCAGTTAGTAACATTAATATTGCCAGACTATGGACCTGGTAGTCAACAATAAGCCTGGAAGATGGGAGGGGAGTATGAAATTCTTGTAAATGTTATATTCTGCATTGTTACACGTACAAAGATGTCCCTACTTCAGAACACTTCCCAAGTGAAAGAGGTTACAGAGGGGCGGCGTAAAATGATTTTATCAACAGCACAATTTCCATGTGAATAAACTATACAAAAAGCATCAAGCTTTAAGAATTTGTTTCGACCCTCTGATGTGCTTTAACCTCTGATGCGCGGACCGTGGAGGGAGCAGGGTGCTCGAGAGGACGGTCCTTCGGTGGCGCGCGGGCATCCTTCACCGAGGAGTGAATCCACTGAGCTCGGGGCTCGTGCTTGGGAAAGCCACGCGCTGCTCGGTGGAATGTCTGCCGGGTTGCTAGTAGTAACAAGGGGAGGGAGGGTGAAGCGAGCAGCTGGTGTGTAGGTGTGACGGAGGACAGACAGTGGCTCTTCTGTCACAACCACTCTGCTGCTGCTGGGAATTTTAAGGAACTTCAGACTACAAGGATATTACTGGGACGAAACGCAATTTCACGTGAAAACACGTGCGTTCCACAGATCTTTGAGAGTGGATTTTGTGTATCATGTATCGAGTGATGCTGTGTGTGGAGTATGCATGAGCTAATATGCACAGATAAGGACTATCTCAATTTTTTTAAATACGGGAAACGACAGCGTGATCCCAAAGACCAGTGCACATATAAAAGCAGGTTTAATGTCAGCGGTAAAACTTTATACTATTTCGTTTCATTAGTATAGTACTAAATTAGCCCCCCAACGGCAAGCCTATAAAATCAATAATAAAACAAACAATACTAAAAAGAAAAAATGGCCTGGCCTCTCAAAAAATAAAAATGAAATACAATCCCATCCCATGTAAAAGAAGGGCACAACCGTCTTTTCCCAACCCACAAGGGACCTGGTTACCCCTAGTGGTTGTCTTTTACTAGCCAACAGTGAGAAGGGGGCCATTTCCCTTTCTTTCATTCAGACCCATGACACTCTTGTTATACCAAGGCAACCCATCTCTGTCATTCCAAAGCACGCGCAAGGAATCCCTCCCACTTAAGGAGGATGCTAAACTTCTCAAAAAGAATACCCAACATTCCAGCAGCAGAGCACAAATTCAAGCAGAAAGTTATTAAACATATGCAACAATACGGCAGCAGGCGAAATATTAGTTAGTACACAGTTTAGAAGATCTTCAGTACTGCATACCCCTAGTCCATGTGGGGCAGTTCGAACGCATCGACAGCAGCATTGAGAGCAAACATCGACCTTTAAACAGACTCCATGAGGTAAGCCCAGATATATCTTTGTTCAAGACACCTGTCTCAACTCCCAATTTACCCTATTTACATGATTCGCATAATGACAGGGCTTGCAGCTGCAAAATACCTTTCTACTATTTACAAAAGCCCTTTTAGGCGTCTTCTCGACTCATGAAAGGGGTTTTGTAACCCTGTCTGATTTTGTAAAAAGGAGGGCATCTTCCCCATTTGGGCACTGAGACGGTGGCCTCGGGGAGGGGGAGAGAAATCAGACAGTGGTTCATAGTCTTCTGTCCCATCCAGGCCTCAATTGCTGCATTTGCAGCCAATAATAGGGGGTCGGAAACTACAACTTTCCTGATTAATATTCATGAGGCAGGTCGTTCTAAGAACAACCCCCCCCACCAAATTGAGATGTAAACTATTAGCACATGGGTCGCATCACAAATTGTGTTCCCATTTACAAACCTGTCAGTGTTCAAATGCACGTCCTTGGTTTGGAATTGTTTATCAAGCCCTCTATCGTGGGAATATGAAAGAAAAATCAAGTTTAAGGGAGATGGATGAGTAGGGGTTCCTCTGTGGAGAAACAAATGCCCCTGGAAAACAGACATTTTTTTTTTAATCTATACATATGGCAATTCCTTCTGGTGGAAATCCTGCATGGGTAAAATTTGTACATGCGAGTACTACTGGAAAACCAAGACTGCCATAGATTTTCAATAATACCTAAGAGAAGACTTGCTGGAAAAAATCGCTACAAACAAGAGTAATCCCACGGCAAAAAATGTCTGACTTTTATCACGCCCAGGCGGGCAACTAGAGCCAAATTTCGGGGGGGGGGCTGAAAAATATTTCGGGAGGGAGCTAATTCAAACAACCATAGACAGAGTGGCTGTAAGAAGGGGTGACAACATAACAAAAGCCTAATTTCAAAGTAAATGGTCTTAATGGTCTTTTAAAGACCTGTTAAGTACTCGGGTGCGGCTGCAATTCGATCATCGCCAGCCCGCAAAGCTGTTTCAGCCCGGGCTGACCGGCACGACGGGGGGGGGCTGAAGCCCCTTGAGCCCAATGGGTGTTGCGCGCCTGATCACGCCCTTTATGAACCGTTCCTGAAATAGGATACTGTCAACTAAATATGCTAGTGCCCCAGTACCACTTACACCCCATTAAACCACTCTTCCAATTTCAACACTGACTCAAATACTCTGATCCCTAAAACGTCTTAGCATGTGTGTAATACTATGCATGCTGATGTTCTAGTGTATTTGCCTTATGGCACTTACCTCGAGGTCTGTCTCTTTTTAATGTGGGTTCTATGGTCCAGCCTGACGTGTCTTGGAGTGCCCTACCGCTGGCTAGGCAGTTGGTGGATGGACTCCAGGCTGTGCACAGGGATGGATGAGGGCTCCTTACTGAAATAGACATCTGGATTTTACTTACCTGCACCTCCGCCTCCTCCTTCCACATTAGTCGACGACCTATGTTTGAACCCCTGGGAGTTCTCGTCGCTTTCTTTGCCCAGCTGCCAGCCACTTCTGGAGGCCCCCGGCAGCACTTTGTGGATTCCCAACATTTTTCAAGAAACATTTTCAAGTTGAGGGTGTCCCTTCAATTCTAATCATAGATAACTCTAACTGTATGAAGCAAATTATTGATGACGGTCATATTACCCATCTACGTGTTGCCTTATACTCTCCATTTTCAATTGGTTTAGTGGAGAGAGTTAATAGAGTTTTGGAAGAAGGTATCCAAACCACTTTGGCCAATGATCTGGATCTGGAGGAGTTTTTAAGTAAAACATTTTGGGCATATTCTGTTACACACACTGTACCACTGGTGTTTCACCTTTTATACTTTTGAGTATACGCACTCCGATATCTAATTTGTGCTCAGATTGGTTGAGGGCGAGTTTTTCCACCTTTCTCACTGAATCTGATAAGAGATTCCTTAATGATATTGAGAGTTCGGTCCTGGCACGGCAAGCACATGCTAAGAAGCTTTTTGACAATAAGAACAATGTGAAATACCTTCTTTTAAATGTGGGGGATTGTGTTCTCACCAAGAAACCGCATAAAGTACGGAAAGGAGAATCTAAATTCATGTCTTTCATGAAAATTGACAAGGCTTACAAGGGTGCCATACTAATTGATGGCAAAGGGTTGTGGCGCAATGGACGATTGGTGAAATGAACGAAAAAAACGAGCTGATATTTTGTTAAGATCAAAATCTCCAGTGTTGTCAGGTCAACTTGACGGGACATGGTGGTGGCACAATGATGGAAAAGAGGTTCTTGCTCCCCACACAGCGTAGTCCTCCACATAGGCCAACACCACTGGTTCTGTCGAACAGTTCACTGATGGCTGGTTGGTCTTTCCGGAGGATTCTGTTGATAAAACTGATTCTTTGCTCAGCAATGAAGTTGTTTGTAGTAGACTAACTCACAAAGTACTTCTTCCCATGAGATTTAAGGACTTTTGTATGCGTAAGTTCATTTAGTTGTTTTGCATTGTAATTCTTTTGTGTATTATTTATTTAGTGTTTTTTTGTTTTTAATGGGGAAGAGGATGTAATAATATGCATGCTGATTTTCTAATGTATTTGCCTTGTGGCACTTGTCTTGAGGTCTGCGTCTTCTTAATGTGGGTTCTATGTTCCAGCCAAATGCGGCTTGGAATGCTCTACTGCTGGCTAGGAAGTTGGTGGCTAGACTCCTGGCTGTGCACAGGGTTGGTCGAGGGCTTCTTACTGAAATAAACTTCTGGTTTTTACTTACCTGCTCCTCCGCCTCCTTTTCCCACAATGCGTCCTCTTGTCTGCTCTTTCTGTGCCCAAACTTTAAGATAAGCGTAATACTACAGTCTCTTACACTCTTCAAATGTGTCCGTTCTTAAAAGATCAACCCATGCACATTTCACTTTGCTACATCTCGTCGCCGTTTCTTCATAACTGCTAGAACAGCAGATCTATGATCACATGCCATCCGCTTCACAAAACCCAACTCATGAGACCCTATGTAGGTTACAGTGAGTCACCCCAATAAAAGCACATGCCTTCTACCAGCTGAGCTGTAACAGCACATCTCTCTCTGATCCATACTCTTCCCCTTTTCTAATGGGTTATTTTGCAATCAGTCTGAGTCACAGATCTTGCTACATGGAGTAAGGTTATGGTTGCTAAGCACTGGTTAAAAGAGCTAGCATTAGAAAAGAAACACACTGTAGAGCGAAAAGTAACCTCAAACATCTACTAATGGCCATAGTATTACAATTGGAAACTCAACATGAAATAGGGGAAATAGGATCTATTGATCAACATATAGTTTATAACCAGCAACTGACCCATGAAATTAATGATAAATGAAGATATATTATCTATGTATATTAGTATAGTCAGAACGGAGTTCTAGAGCAGACAGTGTTGCATACCGTCAACAATGGCTGACATGTTGGGACTATTTACTAGTCAATGGGAAGATAGCAGTACTTAATTTAAGCCAGTGGGTTATGGTGCTTGGCACCGGCACTTAATTGCCAACACGGCACTTATGACAGTCTGCCACGTGGTGGCGCTGTTTGTCCAATTTAGAGAGGAGCACAACAAAAGTGTTTTATTAATTCAATATAGATTAAAAATGCCATTCTCATAGCTTTGGGGACCTGTAATAGCAAGAACTGTCACACTTGTAGGAGTGTGATGATTATTACTTGTGTTGGTACTGTAATTGGCAGAGCTGGCAGGGGCAGTGGGGGGTGCAAGAGGCAGTGAACTCGTGACAAGGGCCCTGGCACTTCCATTTATTTTATTTTTTTTACAAATTAAGCACTGGGAAGATGACACTGGAAGACAACAGAATCTGTACCTGCTAAAGAACATTTAGAGGAGAAGGCATCAGAAGATTCATGGCAGAAAATCTATGTAGAAAAGTGCATTACTACAAGATGCCTCATCTGGGGACGGCACCAGTTCGGTTTGAGCCAGACAGCACATTTTCTGGACACTCTGCCGTAGGCCAGCATGTATTTGCACAGCACATGACAGAGAGCAAAGGTAGGGATCCATCGATATATTCCAATTTAATGAAGGGGTTCAAATTAGCAGTTTTGTTAATTGTATTTTTTCGTCCAGCCGAAAATGTCCCTGGTAGTCCTACTTCATCTTCTATGATCCACATGTGAGGTTGACACAGCTGCCATTTGTTGGTTCCATATCAGTCCATAGTATATTGGTACAGCTGACCTTTTCTGGTTTTATATTTCTTAAGTCTCTGGAGCTCCACAAAGTGGGGGTTGACACAGCTTCTTCTTTTCATTCTGCACAGGGTAGCACCATGGGAGGTGGACAGAACTATTATTTTCAAGTCTGGCTTGACAAACTTCCTCAGCTGTCTGCAAGCCTTACTATTATCCATTCTTTAAAAATACATTGAGTACGCGTTGGGTCTGCCCAGACAATTATTGATCTCTAACCTCATGCAACTGGCTGTTAGTTGTATCATTCTGTCTCCTATTGAGTGCCAGCACTGCAGTGCCCTTGGGACTATTTTACATCCCAAAAGTTGTCTGGATCATCATACATGAAATTAATTTTCTCATAGAGACATTTAATACAGAATGCAATCAGTTTCTATTGTTTTTACATTACAGCAAGCTTTTCTTAAGTTTTACTGTGGATTCCTTAAAGTTCGATAGCTCAGGCCTATATCCGGATGATGTAACTGGCATAATTGATTTGTTATCCTTCTATTCCTATAATTTACATGCAGGGGAGGTTCACAGAGCTCTACTGTTCTATTCATCACACAAGAGAGGTTGGCACAGTTTCTCTTTTTTAAATTCTATGTTCCTTAGACCCTTATATTTCTGGGCGATGGACTGTTAAAACCGATGACCTTTTTTCTATATGTTTTATACTTCCTTAGCTGATGCCCAGGGGAACACAGTTGCCGTTTTTTGTTTCTAAATTGCTTATGGATCAGAGAGCCTGCCTGTTTTTTTTACCTATTGTAGTACCTACCAACCGTACGGTGGTAAGCAGGGTCAGACATGGGCAGAAAATTGGCCTGGACACCAAAATAAAAGTATCTACAATTAGCAAATCAGAAAGCTAAAATTAAGTGCCTCCCATTTGCAAATCAGGCCAGTTTTAAACTTGTAAAGACATGCTGTATAAATGTCTTGCAAAGTATAGCAGAGTGCATGCATTTGTAATAATATTAGAGAAATCAACACTTAAAACCGCCCACCAAACAATCAAATAGACCCAAAATCAGTGCTTCCACTGCTCTGTGAGACCAGCCATCTGGGCAATGCCAGAATGCCCTACAGGCCAGTGGCCAGGATGTTGGATAACTCTGAAACCTTACTTACTTCTGTGAAGTCAGGCTTCCTTGCTTCCTTTGACCACCAAGCATTCTAGGGAACTTTTCAGTATCCAGTACTAACAGCAGCTTAAATGATTGAGGAGGATTTTACATTGCCCATCTTTACACGGGTACGTTTTATATTTTCTCTTCACTCCATGACACAATCCTCTGGCCAGTTTCACACAGGTTTTATTGTCCTAAACCCTGGTCATGGCTCACATGAGCCCACGTGGCGAACCTGCCCTACCTTTGGTTGTGTTGCACCTCTGTAAATGTCAAAGTCAAACTAGGTGGTAGGTACATCTTTTTCCCTAGAGAAAAGGCTGGTTCAAATGAGTCTATGCAGATCCAGCGTCTTTTCAAGATTATAAACCACCACATACCTCTTGAGGAACCGAAGGAATACTCCATTCACTTCTCTCGTTCTTCTCCTCCCTACCTTGGCGCTTTCATAATGGGTACACAATTATATTTCATAGTCAACCCTCATCTTTCTCTGTTGACAATTTAATCAATAGAGAGGCAGAACCCACCGTGTACATTTTATGGCCGGACAATTGCATTTCAAAGCACCAAGCCATATCTTCAAAGATCAGAATGTCTGAGAGTACACATAAGTGAGATCTGAGTTTAGCACTATAAGGCAAGGTTTTACTATAAAAAGAATTATTCCCAACTGCGAAAATAACTCATTGAAAGTCTAATGGAGCCGCAGAACACTCCCAAGTTAGACCATGTCCCAGTGTGCGGCACTCACACCCAGTGAGCGAACGACGAGAAGGCTGAGTGGTCTTTATGGCTTTAGCTAAAATGTGTCCAAATGTCAGACACACTGTTTCCTAGGAGATGGTGTATTTATAAAACAGGCATGACAGACAGACATAAAGGAAATTAGTTTTTTTATTTTTTCCAGCCGAGTTTAATTTTAGCTTGATCTATCTGCAGTGTCTGCACCCTGCCACTGGTTTTTCGAGTTTCCCTTCCGATTCTCTGAAAGGAAGTCATTTCAGGCTCCCTTGCTCCCCTCACCCCAGCCCCCACAGCTATCCCAAGGAATGAACATAAAGCTCTCCTCTCTTGTCCTGTCATAAAAGAACTGGGGCAAATTCCCAAGTCTGTTTGGGATAATTAGCAATACCTCCTAATTTGCCCTCTCCTTAAATTCCCAATTTTAATTTTGTCTTCAATTTTAGTCACGTATTGTTGCTGTGACCTTGCAAATGTTTAATTCAGCCCAAGGCTTTTCAATGGTAGACATCGAGCTCAAACACAGCTTCTTAACGCTTTGGCAGTCTTTGCACAACAGCACATTTGTTTTAGCGACAATTTTGGAACAAATGAAAGCAATATGACACTAAGTGAATTAAGGTTTCCATACTGGGACTTTGAGGCCCTGCACTGCTGCAACCCACTAAAAAAGATACCCTTCTGGAAATTCAGTAAATGTAAAAAAAAAAACGGTGGGGAGCAAACTCTATCCATTTGGGTTCATAGAATATAAATACAATACTCAATCACCTCCTTCGGAAGCTTAGATATAAACTACACCATAGGGACTTGAATAAAGGACAACAAAATCCAAAACCAACAAAAAACTTAAGACAAGAGGACCCACAGACTCCGGCAACGCCCGTTGCAAAGAGGGCTCCACAGCTGGATGGAAAGCAGTCAGTATATGATAAAAGTACACCCCTAGCATGTCTCTGTTGAGTTAATACCACTTGGTCTTCCAGGTTCTTGTTGAGCGGCTATACTGTGAGCACAAAAATGCATATGGAAAGTGTTCGTCAAGGGCCTGTGGATTCTCAGAAATCAAAGTTTTAATGTCCTTCCAGAGATCAATTCTTCCACACGAAGCTTGACAGAGAAAACATCACAAAATGAGTGACCATGTACGTCTAACATCAACAATTCTTATCAATAACTTTTCAGGAAATAGGTGCGCCAGACACTAAATGTCTCAAGGTGTTTTTTCAGCCAGGGATGCAGCACCCAGGGCGGTAGTGTTTCACAGTGATTTTCTTCAAAAGGGTCATATTACTAAAAAAAAGTGGCAAAACACCTTCAACACTAATCTAAAAATTTATGTACACTAAAAAGTAATATGCACCCCTAGCATTCCTGCCTCCAACTAATCATATTTTATTTCTCTCATCAATAGATTATGCCATTTTACTACTCCCTATCCAATATCATAAAGTATTTTTCTTATTTGGTCCAAGCCTGGGTTACAATACTTTATGGGCCCACACCCCTTGTTCTAAATATAAAGAAATATTCTCAAAAAGAAAAAGACCATATTCCTTTGCCAGTTTCTAGCGCCACCTAGCACTGTAGCTGCCATTAGCTGCCTCCTCATACATTAACTGGCCACGTCTTTTGTTTTCAATAATATAAAGACATTTTGTGGCAGGGGTGTGGAGCCCTGAAAAGTAAAACACACAGTACACAAACTAATCTTAGGGAGAAAGCAATCCTTTGCATACTGTACTCTGACATGTAATATTTGTACCGGGTAATTTATCTATGTTAATAGGGGGTGGATTGCCCTTTAGGGATGATTGCTATTTTACAGTAAATCACAAGCCTATTTATATAATTCTTGTAGGCATGATGTAAAGGCGTGAAAGTGGTTAACGAGTGTGCGAGCGCAAGCATTTTTAGCGTGCTTTTAAAAACTTGATCTATATGTTTTTAGCGTGACTAGATTTTTAACCAGCTATTTGCCTTTTTGCACAATTATATTCTTTGCACAGAGGACGTCAGCGAGTTAGGCTGCTCCTCCTATTTTAGACTGTTATTGTGTACCTTGTTTCACACGTTCTCATTGGTTACATCCACGAGGAAGTCAGCGAGTTAGGCTGCTCCTCTGTTCTACCAGCTATTTGGCGGCCGAATCCCGAGCTTCGTTCCACCACGGCTGTGTGCCGATTGAGTGGAGAGCTCATGGGGAGGTAGGCGGACCAATCAGGGACATTCCAGCAAGCCGGAGGGCGGAGACAGGAGCCCGCGCCTCTCGCTACCCCTTTATTTATTATCATGTGTTGGCGGGGGCGCAGCGGACGGGCGCAGTGGGCGCGCCGAAGGTGCGCCTAAGGTAAGCCCGTCTGCGCCCGTCCGCGCCTGGACCGTGCCCAGGGCCGGTGAGGCTGCCCCTTTTCTCCCAGGCATCTCGATCCCAATTACCTATAGCCGTGATACCTTGCTCTCCTTGAACTCAGGCTCATATTCTGGTCGGCAAAGGTGCCTACCTAGCTCTGATATGAGAGGGGAATGCAAGGACTGCAATTTTCATTTCTCCCCCCTCCTATCACATCTAACGCCCAAAAGCCAGAATGTGCTTCCGATTAAGGCAGCCCTCATTAATGCCCGTTCTATGGTGAAACATGCTGAGAACATCTTTGAGCTCATTAGGGACAACAATTTGGACATCTTGTTTGTCACGGAAACGTGGCTAAGCGATTCCTGTGCCCCAGTGGTAGAACTGGCAGTCCCTCGTGGCTACCGTCTGGCTAGAGCCGATCGTACCTTAGGTAGAGGGGGTGGCATTGCAGTAGTATTTAGGGAAACATGGGCCTTCTCCTGCGACAAATCCTTGAGTGTGTTGGAAGGAGAAGCCTTCGACTTCTCCTTTATTCTTTCTCCTCACTTCACCTTAGGGGGGACTTTGATCTATAGACCGCCGGGGCCGATTGGTTCTTTTCTTAGTTCCTTACGAGATACACTGGCGGATCGTGTGTTACGTTTCCCAAAATTTCTCCTTCTTAGAGATTTTAACATACATTTCGACTCCATCAGTTCCCCAGACACACTGGGTCTCCAAGACCTTTTGGGGATAACGCACTTAACACAGTGGATCTCTAAACCTACACACTCCCAAGGAAATTTGCTGGACTTGGTTTGTTCCAACTTTGCCCTGGTCATTAAAGACCCCCAGCCAGTCACCTGGTCCGACCATGCTGTGATCAACTTCTCCTGGGACTTGGCTCTTCCATCTTGCCACCCTCCTCCTCAGTCAGGCCCCCTAGTACGGAAAATTAACATTCCTGGGTTGGTTGATGCCCTCACGCACTCCCAGATGGCTCGTGCTACTAATTTAGAGGGCCAAGTGGACCTCTTTAACGCCTGGGTCAGCCTGGGAGTAGAGACCATTTCCAAACCTGCCCCGATAAACCCTCGACGTATGCTGCCTTCTCAACCTTGGTACACGCCAGCGCTTAAAGAGCTAAAAAGGTCTTGTAAGAAATCTGAGCGGCTCTGGAGGGTTGCATACTCTCCACAAACCAAAGCCGACCTTTGCGCAGTCCAAAGAGAGTACTATACCGCAGTTAAGATGGCAAAAGGCGCTTACTTTGCGACTAGGATCCTAAAAGCGGATAATAATGATAAGGAAATTTTCGCTATAGTCCAAAGCTTTCTGTCACCTCTAGCGGAGCAAAAAAAGATCCCGGTTTCTGCTGAATGGTGTGAGGAGCTCTCCTCCTTTTTTATTAATAAGATCAAGCGTATTCAAGAGGGATTAGCTTTGAGCAACGCTGCCTCACACCTTTTGGCGGAGACACCCGGTACCCCCTCTAGCAGCTGCCTTGCCAAATTTACTATAGTTGACCAAGTGGACATCCTTGCCCTGCTGAAATCTCTCAAATCAGGCTCCCCTTCGGACCCTTGCCCGGCAAGGGTTCTGGCAGGAGTAGCAGATTGCGTAGGGTCAGAGGTCACTGCTATGGTAAACTGGTCAATGCAATTGGCAGTGGTACCTAAGCAGTGGAAGCAAGCTAAACTTTTGCCTCTCCTGAAGAAGCCATCAGCAGACCCCCTCATCGCAGCCAATTACCGCCCCATTTCCCGGCATTGGCGAAAGTCTGCGAAAAGGCTGTATTTCGGCAGTTGAACGCCTTTGTGGAAGAGTCTGGGGCACTTCACCCAGCCCAGTGCACAGACAAGGGTGGCAGAGCTGCGCTAATTTTATTGGACCTCTCTGCCGCCTTTGATACGGTTCCTCACCAACTCCTCTTGGCCCGCCTTACTGATATCGGCCTCACCGGGGCTATGTGCTCTTGGCTGGAGTCTTTTCTGGACTCCCGTTACCAGCAAGTTTGGATGCCCCCGCACTCCTCTTCGGCCAGGCTTGTTCAGACCGGGGTCCCACAGGGCTTTACATTGAGCCCACTTCTTTTCAACATTTATATGACCCCGCTGATCTACCTGGCCGAGGAGCTGGGTGCAAAAATTATGGCTTACGCCGATGACACCCAGCTCCTGTTCACCTGGGGTAACTCGACACTAGAAACGGCTGCAGCACAAAAGTGCCTGGCGGCCGTGTTTACCTGGTTGGCCTGTGCCAAACTTAAATGCAATGAGGGAAAATCGCTGATCCTACTATATGGCCAATTTCCAAACCAATTCATTGAACTAGTTTGGCCTCCGGATTTCCCCCGTCCCCTCTCTGAGGGTGGCCCAGCCAAGAATCTAGGCATTTGGTTCAATGAATATTTGAGGTTCTCAGAGCAGATTAAAAGACTGACGGGTGCCTGCTTTGGGACCCTTAAATCTTTGGGCAGATTCTTCCCTCTACTGCCCCAGTTGGCCAAAGAAACGGTCGCTAGAGCCCTCATATTGTCCCGCCTGGATTATGCCAACGCTCTTTATCTGGGCTCACCCTCCTTTTTGGTTAATAAATTACAGCTCATCCAAAATGCGGCCGCGAGACTTCTGCTAGGCATCTCCAGACGCAGCAGCATAAGACAACAAATGGCCACACTCCACTGGTTGCTGGTGGCCCAAAGAGTTCAATTTAAGGCTCTGGTTCTCACGCACCGAGCCTTACATGATACTGGCCCCGCATATCTCAGGAAAAGAGTGACTCTCCATGTCCCTAGTCGACACCTCAGGTCGGCTTCTCAACGCCGGTTGGTAATCCCTCGCTTCCGGCGAACCAGATTGGGCGGCCAATCTTTTTCGGTCAAAGCGGCTACCCTCTGGAACTCCCTCCCATTTACCCTTAGGGATACCAGAGATCTTAGCAGCTTCAAAAAGCTCCTCAAAACTCACCTTTTTAATAAAGCTTACTAAAAAATTTTATGTTATGCTGTTTTTCTCTTGATTTCTTTGTGGTTTTGCTCCGCGCCAGGATACTCAGAAGTAGTTGTGCGCGTAATAAATACACATATAACATAACATACAACATAACTTGCTCTACCACGCTCCTTCAGCACTGCAGATTGAGTAATGGCATTTATGGAGATCTGCAAGGCTACATTGACTGCCGAGAACCTCTGTTGGTACTATTGAGCAGGGAAGGAAGTGAGAGGGGTTGTCATCTTGCCTGATATATGGTTCTATTTATAGGGAGGGGGGACACTAGGAGCTGATTATTAGGTCCAATGACCCTTGCTACCGAAAAGTAACTAGTAGACAAAGGGAGTCACTGTTCCTTGTAGAGGATGAAAGAGGAAGAAACTTTTGTTGTGTGCTACTCTATCTGTTGGGGACAGTGTGTCCTCATCAAAATGCCCTCACACACCCCGAAGGATGTCATGCTTCATCATTTGGGCTAATTAATAATTTTAAAGAACAATGGTTCGAGGTGGGCCGTAAGAGGTCCTTAGAGGGAAAAGCGAGTATTTAATAAGTCGCTAGGGAGCAATGGTAGTAGGTAAGGATAAGAGTTTTTTTATTTTTACTCTTTTCTCTTAACGATATACATAAATATATATACTGTATTGCAGGTGCTCAGGTGAATAATACGGTGCAGAACGTGACATAAGTGAACAAAGTGAACGGACTGTCACACAACAACAAGGATAAAAACACACAACAATTATATACAATAGAACAAGTGAAATTCCTTGGGTAGGTCGACGGCGTTCCGATCTATATTGTTTTAGATCTTCATCAGGACAGTTGAGCCTCCTGAAACTTGCCGGTGGGTAGGGCAAGGATAGTCATTCGTACAATACAGCTGGTTGGGTGTCGCTTTTTTCCAAAGAATTTAAAAAATTATCGGAATTACGTCTTCCAATGAGGAATTCAAGTAGCGCTCGTTCACTTCTATGTAGGCAAGAGTCCTACTTGAAAGACGATTAATCAAGTTAAAACACAATCAGTGTAGAAGGGGGTTCCAAAAGCGCATTCGTCGCTATGGTAGAAATTGGCGCCTGAAATGAATCGTCGTAGTTCTGTGTGGCAGGAGAAGGGGGTCCGAGTACCTCTTTCGCAGTAGCTCACTGTGCACCTGAGCACCTGCAATACAGTATATATATTTATGTATATCGTTAAGAGAAAAGAGTAAAAATAAAAAAACTCTTATCCTTACCTACTACCATTGCTCCCTAGCGACTTATTAAATACTCGCTTTTCCCTCTAAGGACCTCTTACGGCCCACCTCGAACCATTGTTCTTTAAAATTATCGTTCTACCCCAGGTTCTACTGTATGGGGTTCCCTTGTTTATAACAATCATCATTTGGGCTATGCTCCTCGTCGGGCCGGCGCTGCAATGCCCTACGGTTCCCCCGAAGGGTCTATTTATCGGAGATCTTTTGATGAGAAGCTGTTTGGGTGCATGGGTGTAAGTGTGGCAGTGAAGTCTAAAGTGATGTGTTTAAAAATGACTGGAGGGAGAGTGGGTACTATTTATTAGGGTGATCCCTCTGTCATAAAACAAAGTGTGTGGTGCTCCTCTAGGGGATATTATGTCCCTCTGTAGCTGGGTATATGTCCCTAATGGACATATATAACGATCAACATGTTTAGCGCTGTATGTGGCCTCAGAAGGAGCTCCAAAGTGCTTCTTCAGGACCAAGGAAGGTCAATTTTAGTATCAGTGGTGACCTGAAATAACCAGTGCCACTAAGTTTGTAGAAGGGAGTAGCTTTTCCCTTGGTATTAGAGTCAGGACCTCATGAGATCAGTGAGTGCATTTAGGAAGCTTGTCCCGTAGTAGCATGGCTGATCCACCTGCGTGCCTCTCCCTGTCTCCGCCCGTCAATGTTTCTTCCTCTTTCATCCTCTACAAGGAACAGTGACTCCCTTTGTGTACTACCTGATGTATGTTTCTGCCCACTGTCTTTCAGTTTAAACTAGCAAGCTTCAGAATATAATCCCAGCAGAGTGGGAGCCTGTGAAAATGCAGTAAATTTGATTAAAGTTACTTGTTAGCCCTCTTCCATACATAATGCGTCAGGTAGCAACATAAGAATTCACTTAAATAAAGGTTAATCCATCTGTTTATTCAAGAGTATATTATGTATTTTGGGTTGCAACAATCTTTGAAGGGTACAAGAATAAAAGGATCACAGAGACTAGCAAAGACACCAACTGATCACTTCACGACTTTGCCTCATGCTGCTTGCCTTCTTTGATCCCAAACCACAAGCTCCATTTTTGGAGGTTAGAATTGTGGCTTGTTCATAGAACTCTCTAGCTCAAACTCTTGTGACTGATAGGGTTGTTTCCAAAAAGTTGTGTTCCTGTTGCACGAACTTCAGAAAATTATGGTGGAATTGGTCACATGTAAATAAGTGAGAACATCAATGGAATACTATGGTGCCAATCATGCTTTTTGTGTGTTGGTGTAAATCTTTTCAGTAGTGTTATGCCTCTGCTTACAATTTCACTTATTACAACATTGATGAGATCTGAAATCTCTGGTGGTAGAGGTTATACTTATGTCAGTCATGTATAACCGTTGAATTTCCCTGTATTTTAGTTTTTTAAATGGCAGTGCTTTTTTAAGTCAATTCCTAAGGTTTTTTTTACATATGTCCAAATCTTACTACTTTCCACGCATATAACTCCACTTTAACCTCTTCACGAAGCTTTCTGAAAAAATTAATGATTCATGATTTATACACATGGAGAATCACATGCTCCGACTGAGAAGATGAGCTATCTATTTGGGAGCAAGTGTGGCAGGGAGGAAAATTATCAACTGTGTTTTTGGTTCGTGTATTAGTTCTTGTAGATATTCACTTTGTTGTTTTACTTCCATCTCATTTCACGTTGATATCAAAATCCTTCACTGACAACACTAACCTTTGCAATAGCCACTTGGCAGCAGCTAGAATGGGATATTTTGCCACTTGGCTAGAAATAAATTGTTACTGATAGTTAGCAAGAATCAGATTTGTATTGTGCTGAAGGTAAATAGAACAAAAACACATTATCTATGTGACAATAGGATTGTAACATATATAGTTATGAAATTGGGATATCATGATTTAGCCACTTGGCAGTGGGGATCATTTTTACTGTGGTGCAAAGAAATGTGTACTCTTTCATGATGTGCAGTTATGCATTCTAATAATTGTGCAAGCATATGTATTTCTTTAATGTAGCACAAGAAGAATTGTACTTACTAAAATTTTAATTGTGCAGTAACACGTTAAAGACTATGTATCCATAGCAGTGAGAGTCATTGCAATTGTGCATATGCCCTTGCCATACGTCTTTTTAAACTGTTTGAACATGTTTTCAATGTTTATCACCCTATATGGTTTTTATGGGAATTTGAGCCCAATTTTGTTAACTGAGGCTATGACGAAAACCAGTTTGGGTTAAAACACGTTGCCATTAAAACTTTATGGAAACTGACTCGCTGTGTGCGGGCTGTTTAATCTTGTACACACACGAGATTCGCCTTTGGAATATATCTATATGTACATAGCTATAGATATGTGTATACACATGTATATATATATATATATACACATACACACACATATATATATATACATACACACACACACATACACGTATGTGTATGTTTGCTCATTCAAGTGTGGTTGTTAATACATATCAGAAGATTCAGAAATCAGAAGATTTTGGTACACTGAGCGTTGCATGCAGTAAACATTCATTTGAGATTAGTAGCATTTTCATAAAACATTGGGGGATTATGAAAAACGATCTAGTGAATCACTCAAAACCTGAAACTACATGCTGGCGTATTGGGTACTGAGCCACTTAGAAAAGCTACAGATATATGTATGATAGAAATATAAAGTTCAGGCAGTAAAAACATTATTTTTGACATCCTACTTTTATTCAACATAAGGAACAATAATAGACATAAAGAACACGACGTGGCATGGCCATTCACATATCCAAATGTTTCCCGCTGCAGTGCTGCAAGAAGTCTATACTTTCTCGTTCATCAGTCCATTAGAGAAAGATGTTCACTTCCAGTGCAAGTGATGTATGGCTAGGTGCAGCAATCTGGTAGGGGGGAGTCAGGGCATCAAGATATCTAGTCTACATTAACAGCTGGATACTATTGCCTATCACTCAAGTCCTCCACACACTCCGTCCAAACTCACTACAACACTTGTAGTTGAGTGTGAGCCGACAGGCAGAGCCATGCTAAGTTGTTTCCCTGTTCTCCAGGTCTCTCATTACAACTTGTGGCAGGGTGGGCAGGTGAGGAGCTGGTTACCCCAACAAAAAGAGGTAGAACTGAAGAGGCTTGCCTGCCGCAATGGATGTCTCCCAGTTATGCAGATAGTGCTAAGCAAGAACCACGCACAAGGACCTCCAAAAGTCAACCATGGGCGAAGGGGCTGCCTCAGTCCCTTCAAGATGATTCCCAGTTCCATTCCTGTTGAGATATTAGTCTAGAAGACAATGAAATTGGGGTGTCATCATCTCTGAATATAAAACTGTATTTGAAAGGCAGGTCACTTCAAGAATTGTAAACGATTAAAACCTTTGCATGCCTCTGCAATCATGAACTACCTCATTAGCATCTCTTCTGAACTCCACCAACCAGTTCTCCACATCTATCATTATTTACTTGCACCTTCAGTGCAATGTGTAAAGAAACAAGTAATGGGTGCAATGCTTGAATTTACCTCAGTCACTGGTAAATGATCTGTGATCAGTCCATCGTTTCAAGTCTAGCCTAGAGACAGCTTTAGTGGTCTCTTCATCCTCATAATTTCACAAACATTGATTATGAAACCACATAGATATGAGTATATGGTGACCACCACGGTGCTGGTATTGTTTTATGGTAAGCAGTGCGTAGCGGTGTGGGGGATGAAGACGTGTGAGAGGCAGACGCGCAGTTTTAGGGTTTTCAGTATGATGGTAGCTTTGAACAGCTCTGCAGGTCCCTTTAGACGCTGGATTACATCCCTAGTGCGTCAAATCTACTCCTACAGAGAAAACGAATTTATCTCTGAAGCAAAAGTATACTGGAGAGCCATTATATAAAAAAGGAGTGAAAGTGTCATGCTATTTTCGTTGTTGACTTGTGAAAGTCATTTTAGGTTGGGTAATAGCACTGCATTATGAACATAATTACGAGATGTTTCACACAGGGACCACGCATTTGATGCTTTTCATGAGTTTGTTTTTGCACGCCGTTTAGAACGGTTTGTCAGTAACTACTGCTTTGTAAGTTCCAGATACAGGCGTACTCCAGCAGGATAAAAAACAAAAACTGAATTATCAGGGCTGCTGAACTAGAAGTAAGAGCCCCTTATCGGTAAACTGAAATCTGGGGTGCAGAGGATTTTGTCAAGCTGGCAAGAGAACTCAACACATAAAATGCTAACTTATGTGTGCAAGTTGAAGATGATGGATCAATTCGGCCTTTCATCCACGGATTTAAGTGGTTCGGGTCCCTATCCCAGTAGTAAGTAAAAATGAACATTAAAACGGGTTCCTATCAGGCACTATACTCATGTCCCTAACTTTACTGGCAAATTACATTGATCGATTTCTGCACAAATAACGTAAAAACGTTAAGGTAATACAGGTCAACAATTTAGTTTAGCTATATTTGACATGTTGCACTTATTTAGCTTATGTGTTTAAGTCATACCCTTAAATTGCAAATACACTACATACCCCTTTATAAGAAGCCTCACTTTTTGCATCTCACTTAAAGTCCTGCTTTCCTCCCTCTATGAATTACAAGGAGTAGGCATGTGGATTTGTATAGCGCACTAATCACCCAAGAGGGTATTGAGGCGCTTTAGCAAGGTTTGTAGGTGTGTGGTCCCAAGTTGCTTATATGAAGAGCCAGGTCTTCAGTTTCTTGCAGAACTCACTACGTGAGGGATAGGCTTTGATGTGTTGCGGGAGGTCGTTCCAAGTCTTGGGTGCGATTTAGGAGAATGAGCGACCTCCAGTTTTGCTTTTGCGGATGTGGGCCGTGTGTGCGAATGAGAGTGAGGCAGAGCGTAGGCGTCTGGTGGGTTGGTGAAAGTATATGCGGCTGTTCAGGTTTTCTTGTCCTGTGTTGTGTAGGGCTTTGTATGAGTGCATGAGAACTTTGAATTGGCTGCGCTTGTGAATGAGGAGCCAGTGAAGCTTCCTGAGGTGCTGTGTGATGGGGTCAAGTATAAGTCTTGCGGCTGCATTCTGGATGGTTTGGAATCTATGTAGGAATTGTTTGGATATTCCAGCATAGAGTGTTACTGTAGTCCAGCCAGCTGGTAATGAGTGCTTGTGTGACGGTCCATCTGGTGTACAGATGCAACCATTAGAAGATCTTTTGCAGTATAAGTAGAATGTGAAAGCAGGAGGTGCACACTGCATTGACTTGAGAAGTCATATTGAGCTTGGCATTTAAGATGATCTCTAGATTTCTTGCATGTTCTGTGGGTGTTGGTCCTAGCTCCGACTGCTGCAAAGTAGAATCCCATGGGATGGTCTTGTCGCCGAAGACCAGTACTTCCATCTTGTTGGAGTTGAGCTTCAGGTAGTTGGTTCATGTCCAGTCTGCTACCATGGTCATGCAGTTTGTGAAGTTGGTTCTGGTGGTGTTTATCTTGCCCATCGGGGGTGGGGGTAAGTTGGATGTCATCAGCTTAGGAGATGACCGTGATGTCTTTTGATTAGATTTTGTTGGTGAGTGGTGTCATGTAGAGTATATGTTTAAAAGAATGAGGCTAAGGAAAGGACACCGCATATCAGCTTTTAGGGCCCCGATGTGAAGGGTGGCAGCCTAACCCTTCGGCTTCTTTCACTGAGGAAGAAACACATCAATTTTAGAGTGGAACCTGATATGCTAATCTCATGGCGTCTTCTGATAAGGGTGTTGTGGAAGACGGTGTTGAAGGCTGTGGAGTGGTTGAGCAAGAAGTGGACCGCTGTTTCTCCTCGGTTCGGATGTTCTGAATGTCGTCTGTGGCCGAGATGAGTGCTGTTTCAGTGCTGTGGTTCTTTCTGAATCCTAATTGTGTGTTGTCTAGAAGATGGCCAAGTTCGAGGGAGGTTCTAAGTTGCTTGTTAATGGACTTCTCAATCACTTTGGCTGGAAAGTGGAGCAGGAAGATGGGTCGGAAGCTACTCCGTTGATCCGGGTCAGTCGTGGGCTTCTTGAGGAGGGAGTTGATTTCTGCAAGTTACCATTCATCTGGGAAAGTGGTGGACATGATGGAGGTGTTCATGATGTGGGTCAGGGTGGTGCTGATTGGTGATGTTACCAGCTTGTAGATGTGGTGGAGATATGGGTCCGCTGGACCCCTGAGTAGATGGTCCGCATGATTGCCAGTGTTCTTTCAGGTGAGGGTTGTCCATTCAGTCAGGTGGCTGTCTTGGTTGCTGGAGGGTAAGTTAGCGATGAGTTCTCTATGGATGGGTTGGTGTGCGAAGTTGCTGTAGATGTTTGCGATTTTGCTGTGAAAGAAGTTGGATAGGTTGTCCCAGAGCTGTTGGAAGGCAGCAATGTTGTAGACAGTGGCTGAGGGTGAGGAAAAATCATTGACAATCGAGAAGATCTCATTGCAGCTGTAGGAGCTTCCTTAGATGAGATCCACTAGTGCTTTTTTTCTTCATGCAAGCTGATGAACATTAGTGCAGCAGTGTCAGTTACAATGCGCCAGTAGGACATGGCAAAAGAGAGGCATTTTGGGAAAGATTTGGCATAAACGTTCAGCCCATTATTTTTGCACAAAGTCAGAGAAATCATAAACGCTTGCCATTTTTAAACAGTTTTTAAATACACACAATGTATACATTTGTAGCTCAAAAAGGACTGCAACACCAAATAAGATACCATCTATCATTTTACTACAAGCAGGAACTGGGGAAAGCCTTCTGCAGACTCAATGAATAAATCCACACTGCTAAATGTAAACGTGGGTGAAAACTTTCATAAACTAACATTAACAAAGGAAAACCCCTACAGAGGAAGAACAGAGAGAAATAGTCTGAAAACAGCCTCTTTAACACTAGGCCGGGAGAAATGTTCGTTATGCTGGCATCATTTCATCAAATTTCCATCCTTTTGTGGCACGGTTATTACACAAAATGCCCAGAATTACATCATTACGGCAATCATGTAATTTCCATGCGTTCAGAGAGGAATCCTAGCATGGTAGTAAGATGAATGACCAGAATGTGAGCAGGTGCAGTTCATGTCACGTGTCATTTAGCGTTATTTTTTGTGTGAAATGCATCTTTGTGTTCAAAATGGACGTGAGGAAGCACTTCATACTAGAAAGTAATTCTAAATGCCAGGGTTTCTGTTCAAGTGGTTCTCCCAAAATGTTGCATAATTATGAAAGGAAATTACATAAAGTTCACACACCCCTTGGAATAGTGCATATTTAGGGCTGCTACCTTTCCAAGAGGCATCAATAAAAAAACACTTTGTGTAAAACTGTTTGTAATTATATATATATATATATATATATATATATATATATATATATATATATATATATATATATATATATATATATATATATCCAACAGAAAGGTCGGCGCGAAGCATCAATGGCCGCTTGCAGCGGCGGGCCAGGACGGGATGGCCACTCCCAAAGTATTCCACCACACTCGGTCACCTTCACCTCGTGAGCAAGGGAAGTGATTCCCGAAACGCGTTGAGTGGGCTGTGAAATAAACACCAGTTTTTGAACCAATTTGCTGGCCTGGACGTCGTTCTTTAATAAAGGTGAACGAGTGTGGTGGAATATATATATATATCTCTCTATATATATATATATATATATATATATATATATATATATATATATAATTCAAACGAAGTCCCAATCGCGCTCCTGGGTCAAAAGCAAGCAACCAGGCAGGACACCAAAGTTAGATATGGGGTTTATTAACATCATGATGTTAATAAACCCCCATATCTAACTTTGGTGTCCTGCCTGGTTACTTGCTTTTGACCCGAGAGCACGATTGGGACTTCGTTTGAATTTCATATTGATTCACTGGTTCCCTCCGCCGGCATCGCGCCGCCCCTCTACGGGCCCAGGATCTCAAGAAGGAGTAACTTCTCAGTGGATATATATGTATATATATATATATAAAATGGTTTTATTTTACATTTTCATGAAAAGTAAAGTTCGAAATGAAGCAGTGGGAAGAATATCAAATGGAGGGCGCAGCTAATGCCACTCGCCCAAGGCAATTAGTAATCAAAATTCAATCTTGCTAAGAGCGTACATAGAAAATCACCATACATATGACCACATATGACCTCTATTTTGTATTTTATATTAACATTTTAAACATGCCTATGTTATTTTATATTAACATTTTAAACATGCCTCTGTTTGTTTTAATGATCATTTGGGAATAGATTACTCAGCTCAAATATAATTTTTAAGTGATGTTGTATTCTATTTGCTGTTTTAAATTCATATTTAAATGTGTGCCACAAGCTGTTTGAGAACCACAGGGCAAGGAGTTACTGGGACACTACCCAGGCTGTTGTCTTTTACCACTGCTGTCTCTGAGCCTGGCCTACTGGGTCACTACAAACTCAACACCAAGTACACCCTTTCAGCATTTGAGCATCAGGATAGCAGCAGAGCAATCTAAGGCTTCTCAGGGTGGTAGAATGAGTGAGCAGACTCTCAGGTCAACAGTTACTAAACAACATGTATACTGATTGTCCAGTCCAGTGCTTAAAAAGTACTGTATGATACCAAAACAAAATACTACAAAAAGCAGTAAGCCTGTGGTCAAGGGACTGCTTGTGATCTCTGAAAGTGGTTGGGTGCAATACTTTCCCTGAATTCCAGCGTGTCAGCGTAGCAACCAATGCCAACTTCTTCTAGTTCTTCTTCTAGTAGTCCAACTCATTCGCTTACACTCACTCACACTCATTCTTATTCAAACTCAAATTCCCTCAAGCTCATTCATTTTCACTCACTCAGCCACTCACTCAATCTCATTCTAACATATTCTCCCTCTGACTCACTCACATGTGCAGTGTCACGCATACATACGCACACACACATTTCCTATTTTCTTTGCCTCTACCTTCAGCTGCTTGTGCTGGTCTGCTCCTGCTGCTGGTGATGGGTAGATCCTCAGGGCAGGAACAACGTTTTTCCCTTCTCAAGCACTGGAGGAGTACACCCGAAGCCTGAGTCTGTGCTATGATGTGTAAGCTCCAGATGTCAGTTGTTTGCTTTTTCACTTCACCCTCTTCCATCTGCTCACAGTGTAGGGGTCAGGGGGGGCTTCTAACCCCTCTCCACCCTATGATGAGAAGGGGAGGTGACAGTTTGATTGAGGGAGAGGCATGGGCACTGCAGTGCATAAGACTAAAGCAACCAGGGCTGTCTTTACCAGTGACACTGCACTGCGGTACTAATGGGAAGGCCCGAGGAGTTTTAAGACCCTGAGGCCAAGACTGGAACGTCACCAGCCCTAGATTATCTCCCAGACGGCTGGTGCAGGCACCTCTGTGCGCCGGCACCAGTCAGGCAGATGTAATGCCTTAAGCTGTGGAGAGGTTCTGCATTTTTTATGTTCTACCAGAAGTGAATAATAGGTTATCATTCACTAAGAGTTTCATTTAAAAAAAGGGTCAGAAACAAGAAAGGAGAAGCCCAAATGGCAATAAAGGTAAGCAGCCACTGCCATGAGCACAGGGACCTTTGAAATTGTGCAAAGCCTTTTTTGGCAACTCTGTATAGACAGCAATGTCGTAATCTATCTTTAATTTCCTCCCTGGAAGGGCACTTTTGTGATGCTGTGCCAGAAGAGGGGGATTTCACGTACAAGATGAACACGAGTAGAATGCATTTTGTTAAACGCTTGTGTTTTGGGTGTAAAGGTAAGGTTATTGTTGAACAAAGCACCTAAAATGCATTTTCTGGATTTTCTTATCTACTGATGGCTACTAAAAAGTTTCCACTTCACAGCCTTGTACCTAAACAGGTGTCACCATTACCCACATAGAATCCTCATGAGGTTGAAATGTTTATTTGGCAGCAATAGGTTTTAAATATACAATTGCAATTTGCACACAGATGTCGGCTGTGAGTGTTTAACTCACTCAGCTATCTGGCTGGCAAATAGAGTCACTACTTGCCAATACCAGAGAGAGTATTCTGGCAATTAAAGACGAAGTGCCATTTTAGCAGCACTATCCCTTCTCCCTCACTTCATGTTTGAAATAATCTTTCATTTGTGCAGAATAAATATAAACGTGCACTCCAGGAGTTTTGCTTTACCTCACCCTGATACCTGCAACTAAATCTTAAACCAAAGGCTCCACGTTGCTAATTCCAGGAGAAGTGTGAGTTCTGCAGAAACTGTACAGAAGATGGCAGAAGGCAAAAGACTGTCTCCAATGCCACAGTACATTGTGAGTTGGGCAGTGATGCAGGCGATCGCCCTCAACGACAATGAAAATCATTGTATGGAGCGGGGATAGCTGGGAATAAAATACAACTGATATTGTGTTGGAAGACTGCTCCACTCCATACAAAGGTTTTCACTGTCATCGTGTTCACAATCCCATCTGAGGTCATTACGGTGGTAAGGGGCATCTTCCAAATATGGGCAGAGTAAGTTCTCCATCATCTGACACGAGCTACTTTCAGTTTGCGTAACACTATTTGCGCCCCTTGCTGGCCATTTGTCATTTTTTGGGGTTCCATAAAACAACTCCCCCATATTGTGTTGTATTTGGAAAACAAAAACAGCAATATCTCTGATGCTCTATACTTTTGTGGGTGACAGTGTAAACCTTAGAAACCTGCTACCCCACAATTTACACATTGACGGTTTCTTTACCTTTGACTACGGTCAGCAGTTTGCTACCTTTCAGCTAGTTTTGCGCTTTATAAATACCATATATTCACAATGGCATGAAGGTTTTGGGTTCTAAATCCTCTGGCCAGGCAGAGTCAGCATGCTGTCCCTTTGAAGTTTGTAAACCGGGTACCATTATATTGGGTAATAATAGCGTCTGTTATCTTCAGCGCTGTATGAAGCGATATACAGAAAACTAGTAATTATCGGGAAACAGCTTAAAAAACTCTGGGGAAAGGATGTGTTGGAGAGGAAATGAAACATGAAGAAATTACGCTACAGCAGAAATCAGTAGAAAACAACATAGAATGATAAGTGGTTAAAGAGCAGTGCAGGCCCAAATCCCATGCTGATGCAGGAAGAGGTAAAGAGTTCACTAGAAAATAAACTGCATGACCAGTAAGGTTTTAGTCAAAGGAAAACCCTTGTTTGTGAGCCTGAAGGAATGTATGTTCTCAGCACACAAGCACCTGTTCTACTGTCCTACTAAATTAAGAACATTATTGAAGAACAGGAGCAGGATAATGTTGTTGTGATATACAATCTTTAACATATAACTGAAAAGACAAATTGAAGGATTTCTTGTTTGTAAGGAATAATGTAAACATTTTAGAGAAGAAATACTGAGTAGACAGATGAAAGTTAAAAAGTAAAGATTGTTAGGAAAATTGGGTTTAGGGAGAAAGTGGCGGACATGATGGAGGTGTTCATGATGTGGGTCAAGGTGGTGCTGATTGGTGATGTTCCCAGCTTGTAGATGTGGTGGAGATATAGGTCCGCTGGGCCCCTGAGTAGATGGTCCGCATGATTGCCCTTAAAGCACATGCAAAAGACCTTTCCAGGTGACCAAAAGAGGTTGTACAAGTATTGTAGAGAATGGTTTAAAGCCACTCAGAAACACGTGTCCCAGGCCAAAGAAATGGACATTTGATGACAAAATATTAGAGCACATTGCTAAACACCTTCAGAGTATGTATGCAGGAGATAAATTACAGAAGCGAGAAGTTACCTTAGCCTTATGGTGAGTCTTTTGTGAAAGGTTTAAGGACTCCTACAATGCTGACACATCTAGTACCCAGTTTGCTCTCCCACCGCCATATAATTCTATGAATACTTCCCCCAAGGTACCTGGCATTTATCCATTGGCGCAGCTACAGGAAGCCACAGCTAGATTTGAGAATCCCGAGGTTGAGACCCCATCTCATTCCCTAGAAGGGTCCCCTAATGTTGCCACATAGATGTCAAAGCCAAGACACACGAGTACTCCCAGACAACAAGTAAGGGTGGGTGACTCTCAGCTCTCAGTTTTTAGGACAACTAGAAGTGCAATTTACACTACATTTAGATCCAGCCACTCCCCACGAGGGTAGAGGTGAAGAGCAGGGTACAGGAGACAGTGATGATCAGTGGCGTGCTTCTTCAACAACATCACACTTGTTACAGAGGAGACATGTAATAGGAAGGGTAGTTAAGGAGCAAATACCTATGCCACAATGAGGAGACACTGCAGATAATGCTAGATGGAATGACTATGTAGATAGGGCTGTTAGTATGGCACGATGGCCAGTATCTCAAGAAAGAGATGAGGATTTTAGAAGGACTAAAGATAATTTACCAACTTGGAAGAAGGAGAGGAGGAATGTAAAAGTTTCACCAGTGTGTTCAGGACTTGTTATCACGAAGTAAGGATAAAGAGATATGAGGGCGACCAGGAGAGAAGGATATGGTGATAATCTCTCAGGATAGATTCAGAGAAGTTTTGGGAGGATGGTAAATAGAGTAGAGGCCATACATAGATGTGTAGATAACATGGGTGAAATACTTAAATCTCCTGAGGCTAGGCACCCCATTTATGACACGAGCACTCAAGAAAGGTCCCTTCTCAATTTTGATCAGACAAATAGAGTGTTGGGCTTGTCTAATCACATCAACACTAGAGAAAAAGAGCAGGACATATTCCCCAGAACTAGGAAAGCCCGAGCAACAGAGCTAGAGCGATTATAGTTTCAGAAAACATATGGCAAGCCAAATTAAAGGATGGGATCTTGTGAAGCTACAACACTACATGATAGACCAATGCAGCAGAAGAGAGTTCCATAAGATTTACCCAGAACTGATCTCACCCCTGGTGAGATCGTTGCTGAAATAGAAAACAGTTGGTACAGTTTTGTATCCTATATGGATTTTTTAGCACAATGGACTGAAGGTTTAGCCCCAGAGATGAGAACATGGCCACAAGAAGGGTCCTTTGATCCACATAAAATGGCATTGAATTCCTTATGCTGTCGGAGACCCACACTGGGATTATCCCTACATGTTGAGTGTTTGCGTGTGTGGCGAAAAAATGCCAGACAGAACAACCCCCAACATTCTGTTACTCACATATATCAGATGCCCTTGATACGTAAGGTACCTGGGGAACATCATTATGTTCCTTGGTCACAAATGAACAAGAAGAATCTTGAAAAGTTATTAACGCCGCTCAAAGAGGTAGCAGGGAAATGGATTAGGTCCTTTGTAAAGAAAACTGCAGGTATCACCCAGGCAGTAGACAGATACAGTTTGTTTCAGAAAGCTGGAGTGGGAAATGTTACCAAACACAACAAGGTGATGGACGGAGTGCTGAAACTTTTCAACCACTCACACCCAGTCAAGAGATGTGGGTTTAATCCAATGTTCTTTTGCTCACAATGCCACCCCAGTATGGATCCAGCCATATGCAAATCATTCTTGACCCTGTTCCTCATGGGAACAGTCCAGCCCGAACTTCCAGACCAGGGCCTCCCTGGACCGGAAACAAGCATCCTGCGACCGGTTTCGGGTATCACCCCTCATCAGCCAGACTAGCTTGATCCAGTGGCATAGTGAGCAAATGACCCATGCCTGGGCATACCCTTGGTCACTTAGGGCGAACATAGCAAACACAACAAGATGATTACTCTCGCTTAGAGAGGATACACGGTAGGGAAAGACAAAGTTCAGTATTGTCAGGAGGAGGTCCATTACCTGGGACAATTACTGTCAGTTTTTTGTCGACGAATAACTCCTGAGAGACCAGCATCTATATGTGAAATGACTGAACCAGAAACTGTTAAGGAAATGTGACGTTTCTTGGTCTCTGTAACTATGTGAGACAATGGGTTTTTTATTACAGCATTTTAATACTGCCTTTGCTGGCTTCTATTAAACAGGCAAAAGACAGAAACAATAAGATATAGTAGACACCAGAAATGGGGGAGACTTTTCAAAAATTAAAGACTGAGATAACAAATGTCCTGGTTTTGGGGACTCCTGATTATACCAAGGAGTTTTATCTCTTTTGCATTACAATGGTCAAGTGATGACAGCATTAATTAAGCAAAAATATCCCTTAAGACATAAACCCAGTGCATACTTTAGTGGACAGTTGGATTCAGTGATGAGAGAATATTATCCTTGTGCGCAAGATCTTGCCACTATTACCTTTGCAGTGTAGAAGAGTACTCGCATTGTCATGGGAGCACCTTTGACACTTTATGCAGAACATGCACGATTACTATCATTCAGAAGGCTAAGCCGACTCTAGCTACACAAAGAGTGGCAGAATGTGAGGTGATACTGTCACTGCCATCTTTAAAGGATCCTTCTCCTATCTCGCCGCCAAGACCTGGAACACCCTCCCTACCCACATACGGCAGACCCAAGACCTACTCGCCTCCAGAAGACTACTCAAGACCTGGCTCTTCAAACAGTAGCAGCACCCCCCCCCCCCCTCAGCACCTTGAAACCCACACGGGTAAGTAGCACACTTTACAAGTACTCTGATTGATTGATTGATTGATTGAAGTGACATACAGTGAATCCGGCAACATTCTTTGCTTTTCCTATATTAGACTCTGAGGATGATGTGCATGACTGTGCAACATATATTCCTAATGAAATTAGTCAAGCAAAAGAGGATCCTATTTCCGGTAGCATTGTCTATTTTGTGATGGTTCCTCTACTATTCACCAGAATTCAGGGGTAAGACACACAGCTGCAGCAGTAGTCCGAGCACAACAGCATGATTCTTCAGACACACTCTACATAGTAGAGCAGTTGACACTAACAGCACATTATTCTGCACAAGCGGCAGAATTGATGGTAACGCTTAAGTAAGGAGTAGGAAATGCCATCACAATCCATTCAGAATTAACTTATGTAACTACCACTTGCTTTCACTGGAGGGCGCTGGATAGTGGAATAGTTTAATTTTCTATTCCAACTCCAGCCCACGTTGGCAGTAGGGAAGGTGTTGGATAGAAAATTAAAATATTCCCTATCCAACAGTGCCCTCCAGCGAAAGTCGTTGTAACAACTTTCGTTGTAATCCCCGCGTTGTAATGGCAGTGCGGGGTAATCCCCGCATTGTTATGGCTGTTCTCCATTACTTTACCACTTGCAGTGGCAGTAGTGTAATGTGCAGCATATTCAAATGGACAGAACTTTGTGTCACGGGGAATAGCAGATTGGGCAGCTAAAGATGCAGCTCAGAGTACCCCTGTATGTGCCGCCAGCTTGACAACATGTCCCTGCTTTGGTGGTTCAGACTGCCTTGCCGTCTGAATGTAACACTACCACAGACAATGTTACACCTTATAATTCTGACACAGCGCGTTTAAATCTCTGAGAGTTACAGGAAGCTGCTCCACTGCTTGAGAAACAGTTATGGGAGACTAAAGGGTACTCACAGTCAGGGGACCATCTAATTTATAGGCAGATATTTACAGGTAAACCAGTGATGCCTCAGGCTTTATTTAGGATAGCTCCTGGTCAGTTGCATTTACCAGCCCACATCTCAAGAGATCATTTGTCTATGCAAATACAACAAGACTGGTTTGTTCCCAACGTACATGATATGATTACCATGTACCTTCATAATTGTACGGTTTGTCAACAATTATGTCCAAATCCTACATTGAATGTGATAAATTCTACCATTCCACAACCACAAGGTCCTTTTAAGGCTCTCCATATTGACTTTGAGGATATGATAGACAGGTGCAACAACTATCTGTATCTCATGGTTATGGTTTGTACTTTTTCTCAATGGATTGATCAGGACCATGTGTCCACTGTGATGCTAAGTCAACTGCTTCTTTTCTGATTTGCGAGGTGATTCCCCTTTGGAGAATTCCAGAAGGGATAAGAACTAACAATGGCACACATTTTGTCAATGCAATCTTTACACATCTCAAAACAACGTTAGGGATAAAGCATAAACTCTTTTCTATACATCATCCCCAGAGCAATGGCATAGTTGAATGCCTTAATGGCCTACTTAAGAATAATATCAGAAAGCTTTGCACCACGTTGCATAAAAAGTGGTTGTATTGCTTACCATTGGCACTCTTCTCCCTTAGGAACACCTAGTTCTGATTATCATCTGACACCCCATCAGATAATGACAGGGAAACCCATGAACACGCAAATAGCTGCCACCAGAAGTAAGGTAGTACAGCTGATATATTGAAAGATGAATTGCATGTTTATCTCTCTTGAATGTACCAAAGTTAATTTCCAAACTGGTAACCAAAGGGAATGAGAAGTGCGCCATAGCTGAGGTCAATCTCCCAGTTTTGCACATATGTGACGAGGTTTTTGTATGGAATTTTTTTCAGAAATGGAAAGACGAGAATTCGACGGGCCTTTTGCGGTGGCCACCCCCCATTGCCCTCAAGGTAAATGTCAGGAAGCCTTGGACCCACCTATCGGAAATCCGAATAAACCCAGCATCACGTCAAAAACCACCAGTGGTATAAATGGAACAAGAGGGTGAAAGAATATTGCGACTGTAAAAATACTGCCCTCCACCTCTGCCTTTGGACAATTTTCTGCTTTCAGACATCTTTTGCGATCAACAGAACTAACGTTCTTAACGTTTTCTTTTTCCTTTTTTGCTTCTTGATACTATTATTTCTACTATTACTAGCTCTGATATCGCACACTTGCAAAGTGAACTCTCTAATCATGCTAATGTATCCCATAGTATTCATACCAGATTATTAGATAATATGTAATGCCAACATATGTCAGACATAGAATCAGAAAGGATCAATGAATCATGTTTCATTTGCTCTTTAGTTCCTCATGCCACAGGATCAGATAGGTTACATTTGACTAAAGAAGTACCCCCAAGCACAGCGTTATGTCTTTTACATCTCTACCTGTGTAGGATGAAGGCCTGAATGTAGCCAACACATGTTAAGGTAGTACATTTTCTAGTTAATGCTACAAAATATGACTCTTTAACAGAAGCTTTATATATCCTAGAACTACAATAAAGAATGTGTAAGAATTAGGTTAAAAGTTTAGGGACATACGTGATGGGATGTTTTCTGTAACTAACATGTAACAGTTTAGTAACCTAATATTTGACCTTTTGCAATAAGTATTTTTCATGTTGCTATTTAAGTGGCTGCCATGAAGCAGCAAATTTCAGACCATCGGTTTACCTCTGTGGAGACAGCTATTCTCCCTGCCACAACAGTAAACCTGTTATTGCCTTGCCAAGAAGAGTCTTGTCTTTTCTTTATCTCAGTTTCCTTCAACAGATGCGGTGTTACAGCCAGAGCTGCCAATTTAGGAACAGGCCAGGGAAAAATGTTCCAGCCCTGACGTCGGCTCAATATCCTGTGATTCTGGCTACATTTCTTAATCTCCCTGTGGTTAAAAAAAGAATCTGACCTTGTGCAATGGAAGTGGTGCTCATGTAAAGCGCTCCAATGCTCTTGGCTGAGTTTGCACTATACAGTCTTGCTAGATGTCACACATCTTGCGTTACACTAACGTATTTCAAGTCACTGTACCACATTACTGCAAGTATAAAGATTGTCAGGCAAATCAGCTTATTAAAAAGTTGAGTGCATTACCTCTTTTGTGCTTTGTAGTGTCAGCTTTGCTATTTTTCGTGAGGCTACGTTGAGGTACGTGGGACAGGCAGAGATGGATCAGCAGCCAATAGATGTTCTGGTAAGTTATGATGAGGCTGTCTGGTTGACCATGATTGGACAGTGTTTTATTTGTTGGCGCAACGCCGACTGACCTGAATACCTCCCCCTGACACTCATCAGTCACTACCAGTATGCATGTGCATGTGCTGTATGGCCTGCCTTCCACCGTGAGATTTACTGATGTCCAGTCAGAGGAGTGTGTGTGCTAGTAAAGGAAAATCAGCAGACGCTTTAGGTTTTACCCAATGGGTTTGGATAAGGCAAGTGAAGCAAAGCATCAGAATCCCAACAAGGGTGTTCTGGCAGCGAGACGCTGATATGGACATGTAACACTTGTTCAAGGGTTCTCCGAGGCTCGATGGTTCCAGGTGAGCAGAGCTGTGACAGTAACAGAAGGCCTCCATGCTTCATCAGAAAGGCCAGTCCACCGAAGCACATATGATACAGTGCCAGGCGCATGTCAGCATGGATCAGCATCTCATGCTGCTGGTAAGGCTAGTTGCAGGGGCCAGGTTACAGGGACGAAGAGGAAGGAGTGGCTTTTATTTGCACAGCTATAGGTCCTGAGGCCCTCGCTCAGTGAAAAAGTTGCAGTGCAATATGATATAGAGTATGAGAGTGCTGTGTGGAGCCAAAACCATCATTGTAGAAGCGCAGTTTAAATTGATCCATGTTTAGTAAATGTAGTGATTGTGAGAATTCTTATCAGTCATGCCTTCGGTAGAACTCTGTTTTCTACACATGTGTCTCACTGCAAACAAGAGGCAAACTGCACTGTGAACCATTTTTTCTATGAAGTGGATGGAACAGGCCACCACTGCATGCTCGTAAAAGACAGGTTTAATCATATCACTCATGTATGGAATCTTATTAGCTCAATTGATGCTGCTTTGCAATCTATACCATCCCCTTAAGTTAGAATCATAGAAAGAGACTCGTAGCATGATAACAAAAATGCACAAACCAAAAATATATATATTTGTACAACTAGGCAACATGATTTGTTATCTATTTAATTCATATTGTAGTCCCCTGTAATGAAAGCAAGGTGATTATTTCTCAATATAATATTATAACATGAATAGTACAAGCAATAAAATGGCATTTTAAGTGTAAAACACAAATGGCACACGCAAGTCAGGGAATGTCACACAATCTTTCTACGTATGTTGAAATGTCACACATATAGCAAAGGGAAATTTGGCAGCTATGGCTATATAAAACTGTAGAAAAAAAATGCTTCAATGCTGTTTGCATGAGAGTAGGGCATTATCTCCCGTGGGGCCCGGTGGAGTCCAGCCACAGCAAGTTGTTGGACTGGACGAAGAAGGTAATAATTAAACACACACTGGCGACTGTGCACCTAAACTGAAATGGGACACCGCTTTCTTTTGTGAGCAATTATTACTCCCTGTCCAAATCTGTACATGAAGTTAGTTTTCTATGTATGCTTCTCTCCCGAATGCCAGGGCGGGCAAGAGCATGCATTGGTTACCTCTCACCTAAGCAGAGTACCGGCAATCTAACCGAGAGCGAACACTCCAGAACTAGGCCCCTGCAAAACATGTCAGTATTAGCTCTATTCGCTAATTACGTGACGGTGTACTGAACAAACAAATATTGGAGCGTGTTGGCTTTGAAAAGCAGATTCACCCACTGGACGAGGGCTGCGTTAGTTGTTTGTTGCCGCAGTAATGTACATCTAAATTTGAACGGCTCCTCGCTCGCCTCCCACGCACGCACGCGCTTCTGGAGGCGACACGCGACAGCGTTCAGCGCGCGCAGATGCACTCGATATCGCCTCGCGCGCCTCCTGGGCGGAAGCATTCAGGGAAGGGAAGACGTCAGCCCGCGCAGAACCCAGCACTTTCAAAACTTGCAACCACCAAACTGTAGGTTACCAAGGTGCTCCGTGGTAAGTCCGGGTTTCAAAAGATTGCGTCCCCTTTCCACAAAGGCCAATTGCCTGATATAAAAACATTTGTGTTCATTCAAGTGCAGCGTTGGCGCTCCAAACTGACAGTTCACAATTCTACCTTCCACACACTGAACGATTTACCATTTTGCCCAATTTTAGCTTAGTACGGAATAGAGCAAACACGTTGTGCCCCCATCTGAAATTGGGACTGAAATGTGTGGTAACAATGTTAAAGGTATATACATGGCTTTAAGTGAGCCGGGTCTCGCCGGGTCTCAGCACCGGCAGTTTTTTAAAGGGGGCCTCGAAACGCGTCTCTATCGAGCTCTGTTTTGTGCCCGGGGACTTTTTGCCGGGCAAAAGGCTGTCACTGCAGTCCGGAAAAAAAAAATGGACCGCCTGTGTCGGGGCACAAAACAGCCCAACAGAGACCCGTTTCCAGACAGCAAGCACATCATGTGCACTGCTAACACTGCTCGCTTCTCACCAGTGTGCGCTGCTCACACTGCTCACTTCTCACTGGTGGAGAAGTTACGGCATGACGTCATGCCAGGTGAGGTTCCAAGAGAAGGGAAATCCTTTAAAGAGAGTCATTTTCTCTCTGGATTTCCCTTCTCTTTTTGAAACTCAGGAGCAGCAACATTGTGGTGTCACCAGGGCTTTAAGAAGAAGCGTTTTCAATATTATATACAAGCATAGTTGCTGCTTATTTATCTTATGCAACTAACAACCATTGACAAAGCCAATAGTCGTGACTTGCAGGTGTGATGTTACTTGTTGTATTATATATTTGGATGCAATGACAGAAACAGCAAAATATAAGTGGGGCGGCACACTACGCTAAGCACATATTTTTTCGCTTGTTTTTTTAATACACGCCCTTAATTATATTGGCCACGCCCCTTTGAGAGACCCCCAGTTTTCTCATCCCTCTTAAAGCCCTGGGTATATAACATATATGTTTGGGTATTTATCACGTTACGTATGTCGGAGATTTTAACAATGGAGGAAGCCATGTCTAACCATTAAAATATAGAACACACTGGGTTTACACCGTATTTGCTATTCAATGAGAAAATAAACCAAGTTTGCATCAAACATTCCCATGCTCCCGTGCTAAAGTAGAGGGTATTGTTTCCACTTAGTATGTAAACACAAACAAAAGTGAAATAGGCGTGAGCCATGCTCCATGTCGCACACATTTACAGTCCCATGACATTTCTCTTTACTGGACTGGATACGCCGCAATTCTATGCCACAGGCAGTCTGCGACATCTATTTCCTGAGTTTCGCCTACATGCATCAAGTTTAGACAAAGTAATACGTGGTCATATTTGCCGTTGTTGGTAAACTTGAACAACACTTTTCGGAGGTGCTGCTGTTATCAGATGGATCTTTGCATTCAAGGTACCAAACCCTTGACCTTAACACCAAGTTGTCATTTTTGGCTCATAATGAGAACGTCCATGGTGCAAACTTTAAGCCTCTGATCTTTTCTTTTTTAAAACATAGTTTTGCATTCTGGTAACCATGATTCAACCTGTTTACTGTGTGTCATGCTTCCACAGTAATAGCTCAACTGCCTGTATCAAGGCAACCGCTTCTGAAATTACCCGACTCAGCGTAGCGTAAGCATTTCAATAGCGTTAAATTTAGCAGATGTAGGAAACAAAGCCAAAAATAACTGACACAAACGTGGCTTCTTTTTGAAGGGATGAGATTGCAGGTAAAATGCACTCTATGAAATGAAGGTAATGTCTCTAGCCTGATATAAGGGATCAGCACAATGAGAGATGAAAGAGTTCCCGCTCAGTGCACAGTATACTCATTGGACCCACCGAACACCTGGTGCAAAAAAAAAACTCACCCCTAAAAGAGATTACATAGTCACAGAGTCACTAATAACAGAGTCACTAATGACGATCAAGCGAGAAAGAGAGGGGGAAAAAATGGGCCCTCAAATGATTAAATAGGGATAGAGGCGACCAAAAGGTAAAATTGCTGGCTATAAAACTTGGAGACTTGGGTTCTGTTCCAAGCTGTGGCACATGACAACAAATTGTTTTGTTCTGGCACTTTATCTTCTTGTATCTGAAATAACTGCAGGTTGTCTATTATGATCCTATGCCCTCCTTGTTTAAAAAAAATCAAACCACTACAACGTGGAGCTAAATGTGTGCTAAACCAAATATCTAATGAAAAACACATTTACAAACCAAATAAATCCACAAATATTAAAGTTCTGCTGTGCCTTCCTACGCGGTAATTAACACCAAGGGTGCCCATTTACTCTCTTCATCATAAGCAGTCCGTGGCTCTCACTGGATGAAAGGGAAATGTACAAGTGCAGGTACTCACTTTCCCATAAAGTACCTGTTTGCAATTGAGAAGTGCTGGTAGTCTTCCATTGAAAGAATTGCACTCCAGATGATACGTGCTGGTACTCCACTTTTCGAATTGAAGAAGTAAAGCAACAGGTGCCTGACCGTACGTGCCCATTTAAAGCCCTGGTGATTCCCACAAATCAAGTAAACGACCCAGACTGGCAAAAAAAAGCCTGCTCTAGAGGAAGATGTCTCTTCTATCTGAAACTGATACATTTGTCCAATGCTTGTTAACCAGAGATCTCTAAATGAGAAAGATATCACAAACAGGGAGATATAAAGCCCCTTTAATCTCAAGGCAGCAAAAGCTATAATTTCCCCAACCAATCTGGAAAACAGGGATAGCTAAAATGATTGATTTAGTAAACAAAAAAAATCCTTGTCCAGGTTAGTGACAAATGGTGTACAAGCAATCATCACTAGACAACAGTGTGAACTGACTAAAAAGTAATAACAGTCTTCAAGATCATTGTGGTGGTGGGGAAGCTAAGTGGAATTGGCCCTTCTGTGCCATGCACCTATAATACACTCTTCGATACAAGGACTTGCCTTTGTGAGATATCTAGAATAGGTACATCAGTCAACCACTTAGTTTTATAGTGAAACAAAAACATGAAAAGAATGGCATCTATGCACTGCTATTGATAAAGAGATCAACTGAATACATGAAGGTTTCCAAGGCCTTCCTGAATTCAAGAGTTCTTCAATAATTCTAAAAACAGCTCTAGCTTTTGAATTTTGCAGAACTCCCAGTTCTTCTCACCCATAAGCCGTATATGTGGCATCCGGTGGTCCATTACGATAAACCACCCTGGCACCTATAATTGCTCTGCAGTTGCCCTATCCATCACAGGTGGTCCCTCATTTTCCCTAACAACCTAAGTCTGAAATTAGATGCAGAAATCATGTAGTTTATGTATGTTCGTTGTCAAACATGACTCAAAAGCAAAAGATTTAACAGTATTGATCACAACAATGTCTGCATTTCACAATAAAAAGGACACTATTTTTCTTTAAAAAGAAGTTGGTCCCAGCTAGCCCAACTTCCGTCTTAGATGCATCAATGCGAGGCCAGTTATCATCAATCCGGCTCTGTGTTTTTAAAAACACCTCGAAAACTTGTGCGATCTTTAATCAGGTCCTGAAAGAGATGAAGCACTGCTTTCCAATATCCCCAAAAAGATGATATAAAGACTTGACATAAAGCCTTAATACTAAAGGGGATATCTATCCAAAAGCAATATGTTAACGCCTTTATATAATCAACTATATGTGTGCGTTTTGGCCACCATGAGGATAATTAAAGACTGTGCTAACAAAGAACAACAACGTCCGCCTGGCACACACTGGGGGCACCATGCCATGAATTGTAAATCGTCCCATAGGTAAATATCAGCAGGAGGTCTGCCCAGTTGTTAACAGTGCTGGTGATAAAAAAACAACGAAGAGCAATTAGTGCAGGTATAATCCACTTGAATGAATCAAAAAACCACAAAAGAACACTCAAGACCTTGCTGGAAAATACAGCTGATGTACCATAGGAACTCACGGCTGGAAACAGTAGCACAAGTCAGCATATTTGAAAGACAGGCCGTTCTGCTTACAGGGCCAGCAGCAATAATACTTACTTGATGTTTCACTGAATAAATAACAACTGTTGGTAAAACTAAAATACATTTCATTTTATGTCCGTTGATGTCAAACACTTTATGCATTACCAAAACCACAGCAGAATGATGGAATGGGGAAAGAACAGGAGGGATCAAGAGAGGAGCCTTGAGCAAACAAACACTGACAGAGCTAATGAGTCTTTCCCTTTGGCTTTGCCAATGCTTTTTGCAGTTGCTGTTCAGCATTGGCAAAAAAGAAAAAGTTTATGTTCATTGACTCCAACAGTCACACCAACAAGAAAGCCAGCTGGTTCACTGAAGACCTCCGGGCCTCCAAGCAAACCTGCCGAAAGCTGGAGAAGATCTGGCTCCGTGAACGAACACCGGACAGCCACGCAGCCCACAAGAACTCCACCTGCAGACACCATCACTTCATCAGATCCGCCAAAAGGGCCTCCTTCAAAAACCGCCTAGACAAACACTCGCACAACAGCAAAGAGCTCTTCAACATCGTGAAGGAGCTCTTCAACATTGTGAAGGAACTCTCCAACCCCAGCTCCAACACCAACGACGTCCCACCCTCGCAAGACCTGTGCCACTTGCTGGCCACCTACTTCCACCGCAAGATCGCAGACATCCACGACAGCTTCAACGCCACGACCGCCACGACAACCACTGAGACATTCACCCCCACGACCACCATCCGCACCAACCGCCTGCTCTCCTGGACCAACATCAACGGCGACGACACCATCAAGATCATGAACACCATCCACTCCGTATCTCTGTCAGACACATGCCCACACCACATCTTCAACAAAGCCAGCACATCTATAGCACCTCATCTCCGGAAAGTCATTGACACCTCGTTCGAGACAGCAACCTTCCCGGAGGGCTGGAAGCACGCCGAGATCAACGCCTTACTTAAGAAACCCAAGGCGGACACCAAGGACCTCAAGAACTTCCGACCCATCTCCCTGCTCCTGTTCCTGACAAAGGTCATCGAGAAGACCGTCAATAAACAACTGACCCGCTACCTCAAGGAGAACAACATCCTGGACCCTTCCCAGTCCGAGTTCCGCAGCAACCACAGCACCGAGACTGCCTTCATCGCCGCCACCGATGACATCAAGTCCTTGCTGGACAACGGAGAAATGGCGGCCCTCATCCTCCTGGACCTGTCAGCCGCCTTTGACGCGGTCTGCCACCACACACTACAAATACGCCTCCACAACGCTGGGATCCAAGAGAAGGCCCTGGACTGGACCACCTCCTTCCTCTCCGGCAGAACACAGAGCATCTGCCTTCCCTCCATCCGCTCCGAAGCCACAGAGATCATCTGCGGTGTACCCCAGGGCTCATCCCTCAGCCCAACTCTAATAATAATCCACATTTGTATAGCGCACAATCACCCATTAGGGTCTCTAGGCGCTGGGGGCCGTCGGGAAGATTAAGCAAGCTATTGCCCAGAGTCACATGGTGCTGGGCTAACCTGCCGCCGGAGCCGGGGATCGAACCCTGATCCCCCAGATTCCAGCGTCAGTCGCCCTGGCCGCGGCGCCACACCTCTCCCTTAAACTCTGTTTAACATCTACATGGCACTGTTCTCTCATGTCGCCTGTCGGCACAACCTCAACGTCATCTCCTACGCCGATGACACCCAGCTGATCCTCTCCCTCACCAAGGACCCCCACACTGCCAAAACTAACCTTCATGAAAGAATGAAGGCCGTCGCTGAATGGATGAGGTACAGCAGACTGAAGCTGAACTCAGACAAGACGGAGGTCCTCATCCTTGGATCCACCCCTTCGGCCTAGGACGATTCCTGGTGGCCGGTCGCACTGGGCACCGCTCCAACACCCACCGACCACGCACGCAACCTAGGGGTCATCCTCGACTCCACCCTCTCCATGACTAAACAGGTCAACGCCGTCTCCTCCTCCTGTTTCAACACTCTCTGCATGCTCTGCAGGATCTACAAGTGGATCCCCATTGAAACGAGAAGAACGGTCACCCAGGCCCACGCCAGCATCTGTTTGGACTACGAAAACGCCCTGTGCAGGAGCCTCGGCCAAACTCTTGAGACGGCTCCAACGCATTCAGAACGCCTCTGCACGCCTGATCCTCGGCATCACTCGCTGCAGCCACATCACACCCCACCTGAGAGACCTGCACAGGCTCCTGGCGAACAAGAGGATAACCTTCAAGCAACTCACCCACGCACACAAGGCACTCCACAACACCGGACCAACGTACCGCAACAGATGACTCAGCTTCTACACCCCCACCCGCCAGCTCCGCTCTGCCAACCTCGCCCTCGCCACAGTCCCCCGCTTCCGAAGAGCGACTTCTGGCGGCAGATCGTTTTCCCACCTCGCCGCCAAGACCTGGAACACCCTCCACATCCAACTACGGCAGACCCAAGACCCGCAGACCCAAGACCTGCTGACCTTCAGAAAACTCCTCAAGACCTGGCTTTTCGAGCAGTAGCAGCATTCCCCACCCCAATGCCTTGAGACCCTCACGGGTGAGTAGTGCGATTTACAAATGATATGATTGATTCATTGATTGCCAATGCTGATTAGCATGCGCAAAAAACAACACAAGTAGAGAGTCAAAGAAAGGGGTTGTAGAAGCAATGGATGAGCTGTGGATGCAAGAGCAAACTGGACAGCATGAAGGTGAGTGTTTAAAGGGGGAAGTAAGCATACAGGGAAAAGATTGAACGGGCAAGAAAACACGGTCTCCCACGGAGTGCTGATAGCACAAGAAAAAAGTAGTTTCCTGCATGTAAGCAGCAGAAGGATACAATCCATTCAAGAAAAAGGATATTAAGCTATGCGACAGGAGTTGGATAAACAAAAGGAGAGAAAAAAAAGGCATTAAATAAGAAGCAAATTAAATTTACAAGAAAACAAACCAATGATGAGCAATTTGTTGAACTAAAGCCCATTGTTAGTAGTAGTACTGTCCACAACAGGTCTTTTGACAACATACAACTAAAGCTGTCTTTAACAAGACCGAAAAAGATGACACCAAAAAAATTACTGGTAGGCACTGTGGTACGACACAATAAAGATAGCCACTATGAGTTACATTCAGAAGGATCAGTGGTAGCCAGGTTAATTTCCAGGAGGCCATAGTTTATCCGCACTGAGAAAATATAGTCTTTCCTAGATTTTCTGATTTTGCAGTGGACTGTAAGGTGGAATTATCAGAGAACGAAGATGAGTCATTCTCCAGAGGGTGTACGGTGTCACCTGAAAGGTGCTACATACACAGGAGGAAGGAGAGACACTGAAAGAGGCTTAGGGTCAACTTGCTCCCAAAAAGAAGAGTAAAGGCTCACATAAGTATTCACAAAAGACCACTGTGGAATGTAGTTAGTAAATCCTAAATGAGATATTCTCACAGTGCATATCTGTGGGAGATTTATTTTTGGCTTTACACAAACCCAGCTAATTACAACACTTGTCTTTAATGGTTTTACAAATGGAATCATGAACCTCATTGGGGCTCAAGATAATATGTGCTACCCAAAGGCTATGGGAGAGGACAGCATTTAATTTCTTCTTAACTGAGTATAGAGGACATGATTTCTCTAATAATATAATTTTGTCATGGAAGTGTCAGAAGAGTTGCCCATGTAGTGTCAAGAAGTACAATTGCAAGGTCTTTTCCTGTCCTGAGCCGGCATCAAATCTGTATTCTCAGTGTGTGTTAGCTAAAGGTAAAGCCGATGTACTGCTTATAGTCTAGTGTTTTTAAGGGAAGAGAACCTTTGCACAAGCATCTATCAATTTCTATTTAGTTGGGAAAATGTTATAGGCCACAATGCACACGACTAAAACCTGCCCAAAAGAGCGGCCGAGAAAATCGATAACATCTGTCCGGATTCACTGGGTCTGCCAGCATAAGGTATGCCAGGCTCTCCTAGGTTTCGCGATGGTAGCAAGCATTGAGTCATACGTACATGCTGGTGTTTTGGGGGGCAAACCAGCATATGTCTAATCCAGTTTCTTCCTTAAAAATGTCCAGGTATTAGAATAAGTGGAGGTTCTATATATTGGTAAAACATAGCAGTGATTACAAAATATGAAAATTTATTTTAGGATATATGCTACAGATGGTTAGGAAAAACTTGTAAATCAATGCAAGTGGTCCACCCTTTTATCTTTAGGAGTTCTACTTTGTGAGAAAGTAAGTTAGCACTAAGTTTCCCAGCACATAGGATTCCATTAACTGAGAAATGGTATTGTATTGCAACACTTATATAGCGCTTACTATCCCTATTTAGAGCGCTCTAGCGCTTGATTACATGGGTAGCACAGCCGAAATGTTCTTATCTGATGACTTAAGTGAATCCAAGTATGAAAGAGGCCGTTATCTGAAGGAATGCAGGAACATAATATACAATGCTAAGACATTCTTTTTTGTTTGTGACTAATTTCCTTATAAGTTTGTGGATATCCACATAGTCACATATGAACATTTTTTTCGCAACTACATCACAATCTCATTACATGTATTTACATTTTTGGGATACCTGTACGTGACCCATTCTTTAACTCACAATTCTTTCTTTTTCCTGTTAGCAACATTATTTTATAACGGTTCCTTTCATAAGCTAAATGAAATTGCGTTGCTGTGATCTTACCATCTGTAATGTTTTCCGTGACATTATGTGTGAGATCATGAGCAACGTGAGTTGGGGGAGGGGGTGAGTTATGGTTGAGTGGATAACCATAACAGCTTACATTTAGTGTCTTTGTAACAGAACATCGTACCATAAGTTCACTTTAACTATGTTTTTTCAGAGAATTGTAGTATTTTTTAACCGCTTCCATGCTGGGCCGATTCCGCCGCTGTGCGGTAAACAAAAGAACAGGGCGGGGCCGTGACGAACCCCAGCCGTCATCAGCACACGAGCAGCGTGACGGCTGGGGTTCGTCATCAGCATGGAAGGGGTTAAACAAACATTACTGTTTTATGAGCAAAAGAAAATATAAAAAAATCTTTACAGCATATCTTTTTTAAATATGTTGCTTCATTTCCCATATTTTTATATTCCACTTTTCCCACCCCTCCGTCCGGTGAGCAGCCACTGGCCTGTGGCCAGTCTCTTCACTCCACCTAGAGTGCATTTAGCAAGCTAAGCCTCTTCTGGGGTCTCATCTTTCGTGGATGAGCATGAAACTTGACCTATTTAAATGGAGCTAGCTGAACCAAGCAAGGACCTGATGTCATACAGATTGTCAAACAGCACCAAACTCACTTGCAAATCAAAACCGACTTTTTTAATGAAAAATTAGTCTAAATCATTACTATAGAGCCACTAGAGCCAACTCTGCAATATGCATAAATATAGGTAAACGTTAGGATAGCATCCCTAAAATTATTGGAAACAAAGTCAAGCATCTTGAGGAGATTAGATATGTTTGCACAGACTATGAACTCCCTTCTTTGGTATTACAGTTCCAGGGCCCATATAATGTGGCAACAAATTCCACTAGCCAAAATAGGTATTTGTGGAAATTCTGCTGAAGAACTCAACACCAAAGCTACTCCTCCCATGGCGCACACACCATTTTTTTTAAATCTAGGAACCTCTATGCCTGGGCACAAGAACTCCAACGTTGTTGATTCCCCCCTTTACCTTGAAGTAGTACCAAAGTCTGTAACAATGGCAGATCGAAAATGCACCCGAGGCAGAGAGGATTCGGTGCCAATTGAGATGATAATTCAGTTTGCTTGCTGGGCATTCATTTTTAAACCCTTCCGTAATATTTCTTCAAAACGTGTTTGCAATATTTGTGTTTACTTAAGCATGCAGAAAATATCTGCTCAGTTTCTTTGAAAAACCTTTTAAGAAGACAAGGTCATATTAAGCCACAGAAACAGTTTTTCCACTGGTTTGTCATGGAAAGAATAATTCTTTGATGAAAGAACATTTGAGAAATGCAGCTAGATTGACTTTTATTTGTTTAAATGGGATCATGCCGTTCCGTTCTCAGCTTATGGGGCTTGTCGTACTGTGCTGGGCTGACTCTGAGGTCAGCTGTAAATAGACGAGTCCTCTTCACGAGGACTCCATACTCCGAGCCAAACTCATTTTGCTTTGGACGTTGTCAAATGCACAATTATCTTGATGCATGCCGAATGCTACTCTGTTGAGACGGGAACGTCCTTGCATGATGTACAATTGTAATCTAAATAAACACAAAGCGGTTCTGTCGGGTTATCGATTACTTCTGTTAGCGCATTAAGTATCGCATATGTCAATTTTATTATAACAATCATATCTCAAACGCCTGGAAGCAGGAAACATTTTCACAAACAACAAGGCACATGAATCAAATTTGTGTCTACTGTGTAAGTTTTATCAAAATTATATCATTTATATATTTTACACATATAATCATGGTTGTTAACACAAGTGAAGTATTGCAAGTAAGTGGTGGCCAAGTGACATTAGTGCTCAGTGGTGTGCAATATATACATGGTGGTGAAAATTATGTACATGTGGGTGATGGGCCAGATAATATAGGGAAATACAATGCCTCTACAGACTCTCACCCCATTTTTGTAAGACTATTATTATTACAGTGTCACCCCATTTTTTGTAAGAGTGTACAATTGTAATCTGGCATCCTGGTGTTTGAATTTGGCCCCAGCCTCACGCTAATCAAGTATATGTGCCAAGGCACAAGCACATCCTTTGACATGAGGGAGCTCCTGGACCTGGAGAAGTGCACAAAGCATGCTCTCATTGGTTAGACAGTGCACTACCATCCATGTCATGGGTTTAGTGCATTGCATGGAGGTGGCAGCGTAATGAGATTTGTAAATCTGTAGCTGTGACAAGATCTTTTTATATGTGTTACAGAAGCTGAGACCACCTTCTCCACTTGTCCGCTGCTACACACTAACCCAGGTCCCAGCACTACCCTCCCCATGTGTGTTTGTGTGAATATCTGTGTATAACCTGCATGGGCCATACATTATGTGTATGAGTAACCACTAGTATGGAGGCTTGTGGGTTTCATTTTGAAAGTCCCTGGCCTGTTCAAGTTCACAGGCTGACATTCCTGAAGCTGATAATGTGAAAACTACATACTGAAGTGGGGAAGGAGGAGACAGGCTTCCCTTTAGAAATGCAACTAGGTAACGTTGCTGTAAGGAGCTGCTGATGAGTCTTCTTGAGGACTGCCATTTGGTAGATGGTGGTGGTGAAGGGTGGGAGAGGCTGCAGTCGCCCTTGTTCAGAGTAGCAGCTTTTGTTCAGAGTGTGAAGGGCCCTTTAGATGAGATCAGCCTTTTGTCTCTCTTCCAATACAATGTTGAGTGTGGCTGTTGATTGCCAGGTGCAGAATGCTCAACGCTGTTTGTGCCTCTGGTGTTGGTACTCCAACCTGAAGATGACCCTGCTGTGAGGAGCATCACTCTGCACAAAGGCTGGGTCTGGAAGACCACCTTAAAAAGACCTTCAAAGCAGGGCAGACCCAAACGGGATCTGAGATTACAGATCGAGAATAGACATCCTGTTTGATTTATCTTTGAAAAAAAGTGGTAGTAGCTGACACACTTATTGTATTGTCCCAGTTCTCTTTCACCAAGGATGAGAGTGTTCTGCAGAGTACCCAGAGCAGTGCTCTGCAAGCAGAGCTGTTGTCCGCCTGACAGCCAGCTTCCCAGAGTCTGGAGACTGACTTAGAAGGAAGAGGTGTCTCCTTGTCCTGCAGCACCTGGAACCTGACCTGCCTGGAAAGAAAACAGAAGGGGTAAGCGCTAACCCAGAAGGAGGTGCAGACTACCAGTGTGCTCAAGAAACAGTTAACCCTGGACCTAATGGTCCATCTACTCAGAAAAGACTTGAGAGAGAGCTACTGAGGTGATCCCAAACCAGAGTGTTGTATCTCTTGCCTGTGTGGTCTGTGCCCTGGCACAGTCCAGAAGTGTGCCCAAAGACAGCAGCACCTCTATGATTTCAAAGCGTAAGAACCATGGCACTGCTGAAGTTTGCCTGAGCAGACACTGAATTGTGCCTGAAGCAAACTGCGCTGTTATTGTGATCTTTGTGCCTGAAGCGTACCAAGCCTTTGTGTCACTCTACATAGTACAGTCGCGCTGCTGCCTGGAAAGTTCCAAAGGCGGACGGATGACCTCTGACCTGGAACCATCGAGGTCCATCAGTGACATGGTTCTCCCATAAGTGGGTAGAAAAACCACACTGATGCTGCGGGCCGGACCACAACCAGTGGGAGGCTAAACATCTTACACTGGTGAGATTGACAATGGGACTAGAAAATATAAAACGGAGTAAAAAAAGCATAAATGCCATGGGAGTAGCACTGCACCTGTGACTAAAATTTGCAGCTTGAGCTTTTCACAGTTAGGGGTAGGTGGGATCTTAACTCCTTAGAATAGTGGCTCTGTGCCAGAGGATTAGTGCCTGTATACTGTAGTGTACAGTATCTCATTTTTTTGTGTATTAACTTACTTTCCGTCTAAAAAGATAATTGGGATGGATAATCAGTAACTGCACTGTGAGGTGGTTGTGACTTCTGAGCTTGATGTACCCCCTCAATACCTCCCAGAGATGCCAATGACTGCTCATCGCTACAACTAAGATTCAAGTGCTGAAGCTGTTGGACTTGGCCCAGTGTGCAAAAGTCATAGTAGAAAGGACCACAGGACATCAGAGGCAAATGACCACAGCCCCCCTGGCAGTTTCCAGTTACCATGTTTTCCATGTAGCCTCTGAACAGGATCGGACAGGTTCCTCAAATTTGCCTTCGGTGAGTATGTCTCAGGAACGCATGAGCTTTATTTCCAGAACGTCTGGGCCAGAAATGGGGTAGAACGCCAGTAATTCAGAAGAATAGATTCTTTTTAATTTAGAAAAAAAAAATTATATATAAATCCTAAAGTAGGTTTTTTTGGCGTAAGAGCGCTTGAGCCCCAGACCATTCACAGTACAGCCAACCTGCAAGAGAAACCAACACCCTACATGTTATAAGTTACTGTAATTTAAAGAGAAATTTTCTAATCCTGAAGAAAAATGAGAACTAAATCGTTTCAAGGTCACATAACCCAGATGTGGTTTGCAAGGCTCTATTTAGATGTGAAGAGCATTTAATTTCATTGAAGATATTATGAACGCAGTTACTCCATTCCAAGATCTGGTGTTGCACTTCCTCTGAGGCAACAATTTGTCCGAGAGGAGAAATAAAGACAAGCAATAGGTCTGGTGGTCAAAAGTCTTTTAGCATTCTCAATGCTTGATGTATTTTGTCATGGATTTTGCAAATCTTTATTGTTGGAGGAAGTTGACAGACCCTCCTCAATCTACAATTTGTTTAAACCTAAAAGCAAACATATTTTTCAGACTCCAAAAGAACATATTGTTATAGTAGTCCGTCGCAGTAAATAGAACTTAATTTGTGTGTGGATGTGTTCCTTGTGAAAAGAACGAAAATCGTCACAATGAACTTAGTCATTGGCTAAAGCGGATTGACCTATTGCTCCATACCATGGGTCTCCAATATTTCCTATAATAAGAGCTACTTATGTTCAATGAACATCCTACCGAGCTACCAATATTATTAGAGATGTAGTAGTTACCACATCAGGCAAGATTAAATTAGTGGCCAACAAATGGAAAAATTATCAGCAGAGATCACTTCAGTGCATCAGGCATGATTGCTAGCAGTAATGTAAAAATGCATTGTCAATGTGGAATGCCTCTAAATGTGTGCAGTGTGGCACCAAGTTAATATTATTAATAAATCTCCCCAACACTTTTTGATTACTCACCCGATTTTTCACCACACACAAGCTTATGAGTTCTGAAAATATACACATTTTTGGCTCAAATACATGCTATATTAATTCAGCCAATCACAAGTTTTTGATTTGGTTGATGAGGCGGCACACAGGAGAGCTACTTTCAAGTAGCTGAAGAGCTACCAGTAGCTCATGAGCAAGACACATTTGAATGACACAATAACAGATCAGTGGATGAAAAGTGTTGCCTGAAAGACCCTATAAATATATATATACATATATAATTTTAGTAAAAACAAAAGGGAGTGGTTAACGCCAGACTTAAAAAATTGGAATGAGTACTGCATAGGTGAAACACTGCAAGTTTCAGGCTGCAATTTGAGGCAAATGCATGGTTTGATAGTATGGATATTTTCAAACCTGCTTCCTTCAGCTTTCTGATTTTGCCCAGGAGACTAAGTCTGACACACTGCAGTCTCTTACACCGAGCATTATCACACTATAGTAGTGACGTAATCTGACTATTATAGGGGTGCCGGCATAGATTTAACAAGTCTTTCATGTCTGAAAGTCTTTTAAATGTCCCACTGAAATGGTTCTATTTGGTTGTTTGTGAGCTTGAGGTTTCATCTTTTAATGTCGATTCATCAGTACCACTGCTCACTCATTCCTTACCAGAACAAGAGGATGTCCTTTCTACTTTCTGAATGGAAGCAGATGCTTTCGTTGTTGACTCTGCCTCCTGCGTTACAACAAAGGACATCTACCAGGCAGCAGCCTATTCTTATCCTACTTTGCAACCATTCCACACCTGTTGCAGTTCATTTAAGCTCTATCGTAATTTGTCCGAAATTAGGTATTTGACAGAGCCAGATTCAGTCGTTTTTCTTTATCAAAGTATGGCAAGTGGTTATGCATGTTTGGTGTTTGGGAGATTGCGCTCATATTTACAAATCATAGACTATTACTGCAGGGCAAGAGATGGGTTTCTCTTCGTTTGACACGACATAGAAATATGTGATTATTTAACACGTTTTCATCTCATTGCTAGGTCTTTAAGAAATGTATATGTGCTTACCTTTATCCGTTGTCCTATGTCATTGAATCAAAATTCTTTATTTGGTCAAATTAATGACGATAAAAGCACACATAAAAATTTACATACAAAAATGAATCAATACACAATTAAAAATGAAAACGTAAAAAGTCATTACTAAACAGTTTTCGCCCAAAAAGGCCACAGCGGACAGATATAAAGAAACATGGTTACGTTATTCAAAAAATCTAAATTGTAGCGTAAACTATTTGTTTGTCCTATGTGTCAAAATAACTTAATAATGATTCAATTCAGGAATCAGAGGAATAGGCAGATTTTTTTTATTTTTGGTTAGAGACTGGTTAAAAGGGGATTTTAGTAATTTAAAAGTGGTTGTACCAATGAGTTTCTAGGGCAGCAGCTAGTGCTTAATTTGTGCAGAATGGTAGAGGAGGTGGTCACAGGCACTCCTATTTTGGGGCGAATAATATTTTTTCAAGATCAGGCTTTGATCTAAAGCAAGAAAAACAAAGGGAGAACAGCGAGAAGTTAGGAGGAGGAGAAAGATAAGAAAACAGTAAAAAAGAGAGCCTCAGCCCTTCCTGAAAGTCAATTTAATTAAAACACCAAGAGAGAAAGATATCCACATATGCGTTAGATCCTCGGTTGAAAAGGGAATTATGAGAGCTTGACCACGCTACGCAGACTTCGGCCACAGTTCAAGCACTTATATACTATTAAACCAGAGAAAGTAGCTTTTATAAGATAGGCAAGAACATTTATAATTATCCCCTTTCATCTGCAAGAAAAGGATACTTGTAAAAGCACCATTCAGGGGTCAAATCAACTGGTACTTCACCCAGAATTTAAAGAGCGATTGGGGTGTAAGGTTGATATAACAAAGACGGAGTAAAACTTTGAATACTGTGTAAATGGATAATATGCCAGATGCGAGGGTATGTTGTCGCTTAGGTAGGCCTAACCACTGTCGCACCTACAAATAACTGGTGCAGGGAGAAGCATGCCATTTTTTTCAGATAGCCAATATAAGACCATCGGGCTACCACATGTACTAGGGTCATGTTCATAGTAGTGTTTAATCAGGTGGCTGTGTGGTACAGATGCATCCGTTTTAATAAGCAGACTAAAGCATGACTGTGCATAGTCCTGTGACAATGGCACAGGTTTTGAACGCAGTTCTCTGCTAGAGCTAAACAGGGGAGGGATATCACTACAGTTATAGTATTGTTAGCTTTTTCAGGGCAAATATTTGGAGAAGGCTTAATAGGTTCTGGAGATTACCCTTTGTTTTGGCCAAGGGACTACAATAAAGGTTATTGAAAAAGTTACTCCTGGCTGGAGTTACCACAAGGATGATTGTGACACAGTGGTGAATACCATTAGGATAAGGATCTCCTGCAGAAAGCGTAAGTGAAAGAACGCATTCTGTATCAAATCGTTGCCTTGAGGGACAATTGCTATCAATTTGCACAGACTTTAACTAATCTGTCATCAAATGGAGCATTCAGGATTATACTGCAGACTCTCCAGTATGTTGGGGTCAGCAGGATACATCAATATCTCAATACAGTTACAAAAGTAGTCTATGCAAAAGCAAGACTCCTGGACTGCAGAAAAACCAACTGAGCGGACCTGGGCGCACACCAAAGCAGGTCTCAGAGTAGGACGCTATAGGGCTGTAGAATTAATGAAAGATGCAGACAAAGACAAAATAACCTATTTCCAGTTCACCCCCCACCCCCTAAAAAAATGCTGAAATGAAAAATCTGATCAAATCACAAAACTGGCTCATAAACTGCAATACCAATGCAATTTTCCTCACAGAAAACTGTCCCAAACAGACCACAGCAGTAACATCTTTAATGCCTACAGACTATTTGCACGGTGTGGGTAAAGGAAGAACAAGCTTCTTTTAATGTTAAGTTATGCTATCAGCATTTGTATCTTTTGTTCTATCATTAGTATGGCATTGCTGCACCCCTTAATCTACGCTCCTTGTTCCTACAGCTCTAGGGTTACCATCCATCGACTTGGTATGGTGGTTTGGTGGTGTCTGTATATGGTTAAGTGTCTAGGTCAGTAAATGTTCATGTTGAAAATGACATTGCCTTGTTTTCACTCAAAGGAGTCACGTTTTTCAGAAGCCTGGATCATCGGTTGTCCATTGCCAAGACTAAATAAACATCAATAGCCAGGTAAATAACTATGGTTTTTTGTTGTACAGGAGGGGATATGGTATGCTTGAGCCAATAATGTCAGAATGTTTTACATACACATATAGACATGGTACAGCCTGGGTAGCAGCAGTGCACACTTCCTTTACTCAATTACAGCACGAACCACAAACAGGCACTTTCAAGGGGGACGAAAAGCATGTACAGCAGCAATGTGAATTCTCCCCACATACAGAATTGACACATACATTATAGCAACAATGCTTTCCACAAAGACTTTACTGCCAGAGATCCTGCCATCTCTGCTGAGATGGTCTTTAGCTATAGCTGTCCAGATTACGTCATGTCATCAATTCTTTAAAAAAACTATAACAAATAAAAACAAGCATTTGCAATGCAATAGGTCTCGCATTTGCTGTGTTTGAGCTATTGGCATTGTAAATGACAATGCCTTTGTTTTGGTTTTTAAAACATAAATTAAAGACATTGTAATTTACAATGCTAATAGCTAAAACTCTTTCAAATGCGAGACCTATTGCATTCCAAATGCCTTTTCTTTAGAAAAAGAAGGGGGGGAGGGGCCTCTCTCAGAGGCATGTTTTTGAAACTTTAAAAAAAAATGCACGGATTTGTTCACACTGGTGAAACACACCTGAATGCAAGTCAGGCCACTTCTGCTCAGGACCCCTCCCCTGCCCCTAACCAATCTGCATACGTGAATGGGGCCGCCCAGCAAGAGAAAGGGAGTGTCACCTCTGCCCAGTGATAAAAGGGAGGTAATGGACACCCATTTGCCTCCAGAAAGGCCACTCAGGCACCCACTGGGCCGCTGGCGGCATCCGAACACTGACACCTCCCAAATCGGCCCTCCCCCCCCCCCAGGCTGCCCAAAAAAGCAGCCCACAGCTGGAACTCGGAAAAAGGCCCCTCGGCCATTCCCCGAGTGCCCGCCTTACCAATATATGGGTGAATGAGGGGACAGGGGTGCAGGGGTTAGAGGTGAAAGAGTAGGATGGGGAAATAATAAAGAGAAGGAAAACAAAGTCATGGGGAGGTGTGTGTGTGTATGCAGTTGTGCGTGTGCCTATGTGAGAGAGAAAGAGAGAGACAGAGAGAGGGAAGAAAGAGAGAGACAGAGAGAGGGACTAAAGAGACATCAGAGAGAGGTGTCAGGTGTGGGGATATAGACAGGTGTGAAAGAGATAGGTGATAGACACATCAACAAGTGACAAGGAGACAGCCAATAGGCAGAGAGGAGAGTGCCTGTAAGAGGGGATGACTGTATAAGAGGTGTGATACAGATAGAGAAAAGGATAGCAAAGATAGAAAGAGAGGGAGACAGGTGAAGATAGACAACTGAGAGGCAAAGGGAAGCAGGGAGAGTGAGAGAGAAAAAGTGGTGATAAGACAGAGAGGTTAGAAAAAAACAACAAGATGTGGGGAGATATGGAGATGATATTGGGACAAGGACAGATAAGAAAGAGATAGACTAGGGAGTTAGAGAGGTGGGAGACAGTTGAAAGAGAGCTGAAAAATAGATAGAACAGGTGAGAAAGGGGAGACGTGAGATATTATTAGGAGAGCGGTGAGAAAACAGCTGATATAGAGGAGACAGGAGGGTAGAGAAAGAGACACCAGAAGAGAGATAACAAATACAGTCATATGAGAATCACACAGCTTGGTAGAGAGTGAATGTGGGTCAAAGATAATTTTACATATCTTTATGTGATGTTATTGAGATCAAATTACATATTATGTCAGTGCCATTACCCCAGGGATTTTGGTAATTTGACGTCCATAGGTAGGTACACTGCGATCACATTTTAAATACATTGGCTAATGTTTCTATTACGTTGTCATCCAGCCCTCAGTCAGCTACAGCCCACCTTAGACCAGTCTGCCCTCTTCGTACTTTTCCTCGCCCTTTCTTTTAGCGGTCACCTCCAAAGTTATAAAGTGCAGACAACAAAAATAATCTTCTCACAGGCGAAACCCGCCACTGCTAACAGGTTTTCTAGGTAAACGCCTTGTTCAGGGCACAAGTCCTAAAAAAAGAAGTGGGGGGACGCTGACGTCACAACAGGAAGTGACGTCACGAAAGGCGGCTTGCACTATCAGACTCATTGCGTCCCCTTGCTCACCCCTTAGATGCGATTGCATCAGAGAAGCCAGCGCGTGAGCAGCGTTCTGAATGAGCTCCGATGTCGCCCGAGAGAGGCCAAAGAGTGAATGTGTGGCTCATTTGATCCAGTAATCGAGCTCCTGGTAAAATAAGTGAGGGGACGCCGTCCACCATGTGGTATCCCGACTCAAGCCCTGGCCTTTTGCCTAATCATAACGTCGCCCGGCTTTAAAATCGATGCTCTGTGCTCGGGCTGCCGCATGAGTGATCCTCTGGGGCTTCTGTAACTGGAACACAAAACATCTGTAGGTTAATAATGCTTTCAAGAAGTGCCGGGCACAGGCACTACACGGGTCTCAGTGTTTAAACGGCAAGACAGCTCCAGTGGCATATTGTGTGGTCCTTGTGCCCTCTCTGCCTGCAGATGCCCTCCCATGGGGCACAGTCCAGTCACGCTGCCCGCTGCAAGTGGCGTAGAGGGTCTAGTTCTGGTGGCTGCTCTTGTGGCAAAGGGTCCCCAACACTCTGCCTGTTTCAGTAGGGCAGGATGCAATGCAATTCCTTCTCCTGCAGCAGGCAGTAAAAAATCCAATTATTTTCACTTTGTGACTCCGCGCTGAGTTACTAAATAAACTAGGGCCTCCTCTCTCCCCTTCGGCCCATGAGAGGGCCCAAACCCCGGCTTTCGGTTTCCCCTTACCTTCAGCTCCATCATCTTGCGACATTGTCGGAGAGACCGGTCCAGCGCTGAGGCAGCGAGGCTCCTCTCCCCCAAACCGTGGCGCGCAGGAAAGGACTGCGGAGGATCAGGGCTCCGAGAACCACTCGCGGCCTCCGGGAGAGAACGATGCCCAGGGGAGTTCCGACAGAGCAGGCAGAGCGAGGGGCGCCTGTCTCAGCCTCTCCGCCGTGAGAGGCCATCCAGAGAACCGCGGTCGCTGTATCAGAAATCTCACGAGAGCGGGCACCCACGGGAGGGAGATGTCCAGGAGGAAGCAGCAGAAGCCCCAGCAAGTCATCTCTGACTGCGAGACCTCCACCGGCTCCGAGAATGGTGAGGTGCGGCACAGCGCTGCGGGGCACACGAGGGCGCCATGTGGGGAATGGGGTGGAGAGGATGGGTGAAACAGAAGTGGAGGAGGTATTTGTTACTGTGGAGGAAGCCTTCGACACGCACCTCCCCCTCCCCAGTACATTTTTTTTTTAAACACGCACGTACTAAAAGATATGGGACAGGGCGAGACAGGTAGGGTGGGGGCGAAAGAAAAGTTGTTACTCAGATACCCTAAGTGATAACATCGATCAAAGAGTTTGCAGAGTGAGAAGGGGGCCCGAAAGCCTGTGAAGCCGAGGCGTATGTAGGAGTCGGGGCAGGGGATGAAGGAATGAGAGACACACAAGTGATGGAGAACGAAAGGGACAGCGTGTGCGTTTTTGCGAGAGCGAGTAAGACAGTGGAGCAGGGTTGGGGAGGACTGCATGAGGTCAAGAGGCATGGAAGGTGACAAATGACAGGAAAGAGGCTGAGATTCACAGGGAGGCAGGGTCAGAGAGAGAGAAAGTGGTAAAACAAAACAGGATTAATGTCTCTGTATGTGTGCGCTCGAGTGTGTGTGTGCGTGCGTGTATGTGCGCTCGTGTGTGTGCGTGCGTGTGTCTCTCTGTGTCTGCGCTCGTGTGTGTGTGAACCAAAAGCAGGGGGGGGTGGCTGTGTGTGTTGGAGGCTTTCAACGGAGACAGGAGATGGTGAACGTGCGCGCGACCTGATCCGATTCTGGCATGCTGCGCGTGCCCATCTCCTGTCTCCTTGAAAGCAGACTCGCCGACTATAGGTCTTGCTGCGACATCGCTTCACGATGCGTCGCAGGTGCGAGACCTAAAAATGACAGATCAGTTCCCTTCAGTTCCCTTCAGCATTTGGGTATCATGAGATTTTCATGGTTTGCCATTGCTTGGATGGACTGCCTTGGCATTTTATGAATGGTTACATTGTGCGATCCTTGTCTGGATTATGCTTCAGTGCTTCAGTGATAGGGAGAGGATGTGCTCTGATGGCTAGACTGACGACTTTGGAGCTGAGAAACCAAGGTTCGAGCCTCGGGGTTGCATCCACTTCCTGTGATTCTGGACAATCACTGAATCTCCCCACGCGTCCCCAAAAAATGAATGTGTCCTTCTGTAACGTATCGGGGGCTTATGTAAAGCGCTCCAATACCTTTGCATTAAGTTTGCACTATATAAATCTGCAAAACAAAAAAATCATATAGTCCTTTTTGCAATCTCGCTACAGACAGCATCAGCTGTCTGTCGGAGACAGCTTTGTATGCAGTACTCCACAGAGCTAATCCATGTTCAAGATCATATGACTTTCTTGTAAATCTTAGTTGCCTTGCTCATATTTGTTGCTTTCCTCCCACCCACAAGAGTTTTTTTGTGTTTCGCCATTGGTAGATTGGTCGTTCATCCTGGTCCGAACACAGTATTGCATTTCAGAAAATAAAGCTACATTTAAATAAACTTGTGGAGTTTTCCGAGTTGCGAAAAACTGTGTTCCGCGGACCAAAGTTTTTTTCCTCACTTGCACTCCCCAACATAAGGTTGGTGAGCGCGAGCGAGGAAAATCCACATCCAAGCAAGATTTTTGCTCGCGCTCCCCAGCGCCAAGTTGGCGATCGTGGGCAACAAAAATCCACCTTCCGGTGAGATTTCTCAATGTGGGCGGTCATATTTCTCAATGCTGGCAGCTGCAGGTGGTCATGACCGCTCGCGCTGAGAAACATTCTGTTTGCATTGAGAAAGTTGCTGCCCGGGTAGAAAATCTACCTGAGCGGCAGAAAAGAAGCAGTGCCCTCTTGCGCTGCGCATGATGCTGTTCGCGTTGGTTTTACAGCGCAGGTCAAACACCCAGTGCTGAAAATCAACGCAAACAGTCATTACCAAGCGCACACCGCCGCTTGCGGAACTATGTGTAGCGCAGTAGAGTTTTTTGGTCACTTCGTGGAGTTCCGCATAGCGGAAGTCCACAAACTCCGCCCAGGCTTACATTTAAACTTGTTTGCTGTATTTTATTGCCACCTAGTGGGCACGAGAAAAAGTGCAACAGAAATGTGGCATCATCAATCTTGGCAGACATTGAAGGCTACTTCCTATAAACAGGATTTGGGAATGCCGATTTGTCTCAATACTGTGTAAAGTTAAGTGAGACCAGTGCTTTAAATGGAAAAAAACAAAAATTTAGGCACTCACCAAAAGGAGTGGTGGACTGGGGTAGAGTTTGGGACGGGCATAGGGTTGTGCTAAGGGCGGAGCAAAGGGCTTGCCTAGGTTTTTGACCTTTCTAAGCTTTGTATGCCAGAAATCTACATGCACTGTAAGAATGTCTGATGTATCTGTCCATGAATGTTATTACACCAATAAACATTTATACAGTACTTGAAAATAAGTGCTAATTAACCATTTGCCTTTTGCTTGCATTTCCTTGATGGAGGATCATGAATCTCTAACCTATATGGCAAGGTTGTTAACTTGTGTCCTCCAGGTAACACAAGGATATCTTTAACAGAAACAATGACCAACTGAACTACCTACATAAACAAAACTGTGATCTTCAGATTTCATGCTGTCCTTTATGGCAAACACATTGATCCTCTACACAATTTTATGCTAAGTTGAACTTTTGATTAGCATGCATAATTTTTTCCACCAAGTGCATTAACTACCAGAGTTATTAAAGTATTATTGTACCCGGGAGCATGCTGGATATACAAAGATCTCTGCACCAGGTGATTTTTTTTTAATGCAGCCTGCTGTGATCAGTTAAACAAGCCAAAATAGAGTTATTATCACAATGGTCTTGTTGTCAAAAATGTTTTTTTAAATATGTTCAGTTTTTTCTCTTTTGGACTTTCCACACTTTTTGCTGCTAACTCTTGGACCTTGCCCAATTCTTAAAGAAATTTTAAAAAATCACAAAACCGCACAAAATTTTCTCTGGACTGGAAAATACGGAGACGGGCTGTTAACACACACATTCTCTCCACGCTCAAAAAAGTCTAAATACATTTGTCCCCTTTTACACACTTACACCCATTTCATACTCTGAATCACATTCAGTTTCACAGAAACATACAAGTTCCACATTTCATTTCCATAGGCATACCCAATCCTGCAAACTCAAACACTTTTTGCTTTTACTTTCCATCTCTCTGATGTCTTACACGTGCACTGCCAGACAGTTGCAGCCAGTAGCGGCCTGTGGTGGGAGAGCTGCTGGGCGCTGACGTGGGGCGGGAGAGGGGCAGGGTGGGGTTAGTACACTCCGGAATACGGCCGCACAGAGGTAAGTACACAAACAAATAAATAAAACAAATTTTGTTGCGCTCGCTTCATCACATTTGGCGATTTTCATGGCTCTAGTCCATATTGATCCACCACAGTGCACTTTTGCGCACCATTGAGTTCCATAGAGCACAGTACTGGTAAACGCAATATATAAACAAGAAATGATGTCACGGTGTACTTGGGGCAATCTACCACTTATTAGAGGGAAGTAAACATCATAAAACGTTTTGTTCACAAAATTGTCCAACTGGTGCTTCAGGAGGCGAGGAAGCCAACAATCCCCCTTGCTATAGACCAAGTACTATGATAGTCTAACAATTGCTCCTAGCACACAGAATCTTCCAAGCTGTGGTCGCGGTTTCAGAAGTCTTTTATTCCACCGTCTTTACAGATGCCCATATGCCAACACGTGTTTCGTCTATAGCGGTCAGTTACAGCAGACTTCCATTAGTGCAAAACATCTAAAACCTAAACCTTTTGCGATCAGGAGGAGTAATTTAGAATGTATTTCTCGAGTGACTGTCGCCAGAGTCGTGTGACCAAGACAGTTCACCCGAAAGTGTATCAGGAAAGCTTCTTATTAGATTCCACTGCTCCAAAACGTGATGTTAGAATTGAAAGCAGTACAGTTGTAGGTCTAGTGTACCCAGACTCCCTTATTCCCAACATTACAGATATATTGTGTAAGAAGTAAAACCAGGCAGTACACTAAGTTAATTTCTATCGCTAGAGGTGGGAAACTAGAGGACTGGTACTCACTAAATTAATTAGCGTCAGTACCAATCAGGTTGAAAGTATACAATTCGGTGTGGAGCAATTGTTGGACTGGTAAGCGCAATTAAAGGATGCCTTTTGCAAAAAACGCATGCCACAAAACGTGGCCAGACATATCGTGCAGGTACTGAAATATTACCTGCTGCCAACATTACTTTGTCCTATTGAATTTTATCGTCCTCCTTTTCAATGCAGTGTTTTTAATGACAGTCATGGATTTTATATATGCGTTATGTGAGCTGTATTTGTATAGCACGCTAATAGCTTGCGAGGGTATTCAGCATGTGAATTTTAATTATGGCTTCTGTGCAGAAATACTGTACATAGTATTTCTGCTAAATTATTCACTTTACCAAACTTGAAATTAACAGATATAGAATTGTTTAACAATGGCAGAACTTTAACTGTTTGCCCTCCTGTTTTCTTGTGAAGGCAGAGCTATATCCATCCTAATATATAGAATACATCTGTCCTCAGTTTATTTTCTACTTTTGAAATTCGGAAGCTGCAGGACCACTGTGACTGCTGCGGTATTGGGTCTGTGTTGACGTCTGTGGAAATAACTGAGCCTAAAACTGATGGTATTAGCATATAGCTCCAACTGCTGTCTGGAAGACGTAAGCAAAGTTATTTTATTTAACTCAATCTGTCACCGGACTAAACCAAAATCAGATATCTGGGGTGGGGTGGTGCAGATAACAACTGTCCATTCCAGGCACAGCAACAAGTGTGCAACCTTACTGTATGGAAACTCACAAAATTGTGTTTTTGTGGCTTACAGGATCCTATGTCAGCTAAGATACCAGGTTCCCTTTCTAAGAGAGGGTGGGTGCTGATTTAGCAATTGCTATCTTCCAAGAAGGAACCAAGAATGGTGGGAACAGGAACCCAGCTTGACAGGTGCATAAGAACCAATCACTAGCTTGCAAACAAGGACCCATAATAGTGGATGCATATCAACCAATCACTAGCTTGCAAACAAGAACCCATAATAGTGGATGCATATCAACCAATCACTAGCTTGCAAGCATGAACCCAGAATAATGAGTGCATATGAACAATTTACTAACTTGCCGAAAGGACCTCCTATTTTTACTCTGATAAGACTCACTAGCTTGATATGGGTCATCCAACCATTAATTGTTATGGCCAGTTTGGCTGATATCAATACAAATTGATTGATTGATTGAGTCATCCAACTGACATTTTGCACAAATATATTAAAGAAACTTTGCAGTGGACGGGCTAACACTATTTGTCATGGACGTAAATTAGGATAAAACAGTATATTAAAGCAAGCTATTAGTGCTTGAATAAACATCTGTAAGGCACGAACATCTCACAAAATTACACCGAAGTAAATTTCAGGTGAGATTTCTCTCTTGAGGGCCTGCTGCCCGCTTACCCCCTGCATGCCAATGAGAATGTAGATAGTGCATGCCCTTGACAATGCCTTCCTGAGCCCTTTATGGTCCCTTCCTATGCAAGAATTTTCACTCTCTCTTAGAAGTGGCACTTGACTCTTCAATACAATACCAAGAAATGAACTGGACATCAGGGTGAATGATAATTAGGACATTTCAAACTGTATTTATCCATATTTATTTTTATTTTTTCTGTATTTATCGGTTTTATTTTGTATTTTCTGTATTCATGAAACTGCAATGGGTATTTTTCCACATTTATTTGACTGATAAAAGTATACTCACATTTGAATGTGCAAAAGGTTTAAGCAGTATACCGTGCAATAGCGTTTTTAGAAAGCATTGCATAATAGTATAAATAACTGTAGATGTGCACTTAGTTAAGCTTAATTAGGCAACCTATTGTCTTTTTCATCTCCCCTACCTCTCAATCTGTCCTTATACTGACATGGCACACATGATTGACAATAGAAAAAAATCATCCAAAAAGACCGATTTTCTGTACTTTTCTGTATTTAAAAATAAATACAGACAGGAAAATGAATAGTTTCCTGTCTGTATTTATCTGTAAAAATCAGTAAAAACAGAAAACTGGGAGCCATAATGATAATCAAATTCCACCCAGAACTCGACCCTAAATGCTCTTTTTGACTGACAGTAATTCAGGATCGGATTGCTGCATGTGGACACGGGGGGGGGGCAGAAGGGGGAGGGAGGAGGGGTTGTTGTTTTCCTTGAGGGACCGCCAGAGACTGGTGCCTTTACAGTCCATGGTACTGTGACTGGCAGCATGAGCGAGGAGGTGGGTCCAGTCACCATCTCTCATGCTCACAATGTGGCATGGTGTATGCAGGCAGGATGCTTTGAATTCTTGCAGTCCCGGCCCGCCTCAGCAGCCGCCACCCCACCACATGGAATCCCACCCCCCTGCTTGGATGCATTTATGTTGGGTGTCAGGGGGCACACTGTCTGACTGCAGGCACTGCCAGAATCTTCTTAAAGTCCTGTGGCACCCTGCCTGATAATAACCACATCACACTAACAGTGCTCATGTTTTGAGGGATAGGGGAATCGGGGAGGGGGGGGAACGCAAACTATCTGAATGCAGAGGCCCGGCAGGATGTTTACAAACTCTCCTTTGTGAAACAGCCTTATCTTAAGACTCCAAGCACCACCACTCTCTAAGCGAGGGGCACTGCTACCTCTGTTGGGAAGTTTGGCAACAGCCCGAGAAACGGAATTCAAATTGCAAGAAGAACGGCATGACCAAAGGGCTGCAGGGAAGAGTTCCTAATATCCAAAGGTGGATTGGTATTAAAAATTTGCCCGGGCACGCAAAAAAAAAAGTGGCCCACATTTCCATATTGCCTTTCCGCAAAACACTGCTTCGGCGAAGTTTTATAAAAAGAAGGGGGAGGCTCTGACAAAGGCATGTTTTCTTAACTTTACTTAGATAAAAAAAATGCCCAGATTAGTTCACACTGGTGAAACACATCTGAAAACAAGTGAGGCCACTTCTGCTCAGACCCCCTGCCCCTGCTCAATATGCATACATTAATGAGCCGGCCCAGCGAGAGAAGGGGAGTGACACCTCCGCCCGTTGATAAAAGGGAGGTAATGGATGCCCATCTGCCTCCAGAAAGGCCACTCAGGCACCCACTGGGCAGCTGGCGGCTTCCAAACAACAAAGACACTGCCCAAATCGGCTCCCTAGGCTGTCCAAACAAGCATTTATAATGCAATGGTCTCAGCATTGTTAAAGTTAGAGCTATTGGCATTGCTCATTACATTTTTTTTATTTATGTTTTCGTTTTTAAACATATAAATAAATGGCATTGTCATTTACAATGCCAATAGCTTAATCTTTTGCAAATGCGAAATGTGCCATAAAAGCTTGGGTTCAAAGTGGGGGTATTTTAATTTACTGACTACTGCCTTGTTCAGGACACTCCGTAACAGAGGGATAGAGAGAGTCATTAGCTAGAGTCTTGAAATGGAAAAACATGGCCGTTCAGCGAGCCAGAGAAAGGAATACGAGAATAGATGGAGGGGTTCACGGAAATAGAGCACAGGTAGGTGACACAGACTCTGGATAGACAGCCCCAGGCAGAGAGAAAGGATAGGACCGATTAGAGGGAAACAGGAGCTAGAAGTGAACAGAGATAGTAGCAGAGGAAAGGGGTGTTGTAAGAGGAAGAAGGTGGGAAGAAATGGAGATAGAAAGAGCATGCAAGCGAGATAAAGGCTGCGAGAGAATGAGTTGGAGATGTTAAGAGTGGGTGGGAGAGCAAAAGAGAAAGAAGAAGTGAAAGGAGAATTGAACAAAAGAGATACAGAGAGCAAGAGGAAAGAGAGAAAGGGAGGGGAAGAAAGAATAGATATGGAGTGAATGTGAGACAGAGAGATATCTAGATAGAAAGGGCGAGGTAAAGGGCATTGCCAGATGAGATGGGGTCTAGGGGGATAGTGAGAGGGCAGAAAGCGAGCAGAAGGGGACGGTAAAAGTGGTGATCGGGACACGAGAATGCTTTAAAGTGCAAGAGAACAAAAAGAGAGCGATTCAGACCAATACAGTTAATGGCAGGAAGCGAGGGGAGCTCTTGGCATAAAGTTAATCATAATAGTGGGACTGTAAAGCGCAGCAGTGGGCGACAGAGTCACCACAGAGGCAGCGCGAGGGAGATACAGGAGATGGGACGTCAGTGAGCCAGGAGGGTGGGGGAGAGCTCTCACCTGGCCCCACCTCTCTGCTCTGCCCTCACTCACACAGAGCGCTCTCCTGATCCGGGAAGAAGCCTCTGCGCCACCTCCTCAGGACTCCCCCGGCAGGGGCTTCGCTTCAGCCGGTGCCCGCTCACCCGGGACATCGCCTCAGAGGGACACCGCTCAAGGGCGCCTCACCTGTGGGCGGAGATGGCAGCAGGAGGGGCCCGGGCGGCACTGGAGCCCGGACAGGCAGCGACTAGAGCCCTGCGGACAGGTACGGAGCTTCTGACCCCAGGCTCACTGGACCGAGGGAGTCCAAAGACGGGACCCTGGCAGCGGGCAAGTGAGACAGGCGCAGAGTGGAGAGACAGGGCCCGGGAGAGAGAGCGGTAAGCAGGGGCGACAGAGCATGACACCAGGGGCGGGCAACGCGACACACTCCAGGGTCACAGGGCGAGGGGCAACAGGGCCCGGGGGGGGTATGAAACACAGGGAAAGGAGTAACCCGGCAAAATCCGAGAGAAGCACAGCTGGTCACACAGAGGGGTATCAGGACATAACAAGAGGCAACAGGAGGCTGGGAGAGGGGCAACAAGACACAATGATGGGGCAGCAGGAAGGACACAGAGATGGGCAACTATGTGTGGGTATGGGGAGGGAGGGTACAGCGCCGGGAAGGGCCAACAACATAAAGCGCTGACATAGCTGTAAAATCACTGATACAGAGAGGCAACATGACCAGTGACAGGCACAGAGACAGGAGAATGAGGGGGGCGAGGGCGCACGAGCCGCTGTCAGGAGCAGGGGGTCACTGCAGGGAGCACTGGCAGACTCTCCACGTTATTTCCTATTTACAGCGATGTGTAGGTGATACCTGAGAAATGTGTGTGCGCTGCCTTGCACTCTGTACCATTCGAACTGTGCATAGATTAAGTCAGGTATATGTGTGCAGTTTGAATGACACGCATTTGTTTGGTGTGCGATCTGGGATTAGTTTGCAAGCCTAAATTATATGTGCGTGTGACTTGGGGTTATTTGATGTGCACAATGCACAGCATCACGCGTGCAGCGCTGCCATGTGCATTGTGCCATGTCATACTTTGTATGTGGCCGGGGATCACGCGCATATTATCACGGATGCATAGGCAGGCTGGGGCCAGCAGGCCAGCCCTTACGGCTGTTTTACGGAGCACGAGCCCTTCACTGCACCCAGTCTGCCCGTGCTCTCTCTTCAATGCCTTTTGCATAGGTTTATACTCGTGCTTGCCCTGCCTATAAGTGACCTTATTCTGTCCTCTTCAAACCCACCCGTTCACGAACATCGAAATGACCCTGCAGGGTTCGTATTTCTGCCCCTCATCACGCTGCCTGCACGTGCCAGTCGGCCCTCTGATTGGTTAATAAGGAACACCGATCAGAGGGCCGACTGGCGCGTGCAGGCAACGTGATGAGGGGCGTGCTCTCTCCCGATGACGTCAGGGAGAGAAAGAAGTGCAAAAACACACCCCTCTATCCCAAAAAGACAGGGCTTAAATGGAGTGACGCCCCTCTCCTCCAATGGCTGGCCAGCATTTACGAGGCCAGCCAATGGAGAAGAGGGGCGGGTTTAAGCCCCCAATACTGTAAATATTAAATCTCAGCTGCGCAGTGTACGCTAGGCCAAGACCTAAAAAGCAGCCCACAGCTGGAACTCGGATACCGGCCCATCGGCCATTGCCCGCCTTACCAATCCGACCCTGCTAATAACCATAGCCCAATTACACTGCTAAGGGGCTGTTTATCCCGTATGAGAGACACAGGGTCCCGCACAAGAGTAGTGAGGGGGGGGGAGGGAGCATACCTACCTGTTTTCTTCTTACTAGTGCACAAGATAAAGCACTTTGCTTGTTATGTTATGTTAATAACACTTCTATAGCGCACAGCTGCCCCAGCCAAGGCACGTCCCGGCGCTTCAGAGAGAGTACCCAAACACAACACAGCAGTACAAGGGCAGAAGCGCACAGATCAGAGTACTAAGATGTATGAGGGAACAGATGCGTTTTAATAGCCCTCCTAAACTTCAGAAGCTTCAGTGTGTAACTTCAGTTTTTAATGCATGTTGTCCTACTGGATAAGCTTCATTTTGGATTGTAAGTTTTCCAGTAATATGCTGGATTCTTGTATACATTTGTAATGTAATGGACAGAGTTGGTCCATGCTGTAAGGGTTACAAAAAATGCATTGTTGATTGATTATATGAACATGTGCACACATTTTATTACTGTACTTAAGCGCATTGCTGCAGTGCAATAAAACAGCATGTTAGCTCCAAGTGCATGCCATCTGACACTTCTGATGTTTGGGGGTTAGTACAAATATGTACTATATTTAGTATATATATTTATTTATTTAGTCAGTTTTTTTTAGTTTTTTTTATATATAGCGCGAACTTGACCCGAAGATATCCGGTATCGGAGCACTTTACATGAGCACCAGTTTAGTTACAGATGGACACATTCACTTTTAGGCACGAGGAGATTAAGTGATTTGCCCAAAATCACAGGATGTTGAGCATACCTGCCGAGACTCGAACACGGTTCCCCAGTTTCGAAGTCGACTGCTCTAGCTGTAAGGCTAACTCCTCTCACAGTTAGTCGTGAACTTTTAAAAACTGAGACCAGGAAATCAATTTGTCATTGTAGCCTCCAAATTGATCAAGCTAGTTGTTTAAAACCACAGTTTTCTTTATTCTTTGGATTCAGGGCGCAAACCATTTGTTCAACAGTGCATCACTGTTAAGAGAATGATTCCCACACAGGATCAAAACAAATACACACTTCAAAATACACATCCCATACAGTGTAGTGTGCTACCCACGTAGAGAGCGCTTCAGTGCCCCACATTGGGGTAGTAAGCGCTTTATAAATGTCACAATGCAATACAACTTCTGGCAGCAGAGGTGAGCCAGCAGCAGAGCACTCCACTGTAGATGCTTGCAATGGGTGCAATGTCTGTCAGTGTGGGAGCCAGATGAGAAACATTACTCCTTCCTTTTAAAGCCCAAAAGTTTCTAAAACTATTTTGTTGGTATTTCAATTTCAGGCAACTACATAGAAAAGAAAGATAAATCATGCAAGTTAAAAATAAAAGATAAAGAAAATGCACTCTTTTTTAATGTTTCTTTTATGAAAACTCGATTATATTACAATCACTGCTGAATTGAACCCTAGTTGGAGCAGTGGGGAACAGTGACTTCTGTATTCACAGTGGTACAAGGTCGGCGACTGAAAGTACTGAGACCATGCAACAATCTTAGAAAGGGCCTGTGGGGCAGTGGCCTTCCTTTCAAATACTTTGTAGCCGTTTTAACATCTTTCTACAGCTTCTCATTGCTCAAAAGAGTGTCATTTCAGATGTGCATTTCTTTCCCTGCACTTCATTGCTTGGTTTTTACATGCCAGAAAGTGGCTCTCTAAGTGTCCTACATTTAACAGTTGAATGTCATTCATAAGTGCGCTGAAACCATGGAAATGTCACACATAAGCAATCTGAATACTTGGCAGCCATGTCCCTCCATAACCTGCATTGTACTTTCACGGCTAGGAGTTGACAAAGCAAGCAAGAACAATCTTGATTGCTCGTGGGTTTGTGTTTTTTTCTCGAACTCCTTCCTTTCTTTAGCTTCTTGTTCTATCCGGCTTTGACAACCCTGGGACCAACAGCCGGTTCTCTAGTTCTCGCGCAGGGCAGGCAGGCAGCCCGGCTGGGGCGAACAGGAGCCTCTCGGTTCATGCCGACTCTTCTTACATAACGCGGTCAGGTGAGGCCAGAGGCCCCGTGCTCACCTCACGAGGGCACCGCAGCGAGACTTCCTAGAAAGGGAGGGCCGGCCACGCCACCTAGGGGCCGGGCTTGTAACCAGCAACAATAAAACATGGCTTCCAGGCACCCATGTATAAATAAACACCACCCAGAAATAACCGGAAGGCGCACGCTTCCCAACGAAACACCCTGCACACAGAGGGCTGAAAATGCGATAGCATTCAATTTCCAATAGAGAATGACAAGACAATGTAAACACGCAGGCTAAAGAAGGCACGTAAATCACAATAAAATTATAAGAATTATAATTAACGATCGAGATAAAATACCCAATTTACAGCCAGATTCATCAAGTCGAAATTGGCTCGCAAAGGGCCAGATTCTGAGAATCTGGCCCTTTGCGAGCGCTATTTTTGCATTTGGGATTCATCATCCCAAATGCAAAAATCACAATTTTAGAAAACGCTAAATTGCGAATAATTGCATTTAAGGAATCTCAATTTGAGATTCCTTCAATGCAATTCATGAACCATTTTAAAATTGCGAATTCGCAATCTGGGGCCGCTATTTACCGCAAAATTTAACTACATGGTAAATAGCGAAAACTTAGAAAAATGCACTTCAGTGCATTTTTCTAAGTTGTATGTTATACACACACATGTCCTTTGGACATGTGTGTGCGCAACACCAGTGTACCGTACCATTTCAGGGGTGCTACAGGGTGTCCTTTGGACACCCTGGCACCCTTGAATTCGCTTCCTTATTTGCGATTTGCTAATTGCTAATCGCAAATAAGGAATGACTCCCCATTCATTCCTATGGGCCTTGAGGCCCATATGAATGAATGGGAAAGCCATTCCTTATTTGCTATTAGCAATAACCGAATCGCAAATAAGGAAGCACTAGAAATCGCAAAAAATATTGCGATTTCTAGATGCATCCCGTTTTGCGAGTCTGTAATAGCGATTCCTTAAAAATCGCTATTAAGGACTCGCAAAACGGGACTTTGATGAATCTGGGGGTTAGATTCACGGGGTAGAATTCGCAAACACTTTGCGCATCACGTCATCCCTTTAGCGCATACAAAAATACAAATATGTCCAGATACTGTAAAGTCTGTTTCAAGAAATGTTGTAGCTGAAAATTTCACTTTCAGCTGGGTAAAATCTGCAACTATAGCGCATATTCCGTGGTCCTAAATTTAGTAAGGGAGGTTAGGGGAAAGTTGAAGGTGAGGTTTCCTGTTAAAAGAGACGACCAAGAGAGCAGAAAAGCAGGAGCGAGAGAGGCGTAAAGTTCATGCGGACCAGCAAGTAGAAAAGATAAAGAGCGATTGAGCGATAAATAAAGCATAGCGTTAGAATCAGAGGATTAATAAAAAGATTTAAAAAAAGAACAAAGAAGAAAATGAAGGACAGAGGAGGAAGCAAGCGATAGTAATGACGAGCAGAGTTGGAAAAGAGCAAAGGACTAGAAGACAGATGAAGAGGGGATTAGAAAGAACTCTTGCTGCTCTCTCTCACTCGGTTTCTGCCCCTCTGGAAGGAGACAGCACAGAGAATATGAGAGGGCTTCCGGGAATGAGAGACGGCAAGGTAAGAGAAAAAGGGGCAGAAGAAAGAGGGGTAGATATAGAGCGCAGAAAGAAGGCAGCCAGAGAGCAATAGAGAATGAGAGGCGCACACTAGAGAGCAAAAAAGATAGAAAGAGGGGCATAAATGAATGAAAGAAGAGCGATGAAGAGTGCAGAGAGAAGAAAAATCAGAGAGCAATACAAAATGAACAACACACAGAACTCAGCAAGAGAGACATGAGAGAAAGAACGGACGAGATGATTGAGGGGAATAAGAACAGTGCAGACAGAACGTAATAAAAGGCATAAGAGTGAGAGGGACGAGGGATACCATGAGTGAGTACTAGAGAATGAGAGATGGCAAAATGAGAAGTAGAAATGGCAGAAGAGGGAAGAGAGGGGCAGATATAGAGCGCACAGAGAAGACATTCAGAGGGCAACAGAAAATGAGAGATGCACAGAAGACAGCAAGAGAGACAGAAGAGGCAAAGAGGGGTGTGAATTAGAGGGGCACATGAAGCTAGCAGAGTATTCAATGAAGGGCATAAGAGAACGAGAGCACACACTGAAAGAGTAGGCGTCGTAGAAAGTGAACAAGGGCATTAGAGAATGTGAGAAGGGTAGGAAAAGAGTACGTGTTGGGAGAGAGTAAGAGGGGCATAAATGAATAAGAGAGGACAGATGAAGAGTGCAGAGAGAAGAGAATAAAAGTGCAATAGAGAATGAAAGGTGTCAGAATAGAACAAGAGACTAAACTTCTTCCATCTGCAGATTGTAGGCATTGTAAAACTCATCCAGGTACACTATGACATAAGCTTTTTGATTGTCCCTAGGTTTTTTAATTTTGGTCTGAAATTTGGGTTGTCATTAAAAAGATTTTATATATTCCTATAGATATTTTGTATCAATTAATAATATGTAAATCTGCGCTTTTAACATCAAATTTATGTGATTTAGAAAGCAAACTTTTCATTTTTCTAATTTCAGCAGCGCTAAAATCTATCACTGATTGCTGGAAAGATGTTTCTATGTTATCTGTTCATGCTTGGTGGTCGTGGGTTATTTTCACTAGAAGAGGTGCACAATTATCTATGAATGGGATTAATCACAATTTTTTTGCTTATCAATCTTTTTGGGTTCTGGTTGATGGGTACCTATCCTTTTAATGTTGTAGTTATAAATTGAATTCTCAGTGTACACTATATAGTCTATTTGTATTCTATATTATAGTAGCTCTGTATAGATATATAACGCTATAAGTATCCTATTTGTTCCCCCCCCTTCCTTACCTTCCCTCCCATTCCATATTTCTCTTGAGTATGACTGTTGTTATACTTATTGTAATTTTATGATAACTATTGTTATTTTATGCATTCTCATCTTGGTATTATTTGATTAACAATAATATTTTTTGTATTGTCTTTATTATTTCTCTTTAAACAAAATTCAATAAACTATTTTGAACTGAGAATAGAACAACAGACATGAGAGAGCTATGGGAATAAATAAATGACACGATAATGAAGAGTGCAGACCGAAGAGATTGAGAGGACATAATCTGAGAGTAAGAGGGGTATAAGAGAACAGGACAGGGATACATACATGAGAGGGGCAGAAAAGTGTAGAGGGAAGACAATGAGAAACTGCAAGGTGAGTGTAATAAAAAAATGGCAGAGGACAGAAAGAGAATGTCAAGAGACAGTGCACAGAGAAGACCATCAGAGGGCCGTAGAGAATGGGGGACACAGAGAAGACAGCAAGAGAGACAGAAGAGTGAAAGAGGGGTATGAATGAGAAGGGCGCATGAAGACTGCAGAGAGTAGACAAAAAAGCACACAAGACATTGAGAGGCCATAGGCAGTGAAAGTACGAGGAATACACGAATGAGAGGGCAGGTAAGTGTATACAAAGGCAATGAGAGGACATTAGAGAATGAGAGAAGGGAAGGAGAGAGTGCAAGTGGGGGAGAGAGTAAAGAAGGAGCAGAGGAGTGTAGAGAGAAGACTATGATAGGACCATAGAGAATGGGAGAAGGGTTTGGGAGACATTTAGGTACTTACAGTTAGCAAGGGATAGAGTTGTGATGTCCGTGATGTTAAGTAAAGTCATGACCCCTAGGTTGGGTCATTATCTTAGCATTGGGTCCACTCGTCCCTTGGTCCGGGAGTGTCCAATTTAGCTCTACCTAGCCGGAACTACTCATGCATTTAGTCAATGGTTACCTTGAAAACAAGCCTAGGCCCGGCTTTACTTAACGGACTAGGCACCCCAACCTTCGGGGTCTCTACAGGACCCCACCGGTGAGGCAGTTAGTCTGGGGTGCTGTGTCTACCTAAATAGGGCTTTGGCTGCTATGTGTATGTCACCAGTAGGACAGGAGCCCCGGAGGAGTACAGGGGATTACAACCACATAACAGATTACAATGGAGGATGGAGGGGTCCAGAAAATGACACTGCAGATTATACCCCCTGCACAATAATCCCACACTCCTGTACACCTCAATGGTTATCGTCTCTCTTTTTAATTTACCTCAAAAAGCAGAAAATAAAAATGCAAACATTTTAAAAAACAAAATGTTCCTTCGGGGTGAAGTAACACCCTCGGGGCACATTCGGGCTAGGATAACGTAAGCGTTTTCTAGGTAAGGCCCGGTCCGTGGTGGTACACCCTCCCAGTTCCTGGTACACGCATGACTTGCTCAGCACATTTCTATCATGAATCAGCAAAAACACGCAGCGGTCTGCAAACCACCCCTGCCCACATTTCCCTGCACAACTGCCGGGCTTCCATGAAAAGTAAGATAGCAGGCAGAAAAACACCACGAAAGCGCCATCTGCACCTTGCGTTTCATTTGCAATGTTAGCACTTGTGTTTAAAGAGCGCGATGAATTATTTACTTTGTGTGCTGTAGTTCTTCGGACTAGAGCGTAACCAGTTTTTTTTATAGAGCTCAAACGGACAGTAGCATACTCATTTCATACTAAGCACTGCTCAGGAATGGGAGAGATTATTTTTTGAACTTCATACTTCAGTATAGTAAATAAATTAGGCCTACAGAGAGGTGCAGGAGTTTCAAGCTTTCTAAAGGGAATAGTTTGTCTCCCTCTAACAGCAGCTTTCGGGGCCCATTTGTAGCAGCTTCAGGGAGCTTGGTAAATGTCCGAGAAGGTGTGCTGGGCCAAAGCTCCCATTTGCTAATAACCTCCATCCTTTATGAATCTTAACAATTTGATAGATAAATAAAAGACATGCCTTTCACAATACATGTAGGAGATAAAAGAGATCCTGCGTCTTTTGGTCTGGGAAAAAGACTACCGTCCTCTGAAGTCTGAAGGAGAAACAAGAGTCTGGAATGCTTGTTGGGAAATGCGGTGATAGAGGTGATCCACCACAAAAGAGCAATCGGGAGTGCAACAAAGGATAGAAGTGGTAAAGCAAAGTCACTCAGCTGTGGGGACAGACAATAAAAGCACTGCAGGTCTTACACCGAGTGAAACTGGAGGAGGAAATACTGGTAGGCACATCCAAAGGACCGGCGAGGAGAGTGCTGAGCAAACCAGAAGGCGAAAGAAATGTCACCTAAAGATCTGCACACAAAAAATGAGCAGCCCTGTGGGCCCCACATAAGCCTATAGCGTTGCCCCATGAGTGAGCCATAGTTGATGCCTGGTAGCGTGGCCAGCATGGCAGCCAGACATCACATTGAAGGACAAGGCAAGCGATGCATAGAGGTAAAGCGGCAGGGCACCTTCAGGTTATTCCCTCTGAGTCATCCCCATCAGTGGAGAGTGAAACCTGCTGGTGAGGAATCCACCATGCAGAGTGCAGCTACAAAGCCTGGGGTCAGGCTACACTTGCGTGGTGAGTATCCAAAAGAGAGGAGCCTATGACGACACATGCAGCAGTATCGCAAGGGAATCCCAAGCATTCCCCTTTAATTTGAGGGGACTGTGCACCAAAAGGGAGAGAATCCTCAGGACTACCGCTGTCTTTTGGGGTGCGATGGTGGCAGCAGCTGCGTTCACCTGCCCACTACTCTGGGAATGGAATATTCCAAGGGAACTCCTCTACAGCTTCCACACATGCGTAGAAGGATTGGGGGATATGCCCATCCTTTCCAGCTGTCTAGCCATGTAAAAACATGAGGGGTGAATACTGTGATCCAAATTTTTTTGTGGCAGTGGACGAGGATGTCCGCATGCCACTGCCGGAAGCAGTGATGCTGCCATATGAGTAGCGTGATGTCTGGCTCCATGCCACTACCTTGTAATGACCTATTCTCTGCATGTTACAAGGAGCTACATCCTTGCTGCTCCTGACGCCTTTCATAGACCAGGTGAAGAAAGCACTGGAACTCTCTGGGAAGAACAGGGCTTAGATGAGGCTCCTGCACTGCAGGAAGAGAAGGAAAAAAAATGTGTTATAGCAAAGTGAAACCCCAGGGGGTGGGAAAACCTCTGCTAGAACTGTACCAGGAATATATGGGCTCACTAGTTTATATGCTACTGAAGTATTAGGCTAAGACGAGCACGTCCCAATCCGCTCACGGGTAGTCCAACCGCTGGTGCACAACTAAAGTCCTAGGATTGTGTTGGCTACAGACCTCTGCTGCCGGTGACACGGAGTTAAAACAATTTAGTAAAACCTCGAGTAAATGTTTACTGATTTGCTTCAGAAGGACCCATTTGGATTCTCACCCAGTCATACCATGACAATCAACCCCCAAAACGTGGACTACATTATCTGAGAAACAGAGGACAAGCCCTAGAAATATACAGTGACATCGCTAGATGCAGAGAACAATTGTAACTTCCTTGGATTAAAGTTCTCAGTGTTGAGTTGTACGAACTTTGGACCTAAATTTACTGCATGATCAATGTGTGCATGAAACAATGCTAACCTTATGCAAACTCCATTGTCATGACTATAATAATGCCATCCTTCCTTAGGCATGTTATTGTGCTACACTAGTGGCATTGTTATAATTTGATCCGCATCTATATGGGTCTTCTGGGTTCATATGGAAGGGTAGGCAGGTTTTCGAAAACTGGAAGAGAAAAGGTAACGTGGCAAAATTGCCCAATTTCACACACAAAACCTGCATGTTTGAATGGCACAGTTTTACATTGACATCATATTGAGGAGGCAGCCGTGATCATGCCAGAGGAGGCACAACGATGTTGGTTGGTCTCAGAGTTAAGGATTAATTGGAATAAATCAAACCAAGTCCCATGAAACCAGTAGAGGGGTGGGAGACTTGTACATGGCTGCAGGAATGATCTCCTTCAAACAGGTTATGGCTAGAGCCAGGTACCACAACAGAGGTCACGAGGCCTGGCAGAGCAGCAATGAATAGCAGGGCAGTGAGAATACTGCACAAGACGCCAATTATGGGCTATTGATAGTAAACAAACTTTTATTCCGGTCACATGCCAGGCAGGCTCCTTTGAGATAAATAGTTCACTTAAGCATTACTGCAGACGTGACCTTATTTAACCAATAATAACCGATTTAGAGTTGCCCTTTACTGCTGTTCCCTGAACTATTGTTGCATTCTCTTTCAACACACAATTACTTATGTGATTGTTGTTTCAAAATACGGAGCAAACTATTTGAAATTAAAAAAAATCTAAAGTAGCTACTGTGCCCACAGCTACCACCTTTAATAGGCGTTTGCTTACAAATATGACTTTGAGAGACCTTCGTGTATGTGCCCTGGGATTTTTGCAAAAAAAGAAAAAAAAGGAGTAATCTGACGGCAATCATAGGCGAGGGACTGCGACACCTGGGCTGGCTCATTTGTCTGTGAATCAGGTCCTCACTACGGCCCGTCGTGTCATTGTGGGTGCTGGAGCTGATGAAAAGGGTCTTTTGCTCCTCTTAGTGCCATTAATAGGCAAATACTTTTGCAAAGGTCTTCTGAATGGAAGGCACAGAGCACTTTAATATGCAAAGTCAGCCACGCAAATGAGAAAAGGTCGTGCGAACGTAGGTAGCTTCAATGCCCAACTTTAAACGCAACAGTAGGCAATGAATTTCCAGGTAGAATTTAAAATCTATCCTCACGACAGAGAAAATACAAGTGGAAAGCAAAAGAAACGTGAAATGAAAGAAAAGAAAGGGAGAAGCAACATAAAAGTTATGCACGAACATTGCCCAACAAAATCATAGCATCATTCTTTACTGCATCCGTGTGAACTTACAGACATGGGCAATAAAACGGGTGCCTTTCGGGGCGATGCATTTTTAAGTAAATGTTTAAGCTGCTTAAATGTGGCTGAAACAAACTGCACCACCAGTACTGGTTGGTCTGATTTAAATGGGCAACGTGATGTTTGTGATTTACACCTTTACATTGATGTTATCTGTTGATATGGTCCTTATCCTGGGACTGACCAAGTGCTCCCATCTATTCACTCCTAGCAGAAGAGGGGTGAGTGGAAGAACTGTACCAGAACGTCCCCTCAGTCTGGGGTTACCGGTAGTAAGGAGACCCTTTTCATTCACTCTCCTTTTATTCTGTATAGACCAGGTTAGCAATGTGGGGTTTTTCAGTATGAAGTGTACACTTTACGAGTACCTTACAAAGAATAACCATACATGGTGTAGAACGACGTGATTTCATTACGCGAGAATGATTTCGCCGTCAACAGCCCACCATTCCACTGCCCATGCCTTATCTCAACATGTGAATTCTCATGGTTTGATTAACTCTAACAATCGTACTCTTGACATGAGGATACGGACCTCGTCTTGTATAACAATTTACTGATATATACTATACTTTACAGCAAATGGTCCTGAGGAAGTCTTTGGCAATTCTCAGATGATGAAACATGTTGACTTGCTAATATGTACTGTATGAAAATCCGAATAAAGAAGATACTGTGTGCACAAAACAACTGGTGACTATATGGTGATTTCATGGAGAGCCTGCAATTGTATTTGTTCTATTTGAATAAGCTAGGTTTGTGTCCCCAAACTCCTTTACATACATATATGGTACCAGATTTAAAGATTTATTCTTGATTATGTTCCTACAGACTGTCCTTACCACAACACCTGTGTGAAAACTCAAAAACAAACAATAAACTATGGTTAATCGCAGACCTACTCCTGTTTTCAGCCACTGATAATACCATATCCACGTCAGACGAGAATCAACTAACCTCCATCCAGACAGTTCTACCTCAAACAGAGGTCACAAATTTGTGGTAGGAATGTCTTACAGTGAAGCACTGATGCTTCACCATGCAGGCACCATGCCAGATCCTAGGTGATATTGCACACATTAACTCTAATAGTTTTTTTGAAAAGCTCTGCAATAAGTAACGTGGGTGGGGGGGATAGGGTAGTTCTTTGCAGAGCCTGAAAGGTGAAGATCCAGGATGTCCATCAGGAAAGATGGTGTGTTCCAGGACACCGCCAATAACATGTCCCAAAAGACCGCAAAGGCTCAGAGCACAGAGCCCTAAAGATCATGTTAACACATGCTAGTATTAGATGTCTGACTGAATATGCATGAAAATAGCTATATGGAAATAGATCACCCTAGATGAATTCTCAGTCTTTATTTGTCTTTCTGTGCCCTCATGATGACATGCTTCGATTCGTAGGACAGTCAGTAGAAAAAAAGTATTTGTTTTCAGCGGAGTTAGTGCGTTTGATAAATTGAAGTAAATAGCACTGCGAATACAAGGTGATACTAGGTTGTCAAATGAAAAACCAGGACTGGTTATATCTTACACTGCCAAGATTTAGTGATCAGGCCACACCCAGGTTAAAGTGCAAGAAGTTAATATGCACAATGGATTTCTAGCTAGCTAGCATACATAGCCCTTTCATTTATTCGATATAGTGCATAATTACGGTCTTTACATACAAGGGGTTTGCCTCTCTAACCAGGGCTTTCAAAATTCAATTTCTTCTCCGGTCTAATTTAACCTTGTTAACTGGGATCATCTAATACCTACAGCTTCCTGTCTGCACAGCACCCAAGCACTGTTGCCACAGACATCAGGCCATGCATTGTTAACCCAGGAATTAGGAGCTGGTAGCCTAAAAGCTAGGCTCCTTAGAATCTCTCCCCCTGGGAGTTAACTTAGCTCTCTGCTTCCCATCTTACCTCAGACTGACTCTTGCTTCTGCTGCTTGTGTTGGTAACATTCAAATCGGACAGCGACGGCCAAGACCATGTCGCTTTCCGGAAGGCTGGATAACATGGGTATCCTGTTCAGAGAGGTGTAAACAGTGTTACCATCAAATATGCCAAAGAAATGGCTACATGAGTAACTCCTGTAATTCTTTCAGACCAGCGACATAGTAACCCTACCAAAAAAATGTTCAAGAATTAAAAATATATATTTTTAAACAATTGGCAAACATTCTGAATACAATAGCTGCCAATACAGTGACAGGAACATGAAGGGGGCCCTGTCTTAAATGAAAGTATTGGATGCAGGTTTTGGTTCAATACAGCAATTCTAGATGGACAACGGGGCGATGTACATCGAGGAGTAAAAAAATGATTCTTGACCAACTATGGGAGAAGAGTGACCTTCTTCCGACTTGATTTGGGGTTTGTGGTGGGAGTTGGACAGCCTCCTGTTGTTACTCAGCCATTCACAAGAAAAGGAGGTCATAGTAGAGAAAGGGCTACAGATGGGAACGTTTTCAGGGATTTGGTTTTAGCACAAACGCTAATAAGCAGAAATCAAGCAGACCTAATTCCGGTGTCCAAGATGGCGGGTTGAAGACGCCTAGGAGCGGCAGCTAAGCTGAAGGCTCCCTACCTGCCTTGCATATTTGGTACCACGACTCTGAGAGAAAGAGAATCATATGTACTAATGGTCTGAATAGACATAACTTAAAAGAAAACGAGAAGAGCTGCAGGGGGAAAAAAAATCGACTGAAGTGTACTCACCTGACCTGGTTGTTCCACGCTGAGTCGGGCTGCTTCTCTCCCGCTTCCAGAGTTGCTGTAGCGGGTTGCCGTGGAGGCTGCGGTTGCTCCGGATTCCTCTACAGACCACACGGCACACGATCTCGCGGCTGGTTGGCGGGTCGGTGCTCGGCTGGTCCGGTCTGTGGTCACGGCCAGGCTTGCATTCCGCTCATGCGGAGAGGTCAGCACCGACAAAAGATGGCACCAAAGAATCTCCCTAGATCGACCCGTGCAGGCAAGAACGCTGTCCAGGAAGCGGCAGCTAAACTTTCAGCTGATGCGGCAAATGATGTGGCTATTTCGCCCGGGAAAGGCAGAGCAACTCCCGGGTAAGCAAGTGCTTCGGCCGCCTATACTGGTGATTTCGGGCACGCCGGCCATAAAGTATGTCGCTAAGAGCGGGCTGGATGCATCTATTAGAGCCAATGGCGCTGCTGATACAATGCCGGATCTAGGAGGTAACAATGCAGCCGTTTCTACCGAGACAGTGGGATCCGTGGCGATAGAGAAAATAGAATCCATACAGGCTCTAGATAGCATTCCTAAAAGCCCTCACCTGAATGATAAAGAGATTAATGTTTCTGAGAATGAAAGGGCTGATGAGACTGATAAAATCAATGGAGAAACTAATGGCATATTATTAGTGGAGGGGCCGAACATGAAATAACCTTTTTGGAGCTAGCAAACTCAGGGGGCGATCATACTTCTAATCTTACTACGAATGATTTAGAAATATGTGATGCAACCTCAGGAGGGATAACTGACAATACATCGATGGTGGGAGGTAATGATCTACCTAATACCTCCCCATCGGCTGTGGGGGGCGAGGAGGCAGAAGACGACAGCTCCAATGAGGAGTATGAGGAATTCGCCGATGAAGAGTTTAACAACCCCGTAGCTGATACTGCCAAATTCTTGGCTGGTAGAAGAGACCAGGCCAAACTAAAGACTAAAATCAAAAATAAGAGAGGGAAAGTCCTCACCTCTGCGAATATTCCGGGCTTAATTGCTGCTCCAGCTCTAAGGAAGAACCTTATAATTGATAAAAGCCCACTCAGAAAATGGATACAGACTAAGGGGCTGGTGAAAAATATGACTATACGATTATCTGGTGCTAGTCTAACGGATAGTGATCCTTCTAAAGATTGCTCAACATCACTTGAGGGCTCGTTTATAACCAATAAAGCACCTTTAATGCCCTCTGCAAATATTCTATCTACACCTTCATCGGAGCTTCTTTTGACACCCTCAGGCTCTGATTCGATCCTGCCTAAGGAGTTAGCATCTTCGAGCAAATTTACAGCAAGTACAAACCTTGTTTCAAGCTCAATTGTATCTACACCTCCGATTTCATCAGTACTTATCACCACTGGTTCATCAATATTGGCTCCAGCTCCTGCTCCAGAGGCTCATATCTCACCCCATGATATTATCCTACAGACTTTACTTAGTCATCGGCAGGAGGCACAAGAACATTTTTTGTAGCTGAGGGATGATAACAACAAGATGCAATCTGCACTACAAGAGATGACTCTGAAACTGGGGGGATCTCGCAGGAGATGGAGGATTTGCAACACAGGGTAGCCGATATGGAAGAAGGGTCAACTCGTACGGAATCTGTGGTGAACGAGCATGATGCTAAGATTGTATCCCTTCAACTGAAAGTCGAAGATATGGAAAATCGCCAAAGACGATCAAATCTAAAACTATTTGGTATACCCGAAGGAACCGAAGGATCAGATCCTAGGGCTTATGTTGTAAAACTATTTCAGAAAGCATTCCCAGATCTATCTGATTGGGATTGGGACTCCCAACTTCAAAGAGTCCACAGGTTACCTCTAATTCAGAAGAATAAGTAAAGTAAATTCCCTCGTCCTTTACTTAGCTGTTTTGGGAATTTTTTATTAAGACAGGCAGTTTCACTGAAAACGCGTCCTATATTCCCCAGTTATAACAGAGAATGTCTCTTTTTTCGTGCGATCTGACCTTAGTAAGGCTATGATGGATAGACGTTGGCAATTACGTAAACTTATTGATCCATTTAAATCTCTCGGGGGGCAAGTGTTCCTACAGGAACCTGCCCGCCTTAAAGTTATCAAGGGGGGTCGTACATACTTTTTCACTGACGAGAGGGAAGCTGAGATAGCACTTTCCAAATTTGCTTAGCCATTAGGTCTGAAAGGTAGAGAGGCTCAGTTGAGAGGTTTTTGATATTTAGTCTAGCCTCTTAAATAATCGTAAATCGTAAAGGGCTGGATTTGTTCTCTCTCTTTTTCCTGTTTCTTATTTCTGTCTTCCTTTTTTTATCAGCTTTTTCTCCTGTAGTCTCTTTCTCTTTTCTTTTCCTTTTTTTATTATGCAAGGCAGTAGGTTGAGTCCCAGGCTGCCCCTCTCCACGGCTGCCTGATCCAGCGGCAGCAGAACATAGAGGGGTGCTCCCCCTTGGGGAGGATAAGGGGAAAGGGGAGGAAGGGGGGAGGGTTCACCAGGTTTCTTTTTCTTTGAGGGGTGGTTTGTAAGGAGGGTAAAATGTTTGATAAAAGCAACATGAGAAGGAGATTGGTTCGAATAGACATAAGGGAGATAATTACTTGTTTTCCAGAGCAGTATGGAAAGATTATATATCTTTTGTCTCGGTTAAGATGTTTGGCATGGAATGTCACGGGTCTCAACAGTAAGACGACTTGTCCAAGAAGAGTTAAAAATGTATGATCCGCATTTAGTTTTTTTATCAGAGACACATATTGCTTATAAGGACAGGAAACTGTTGGGCCAACTTTGGTCATGATGTTATTATTGGTTCTGTGTTGAATGCTTCAATTAGGGGGGTTGCTATTCTTAAAGATAGAAGACTTAGAGCAGAATTTCTTAAAACCGCAGTAGATAAAAGTGGAAGATGGGCCATTGTACAAATGTCTATTGAAAATTGTAAATATGCATTCTGTGTGGTTTATGGGCCAAACTCAGATGATTCTGTTGTTTTCGATCAACTAAATATAGAGCTTTTGGGTTGGGAAGGGGAACTCCTTATTATGGGAGATTTTAACTGTATAATGGACTACGCACAAGACACCACTAGGCCCAGTGCTTTTCAGCGTATGCGTAAATCACGTGCTGCTATTTTAGAAATTGGTCACCTTCATAATATCAGGGACATTTGGCGCAGTATTTTCCCTAATATTGCGGGATATACCTACTATTCTGCGCCCCATTAACTATGTTCCCGCATCGATATGGCCTGGGCTACAAATAACATTCTGAGTACTAGCCTTATTGAAATATGTCCACGGGTCACCTCAGACCATAATCCTATTTTACTTACATTTAATACCCCACAAATCAAGCAAGGTCTTTGGATGTTTTCCTTTCTCAGGCACTTACTGTCAGATACATTGTTTATCTCTCAGCTTAAATCACATCTTCTTATAGAGTTTATTAAGATTAACCTTAATTCTACTGTTTGTACATCGTGTGGGATGCATGTAAGGCCAGCATACGGGGGTTCACCCAACAATTTGTTTATAGACAGAACTCCGAGCGTCGTAAAGCAAACAAAGAACTGACTACCAATATTCTATCGCAAGAACAACTATTAGCTGAAGCCCTACATTCAGGCTCCCCTAATGCGGTGGAATTGGGTATAAAATTGGTGCATTTAAAATCAACTATGAAGACAGTATTAAGGGAAAAAAGCAGTGCTAAGCTACACAAATTCCGAGTTCCTCAATACCAGAGTGGAGACAAAATTGGGAAAATTCTCGCCTATAAAGTCGCTGATGCTAAAGCTAGCACTTGTATTAAAAGCTTAAAAGAGGCTAATAACATTACCTATGATCAGCCGGCACAGATATTGGAACAATTTGTGGAGCTTTATAGTACTCTATATACTCCAGAAAATCACTCTACCCTGGCTAGAATACAAGACTATCGAGATAGTAACATTATAGAAAATAGAGGCATACCCGGGTTAGATCAACTGTCGGACCATATCAATTTGTTAGAAATCAGACAAGCCATCTTTTCCCTACCATCAGGAAAAGCTGCAGGGGAAGATACTCTACCATTAGAGGTATATACAATTTGTATCGATGAGCTACTACCTCTCTTTCATCTGGTAACTACCTCTATTGGTGATACTGGGAATGCTCCGGGCTCTTGGAATATGGCTAAAATTGTATTTTTTTTTTTTTAAAGGCAAACCGTCCGATGAGTATGGGTCTTATAGACCCATCTCACTCATAAATACAGATGCTAAGGTATTTGCTAAAATTCTAGCCACTTGATTGGCTCCATTTATTCCGAAAATAGTCAATCCACAACAACACGGGTTTGTCACTGTCAGGGACACCACTGCTCATATCAACATGGCCATAACTGCTTTTGACGTAGCAGAGACAGATTCCACCCCACTTGGTATGATAATGTTGGACGCTGAGAAAGCTTTTGACCGAGTGGGGTGGGATTATCTTGGGTCGGTGCTGGCTAATTTCGGTTTTAAAGGCCAATTTGTAAGATGGATTCGAGCTTTATATTATAATCCTATAGCTATAGTTAGTTATGCAGGTTTGATGTCTTCCACCTTTTCTATATCCCGGGGTACACGGCAGGGATGCCCATTGTCCCCCCTGCTGTTCGCGCTTTCAATGGAATCATTTCTTTATGCTTTACAGATACACCCCCGAATAACTCCTTTTGGATCCGGCTCTCAATCCCTGAAAATCACAGCATATGCTGATGATATAGCCATTTATTCGACAGATGTGGCGGAGGCATTACAAGGGATAACCACTGTGGCTGGCAGATTTGGCTTGGTGTCTGGATATAAATTAAACCTAAATAAAACACAAATAGTTATGAACTATAAACCTGTGGTACCGATAACAGGGATTTGTAGCACCGCTACTTATTTGGGTGTCAAAATCGCATCCAAAATTAACGAGGTGATCACAATCAATTATGATACTTTATTAAAATCTACTGCTCTGTTATTAAAAAAATGGCATAAGCTCCCCTTAACCCGTTGGCTGCGCCCAGCACCAGCGAGGTAGTGCTGCCGTCGGCCAATGGCCGACGGCAGCATGGTTAGGGTTAAATATCATTGGCAGGATCAATTTGATCAAAATGAAGGTATTGCCCAATTGTTTTTATTTATTTCGGTCTATTCTGTTATTACTTAACAACCTTTTTATTAAAAAACTTGACGGGATACTAAGCAGATTTATCTGGGGTTACCGTAAAGCTCGCAGGTCCATTGCATTACTCAAGGGCTCTCTAGATAATGGAGGGCTTCATTTTCCTGATTTTAAGTTATATTTATGGTCAACTTTTCTTGGCTGTCTACGTAGCTTACTTAATATAGAAACTCAACTTTATTTTCACATATTTATGTTAAACTCTTATGCCAATATGTTCTTGTTAAGAATCAATGACCCCAATTATCATAAAAGGGTGAAATTTAAGACCGCTAGGGATACAGTCAAGATTTGGTTTAATATTTTGGCATTCTGTAAAACTTCCTTTTTTCATCCTAAATTGGTGCTATGGGGTAATCCAGGACTCCCTGTGATCTTCAATGATGGTATGGCAAACATATGGGCTTCGTATGGCATTGAAACTTTAGGGGATTTATGTGGAATCCATGGCTTCTTAGACTTCGAGACACTTAAAAATGTATACAAATTGACAGATTTAATGAGATTTAAATATATGCAAATCCACGATTTTTTGGTACGTAAGATGAAAGTGCGAGAAATCTCGGATTCTGATATATGGAACTGCCTTTACTCATCTAAGAACAAATCGTTAATTAGTGAAGCCTATAAGTGTTTTAATACCTATAAAATTAGTGATTGTCCTAAATTAGCGGAGAAATGGAGTACTAAGCTGGGAATTAATATAACTCCCAACAAGATCGCTGCTTCCTTGTGTAACATCAATAACTGTGTCCAATCATCAAGTTTAAGATTACAGCAATTTAAAACAACATGTATGTTATATCATACACCTGAAAGGATATCTAAATGGTCTACAAATGCTTCTTTTAGTGATCGTACCAAATGCCCTAAATGTGATCTTGCTGCGGCAAATCTCGAGCATATGCTGTTTTCTTGCCCGGCTCTGACTGAGTTTTGGTCAGCTTTGGATAAAATATTGAAATTAAAACTGACCAGTCTGCCCTTACTTTCTGCATTAACAGTATTATTAGATATTCATACTGTCACCATCCCGCAGCAAGCGTTGGTAACTACTTTATTGTCATCTGCTAAATTAACCATTGCTCGAGCTTGGATTTCCTCGAAGCCCCCTCACATTATGAAATGGTGGTCATTGGTCAATGATATTCACTCTATGGAGTATGCTATGGCAAAGCCAAGAGGTGCCCGATCTTTAATGAAATGTGACAAAATTTGGGGTACTTTTATATAAACATCGGTCGACATATCATACCAATGTTGAATAATTAGGTAAATAACCTCTTCTTTATTTCTCTCTCCTTTTTTTTGTGGTTTTTTTGTTGTTTAATTGATTATTAGGCGTGATCCAGCAATGTTCCGTTTTTCTTTTTTATTTTCTGTGCTATGTTATAATTTGTATAATATTGATTAGCAATGAAATTATTTCCATTCTGCTATACTGTTTATTTCTCCCACATTGGTATGTATGTCTTGTTTTGCTAAAACCGTAATCTTTCTTTATTCTTGTGTTGCTAATAAAAAATATTAAAAAAAATAAAATAAAATCAAGCGGACCTACCAACAAACTGTGCACAGCATAGCCACTTCGCATCTTTGCTTACAAGTCACTCTCTGTGTCTCTGGAGTTCTTTTGTCCATGGTTATGGAAACCGATTATCAATGAGTTTCCTGACACTATCACATTCCAACAATAACAAAGGATCTCAAGAGATTATGCTAGTGATGCAACAGATCACAAGGCAGTGTGGCAATGTCACATCATTAAGATTTTTTTTTTAAATATATATTTTTGTGGGATTAGCTACATCTAGCATGCTCTGTAGAACATAAGTGAACAGATACTGAGTCCATCACGTGGTTTTCACCAGAGCAGTACTTTTCCCATTCCTTTCCCAAAAAGATGGAGTAGAAAGAGAACAAATCCTGATTAGTTGGTGTTGCCTCTTGTGGGTTATCCAAGCTTAAGACACATTTTTAAGCCCAAACATGTGACCTTAAATGACAAGTTTATCTGTAGAAAGGGTTGCTTAACTCTCGTCCCAATTCATTACCTTTTTTACGCTTATAAGTGTAACCTACGAGGCTACAAAAACTACATCTCTGCGGCTGCCCCCATGTGCAGAATTGTGACTCACTACGTGGAGGTTCACTACTTAAGTATAAAAGTCCACCTTCCTGATGGACCTCTGTACTTCAGTAAGTTTAGGAAGGCATGGGGGAAAAAAAGGAGGGAATGTGTATGGCTATGAGTGAGGCCTTGAGAGAGCACGAGTTTGAAAAAAATGTATAAGTACACCATATTTACAAGCACGTAGTTAGTTTAAACATGTTTTGCACACGAGTGTTTTATATTCAGGAGTGAAACGTATAGAATGTTAAGTAGAGTAACTATAATTGTAACGGTGTGAGATTAATGTAGAAATGTTGGAGTATATGTGAAAACCTCATGTTCTCATGTTAAAAAGAGTCATGTCCAAATTAAATGTAACTTTGAAAATCCAGTATTATGTGTAGGCCTTAGGGCAATTCACAGCAAACCTGAACGTGCTGCTAAATTTACGTGAGATAAGGTTGACATGGTTCTTCCAAATGTACTATTGAACTTAGGGTTAAAAGTATATGCTTTATAGATGTGTTATTTTAGAAACGTATGCTAGTTAAGAATGTTTGCTGTTTAAATCAAGTTAACGTTTTAAGAGTGCAGGAACCTGCTGCATGTAAATCAAGTAGGCCAGAACAGATAATGTCATGTAGTTTAAATTGCCATGTGCTCGTTAGAGGAGAGGTCGTGAGGTGTCCAGTATGGAGATCTGAGAGTGTTTTATGGCCTAAGATATGGTGAAGTCTGGAATTTGAGGCCCACTGCAGGACGAGCTGTATGCAGGTGCGAGGGTCCTAATCAGCTCGAATGAAAGGGACTTTGTTCAGTGGCGCCTTGCGCAGGCTTGTAGGAGTTTCCAGGAATTTCAGGGGGTATCAGCGCACGGAAGAAGGAGCCTGGGAACCAAGGTCAACTATAACGAGGGTCTTCAAGAGTACCATCATGGAGTTTACCGCGCAAAGATGTACCACGTGAGGGGCGTCCCAAGGGGCGTTTCTATTGGAAATGTGATTTGGTATTAGGGAAAGAGACCCGGGAGGAGAGCAGAGCAGATGATTTTGGGAGCCTAAGGAAGCGGATGGGTAGGCAGATAGGCTGATCAGGAGAGACCCATTATCAGAGAAGAGACAAAGAGAAGTGCGTGATCTTCTTAGGAAGTCACCACGGCTGACACCTAGAGGGTTAAGATCTTGCTAAGTAGGGATGTCATTTAGTGTAGTGTAGGGACAGACTAACCTTAATTTTCTTTTCTGTAATGACTTTGAGGTTGCAACTTGTATTCATTTTGGCAACGCTCATGTTATTGGAAGTTGTACTTATTATTTTGTTCTTCAGACTCAGACTATTCAAAAAGTTCATGTTCATAGTGATACCGATTTACCTTCTTAATCTCATTTTGAGAAGTTTGTATCTTCAGTTATCTTTGACTTTATATTAAATCTTCAAAACTTTAATTTTGGTCAGTGGTCATTTAGAGTGGTGTAAGTTCTTAAATTGATTGCTTTATTGCGAGATTACCTTTTACTCAAGACAGGTACCAACGATTCAGTCGACAGGAAATGGGATTTGGTAAGATAATTAGTAACCAGTAATCCCGCGTTAGCAGTTGGTAGCAGAGTGAGGATGGTTATCTTCTTGAGGAAGGTAATCTAGAGAGGTTAGTTTACCCCAAGGCCCGAGACGCCGAGAGACGAGCAGCGGAAGAATCGTGTGCCGAAAGGTGCAGACGGTGCGAGAAAAGCAGCAGTATCGGAGAGTGAGTATAAAAAGGGTCATGCGTGAATAGATTGCGGTGTTTTGTGTTGTATTTGTATTGTAATGTCTTGCGGAGTTGAATGCCTGTAGTGTGAATGAGAGACGGTTGTGAGCGCGCGCAACCTGGTAAACTGGTAACCTGGTAAACGGGTGTACTGGTGAAATCTTAAGTTCAGGCCAGAGCTTAAGTGGTTTTGGGTGTATCGAACATCCAGGGTAGTTGTCGACCATAGTACGGAGGTCACGAGGTACCATTGACCGCCGTGGATCCAAGATAGGGGGAGTGTAAGAATGAGTGTATGAGTAACGGACGCTGGTCGAAAGTTACTGTGTGTGAGTAACCTATCGGAGAAGGCGATTGTCTGGAAGTAATCGGAAAGACATTTCGCCAAGTTAAGGTGACAACTACAGAAAGACTGTGGGCGTACAGTCAAGAAAGGTGATCGCTTGGACGGAAGTAATCATTTTTCAGAGTATGAATGGGACGCGTGCATGACCGAGGAGACGAGCTGAGAAAGGAGGGGAACTGCTGCGAAGGGGGACGGGTGACGTTAGCTAGAGCCGCGCTCTGGTTGGGCGGCTAGTGTGACGTCGGAGGAAAGTCGCGTACGGATAGGCCAGTTAGTGAGAACGGCGCTGAGATTGGTGGAGTGTCATCGGGAAGTAAACAAACGCGGAGAAAAGAGAAATCATGAAGTGTTTTAAGTGTTTGAAAGGGATTTTTAAACGTAAACGAAGTGAACATTATTACGGGGAGGAGGCTCCCCCAGAGGGTACGCCAGCTCATTATATGGCAACGAATGTTGGGCTGCATACCATATTGTGGATTGGGGCTTGGAATAAGCTTACGGAAGGGAATGAGGAAATGCAGTTCCCGAAGTACGGGACGTTTAAATTAGAGGTGTTACATCGGCTAAAAGCAACCATGTCCTCATTGAAACCCTCACCTAGACCAACACAGTTTGAGGCACTTAATGCATGGATTAAGGCTGCACACGACCGAAATTTGAACAGGCGTCAACAAAGGCTGACGCGATCGGTAAGGGCAGTGCGAGATTCCAAATGGGATGAGGAGGGAAAGCGTTGGAGGGTCCAGACTATTGAGGTGGAGAAAATGTATCCGATGAGGGAGGTGTCAGGAGGAGGAAACCTCATGGAAGAAGACGAGGAAAGCGAGTCGGAGGACAATCTGATAAACAGATTGTTAATGGATAGACCACCTCCGAGAGTGGGGTTGATAGAAGATAGAGGGCTCGCAAGGGAAGATGGGAATGAGATAGAGGGATATACACCACTCCCTATATCGGAATGGACACCTAGCAAAGGCGGAGAAACACCTCCAAACAACACTGTACAGAGTGTAGTGGGAAGGTTTGTGGTGCAGAAAACGCCAACCACAGAAAGGGTTGAGTCTGTGGGATTGCCAGACGCTCTTCAAGTGCCTGTTACCATAGGACCCATAGTTTCGATCTATAATTCTGAGAGCGATAGAGGGGAACAACAAAGGCAATTGGATAGGGAAAGGATTGAGATGGAAAGGAGGAATAATGTGACAAATGCATGGAAACAATTGCCAGGGTCAGTAACATGGAACACCCCATTAGACACAACTGTCGGTCCCAATTCAGAACAGGGAGGTCCGAGAGGACCAATGGATCTAAGGGGACCGCGACCAAGGCCCTATTCAGAATTAAGAGCTGATTTGAGGGAATGGGACGGGTCCATAGTATCTCCGAGTAACAGGACAAGAACGGAACCAGAGTGGGAAAGCAGGGGTAACGGGACAGTATCTCATTGTGGGGCCAGCGAGAGTAGTCAGGGCCGGGAAGGCCAAAGTCAAGAGAATAGAGGGGATGCATGTCCTACAAATCAGAGAGAACAGCCGGAACAAAATACTAGGATTGTAGAATGTGAGGAAATGTCCCGTCTCTGGGGGAACGGAGGAGATGAGGCAGTACGGGCTTTTCAGAATAGGTTTAGGTGCCTTCATCATACACTTGGGGAAGACGTTCAACATTGGAGAAAGGAGAACAGCGATAGGTCCCGCCACGCCTCGAATAATCAGGAATCACAGGGAAGTAGGGAAGAGAGAGGGAGTAATAGAACATCTTACCCTGCATCCCGTGAAACTAGCCAGGATGGAGAGAGAGAGGCTGGGAGGCATGAAGGAGTGTTTCACCACCCACCCCGAGAAGATGGAAAGGCATGGGACTTAGAGAGATGGGAACAGGGGAGGACTCCCTATAATTCACCAATACCTAAACGTAGATCTCGGAGCTGGGATGGGAGAGATGCGGATGGAGGAGCTAAATTGAGTGTCTTGAAAGCTGAAATTAAGGCAAAAAGGCTTGATGTTACCAGTTTAAAATCAGATGTTGATGAGATAATAGATGGAACATTGCCTTTGGAAAGGATAGAATTGTACGAACAGGATGAGTTATTGTTCATGGCAAAGGATATTACTAGGAAAGCTAGAGCGTTTCATGAAAAACTGACTGATTTGGCAGACAAGTATGCCGTGGATTTGTCTAGGACAAGGGCATTGCAGAGTAACCACAGATTACAGTACGCAGACCAGGATCTAGATGAGAAGAGAACTACTGGATTAAAAACACACATAAGAGAGCTGGTAACAGGGATAAGAGTGTGGAGAGAACTGGATAAATGGGAAGAAAGGTGGTCGAAAAAGGGCACAGTTAGGCGAAGTACAAATGTGATGACCCCTGAGGGAAGGGTAATGCAGATGGAGGCATTCCCTTTGCGAGAAATATCAAATGGAAATTATGTACATGTGCCCTGGAGTAGAGGAGACTTAGCCGCATTTACCAACTCATTTCCGAAGTTGCGGGACAATCCAGTTGAATGGTATAAGCAGGTAGAGAGGTTCGTCAAAATTTCGAAAGTATTGTGGATTGATTTGAACACGTTGTTTGACATCGTGGTCCCATCTGATCTGTGGACCCCTTGTAAGACTAGTGTCGAATGGCCAAATGCTGAACCATTGAGGGATGCTCGGACTAATGGACCGTCTGAGATTGTCATGCGAAAGTATGAAAGGGTAATAGCATGGCTGAAAGATAAGGTACCACCACAGGATATAGATTGGGTAAAGATAGATCGAACAAGGCAGGAACCCAAGGAGACAGTTCACGAGTTTTATGAAAGATTGTTGAAAACATTCAAGCAATACAGTGGACTAGATGTAATGGATCCCAAAGACATAGGGCAGTTCGTGTCAAAGTTTGTCTTGGGGTTGAGACCTGATATTTGTTTGATGATACAGCAACATTTAATCTGTTGGCAGAACAAACCACTAGATGAGATTTTACGATATGCGAGGTACTGCAGTGACGAGATAGATTCTAAAGCCAAGAATCTAAAGGAGAAATTGATGGTGGTGCAAATGCAGTCCGCTGGGAAGGGTGGCCAGCAGAAGCAGGGGATGGGACGAAAACCAAATGGTCAGAGCAAAGATAATGAAGAAGGGCAGAGACCTAGGATAGACTTTGCCACTTTAAAGAAAACGACAAAGTGTCATCAGTGCCACCAGGTGGGGCATTGGCGACGCGAGTGTCCCTTTAACCCTGAAAATGGAGAGCTAGAAGTAGAAGAACAGGTCCAAGAAGACTCAGTGCAAAAAGTGACAGTCCCAAGTAATAAGGTGGCCAAAGGGGGGACTTCGGCTCCACGGGCCCAATTCCCACAGCCACCAAAGATAGCAGCTGGGGGAAAGGTCTTTAAACAAATGCCTCTGTTTATTGAGGAAGAAAAATTTTATTACATTGATCCATTGACAGGACAACGGGTGAGCAGTGAAGAGGATTGTACCCTCGGGGCAGTCCTAGAAGTGGATCAAAGAGGGCCATTTGTTGAGGCAGAAGTGGCAGGGTGTCCCACTACGTTCTTAGTGGATACTGGGGCTACTCGTTCGACTCTGAGATCAGCGGTGGTTCCAGACTTGCCGATGTCAGGAGAAACAATTCAGGTGGTAGGAGTCGCAAATAAGAGAATGACTAGTCCTTTGACAGAACCAGTATCTGTGAAAATAGGAAATCATATGAACGAACATCAGTTTGTGGTTTGTGACTCGAGTCCGGTATGTCTGTTAGGAAGGGATTTGTTGTGCAAATTGAACTGCACCATATACTGCACCCCGCAAGGAGTGGAGGTACAGACTACCGACGATGATGCTACCTTTAAGGTGGCCAATTCAAAATTCTGTGTAGAACTATATCCTACTCTGACTGTAGAAGATCTTCCACAAGATTTAAGAGATGCAGTGGCGTCAGAGGTGTGGGATTTCACAGGAGAAGATATAGGATTGATTAAAGGGGTAGAACCGGTAAAAATATTGGTAAAACCAAATGTTGAGTTTCCAAGAACGCCTCAATACAAATTGTCACAGGAAACGATTGCAGGAATAAAGCCTGTGATCGAGTCAATGATTCAACAGGGAATACTGAAAGAAATCGTGGGCAGTCCTTGTAACTCCCCGATTATGGGTTTGCAGAAACCTAGCGGGAAGTTTAGGATAGTTCAGGATTTACGAAAAATTAACAACATAGTCGTTTCATGTTGTCCCGTGGTACCGAATCCATCCGTGATATTGTTTCAAATACCATGTCAAGCAGAATGGTTCACAGTGATAGATCTTTGTCAGGCTTTCTTTTCAATCCCATTGGATGAAGAGAGCAGGTACCTTTTCGCGTTTAAAATGGAAGATCGCGTTTTAACATGGTGTCGAATCCCACAAGGATTCACAGACAGTCCATCCATCTTTAATCAGTTGTTGAAGAAGAATCTTGAGAATCTAGTACTGCCACAGAACTCGGTTCTGGTACAGTACATAGATGACCTACTTGTTGCGTCAGAAACAGAGGAAGCTTGTAAAGTAGATTCAATTGCCTTACTGAATCATTTAGCTGAAAATGGACATAAGGTATCTCCGAGCAAGTTACAGTATTGTCTGACAGAAGTACAGTATCTAGGGCACAGGTTAGAAAAAGGGAAACGTAAGGTGTCCCCAGAGAGGATTGAGGCGATAATGAAAATGAATGCGCCTACAACACAGAGAGAAGTTAGAATGTTCCTAGGAATGGTGGGTTACTGCCGACAGTGGATAGTTAACTTTTCACTGAAAGCAAAGCCCTTACAGAAACTGACGCACAAGGAGGTGAGTGATCCGGTACCATGGGATGAAGAATGTCTGGTGGCGTTTTTACAGCTGAGAGACGATTTATGTCGTGCTCCGGCTCTGGGAATGCCAGATTACGAAAAGTCATTTTCACTCTATTGCTGTGAGAGAGAGGGATGTGCTTTGTCAGTCTTGGCACAGACCCACGGAAATGCCCGTAGACCAGTTGCATATTTTTCGGCTACATTAGATCCAGTAGCCGCAGCGTTGCCCGGATGTCTCAAATCCGTTGCTGCAACGGGTGTCAGCATTGAAAGGAGCGAAAGTATTGTGATGGGACATCCAGTAGTGGTATATGTACCACATTCAGTTGAATTGTTAATGACCAGGACGAAGACGCAGCATCTGACCAATAGTAGGCTCACGCGCTACGAGCAAGTTATACTTGCCGCAGAAAACGTGACTCTCAGGAGATGCTCTGTCTTGAATCCTGCTACTTTGATGCCATTACCTACTGTAATAGAAGGCGAAGGATGTGAAGACCACGATTGCCTTGATGTGACTGAACTATGCACGAAACCCAGACCAGATATTGTGGATGAGCCATTGTCTGACCCCGATGAAATTTATTTTGTTGATGGCTCATGTTTAAGAGACGATACTGGTCGGTTGAGAGCAGCTTATGCTGTTTGTACCATTACTGGAGTTGTGGAAGCCGCTTGCCTGGAAGGAGTACATTCCGCACAGGTAGCAGAGATTATTGCCCTAACTCGTGCCTGCATAGCAGGAAACGGAAAGAGAGTCACCATCTACACGGACAGCCAATATGGTTTCGGTGTGGTTCATGATTTCGGGCAGTTGTGGTCTCAGAGGGGTTACATGACCTCCTCTGGTTCGCCCATTCGAAATGGAGAATTTGTGCGATTGCTGATAGAAGCATTACAAGGTCCTGTTGACATCGCAGTAGTAAAGTGTGTAGCACATACTAAGAATACAGATTTTGTGTCACAAGGTAATAGATATGCTGATGAAGTCGCACGCTATTGTGCGGAACAAAGTTATTCTTTCTCAAAGGTGGAAATAGAAGGTGCAGAAGAAAAGACTGAATTAAGTATGATGTTAGAAACTGTAGACACTTGGGAGGATTTAAGAATAATGCAGGAGAACGCACCTGAAACAGAGAAAAAGGCATGGGAAATAGCAGGTTGTGTGCGAAGTGAAATGGATTTTTGGGTTTCAGCAGATGGGAGAGCTGTGTTACCTGAAGAATTAGCTAATCCCATGGCGAGAGAAATACATGGTCCAGTACATCTAGGAAGGGATGCTATGATGAGAGTGTTTAGGCAAACTTGGTATTGCCCTAAATTTAGAATAGCAGCAGAATCAGTATGTAAACGATGTGTTACTTGCCAACAGCTGAACGTAGGCAAACGAACACCAGTCACACTGAGTCACATTGGGAGGTCGGGGGGGCCTTTCAATAGAATGCAACTAGATTTTATCGAAATGCCAAGAGTCAATCGCCTTCGGTATGTGTTGGTGATTGTATGCGTATTTTCCAGATGGGTTGAAGCGTACCCTACACGTAGGTGCGATACACTCACAGTGGCTAAATTGTTGCTCAGGGAGTTGATACCGCGCTTCGGGGTGCCTGCCTCTTTGGAATCGGACAGAGGAAAACATTTTAACAGCGAAATAGTGAAGATGTTGTGCTCCACACTGAATATCGATCAAAAGCTGCATTGTAGTTATCGACCAGAAGCTTCAGGAATTGTGGAACAAGTGAATGGCACTTTGAAGAATAGATTGGCTAAAGTAGTGGCATCCACATCTTTGAGTTGGCCAGATGCTCTTCCATTAGTGCTCATGAGCATGCGCAGCACACCTGATAGGAGGACAGGTCTCTCTCCCCACGAGATCCTGATGGGGAGGGCCATGAGACTTCCTACAGTTCCAACTACTGCTCTATTGAATATTACAGATGATCTGATCTTGGATTATTGTAAAGGACTGTCTGACGCCATCCATTCTGTGTCCCTTCAGGTGCATGCGGCTGAAGTTCCAGCAGCGAGGAACCTGTGTCATGACCTGAACCCAGGGGACTGGGTCTTGGTTAAAAAGCACGTCCGGAAGAACTGCCTAGATGTTCGCTGGCGTGGGCCCTTTCAGGTAATCCTGATAACGAACACCGCGGTGAAGTGCGGGGGGCTGCCAAATTGGATCCATGCATCCCATACTAGAAGAGTTCCAGCACCTCTAGAAGGAACAGCTCCCATCCCAGACGAAAGCCCGGAAGTGGAAGAAGAGTCGCAAGAAGGGATTGAGGCAGCTGAGGAGGTGTCGGAAGAAGTTGGGAACGCATCGGATTCAGAAGAAGAGCGAAGGCAGGACGGCAGTTATTCAGAAGACGCAACTGAAGGAGAGAGCAGAAGTGAATACGACTCAGACTCAGATCCGTATCGGAGCGACCAAGAACCAAGTGGGAGGACAAGGAATAGGAGAATAAGGCTTGGAGCTGCCACTTGGCCAACAAGGAGAAGAAGGCTAAGTTTGAGGTCGGCCCAGGAAGAAACGCTTACTCCTATATCCGAAGACTCAGATCCAGAAGAAGATATCCAGGATCAAGCCGAGGAGGGTCTTAGAAGATCAAGTAGGGTGCGAGTGCCTAGCAGAAGATACTCTACTCCCGATTGGACCTACCTCGTTGCAGATGTCTGGGAGACACAGAACAGGGAGGATCAGGGAAGTGGAACTGATCAGAACTGACCCGATCATCACAGTGCAAATAAAGTTTCTACTGCCAGGAGCGGAGACCGAAAGGTTGCTGACACTCAACATCGTTCATCCTGCTCTTCTAAGTGGAATAAGAAAATTGATTTTAGAGACAGTTGAGTTTCCAGTTTGCTGTTCACGATATCCAATATTGGAGGGAACTCTTCTTCGTTTGGAAATGCTTGAGCGAGTAGTAGAAATGCTAGGAGCACTTATTGTTGTGGACTAATATCATATTGCGAATGTCTTCAAGGGGGTGCAGATCTGGAAAAGTGAAGAAAGTGATCTTGATTAGAACGGACCCCTTTGTAATTGTGGATATAGAACTGATAGTACCAGGATTGGAAATTGAAAAAACGCTAACTCTCAATTTTGTCCGTCCACTTGTCTTGAGCGAAATAAGGAGAATAATCCTAGAAAAAGTTGACTTTCCATGGTGTGGTACGAACTGTCCAGAACCTGAGGGAATGATACTTCGAATGGACATTTATGAAGACGTAGTATCACTCCTTGAGTCATACATAACTTCAGACGAAAATAAGACTTTTGAAAAGAAATTGTAAATTTGTTGCAAGATAACCTAGCGCCGAGTGGAAGAAGAAAAAATGGTAGGGGTTTCCTTTTAGCGGATGGAGAAGGGCTAGGGTTGTCTATTTCTACTGGACTTTGAACTGTTTTGCGGAAACAAATTGTCAAGCTTCCAAGTGTTCCAAGAAAGACATTGCAAGAGAGAAAGACTTTGTTTGAAAAGAAGAGGAAGTGAATGCTGGAAGAAAGTCGAAAACTACATTGTTTGAGAACATGGAGGCTGGCAACCCGAACCGCAGGGCAAAATGTATAGCTGTTATATTTTTAGGAGTAGTGGTTTCTCTTATAATTTTAGTGGTAACTGTTTCATTCCTAGCGGGACACGAAGGGGATGAAACCGCAGTTAAGGAGGATAAGGGAGTGTCAACACCGAGAACTACCATTATTAAGGAGAAGGGAAACATCAGTGAGAAAGACAAAGCGTTGTTAGATGCAGAAGTAAAAAGGTTACACATGGATGAGTCACAGGGGAATTACAAGTCAAATGCTTATGCTAAATTGCTTTATGAATATGTTGATGCCATGGAGGTAAAGGATTGTTATGTCTGTATGCAATTACCAGCTTCAGTGGAGGAGGGTATCAGATACCATCATCTTCCGTTAACATATGGAATAACGTGCAGTTTATTGTTAAGTATGTTTTATGGACGAGACGGATTTGAGTATTACTTCTCGAATTTCGACTCGACATTGCCAGAGGTTCCGAATTTCAAGCATTTGAACAAATGGGACTACTACAAAAGCGAAGACAGATTACACAAATGGTTTATTCCATGGAGAACGTTAGATACTTCACATGCTCGAATCAACAATCTGACTTGTCAAATATCAGAAGTTGAGAAAAAGTTTATAGCACAGGTAGATACTAGATACAGGAAGCAGAAGTTATTGAAGGCATCAGGACAAGGAGAAACAGATTGGACCAAGGAGGAAAGGGCACAACAACGAAAAGGTAGTATTGGTCCAATTGCTTTGGATAAGGAGAAACGGGGGAAACTGTGCATTCACAGGAGTTACTCCTATTATGAAAACGTTTATGTAGGACAAGTCAATTGTGAACATGCCTTTCAATTGGAGTACTACTCTAAGAACTTCATGAAAGGGATGCAAGCAATACCAAATGTATATTTTGTATGTGGAAAATATGCCTATGTGAAGTTACCAGATAATTGGTACGGATCATGCTATCTGGCTGTTGTCTTCCCTAAAATATATCATGTTGAGAATTTAGATACGCCTAAGAAAGAAATATCAACTAGATGGAAGCGAGGGCTGGGTGCAGCAGAAGTAGTTGGAGATGTAATAGGTGCTGCATTCCCTTTCTTAGGATTGATAATGAATGACATTAAGATCAGGAGGTTAGCTACAGTCGTAGATAGGCTATCTGCCAGTACTGCAAGATCCTTGATGCTGATAGAAGGGGAGATGCAATCGATTAGGGCAATGGTTCTTCAGAACCGACTTGCTTTAGATGTTCTGTTAGCAAAAGAGGGAGGAGTCTGTAGGGCCTTGAAGGTCCAGGAATGCTGTACTTACATTCCAGACAATTCAAAGCCTCTAGAGAAGTATATACAAAACATCACTGCCATACACTACGAAATTGAGGACCTGACAAAGGTAAATGTGTGGGAAAAAGTAGGCCATGGAATGGGTAAAGTTGGAAGTTGGTTTGCCAACTTAGGAAAGGGTATCGTTTGGTACATATTGAAACCCATCATCATAGTAGTGATTTGTGTAATCACTTTGTGGGGATTGGTGCGTTTGTATCAATGTTATAGAGCAAATAGGTTGCAGAGAACTATGAAGAAACAGGAAGAAGAGTTGACAGCGATGCAGGACACTCAATATAAAAGTCTGAAAGCATTAGAGAGTATGAAAAGAAGTGGTACTGTCCTGACTTCACTTTAAAAGGTTCTACATTTTTAGTGTCATGGTGATGATGACCCCTGAAGGTCATCAAAGGGGGGACTGAGAGAGCACGAGTTTGAAAAAAATGTATAAGTACACCATATTTACAAGCACGTAGTTAGTTTAAACATGTTTTGCACACGAGTGTTTTATATTCAGGAGTGAAACGTATAGAATGTTAAGTAGAGTAACTATAATTGTAACGGTGTGAGATTAATGTAGAAATGTTGGAGTATATGTGAAAACCTCATGTTCTCATGTTAAAAAGAGTCATGTCCAAATTAAATGTAACTTTGAAAATCCAGTATTATGTGTAGGCCTTAGGGCAATTCACAGCAAACCTGAACGTGCTGCTAAATTTACGTGAGATAAGGTTGACATGGTTCTTCCAAATGTACTATTGAACTTAGGGTTAAAAGTATATGCTTTATAGATGTGTTATTTTAGAAACGTATGCTAGTTAAGAATGTTTGCTGTTTAAATCAAGTTAACGTTTTAAGAGTGCAGGAACCTGCTGCATGTAAATCAAGTAGGCCAGAACAGATAATGTCATGTAGTTTAAATTGCCATGTGCTCGTTAGAGGAGAGGTCGTGAGGTGTCCAGTATGGAGCTCTGAGAGTGTTTTATGGCCTAAGATATGGTGAAGTCTGGAATTTGAGGCCCACTGCAGGACGAGCTGTATGCAGGTGCGAGGGTCCTAATCAGCTCGAATGAAAGGGACTTTGTTCAGTGGCGCCTTGCGCAGGCTTGTAGGAGTTTCCAGGAATTTCAGGGGGTATCAGCGCACGGAAGAAGGAGCCTGGGAACCAAGGTCAACTATAACGAGGGTCTTCAAGAGTACCATCATGGAGTTTACCGCGCAAAGATGTACCACGTGAGGGGCGTCCCAAGGGGCGTTTCTATTGGAAATGTGATTTGGTATTAGGGAAAGAGACCCGGGAGGAGAGCAGAGCAGATGATTTTGGGAGCCTAAGGAAGCGGATGGGTAGGCAGATAGGCTGATCAGGAGAGACCCATTATCAGAGAAGAGACAAAGAGAAGTGCGTGATCTTCTTAGGAAGTCACCACGGCTGACACCTAGAGGGTTAAGATCTTGCTAAGTAGGGATGTCATTTAGTGTAGTGTAGGGACAGACTAACCTTAATTTTCTTTTCTGTAATGACTTTGAGGTTGCAACTTGTATTCATTTTGGCAACGCTCATGTTATTGGAAGTTGTACTTATTATTTTGTTCTTCAGACTCAGACTATTCAAAAAGTTCATGTTCATAGTGATACCGATTTACCTTCTTAATCTCATTTTGAGAAGTTTGTATCTTCAGTTATCTTTGACTTTATATTAAATCTTCAAAACTTTAATTTTGGTCAGTGGTCATTTAGAGTGGTGTAAGTTCTTAAATTGATTGCTTTATTGCGAGATTACCTTTTACTCAAGACAGGTACCAACGATTCAGTCGACAGGAAATGGGATTTGGTAAGATAATTAGTAACCAGTAATCCCGCGTTAGCAGCCTCGTAGGCTGGGGAAGGGATCACCCACACATTTTAAGGGGGTGAAAGACAAGCGGTCTGTCCATAATGAAAACTTTTTTCTCTGATGAGAAGAAAAGGAGCACACAGGGTTTCAAGGCCCTGCTCCTACGAACTCTAAACAGGTGAATTTTCCAAGTGCTGTACTGTAAATTTACGACAGTCATAGGCGTCAACGACCAATGAGATGTCAGGAAAAAAAGCAGGGATTCAGTATCATTTTGTATCCCAGACAGGAGGAGTACGTTTATTCAACTCCCCTAGAATTAGCATATTTTCTATTTCATTCATTAGCGCAGAAATTGGCCAGGGGGTAAGAATTTCTCCTAGCAGAGAAAGAATTTGAGAACCGGTCTGTCAGAACGCGACAGGTGGCAACCGTGGCGACGGGGTGGCTATCTCCAGGCTGCAATTTGACTGGAACAAAACAAAACAATGGCAGCTCAGTTTACAAGCCGACTCGTCAGTTTTTTTCTTCCCCATGCTTGTTTTTTTGTTTTCTGTTTTCAGGTATCGCTTAGTGCTCAGCTCTCTCTCCAATGTATACATTTCCTTTAAAATCCTCTTATAGATAGAAACATACAGACCATTACGTCATGTTTTAAGATTCTGGATGGGGCCAGGGCTCACAGCTGAAAGTCGGATTGAAAGTTGTGTAAAGTCTTCTGTATTCATTAATAAAATGCAATCCTGCCATCTGTTTACTTTAGTAATTATCTAGGAATCGCCTAAACGGCTATCATTTTTTTCAGATGGGTTCTTATTGTACTTGCTATTTTAAGTTCATATTTTAAAGTGGAAAAATACAGAATATTATTTTCTTCCATTTTTTCTGGCCTTGACATAAATTAATTGAATCACAAAGTAGGAGGTGAAGAGCGGGTAGAATAGTGATAAGCAGCAGGTCTGTCCCCACGGTGCCCACATTGGTACTCCTATATAGACACACAGGGCCCGATTCACACATGGCCTCCGCAGTCGTGTCACAGGAATATAGGGTACACTGATGGCAGGCCCCCCCCACTTGTGGCGGGACCTCTGTCCCGTAGTTATCCATTGCCGAGGTCCCACCACAAGTGCAGCGCCACCGCCATGACTGCAGTCACCCACCACGACTGCGGGGCCACCGCCATGACTGTAGAAGCCCTTTGTGAATCAGCCCCACAAAGTTTGAAAATCGGGGTACGAGGATGCACGCAAATAAACAAACTTTTTAAACCAATGTCGTTTTGATTGACAAAAGGTGTTTTTTTGTACTTTTGATCAAAAGAACACACAGGTTTGCCTTGTGCTTTATACAGGAACTGTCAGTTCAGATACCGTCCAATGTTGCTTAAAGCAACAATTGCCTACTCTGCACGTTCTACCTGTGGTTGCTGTTTGCGAGTCAGTTTTAATCATAGGAGGCCGCAATAAAAACGTTGTGCCCGCTGGGGACGTCAAGGTTCTCACTTAGTGGTACGAGGGGTGCACCCCTGGAATCACTGCCAATACCCTGCCACTCCCTGGTCTCAGGGGTCACTGAAGGTAGAGTCAGGAAGAAACAAAAAGATAAGGGGACTTTATAATGCCTAGTTTACTTTCTGCTGTTTTTACTCCTTGTTCTTCCTCTAAACAGCTACTGGCAATACCAGGGTACTACAGGACAAGTGGTCAAGTCTGTGATGTCCATTAGAGGTCAACGGGTTCCGATGTCTCATCAGATGCTCTGGCATGTTGGTGATTCAACGTCCATGTTACTGCTCTTCCTGTTCTTTCTGCTCCAGTTTTTTTTTGCTTTTTAGGGCCATTGATCCTCCGGCCAGTGCGCAACACTGACGTAAAACAAACATGCTATGTTATGGCCCCTACTGAGTTTTCTATATTGGTCAATGTCTCCAGCAAAAAACAAAAGTAGTGATGCCTGCATAATGAGCTGGCCCCAATACCTCAAGCTTTCTCTCTACAGACTGCTAACCTGATGACAATCACTTAGTCAATTTTATTTCGGGTTGTTAAGTGTCCTGTGTAGAAAGAGGTCTATGATGATAAAATGGTTGGAGCACGGTCGGACAGCCCAATTCCTAAGTTAGCGAAGAGCTGAGCCGAGATATGAAACCGATGTACATTCTCAGGTACTACATGAAAATTAAATTTACATTTTTCACATCAACGTGAACAAAATCGGTGTAGAATAAGAGACAGCAACAAATAATATATCTTGTGAGTTATTTTTGTATTTTTGAAGAATTGTATATAGAGCCAGAGTGCTAGACCATCACACTTTGCTGGTGACCCAATCGCTGCATCAAAGACAAAAGAACCTAGAGATGCCATCCCACCAATTTGGTTAAACTGCATAAAGGCTCCCTGAAGGAATCTCTTACATTTGGTCTTATTAGTCCTTTTCAAAGAAATATAGAGTGAATTCCCAGGAAACAGAAACGTTTCGACCAATAACTTGACCCCCACACCCTTTATGTTGAGTTTATTGTAAAAAATGTAGATCACATCACAATGAACATGTTGTTATGTCATGTTATGTTAGGTGGATTTGTATGGCACTTCTTATCACCTGTGAGGGTATGCAGCTGTTGGAGAAGGAGCGTGGGTCCAGCTGTACTCCTAGTTGAACAGCCAGGTCTTCAGCTTCTTGCATAAATCGAGGTGTGGAGTTGCAGTTTTGATGTGTAGAGTAAGTTTGTTCCAATTTTTGGTAGCAATGAAGGAGAAAGCGTGCTCTCCTGTTTGGTTTCTGTGGATGCACAGGATTCATGTAAGGGAGAGAAAAGTGGAAAGCAGTTTTCTGGAGTGATGGTAGAGTTGGTATCAGTCGTTGAGGTAAGCTAGTCCTGTGCTGTGGAGGGCCTTGTAGGCATGGATGAGCAGATTGAACTTGCAGCGTTTCTGGAAGGGTAGCCGTGAAGTTCAGTGAGGTAGGGAGTGACGTGGGATTTTCTGGGGATGTCTAGGATGGGTTTGGTGGCATTGTTTTGGATTGTCCGGAGTCTTTGCAAGAAATGGTTGAAGATGCTAACTTAGAGTGCATTGGCGTAGTCAAGTCTGCAGGTGATTGTGTGACTTGTGTGCATGGGCAGCTATGTGGAGATCTACGGAGCATTCTAAGGATGTGGCAAATGGATGCAGTCATGGTGTTGACCTGTTTGTGAGTTTGTCATCCAGGACAATGCTGAGAATGTTGGCATGGATTGTGGCGGTGGGCGTGGAACCCAGGTTGGGTGGCCACCAACAGGAGTTCTTATTTCTAAAGATCAGAATCTCTGTTTTGACCGTGTTGAGTTTGACGCAGTACTCTTGCATCCAGTTGGCCACGTTGGACATGCAGGTGGTGATGTTGGTCATGGTGGTGGTATCCATGTCAGTGAGGGAAAGATTAGCGGAGTGTCGTTGGAGTAGGACACCATGTTGATGTTATCATGAGGGCGAGGGGCGCCATGTATACGTTGAACAGGGTTGGGCTGAGGGAGGAGCCCTGGGGGACCCCGAAGACCAGCTTCTTGTGTTTGGAGGTGAAGGTGGGGAGTCACACTCATTGTGTCCTGTTGGAGAGGAAGGAGGCGATCCAGCTCAGTGCGGGCCCTGGGATACCAGAGTCCTGGAGTCTGGTGACGAGGGTGTAGAGGGGAGACAGTTTCACATCTGTCCATGATGGATGGGATGTTGTTTGTTGCTACCAGGAGGGCGGTTTCCATGCTGTGGAATCCTGAACGGGTGGAGTCCAGGAGGTGATGCTGTTCGAAGTGGGCAGAGAGTTGCTTTTTGATCTCTTTCTCCAGGACTTTGGCAGGGAAGGGCAGGAGCGAGATGGGTCTGAAGTTGCTGAGGTCTTTCAGGGTGGCTGAGGGTTTCTTCAGGGTAGCTGTCACTTCTGCCTGTTTCCAGCTGTCCAGGAAGTTTAAGCTTCACATTACACATTAACAATACACAACTTTTAGTAACCTACAAGCCAGGATTTAGAACAGGTCACCATACTCTGAATAAAGGGAAGCCTTCCTCCTTTTCGCACTGGATCTCCCCTCAGCATTTGACCCAATTGGTGACGACCGCCTACGTACCATCTGCCAAGAGCATATGGGCTCTGTCAGTACTGCCTTACAAGTCTAACTGGTTGCAGCAAGTACCTCCAAACTAAATACATCACCATTTGGGGTACCACAAGGCTCTGTCTTAGCCCCCATCCAGTGCAATCTCTATATCAAGAGACTTGGAGCTCTCTAATACAAATATGGTGTTTTTTTCATCAATATGCTGACAACATCGAAGTCTACATGAAAATGAACTGCCAGGAAGGCCTCTTAGGAATAGTTAATCGGGAGTTGAAACTGTAGCCCAGAAAACCAGTTTCCTTATCCTCATTCCAAAACAAATAATAGAAAACCAATAGACTGGATTAAAATCCTCAATGACATGGGCAGTTATCCTAAAATATGCTATCCTGCAAGACTCCCGTCTGAGCCTGGACTCCCACATCTGGCAAGGCAACAGTCAAAGGAACAAATTATCATTCTAGAATTCTATGAAATATCAGATAGTTATCCCTAGAGCTGACCTTAAAATCAGGGGCAAGCCATGGTCATATCAAGAGGTGAATTTAGGAGTGCTTGGCTCACAGGCCTACCTAAAATCTCATTTACAGCCCAGAAAGGCATCCTTTGGCTTACTGCCCATTCATCATTGGCAGGAGAAAAATGGAACATATTTCCTCCATTCCACCTTCACTGGACTGCTACCTCTTGAGGTACACAAAATCTACAAAATGCCTTGCCTCAGAAAGCCATATACTGCAATACCTCATCATATCCACCTCCAAAATTTCTATTCTAAGAAGATTTAATTGTAATTTTTGTTCCACACCTTACCAATGGCCGTCCCTGAGGAAGATATGGAGTCCCTACAAAAAGACCTTCTGTCATTTATTTGGGCATGCAGGGTGCCACAGGTCCAAGCTAAAATTATGAAAGCTCCAAAGTAAAAAGGGTGAACAGATATGGCAAGCGTATTACAGAGCGGCCTACATTACAACAGTGGTTGAATAAACGGCCTGAGAAATTGAAAAAATATAGTTCATATGGTACGGGCTTTAGCTGGGAGATCAATCTTGGACCTGCCACAGTTGCATAAATCCCAAAGTTGTAGGAAAACTTACTTATCAATATGAGTGAAAACAGTCTTCGGTGTATCGGACAGAGCAACAAGGGCAGGCAGTTTAACATCATTCCTTTCCACTAACCCAGCAATACACGGTAACCCCTCATTTACATCAGCCAAAGAGTCAACTACATTTAAAGGTTGGAAGGAGGAAGATTGCTGGGTAATTTTAGATGTCTTCAGGGGCAATTAATAAAATCCTTGGAAGAGTGTAAGAAGAAATTTGGCATTACTGAGGCAGACAGATTTCCATATCAGCAGTTGAGGGATCTGCAGAATTTGACTAGAACAACTTACGTAGTAAAGACCTGACAGCAAGTATCTATTAAGTCTACTAAAGTCCACTAGGCAAGTACTAAATAGTGTCAATCGACATATTGGATAACAAATGGGAAACGTCCTGGAAGACATCCGAAGACCCACAACAATATCCCACTCAGAGAGTCTGCATAAAAGCTCCAATACTTGTGGTATATAACACCGGACAAACCACAAAGCATGATCCATCCGATAATTCTAAGAAATATTAGATGGTTTATCCCTAAATAAACACTTCTACATGTTAAAAAAAATACGATTTTATTAATTTTGAAGAGTCGTTTGCATGATGTTTGTAGCATGGCGTCAGTTTCACCTTAGTACATCAGATTATACCACTGTGTTTAGAGGTATTTATTTAAAACACAAATTGAGAAACATTTACGCCCCTCCCAACATTGCCATTAGAGTACGAAGAGGCAAGATGGCTCTCATGCGGACTCTATATATGGCCTATATTCTAATTATATGTGGAGCAGCATTGCAGCCTATTGAATCAAACACAGGAGATTTTTTGTACAGCACACATCATAACCTCGCCTAGTTCAAGATACTCTCGTGTAATCATGCAAAATCAGGAGGGATGGTGAAATAAAACATTTGTCTAGACTCACACACACAATTCGGTCACACGGGGTCGCCTCGTTTGATCTCAGGTTTTCAGGCTTCACATTATATAATTCAGCCACGTGTATTTCTTTTTCGCTCTTGTTTTACACTAAAGAGTAATTCACATTATATAATTCAGCCATGAGAATTTCTTTTTCGCTCTTGTTTTACATCAAAGAGTAATACAGCCTTGCTTTTATTTCTTGGCACATGTATTTTGAGCGTGGGTGGCAGGCAGAATCCACATAAAAGCTCGGCTTGTTTTGGGCTTGAGGGTCCGAGAGGATCTCGCGCTGAGCAAGAGTCAGGCATCTGCCTCCAGCCTTCATTGGCTCTCCGACCTCCATACGGGATGTGCACCTCACATGCTCAGTATGGGCCTTCCACCGTCTCACCGGGTCCAGTCCATGCCTCCAGTACAACGATTAAGAAAACTCAGTGGGTTCAAGTTCTTACTGAGGCTGGCATAGCCTTTAATGCTACAAAGGATGATACATTAAGTTTAAAAAAAAATACGTGGTCCCTGCTACTGACCCAGGAAAAGGACTTCAGAAACTGCAAAATATCGTGCTGGGCACAGATTACTGCTATTATCCTTGCAATGGAAGGCTGTATGTATGATACCCATCAGTTATGGAATTCTGGCTCACGCCGTTAGGTACATAGGTCATAATACCTAGAAAGGTTTCTCAGTTACATAACTTCGGTCACACCCTCTGTGAAGACCCCCGCCCACCCCTTTCATCCCACTGAAAGCACTGCCTGTTCCTGAAAGACCAAAGCTGCACCGACAGGGTCAGTGTGAAAGAAAACATGGACCAAGAACATGAACTGAGGCTTGGATAAAATTCCAGCCCCACCCTGAACGCCACAGTTCAGGGAAAACGATTGTTCTCGGCCTAAACTCCGCAGCAGATGCCAAGGAAAGCAACATTTTTTTTCTTTGCATATAGTTCTGCCCCGAAATTTTGAACAATAACTCAAGCACAACATATCACTTCAAGTTTAAATATTTTCTTAAGGCGGATTTTTCCTCTCTGACTTGAACACAGTTTTCGAGATAATAAATGCCTTGGTCTTGATGACACAGAGTGGGGCCTATCACCGCACAGTGTGGAGATCAGAGTGGGATACTCGAAGGATGCATGTGAAACACTGACAAGATCTCTGCTGAAGGAGGAAGTGGTACCCGCAGTCACGCACGCCTTTAAAACACCGAGATCCAGCTCACATTGGACAGCCCCACAAATAGTGGTATTTGTAGGGCCTTCCGAGAAAGACTTGAAAACAGGTCTGCACACCATAAGTCATGTATCACGACTTCTCTAAGTCTTCGTTATGAACGACTCATCAAGATGCCTTGGGTGGCGGAAGTGATGTCACATACCTTTTGGCCTTTAGTGACATTACAGTGGTGACTCTTAGGCTCCATCAGTCTTCCATTTGATTCAGAAGTGGAAGGAAAAGTGGCTAAGGGCCTAGCCAGCAATACTATTCCTGACAAGGAACCCTAAATTCATACTTGATGTATTCAATCCCCTGCACCAATGGAGAGATGGTGGGCTGGACATTTCAAAACAAGAATCATGGGGCAATGTGCTTTAAGGAACTTTGCAGGTTGGATGTAAATAGTATAGTGGGATATTTTCTGGGTACTGATTAATTATTATTATTATAGGGGCTTATAGAGCGCCTGGTGACGTCTCTCGACGTGTCCCCGCGCTATGGAGAAGAGTGTTGCTTAGATGGAGCGAAACATCAGACAGTTTAGATGGTGAAAAGATATGTTTTTAGATGTTTCCTAAAGGATGTTTCACTTTTTTCCTGTCTGATATTCATAGGAAGGGTATTCCACTCCCTAGCTGCGAGAATGCGGAAAGATCTGCCTCCAAGTCTGGCTTTTTTTGGGCGCATTATCTTGAGCAAACCTGTTCCCTTCGAGCGAAGGGATCTGGAAGGTTCATAGGGTAAGGCTAAGTCTGACAAATAGGAGGGGGCTCTAAGGTGAATGATTCTGTGGCACCAGAGAAGGGCCTTGAATATTATTCGTTTTTTTATGGGTAGCCAATGCAGAGCATCCAAGGAAGGTTTAGAAGGAGCTCTTCGCGGGAGTCGTAGCACAAGGCGTGCTGCTGAATTTTGTAGGACCTGTAACTTCCTAATGTTTTTTTCTGAGGTGCCCAATAGAAGCACATTCCCATAATCAATACGGGATGTGATGAGAGCCTGCGTCATCGTGCGCCTGGAACTCAGAGGAAGAAGATCCAGGGTGCGACGGAGCGTCTTCATCACTCCGAAGCATTTCCCAACTGTTTTTTGGACATGACTATCAAATGAAAGTTTGGTGTCAATCCAGACACCCAAGTTCTTGGCCTCCTGACTGGGGATGGGTAATGATCCCAGACATGGGGGCCACCAATCCTTGGTCCAGTTGGTGTTGTTCCCACCTATGACGAGTACCTCTGTTTTTGTTCCGTTTAATTTGAGGCAATGCTCGTTCATCCATGTAGCCAACTTGCACATACATGAGTTGAAGTTATCTGCCTCAGAGGAGGGGGATTGAGACAAGGAGAACAAGAGTTGAGTGTCGTCGGCGTAAGAGACAAGCTCTACGCCGAACGATTGGACCACCTCTGCCAAAGGAGACATATATAAGTTGAACAGGGTGGGACTCAGGGCCGAGCCCTGAGGGACCCCCTGTTCTAAGATCAGACTGTCAGAGAGATAGATCCCTCTTTGGACCTGAAAGCTTCTGTTGGTTAAAAAAGCCTTCAGCCAGCCTAGAGCCTCTTTAGTGACTCCCGCTCTGTTTAGACACTGTAGCAGTATAGAATGAGCTACAGTGTCAAACGCGGCACTGAGGTCCAGCATGATCAAGGCCATAGTTTTGCCTTTGTCGGCTCCCTCCCGCAGAGTTTCAGTGGCTCTTAGAAGTGCAGTCTCTGTGGAGAAGCCTGTTCTGAAACCCGATTGAGATGGGTGAAAGGTTTTTTGGGTTTCGAGATGGGTCATTAGTTGGGCGTTGACCACTTTCTCGGCCAGTTTGGCAAGGTAGGGGAGTAAGGAAATTGGGCGGAGATTCTCCAGTATGTCTTGGCTTAGGTTCGGTTTTTTCTTAATGGGAAACACTATAGCTTGTTTCCAGTCAGCAGGAAGGGTGGCTGTGGAGAAAGATGTTTCCAACATAAATCTAAAGTGCGGCTCCAGGACCGGGAGACTAGCATTTAGTATTTTCGGAGGTGCGGGGTCGCGGGGTGATCCAGATTTAATCCCCTTACAGATTTTATTCAAGATTTCAGTTGGAGGTACAGAGAAGGCACACAAGTGGATAGAAGTGCTGATGTAATCTTCATTCTCAGAGAAATCATTGCCAGATTTTATATTGCCAGAAAAATTAGCGTATATGTTAGTGATTTTGTCAGAAAAGTATTTTGCAATTTTATTACAGGTATCCACTGAGTCTTTCTGAGAGGTGGGGTTGGACTCGACTGTGGAGATCTCTTTATAGATTCGAAAGAGCTCTTTAGATGAATTCTCAGCTTCCGAAATGCGTGTGTTATAGTAGGAGGCTTTAGACGTGCGCACCAATTTGTAATAGTTTTTTTGAGCTGTTTTATATCTGATTTTTGTTTCGGGACAGAAATTTACACGCCAATCTCTTTCGAGTTTTTTGCATGCTGTTTTAGCGATCTGGAGCTCTTGACTATACCAAGGAGCTGTTTTTTTGGTTCTAGTGGCATTGGTAATAGTGCGATTAGGGGCGGTCGTATCCAGTGCTTTAGCGATATTATTTTGTAACTGAGCATATACAGTCTCACTATCATATCCTTTAGGGGGGCCGGCAGTCTGGATTAAGCGAGAGAAGGAATCTATGGAAAAAATTTTCCAACTTCTACGCTTGAAGCGTTGAGAGCTTTGGTTATAAAGCTCCGCCTTTTCTTGTTGGATGACTATCGGCACTATGTGGTGATCAGACCAGGGGATTGGCAGAGGATCTAGGGTCTCAATTCCCTTCCAATTTCCAAAAACAGGATCTAATAAATGTCCATGTTGATGTGTAGGGGCAGTGTTTTTTAACTCTAGTTCTAAGGTACGTAGCTCAGATATGATGTCCGCCGCCTCTTTATTAAGCGAATCGTCAAAATGGACGTTAAGGTCACCGAGTACTAGAATACGTGTTTTTTTAATCGCCAGATGAGTTATGGCTTCAACCAGAGTAGGGGTGAAGTTATACAATTGTCCAGGGGGCCGATACACCAGGATGCCAGAAAAGGAATGATTCGGACCAGTGGTGATTGTAAAAGTGGCCGCCTCACTGTGATCAACCAAGATGGAAGAGAGGGTGCATTCTAAAGGAGTCTTGGTGGCTATCGCGATGCCTCCCCCTCTACCATCTTTCCTGTCCAATCTGGTGAGAGTAAAGCCAGGAGGAAGAGCTTGTACGATATCGGGCTCAGAATGTTCATCCAACCATGTTTCAGTCAAAAACAGGATTTGAATATTGTCTTCCTCGAGCAGATGGAAAATTTCTAAGCTGTGTTTGCGAAGAGATCTGCAATTAAGCAGAGCTGCCTTAAGTTTATTAGTGTTACTGGGCAAGGTCTGATTGGTGACAGGGGCAAAAGTGCAGGTGGGGCAGTTTACTAGTGATAGGGCGTGCATCGAGTGTTTATTACATGTCGGAGAGGTTGGACAGATATCCAGCAAGTCTTGTCTGCCATACCTTATTATTGTCGGTATGGTTGAGCCGGGGGTTGTGGCCCCGCGCCCCGTCCTGTCGCGGACGGGCGCAGACGGGCTTGACTTTGGCTCGACTTCGGCGCGCTTCCGGCGCGCCCGCTGCACGCGTCCGCTGCGCGGTCGCTGGCCCATACACATTTATAAGCCGTAGGGGCCACTAGAGCGCTGACCTGTCCGCCAGAGCCCGGAAGTGCTAGGCTCCTCCTCACCCTCCGCAAACAAACGCCCACAATGGACGCGGCGGACCGGGGCGGGAGTCGGTAATCAGGTAAGCAAACAAAAGATTTTGTACACACCGATGTATTTTAAAAATTAGCTATCAGTTGCCAGAATAAAATTAGCACTATGGATCAGCACTAACAGTAAGACAACGTTAAAAACACTCAGCGCAAGCGGATGGAGCCTGCCACTGCCACCGGCAAGACTCCTCTCCACAGCGCGAGTGAAAGAAACAGCGGGTTAAATACACAGCCGCCTACAGCGCCACTAGAGCGCTGACCTGTCCGCCAGAGCCCGGAAGTGCTAGGCTCCTCCTCACCCTCCGCAAACAAACGCCCACAATGGACGCGGCGGACCGGGGCGGGAGTCGGTAATCAGGTAAGCAAACAAAAGATTTTGTACACACCGATGTATTTTAAAAATTAGCTATCAGTTGCCAGAATAAAATTAGCACTATGGATCAGCACTAACAGTAAGACAACGTTAAAAACACTCAGCGCAAGCGGATGGAGCCTGCCACTGCCACCGGCAAGACTCCTCTCCACAGCGCGAGTGAAAGAAACAGCGGGTTAAATACACAGCCGCCTACAGCGCCACTAGAGCGCTGACCTGTCCGCCAGAGCCCGGAAGTGCTAGGCTCCTCCTCACCCTCCGCAAACAAACGCCCACAATGGACGCGGCGGACCGGGGCGGGAGTCGGTAATCAGGTAAGCAAACAAAAGATTTTGTACACACCGATGTATTTTAAAAATTAGCTATCAGTTGCCAGAATAAAATTAGCACTATGGATCAGCACTAACAGTAAGACAACGTTAAAAACACTCAGCGCAAGCGGATGGAGCCTGCCACTGCCACCGGCAAGACTCCTCTCCACCTTAACATTAACTGTCTATAATATGTGTATTTTACTTAGAAAATTTCTGCAACGAATAAGAGGAAGAGCATATTGACGATTGTCTTTTTGGAAACAATTGAGAAGAAGTTACATTTAGAAGTATGTGTTGTTGCATTATTTGGAATATTAGTAAGGAGTGAAGTGGGATTATGATCTAATCAATCAAGAATGTTTTTTATTAAAATGATGCTAGGAAAATAATTGTAGATTGCACAAAAGAAATCATTGGATGAAGTGCTTGGGGGTGCCTTTTAGAGAATAGACCAAGAGGTTCTAAAGATGCGAATATGGCAATTTTTGATTGTGTAAATACTAGGTAACCATTAAGTATGTCATATAGGCAGGCTTCCTTTTGAGGGGAACAAAGGGTTTCCTTTGTTTGGGATATTGACAAATGTATATATTTGTTTGAAAATTAGGTGTAGAAAGAGATTCATCCATGTAATTGTTAAGCATAATGGAATTTTATTTTGTATATAAGATAGTGGGGATCGTAACTGATTTGCATATTATCTTTTTTCAGCCCTGATGACATCCTAGGATTGGACGAAACGCGTAGGTGGAGGCTGATTGAATTGGCAAGTTTATTGGATGAATTTTTGAGTTTATATGGTAGCTAATAAAATACGGAACTGAACAAGGACGTTTGCGTGTGGACTGGATCTTTAACGGACACAATAATTTATTAAATACATCAAGTATGAATTCAGCGCTCCTTCTCAGGAATAGTATTACATTTAAAATAATTCCTGTCTGGGGCAAACATAGTTACAGTGAAAATAACAGATAGGAGGGCCACGCAAGGGAATTACATCGATGAACCCGGTCTTAACTGGGGATGGACTGCCAAAGGGTGTTTACGTTTGCATTCCCGAGATCACCGGACATAGTAAAGTTCTTACTAATTATTTCAAGAATCCGAGATGTACACAATGTTGGACATTTCTAGCTTACACATTCTTAGAAAAGTTTCTTAGTTACATAGCTTAGGCCAACTACAACCTGTTAAGCTCTACAATAAGCATGCAGACACATAGGCATCAAACAGTAGTCACTGCAATGGGTCAAGACATAGGGATCCCCATACCTCATGCCACAGAAACAAAACAACTCAGTTGTTATTACCAAGGCACAATGCGTCACCACCAGGGTCAGACTGAGACAGAAAATAGGCCCGGCACCAAAATTAAAAGTAGACCTGATTAGTGAATTAGATATCTAAAAAAGCGGGCCATGTTTTGCAATTTGGGACAGTTTTGAACTTGTTAAGACACGTTGGACAAGTGTTTTGCATGTATGGATGGATGACTGCATGGATTTAAGCTTGCTGCAGGCAATATTTGTTTTCATATCAGTGAAATCAACAGTAAACGCCAGTCCAGCAGACCATAAAACAGGCCCACAGGCAGCCATAAAAATAGCCCACACACTGTCTTTCAGACCAGCACATCGAGCACTGCCAGATTGCCCAGTAGGCCAGTCCGAGCCTGTCCAAGACATGCAAATGGTGCTACCTCCTCGGATATAAAGCCATACCACCGCGTCCGCACATTAGCAAATGCGCTACACAACATTTTTACACTTAGTATATGTTGTCACGGACAACCAGTCACAAAACAGCCATAGGCTTCCTTCAAAAAGTGCCCCCGTCATCCCAAAGTATACACATTTAAGACACACAAAAAAACATAAAAAGGAAAGTTTAAACATACATCATTTCAACTCAAAATTCCCTTGACCAGACTCCAACATAACACCTGTCAAGAGTCATCACAACCACACTAATATACAATGTCTCCAGATATCCACCTCACATTACTAAACTTCAGAATCCAACTCTCACACCTTCTTCATCTTCCACAAACAACAGAAACATACGCAGAAGGGCAACACACTTCGCCACATAGTCACACACACAAGTGTACCTGAACACTTCAACACAACACCAAATTTAATGTCACTAGCTCGCCAAATCTACATGCTCAAGTGCCACGCAAAGAAAGCACTTAATCTGCACGGGTACCATGCCCACTGGAAACTGCACCAGAAAAAGTAAGGACATCTTCCAAATGCAATGATGACAGCCTCCATTAAACGCATACTGAAACAATTAGTGAGACAACACAACACAACAATCAAACACTAGAGCAGCCCAGAAATACAGCCACCGAGTCCAGCCCACACCAGCTGGTAAATACCTACTCACCTACAACACACTAGAGCTACATCTAACACTAATGTACAGCATAACACTGACCAACTCCATTATATGTAAACTACAATAAAACCAACCCAAAACAATTGGAAACATACTCAGCCTCCTAAACCACATTCCTGACAAATCTTTCAATTTTTACAGAAAGACTATTGATACCGATACCAAAGCACACACAGGTGAAACTTTTGGCTATCAACCACGACACCATAGAGTACTACACTTCCCCACTTTTTGAATTCCAATGGTACGTCTCCATGCATACTCGCGCAAAATGATACTTCTTTTCTCCAACATCATACCTGGGGTACTCCCCAATGCAACTTCTTACAGCGAGGTACTACTCTTGCCCATCTTAGCACACTAAACTGCAACCTTACACGACAGGGCACTAAACTTCCAACTTTACATACAGCCTGGTACTTCCCGCATGCAGCTTTTGCAGAAGGGTACTACTCTTTCCCAACTTTGCATACCATGGGTACTTCCTCACACAACCTCTAGTGAAGAGGGACTGCCCTTCCTTCGTTCATCCCAACACACAAACACAAGTGTACTATACTTGTCCCTCTAGCGATGGAAGACAACTTACCCACATCTGCAACACATGGATGCACACAAACAGCACGTATCTACACAAAAACACTCTAATGAGTACTACACTCACTTCCCAAACTGCTAATTAGACTCTATATAGAGTTGAAAGTAAATGGTCACAATGTGTTCCCAAAATAACCTACATGTAGACAATTTAAACTTCCCAACATATCTTGCAGTACTAAGCATTCAGCACACCACTACCATTAACCTAAACTGCAATTCCCAAACAACAGAAGCCAACTTACATGGAAACGTACTAACAAAAGACATGACGATAAGATGTATATGGCATTAGTCAATATTTAACAACCAAAGTATTACCCAACCTAAAAAAAAACTCTCGGTTGACAAGCCACATTTCTTAACAGAAATACATAGAATAATATGAAGTCCATGAATGCCATACAACTCAGCTGATTAAATAATTTAATGTCACACTTTAACACTGAAATTAGACAAAAGCCCAGGCAGGCAATGTTTCAACTTCTCATGACTTTAGGACACAGTATGCCCTCATACAGCATAGACTCATAACTATCTAAAAATATCCATGGTGAAAGTCCTACCTCTCTTTCTAAATCTATCTAGGAGGCCTTGGATGGCATCTCTATACCAGTCTTAATTAAACAGTTTACTACCCTCCTTCATCATGTCAAAGTCTGCACATCCATGCCTCCTCTTTAACACTCATGTCTGGAATCCAAGACATTGGTGAGGATCTCACATGAGAAAGTTGCACTGTCATGCCCCCAGGCAGTACTCTATCTTCTTTCATCATTGACTGATTTCCGTCAGAGAGGAAAGTTCCCATTTACTTGGTTGTTGCGCATTGTCGCATGACCTCTGTCCATCGTCTCACACTCGGTCAGGCCGCCTGTGTTCACAAGGGCTCTTGCATGTTACGTGTCACACACCCTGTTAGTGATGCAGGCAGAACTTGTACCTCTTGATAGAGTAGTGACTGGCTTGTAAGTGAGGCTTGAGCCCAACATTTGTGATGCTTGAATTCAAATAGAGAGAGATGAAACCAACACGGTACCCGAATACCAACAGGCATGTAGGGCACTCCAAAGAGATGGAATAGCCTATAGTTTAGTCACATTAACTAGGAAATCATTCTGCACACTCACTAACTCAACTCCTTACAGCACCTTCACAGCTGGATGTATTACTTTCTGAAGCTCCATCGGTCATTTCAGGGTCATGCTTACTCTAAAGGAACCTTTCTGCCTTTTCCCATTGTCTCCACAGCGTTGTCCTTATAACACTGTCTCCCAAAAAATTTCCCTTGGGTTAGGACTATATATAGGGGCACATAACCTCAGTTTATAACTCCCCTAAGCAGGCTCCTAGTACACCCTCCTCACTTCGCTCCTCCTTCTCAGCAGCAAGAGCTGACACCACTTCACAGTGTATTTGAGGGTGGGTGGCCCCAAACTAGTCCTCCTTGGGGCCATCTTCTCACAATAGGCCACCAGTCCTACCAGAAATGTCTCCCCACTGCCACCAGAGTCTTACTATATGTATACAGGAAGGTCGTTTAAGAACTCCTCGCCCAAGTGTTGAAGTTAGGAATAAATCCCACAACATGTCATATTCTATGGGAGGGTCCCATGGTTCCTCTATGGATGGGGAAAGCTGAATGCTTGACATGGTAGGCACAAACGTGAAAAACGAAATATAATAAATACAGTCACCATTGCCGTTTCAAACAAAGATGAGTGTCGCTATTCAGAGAAATATTAATTACATACAATGTAATGTCCATGGAAACAAGAAATATACATCAACAGAGGTGCCCACCACCTTATTAATAGTCATTAACAAGTAATAAATAACTAATGAAACAGTGGCACCAATGTGAAGTGACACAATTGCACCATCTTGATATGCCTATCTCCATATCAGTTTTGACACACATTGGTCACACATCATAACACAACTTCACTGATACAATTGCACCCTCTTGGTGTCCGTATTACCATTTCAGTATTGACATGCAAGCTTGTTGTGCATGTAACACCACTTCAATGACATGGTTATACCCTCGAGGTGTGCTAAACACTACTTCAGTATTGACACACACGTTCGTCTTGTCATCATGGTTGTGGAAAAGCTACTTTTCCAAAATGGCAGCACACACAGTTGTCATGTATGTTGTAACGTGCACTGCAATTCCATACTCTTTGCGCGCCCCCTCATATAAAATGGTGTTTTGCAATGTTGAGATATTTGGTTGCCCTGGGATATCATCTTCCACCTCTTTGCAGCTGGAATGCATATGCGTTCCACTCTGAATGCTGATGTGGAACCAGCACTGGATAGTCTTTCACAAGGGCATGGCATTCAATGGTAGCAGTAACTTGTGCTTCTTGAACTTGCACTTTTGGTTCAAAACATCACAGAAACATCTGGCATCCAACACTACTCTCCTGGAGAGCTTCCACTCTTCACCATTGGGGACGTCGCATTCCGGAGATCACAGGACACTGTCAAGTTCTTACTTCTTATTTCAGAATACCAGAAGCAATGCAGCGAACCACCATCCAGGCCACATGCACATGTCATTGTCAACCTTCCAACTTACCATGCAAAATTCCATCTCCCACACTCAAGCTTCCAAGTTCCACCTTCGTCAACCCGCTCAAACACACTAACACGCACAACACTGTACACACCACAGTGTTATCGATGGCACAGGCAGCAATGACGCCACCATGTAGAACAAATGCCTTACCTGTATCAGAAAACGGAACGGGGTGAACGGGCAATCACCTTTTTTTGGTGGCTATCTCGTCACTGCCACCTCTAAATGACTTATTTGGTCTAGAAAGTATAATTGAATGTATTTCAGACGTTGTGTTATGAAATGGGAGTCAAAATCAAAGCTACTTTATCTTCTAGAAAGGATTCTGTTATGCCATCACAAGAGCAGCTGCTGGCATTGAGGACACCATAGCACATTATACCACACCTCCTTCCTCTAATGAATGCACCGAAGACCCTTAATACAAGAATAAAGCAGGCACGAAATCAGTGCCACAGTTTAGCTCATAACACAATCTTTAAGAGTAATGGGAATAGTCTGGTTCTGATGTAATGCTTCTCTGCTCACCCCACCCTTCCTTATAAACAATGCTCTCTTACTACAAGCATGGCACGTTTCTTAAGGCACACAATGCATATTAACAGCCTACTTTTGTACAGTGCTGCAAATGTCATATCCTTCACCCACATAAGCAACTGTAAATCTCTTTATGCTTGTGCTGCTTAGTCCACTCACCTCCTTATCATCCACAGGCCCACAACCTCTACACTACGGGTGCTGTGTTTCCTTCAGACGTCTATGATGGCCCACAAGCACATTTCAGGCACACAAGTGCAACGCCATAGTTTTCACATTTGCGAGAATTTTTTAAGCTATTGACATTTACAATGGCAATAGGTCAAATTCTTGTAAGTGCGTGACCTCTGGCATTGCCAACAAGTGAAGATGGAGCGCTGAATGTAAGGAAAGCCAATCGTGCCTGCAGTAGGGCAAAACCCATTAAAGAAAATAGTGCTTACAGACAAATTAAAACATACCGTGTCGCAACAGAAGTAAATGGGCCAGTTTCAAATTAAGCCAAGGCAGTACTAAGGAGGGACTAACAAGGCGATTAAGGAATCGGAAGCCAGAATTTACAAAGGACAACAATGCAAGCCAATTAAAAATATGGGCATAGAGTGGGCAGGGCTTCAAATCCCTAACTTAATACAGCATGGCTCGCAGCGCATGCGCTGCCCAGGTCCACCTAAAAAGGACAACATTCAGAATTCACTGTTGTCACCCACTTCTCTTCCTTATACTTTCCATTCGCAATCACCTCCTCCTACTGTCTCAAAGTGCTCTAACTCAACCTTGGATAACAATTTTACCCAACAATTATGGCTTGTGTATAAGCAGTAGTTCATTGACAGATTTTATTTACTAACTGATTTTAACATTTTTATTTGAAAGCATTTTCTTAGAATTGTGTTTGTCTCCCCATCATTAAAATGTAGTTTGTCTCTAAAGCCTGGCTTTCCACATGCTAGAACATTCTCAGCATGCAAGAACATTCTGCAAGGTAAAGCGGGGAACATGTGTGATAGCAGATGGCAGCAGGGTGAATATTAACCAATGCTAAGTCGGTCTTGCATTTTCTCCTTACAATAAAGTAAGTGATTATTATTCTCCAAACTTTGCACCACTCAATAATGCAGGGATACCTTTAAGGGAACTGGGTCATATAATTATCAAGGGCATTCACTACCCCATGCAGCTCTAGTCAAGTATCCTGCCTTTTGCATCCTTCTTGGGCATGTCCAGGCACTCATCAGCCTTCTTCCATTAGAATCCATCGATCCCTTGTCTGGATACACATTAGTCACTGAGAGGGCCTTTCCCCAGGGTTCTCCCGTTAGCACAAAATGGATTATAACTGAGCAGCCTGCGCGCTACAGCCCATTAATCAGCTTGTGCCATAGATTACTGGGTCGATAACATGTTTCTAAGATGCTGCATATTTCAAAAATCAGAAAGCATGCTGTATGCAAAGGAACCTACTTTCTACTCCTCAACTGTGCACTTCCTGCAAAGCCTTCCTGCAATGCCTGATGATTTCCATCATATATGCAATGCTCTTCAAAGAGCCTGCCAACTAATCAGCATATGGAAATCTTAAAGAGACAGAGCCATCATATTTGTCCTAAACATGCCTGGTAGTTCTTGCACAATTCTGTTTTAACACAGACATTCACAGGCGCAAGCTTACCCTCTCTGGCACTTGAGTAACTAGATGCCCCACTTGCCTCTGTTCCATTTGTGATGTGCTGTCCATATTAATTGGTGAGCATTGTGGAAGAGAACGTGATGTCTCAAAGTTAAGAGCTACTGCGATGACAATGGTATCAGGCTCTTGCAGAAGAAGATAATGTATTCCTTTAGTAGGAGGTTACAGATAAATACAGGCTACCGCCTACACACATACCCCACTGGTGTTATCTACCTCACGCTCCAGTGTCCACACCTGGAAGGCACGCAGAAACTATCATTCACTCACACAATGCAAAATGGGGAACTCACTCATCATGAATACGTCTCAAACACATGGAGCCCAGGAAACCAAGTGCCTCCTTCCATACTATGTGGACAAAACGGAAAACACCCTCTTCCGCCCTGACACACATTTGTCACATAGGAAAAACACTGGACTTTCCAGTACATTAGGGCTAAACACAAAAAACTTAGCTACAGGGGGAATTCAAGTTATAAAATTTTAAAAACACCCGGTTCTGAGGGGAAAAACGGGTTTCAACCTATCTGGATGAACTTTCATAGTGCACATTTCTGTCCTGAAATCTTACGGACGATAGCTGAAAGTGGGTCATCCCCACCACCTAACAATAAATCATGCAAAGTAATTTACAAACCTCTAAACTAAAGATGGCTTTAGATACTCAACACCCCACTTCATCAATACAGAGCTAGTGAGGTCCTATGCAACCCAGGATAAATAATACAAAACAAAATCAAAGCCATGCTTAAGCATTAGCCCAAATGAACATGCACACTTGCTATCGCCATCAGGTGAATGCAGCAGCACTGAACAATGTGCCGACCTCTTATCCAACATTGTCACCTCATGTATGGATCCCCCCTTCGGACTGCTGCATTTCATAGGAAGTCGTAGTGCCTACTTTGTTCTAGTCTATAAGCACTTATACAGCGCACGCTACCCGTAGGCATCCGAGCACTGCTTCTGCAGAGCGATTGTCTGGATAAACCAGAGGGTGTTGTTCTTTGGAGATCTTTGTTGCTTGTTTCCTGGTTATGGATTATCAGTCAGATCATAGTCTAGCGGAACAGTTCATATCTGTGGTACCATTTGCTGAATCACATCTTCCTGCATGTGAACTTTGAGGTAAAAGGGAGGACCAGTTAGAGGGCTGGATAAAGAACAAGGGACCTGTAGTATCTGCCTGCCCTAAAACTATTCTGTTGATAGATATTATCACCAATGGAGACTTCAGAGAGGGTGATAAATGTGTTGTAGGCAACACCAACACACCCACCAACAGCCAGAAATAGGGGCTAACTGATCATAGCTCACAAAATCTAAGCCATATCATTCTATGAACAAGTCAAGATTGAGAAAAAACACCTTCAGGAAAGCTCTCAAGACCTGGCTCTTCGGCTGAACGAACGGATGACCCCCCCATCCCCCCCTTCTCCTCCCGCCCTCAGCACCTTGAGACCCTCACGGGTAAGTAGCGCGCTTACAATTCCCTGACAGATTGATTGTTAATTAAATGCATATTTTATGTCTCTCCTTCTCTCCTCTTTCAATGTACTGAGACTGAACTATTTTGTCTGATGCCCGATGGACCTACCTGGTTTAGCTATAGGGGAGATGGGCCGTGGATTCCCTCCTTGGTCGTCACCTACCCAGTCGGTCTTTAGACAGACTTCTTTTCGTCTCTCCTTATTGTCTCTTCCTTTATCCTCACTTTCTCACCTCCTCTACCCCCCACTACTTTTCTCTCTCCTTTCTCTCCTGTCCTAATGTATTGCTGATTGCTTTATGTAATGTTTAATTGTTGTTCTTTTTCTTTGATATTGCTGAACCACATTGTTCCACTTCCTCTCGTCTCTCCTGTCCTCTCCTCCCGCATACTTCCTCTATTTTATGTCTCTCCTTCTCTCCTCTCTCAATGTTTTGAGACTGAAATATTTTGTCTGATGCCGATGGAGCTACCTGGTTTAGCTATAGGGGAGATGGGCCGTGGATTCCCTCCTTGGTCGTCACCTACCCAGTCGGTCTTTAGACAGACTTCTTTTTGTCTCTCCTTATTGTCTCTTCCCTTATCATCACTCTCTCACCTCCCCTACCCCCTACTACTTTTCTCTCTCCTTTCTCTCCTCTCCCAATGTATTGCTGATTGTCTGATGTAATGTGTAATTGTTGATCTTTTTCTGTTATTTTGTTGTACCACATTGTTCCACTTCCTTTCATCTCTCCAGTCTTCTCCTCCCGCATCCTCCCTCTATTTTATGTCTCTCCTTCTCTCCCCTCTCAATGTATTGATACTGAACTATTTTGTCTGACGCCCGATGCAGCTACCTGGTTTAGCTACAGAGGAGATGGGCCGTGGATTCCCTCCTTGGTCGTCACCTACCCAGTCGGTCTGTAGACAGACTTCTTTTTGTCTCTCCTTATTGTCTCTTCCCTTATCCTCCCTTTCTCACCTCCCCTGCCCCCTCCATTACTTCTCTCTGTCCTTTCTCTCCCCATCTAATTGTATTGCTTATTTTCTTTGATGTACTGTGTAATTGGTTGAATTTGTTCTGTTATTGTTGATTCTCATGTATAGTGCTCTGATACCTTCGGGTCTAGCCTGCGCTATATAAAACTCTTTAAATAAACAGTGTGGACAGACCAAATCTCTCAATACAACAAACAGGGGGAACTAATGCCCCAATACATGTGACAAGGGGGAGGCCACATCTCCAACAAACACATGTGTGGGGTTAATAACTGTCTTAAAACAGATGATGTCCAATGGATAATCAGTCTTGTGTAATTGATTTCTCGTGATACATTGTTTTAACTTAGAATAAAGGCCCTGCTGCGTTCATCCAACGCTTCTGTTGTTTTTATTCATCAGTAAACTACAGCGCACCACTTATTTTCTTCTTACTATGTACACAGTACACGCTGTATGGAGCACTAGGCGGAAGCGGCTAGTACTTCAATGGGACATGCTATATGTCTGGGAGCCACAGGTACCTGCCATGGATGTGCACAAAGGGTATATTTACCCCCTATTTATGGACAGAAAAATAAGCCAAAGCTGACACAGGTAGAACAACAATTAATCATGGCCGTCACATGACAGAACAATAACTTTTATTGTGGTCCCCCACTTTGAATGGTTAAGACCGTAAACCATGCACCAGTCAATGATCAACAGAGATTCAATTCCAAACGAATTCAAGTAAGCCTCATGCTGTGCATAGCTAGTTAGCCTTGAATCCGGTGGATGTCTAGGAAGGGTAATATAAAAAATATATTTAATAAATGCATTTCTTAAAATATTTATTTGACTTGTACTTCTTTTAGACATAAGGGAAATATTCCCCCTACCACCATTTCTAGTAGGCGTGCCCCAGAGTTCCAGCATTTTCTGAAAAGTACAGGCACTCATTGGTACCAGAGCTCAACCACAATGCTTTTAAAACCTCTGAATACTGGCACGGATTTAGTCTTGTCAATCATTATGAATATTTTAGCTATTTTGGTTACCCATGAGTGCATTATTTCCTTGGAGACGGAAGGCACAATGATACATCTCGTTTCAAAGCAGCACAACAATAGGGGAACTCCAGTTAATGTTTATTTTTTTCCCCTGGATTCTGCCCCATTGCTCACCTCGTATAACCTTAGAAAAAGCCATAAACAAAGCTGTTTACTGAATTTGACCATGCTTACCGAAAGGACTTGTACGAGGCAGCTAACGATCAGAGACAAATGCTAGCTAGCATTCTCACAGTACATAGTGGGAGGCCTAAACTCCAATTTGGGGGCAAAGCTTCATCATATAGAAATCTTCACCTACAAAAATGGTGGCCTTCATACAGGCCGTGTCATCAAAGATGCATGCTACTGTTGGACCACTGGAGCATCAGCACCTCACTTACTGGTTGCAAAGAACTCTCCACTCTGCTAGAAAAGATTCTACCGCTGCTCAGTTGTAGGAGGGGGAGAACTTTCCACGGTCTTAAAAAAGATTATACTCCAGCTGTAGCACCAGAAGTCGAACCCCCCAATCGTAGGGGTTTGAGAACTTTCCACTGTGCTAACAAACATTATACCTCAGCTGGAGCACCAGAACGCAACTCCCTCAATCATAGGAGCGGAAGAACTTTCCACGGTTCCAACAAAGATTATGCCACAGCTGTATCAGTGGAAGCCATGATCCTCAATCATTGGAGTTGGAGAACTTTCCACGGTCCCTTTGTGTGTAGCAAGAACTTTCCTGATGGCTTTCCAGGATTAGTGAGAACATTCCTTTTTTCGTTGCTCGTCTCACTCAACAGCATCTGCCTATTTATACAAACACCCCGACTTATCAAGGTCTAATTTGCAGGTACAGATGCCTAGGAAGCGGGTGATTATGGTAATGAGCATTATGTACACTTCAAAACAAATTAGTCATGAGAATTGAATCAGCAAAGCCTCGCTTGTCAGTGGCAATGTTCCAATCCTCTTGCCTTCATCATAGGTTAATTTCTGCTACCAATAATTGTATTGCCCCTTCCATTAGGATGATATGCATTATTGTCTAGGATACAAATTATTGCAAACAAAAAGCAAGCTCCGTGAAAATGATATGGTCAATGATGCAGGGAACATATGATTAATAATAAAAAAGGGAACGCCGGTCTGACCTTATTTATTAATCGTCTTGCATCATCAATTTTTCATAAACATGCTGAAGGCTCAATATTAGCTCAGATAACTTTCAGTATGTATTAATTTGCATCATATCTCATAATACATCCATTTATTATTCACAATGTGATCACTATATCTTTAACAACAAATGCATGACTAGACATATGTCTCTGAATAATATCAAAGTCTCTAAAAACATTAATCAGCCATACAAACCATTCCTTTTATACTCACACATTAATCTCACTCTTTCATTCATTACTCACTAATTATACATCTAGGAAACCAGAAATGTGTTCGGAACTCATACAATTCAGGCTTGACTCAGGTCTTACTACTGCATTATATCATTACAGATGTTCTGTGTTAAGCGTTTTATGATTCAGCTAATACAATCAATTCGATAATATATCAGAAATGCTGTATAACATTTTAATTCATAACATTTGCACTTTATAATTTGCACTTTACAATTCTTCATTGGTTGTTGTTATTTTCTGCTTGTGGCTTGACCAGTTATCCTCAACCTCGGCATAATGCCTTCCTCAAGAGTACCACAAGCAGTGACCCCCATAGAACATTGCAAGCCAGAATTACAAGCTTGGGGTCATCTTCCTCAAAGGTAGAAACTCTAACAGAGGAAACATGGCTGGCTTTCCTGATGGGTCCATTGTGCGAAACATTGGTCTCAGTCTGCTCAAAGCAATGTCTGCCGTCAAAGGCACAGAACAGGCCAATAAGAAAAGAGGGAAAAAGAAAAAAAAGAGAGAAGACGCTCTTAAGCTTAATTCGGGGCCAAGGATACAAAGGGGATAAAGACTGCTGTCCCAACCAGGCTTTGGACGCAATAGAATCCACACCTGATCCGATGTTGACAAGTTTATTGTGTAGACGAACGGATAAAAATTCTCCAGCCACATTTTTTCTGTTAAGAGTTTCTACCTTTGAGGAAGATGACTCTAAGGTACTAATTCTGGCTTGCAATGTTTTATGGGGTTTGAGGATGGCCTAACACCGATGAGGATAACTGGTCGTGCCAAAATCAGAAATAACACCAACCAATAATGAATTATAAAGTGAAAATGTTATAATTTGAAATGTTGTACACGATTCCTGATACTTTATCGAATTGGTTGTATAAACAGAGAATCATAAAGCGTTGAACACAGACCATCTGTAATGATATTATGTAGTAGTAAGGCTTAAATCAAGCCTGAGTTGAATGAGTTCATAACACATTTCTGGTTTCTTAGATGTGTAATCAGTGAGTAATGAATGAAGGAACGGTTTGTATGAGTATTAAATATTTTTAGAGACTTTTTTATATTATTCAGAGACATATGTCCAGTCATGCATTTGTTGTTAAAGATAAAATGATCACACTGTGAATAAGAAATGGATGTATTATGAGATATGATGCAAATAAATACATGCTGAAAGTTATCTGAGTTGATATTGAGCCTTCAGCACGTTTATGGAAAATTGATGATGCAAGACTTTTAATGAGTAAGATCAGACGGGGTTGCCTTTTTTTATTTTATTTAGTATTGTCTAGGATATACATTCAATGTATTCTTTCCAGTTGATTTCTTCTTACTATTTCCTTGTCCTTACACTTCTGACTCTGAGCTCACCGAAATAAATGGCTCTTTAGTTTTAACGCGAGAAAGTTACGGTGCTTATGTCATATCAACACAGTGGTCGGACTTTCTGTATCCACAATGAATCACGTGAGGAAGAGAGGACACAGCTGCTGAATAGCTTCAGGCCCTAGCGCTCAGCAGGCGGCTTCCAACTAAGATATTCTTCTAACTCCAGAGAGTCTAGAACCAGCTGTTTTGTGTAACTCTATGACCATATGACGCTTGCATGTAGAGCCCTAAGCTGGCTGCTGAATCAAGAAAGACCACACTTCAAGGCTCATTACGTAGAACATAACCAGCAGCAATCCAGGCAACCTCTCCGACATCTTTCTGTAGTGTACACTGGCTTAGCCCATAAGGTTGTATCTTCAATGTCAAATCCATTATCAAGCCCTGATACAAAGGATTTAGATGTTGAACACCATACATCACAGGCTCTACCGTTGGTACCTCCTTCCACTTCACCTAAAATCCAATGTAGACAAACGAGACTTTCAGAGATTTTCCAAATCATTAAGGCACACCCATCACTGCCTGTTAAGGTAATAGCCCTCCGCCCCAGCATAAAGGATGCTATGATGTCTTGGCTTAACTGCAATGATCTGCATGTCCGTGTTTAAGGGCTACGTTAGAAGGTACTATGGAATGCATTTGGGGTGAATTCATGATACGCTCCTTGCATTAGACAGCCATGTCACTTGCTGCCCAGAGGAATTAGCATTGATGGTGAAGATGAAAGCTGGCCCACTGGAATACAAGTGTTATTGTTGAAGAAAGTCCTTCAGCCAGAGCCATTCATTGTAATGGGAGTGCTGTGGACTTGCATTAGTCTGCCTGCATGCGTACAGAACTATGTTCACCACGTGGGTGCAAATCCAGCATCATCATCAATACAGAGCCTCAGGCACAAGTAAGAGAGACACATCTCAGTGAAGAAGCCCCACTGAACCAGGTGGCTGAGATGGCTAAGATGGTCCTCTGCACAGATCACAGTTCGATTTCTGCCAGACTGCATTTATGCTTTGATTTCTTCTTGGTCAATAAAGCTCAGTGAGCTGAGGGATATCCATTGCTCTATGAAATAGCATAATCTTCAGTTGCAAAAACGATATAAAGGACCTGATGTATCAATGTTTTTTACCCACTCTATCACTCTGGAGGAGTGCAATGATACACAGGTCCCAAGTTATTGACATATTGGGAGGGGTGTAGACAGCTTATCCAGTAATGCAAATCCGCACCATACACTACCAAAGCAATAACCATCAATAATAAAGCCATATGAGGACTAGGCGCAGGATGCCATGTCAACAACCATACTGATTATATCCAGTATTTTGTCCATTTAATTATTCTACGTGCTCTTTGTGTATTATGGTATGCCCTGCTACTAACTAGACCAGTGCTTGCTGCTTGAATAAATGATGTCAGCTGGTCTGTATTCAATAGGACACTCTGCCATTTGGATGAACACAACAGATGCCTGTACTGCGGGTGGAAACGGCATGGGTGTAAAACCCTTGTTGCGGAGAGATATCTTTTAACAGGCCTGATCACATGGTTAAGGACCATAACATCGACTGCATGGGGCACTCAGGCCCCTTGAATCTATCACACACACAAAAAAACTAAATAAAGTGAACAGTGACAGCAAGGCATCTACAGGAAGCTGCTGTGAGGATATACGAGAAAGGGAAACAAGGGGTGGGGTGGTCTGTGCAGAGCTGGCCAGAGGCCAATGCCAGTCCAACTAGCCGCATGAGGATTGTGTTTCCGCAATGAGACTATAAGGTCAGTGAAATTTAACATAATGGGTTGTTTGGTAGACTAGACAAATTTCTTCACTGACGGAACAATGGTGAAATACGGTGTAAACTGTTCCCCACAGTTCCATGTAGTTATGTTCATGTTTCGTATGGCTTACCAAATCAAAGCCATTTTGCTAGCAAGTTACCTACAGACAGGACCCTCAAGATGCTCCCTAACAATCGCACGGGCTGGTGCAGTTCATCAACTAGAAGGTCTCATGTTGCTCTTCTTTGGACGGCTTAATTTTGGTACAACCTGAGATTACAGGAGTCCACTACTTGATATATCAGTGAGGCGCGATCACACCAAGAATTACAGAAGCACGTGCATGTCACTTACCTGCCTTGCAACTGGCGTGCACTTCTATAAAAGGCCTGAAAATAAAGTACTCATCCATGAAAGTGCCACTTGGGCCATTCAAGGTAAGGCAAGAAGCATGAGTCCCAGTGGGTTCCAGAAGTATGATAAAATCTCTAGACACGCACTAATATAGATGTAATCCTACCTTTGCCACCATTGGAGGCAGGTTCTTATAGGGTCAGTGGAATTCTACTCGCACAAGATATTCTACAATGTTCCAAAGTCTGCCTCCTTTTCAACATGCATGAGCAACTGCTTGCTCAATTCCCACAGCAACATTGAGTGAACCTCCAAATGCATCAGATGGCACTCAAATTTACTTCCACATCTAAACAAGCATAGACAAAGCCAACAGCTCTGGGTTTAACCCCTTGCCTGCGGGACTAATTCCTCCGCTGTGCTGGGGGGTGGGCGCGCACAGCGCCCCGGTGATCATGACGAGCTCATCTCTTCATGAGCCACAGTGGCCGTGTGCTCATGACAAGCTGAGCTCGTCACGGCCACACCCATTTCTTCAGAACGTTCAGCAGAGCGGGGGAATTAGCCCCGCGTGCGAACGTTGCGGCCGTTATGACGAGCTCAGCTCATCATGAGCACACGGCCACCATGGCTCGTCATGAACATGGGAGGGGTTAATGTGCCAAAACATGGAGTGTTAGCATAAAAGAGAAACACACATGGGAGGGAGTCAGCAAGGGCAGACATAGCTGTAAAAGTAGCTTCTCCCTACAGCTAGTTCACATGTCACAAAAACCTGAAAACATCATTCTTTATTTATTATTGGATTACATTAAGAGCTGTCTAGGCTTCCTAATGGTTGATATCTGTAATTCACATGAATTATATCATGCTTGTAAATGATAGAAAACAATCCCTAGGTATAACATTAGTCCGGTGAACGATATTTTTGGAAACCAGTGCACTTCCAATAGTCAAAACGAAGTATGAAAGCAGCCTTGATGGAAATTCCAGCTACAATAGATTTCTACTGGATCCACTTACAGGTTTCTGGCAATCAACTTAGGGTCCCATTTTAAGTGGCCAAGTAAATACAGTGTAGTAATGTCAAGCAGTGTATTTCAATCACCGTGCAGTACTACCCTCACCACTAGCAGACCATTACAAGTGCCTGGCCTAGAAGTGAAGTAACACGCTAGATCTGGTAATGCTGCACCTATATCCACAAGTTTTCCTATCCCGTAGTCCTTTTCTGGGAGCATGTTCCAAATGCTTTTAGCATGTGGATAAGTGCTCAGAAATAAGGGCCATAGGGCTAAAAGTGTAGTACCAGTCACTTGTAATAGGGTCCTAACCAGGCACTTAGCAACTATGACATGCGTTGTAATGCAAGCAAGAAAATGGTCCCTCTGACTGCTCCTGGAGTAGTAAAATACTGCTGTGAGAGGGTTCAATGGGCCCCTCGGGGCTCTGGGCCCTGGTCACTGCACCAGCTGCACCAATGACAGCTACACCCCTGGCCCTAACTGGTGCAGGGAATATTTTATTTTATTTCAGTTACATCTTGGGCCTGGTCACTGACGTCCCCTGATGGTTGTTGGTGTCTACCAGCAGAATTTCCATTGTTGTTTATCTGAATACATTTCTCCAATGGCCAAAACCCCAAATGCGTTACCTGATCCAGTTGGAAGCAGGGCCGGCTTTAGGGCAGTGCGACTGGTGCGGCCGCACTGGGCGCTGACCTGTGCGGGGGGTGTTGACTTCAGGGGGTTCAGCAATAACTTATTGGAGAGATGAGGGTCAGTTTTGCCCGATGGTAATGAGGGAATTTGAGGAGGTGGTCATGGGGTGTTGGGCGCCAAAAATTATTTTCGCGCCACCAGCACTAAAGCCCTGGTTGGAAGCATGTATAACTGCTCAACTTACATTTTCTGCAGGGATGCTGATGGATGACAGTTTTACACCTGCCAACTTTCATTAGGGGGAAAAAAGTGAAGGGATCTGGCAGAACAGATCCCTTGCTTCTCTGAATTAACTTTTCGCGCCGTGCCACGTGCTTTCCTGACCACAAGGGCGTAGTATACATTGGCGCAGCAGATGCAGTGGCACAAGGGCCCAGAGGCCTGCGGGCCCCACTCAACCCTGATGATTTATGTATTTTACCATTCAACCAGCAGCTAGTGGGCCCATGTCTTTCCTTGCACTAGGTCCCATGACGCAATGGCTCCGCCCCTGCCAGGGCCCCTGGCCTGTGATGGGGGCAGCCTATCACAGGACGAGCTTGTCCTCTCACATGGAGGGCACGCTGGCGTCGTGACAGAAGGAGGAACTTGGCGCCTGCACAATGTTGTCAGTTAAACCGTCAATGCTGGGCCAGGGGCCTGCGCCTCTGCGCCGTCATCCGTTTGTTACGCACCAGCGTCGGGCACTGTCTGCAAGGAGTCGCTTCCTCATATTTACTGGCAAAGGAGGGCAAAAAAAAAGCCAGCATCAGCAACCACAAATGCGAACAACAACAGCATGGACGAAGACAAATGAGGCAGCGTGTGCAGGGCTGCTGCTGAGCTGTGCGTGAGTAACATATGGCAACATCCTAATGCAGCCCTCTGGGGGAAATCAGACAGAAAGTGCGTGACGTCGACAGTTCCAGAAGAGCGAACAATAACCCCCACGCCTGAATAGCATTTACCATAAATGTGCAATCTTCTTATCGGGTTACTAGATAACTCCACGGGGAGCTGCCGTGTGCCTGGATTTCACAGGGTCTTCCTGCCAGGCCTGGCTTTTTTAGCCAACACCACCTTATATTCTGGGTAGAGTGGCGTAACCCAAGAGTGTAAACAGTGGAAGCACAATTCTTATTAAAATAGCGCGGAACTGAGGTGACACGTGCACCGCAGGCTTTGCTTGGACTGCACCACAGAATCGGCTGTACAAAGAGACTGGGGTTGCAATTCACACCTGCCCTACAGACAGAAGCAATGAGTAGGCTGCAGTGCAACAGGAGCACGTTCTGCCTTTGCGCAGACACCCCCAACTCTTGTCTACTAAGCTGTGAGCCCTTTCCACGGTTACCATTGTCTTACTTTCTCACACTTCATCCATCATCCGACACACTGCCACGTGCTGTGTCTCATAACACAATAACCACACCTCAGTTTTCATCATGAATGACATGGAAACACTTCCCGTAAAGGTTCAAAACAAAGTAATTCTTCCAACCACACACCCTTCACGGTATAGCGTGCTACTCAAGAGGCAAGCGCTTCAGCACCCCGCATAGGAGTAGTAAGCACTATTATAAACACTGCAATACAACACTTTGTCAGCAAACCCCCCAGACACTTGCAGTAGCCACTTATGATGCTGGGAGTTGTATAGCGACACTTATAACGCGGAAAATGAAAGCACAACACACACAGAGTTAAATAAAACCCCAGGACTGGCTAAAGGCGACCCTCTTGAGATGGTGCCAGTTATTTCCTGTTTCCAGTAGTGTAACAAGGGTGCCATAGGACCTGGTGCAATCTAGCAAAATCACATCTTTGACTGCTGTTGGTATAGTAAAATACAGCAATTATCAGGGATCAAGGGTGCCGCTGGCTCTGTGTACCGGTGTCACTGCACCTGCTGTACCAATGGTAGGTATACCCCTGCGGGCCATGTCGCCACCAGTCCTGGGCTTTCCTTCCACAAAACTGTATAATAATGTGTTTTTACAAAGTAGTTCCCATTCTGAACTTAATATTCTGTTGTTATGCATGTAACAAGTGCTACAGTCACCCAGTGGTTTTCAATTTTGCGTAACTGATTGGCCTCACAAGAATGAAGGGCTAAATCGGCCTTGCCATAATTACATCCGGTGACATGTACTGTGGAGAGACACACAAACACCTCTCAGAGCTATCATGTACATAATTGAACTATTTTACAGGAGACTGCCGTCACTGCTCAAGTGAAGTACAGCCCACTATTACAACTGCCAGAAACCATTGTTTTTTAAATGGAATCATGCTATCACCAATGACATGAACCTCCAAGTGACGTAATATAGCTGCTAAGAGGGGTTCTGAACTGCACAAGGCGCTAGGCAGATGCAGTGTGCTCATTCTTGGGTGGAGTGCCTTCTCTGCTGGTCTGGTAGGAGACGTTATCGAACACAAGCGCATTGTCTTTGCTGCCAGACTGAATAACCCTCTTTGTGGTAAAAAACGAGAGGCTTTTGGGAGCACTTCTCACTGAGGATGCGCTATTTCACACTTGTTGGTCTGGCGTCCTCTATTTTGCCAGTGAATAATTTGCACTTTTAAGAGGATGTTCACATAATACCCCTCCAAGCCTTCTTGCGCCGAAGGAAACCGAAGAGCTGTAATCTAAACTCAACTCAAGCGACCCCGCTTTGTGAAGCTGGTCAGACAGGAGTGCGCCTTTAATCCTATATTACAGCTCTGCGAGTAAAGTGCTCACTGCTGCAGGTCACACAGGTCTGGGTCCCAGAAGTGCTCACTCAGCCCTTCTTCCTTACCAGATCGATACACTGAGCACTACTAAAATAGCAAGAACAGCTGCTATTTACGGTGCCATAAAAAGCCAAACTGAGGGCTAGGTAGCATTGCGTTTCTCATGCAATAACAGAAAGCTCCTAGAAATAATCGATGCTAAGCACTACCTACACAGAGCCTTAGACGCGCCCACGAACGCCTTGCCAACGTTTACTTAGTTACTGAAAACACCACAACGTGAAAGCAAAACAACTAGAAATGGCAAAACGTGGGAATTTGAGTGGAAGCTCGCTAACTGACAATTTACATTACAACTGACAAATTAACCGTTGTCCAACTGAATACGACGGAGGGCGCGGCGATTCCACAGACTTGTTACACTGAAATTTGAGGGGGGAAAACTTCACAAATAGGAAAATTCATTGACTGACATGAAAATGCATTTCTGACTCCCAAATAAACAAATGAGACAAGCTGACCAGTCCCTAGGCAGCATAAACACGACTGTAAAACAACAGGTGGACTTCCTGCAGCCCTCATCCGTGAGCACGACTGAGCAAACTCGGCAGTTAAGCATTTATTTACGCGCATTTCCGTTCCTGCAGCGCTAACAAGCCAGCTTCTGAGCGCTTGAACTCGAAGGAAAAGGCGCTGATGAAAGTAGTAAGGAGGTAGAAAAATAGTCACTGCGAAGTACTTCACAAATCGGTAAAGGCAGCCTCCGCCACCCTCCCAAAAAGCTACGCAGCCCTTCATCCTTGCTGCACTGTCAAAGCTGCACGCGGAACCCGAAAGGAGCGGATCTGTGCACTCAGTACTCACGTATCTCTTCAGCTTCTTCTCCGGGGGGGATTTGATGAGCCAGCCCGTGCAGACCACGTCCCCGGCGCTCATTTTCCCCCCGAACGAGAACGAGGGGCGTCAGATCCAGTGTGCGAGAGAGTCGGTCCGGGCTTAATTTTTTTTGAAACCCAGCAGCAATCGGCTTCCTCCAGCTGTGCGCGAGCGCTGCCGCTGTGCCGCCGGGAGGAAGTCCTCGCTGACATTGATGGCTGACACGCCGAGCTCCCCCTCCCACCCGGCCCACAGCGCGAGCGAGGGGCACGTGACGCGCCCGGGACCGCTTGTAAACAAAGCGCAGCACGTGCAGAATTACCTCAGCGCTGCCATGTGGGTTCCGGGGCTCCGAAAACACTTTGTCCTGCCTGGACTCCTGGCACGCGCAGTCCTCCATCAATCAGGTACAGGTGTTTCTATTACTACCTGTTCCTGCTTCTTCCGTCAACCTCAAGGGACAACACTGCTGGGGTTAAATAGTAGCAAGTGTACTTACGACAACATAGTACGGTATAGTTATAACAATTTTGTAAGGCAAGATAAGCAAATACAACAAACACACACCTGAATCGCTATAAGTCGAACTGCACACAACCTATTAGATCTCCTTTAATAGCAGGCTGGAGCGTGTGTCTCAGCCAACATGTACAGAAGTCATGGAAACATCAGGTAAGCCATCAGAGGCTACATATATTCTTTATATTCCCTGGCGGGGCACTACGTAACATTTTAACCCAGTCCAAATAACTTCAGGGGTGATACGATCTGCTCCCCCACAAAGCTGCAAGGGTAGGATTTCTAACACCTGGTGCAGGGACTCCATCGATGTACCAATATGATTTAAAAATCCAATTGGACTTTGATAAAGTACGATTTTCTACACCCGTGGCTTCTGGTATAGTCGTAAAACAGAGTGCGCCACTTGTCGTATGGACCTTTAGGTATCAGCTGAAAGTGTATTCTGGGAGCTAACATTAATACAACAAGTCAAGTTGCAGTGAAACTAAGGGCGGCTCCTCCATTAGAGCAGGGGAGCGACGCCTCACTTAACCCCTTCGCTGCGGGGGTAATTCCCCCACGGTGCGGGTGGGGCAGGGGGATGAGCTCAGCGCCACAGTGCGTGTGATGAGCCCAGCTCGTTATGAGTCACAGTGGAGCTGTGCTCATGACGAGCTGGCCTCCTCACGACCCCGCCCACTGAATAATTCGTCCGCACAGGCGGGGAATCAATCGCGCGTGGGCGGCGCGCAGCCATTATGACGAACCCAGCTCGTCATGAGCACAGCTCCACTGTGACTCATGATGTGCTGGGCTTGTCATGGGCACCGAAGGAGTGATGGAGCAAGGATTCGCACGTACAGCGACTTGCTTGTATCAAGAACCTCAAATAATGTTAATAAAATATAATCAACCTGTTTGTGTTACTAATATTGCACATTTTACACTACATGGGGTGTCCCAGCGAACCTTGCATATGTGTTTACTAATGATCAATCAATCAAAGACATTTATAGAGCGCACTACCTACCCGTAGGGTCTCAAGGCGCTGGGGGGAGGGGGGTGCCGTTACTGCTCGAACAGCCAGGTCTTCAGCTTCTTCCTGAAGGAGAGGTGGTCTTGGGTCAGGCGCAGGTCGGTCGGGAGGGAGTTCCAGGTCTTGGCGGCCAGGTAGGAGAAGGACCTTCCTCCTGTTGTCGCTCTTCGGATGCGGGGGACGGCGGCGAGGGCGTGGTTGGCTGAGCGGAGGTGGCGTTTGGGAGCGTAGAAGTTGATTCGGTTGTTGAGGTAGCTCGGGCCTTGGTTGTGTAGGGCTTTGTGTGCGTGGGTGAGGAGGCGGAAGGTGATTCTTTTGTTGACGGGGAGCCAATGCAGGTCTCTGAGATGTCCGGAGATGTGGCTAGTTCGTGGGATGTCGAGGATGAGTCTGGCTGAGGCGTTCTGGATCCGCTGGAGTCTCTTCTGGAGCTTGGCGGTGGTACCGGCGTAGAGGGCGTTGCCGTAGTCCAGTCGACTGGTGACGAGGGCCTGGGTGACGGTCTTCCTGGTCTCGGTGGGGATCCACCAGAAGATCTTACGTAGCATGCGCAGGATGTTGAAGCACGACGAGGAGACGGCGTTGACTTGTCTGGTCATGGAGAGGGAGGAGTCCAGGATGAAGCCCAGGTTGCGTGCGTGGTCTGTCGGTTTGGGTGCGGTGCCCAGGGCGGGAGGCCACCAGGAGTCGTCCCATGCGGAGGGCGAGGAGCCTAGGATGAGGACCTCCGTCTTGTCTGAGTTCAGTTTCAGGCGGCTGGTCGTCATCCACTCGGCTACCTCTTTCATCCCTTCGTGCAGGTTGGTTCTGGCGGCGGCGGGGTCGTTGGTCAGGGAGAGGATCAGCTGGGTGTCGTCGGCGTAGGAGATTATGTTGAGGTTGTGTTGGCGTGCGATGGCCGCGAGGGGGCTCATGTAGACGTTGAAGAGGGTGGGGCTCAGCGAGGATCCTTGAGGGACGCCGCAGATGACTTCGGTGGCCTCTGACTTGTACGGTGGTAGGCGGACCCTCTGTGTTCTTCCGTCGAGGAAGGAGATGATCCATTCCAGAGCCTTCTCCTGGATTCCGACGTTGCTGAGGCGCTGTACTAGGGTGCGGTGGCAGACAGTGTCGAATGCCGCGGAGAGGTCTAGGAGGATGAGGGCCGCTGTTTCTCCGTTGTCCATCAGGGCTCGGATGTCATCGGTGGCGGCGATGAGGGCGGTCTCGGTGCTGTGGTTGGCTCGGAAGCCAGACTGTGAGGGGTCGAGGGATCCATTCGTCTCAAGGAAGGCGGCCAGCTGCTTGTTGACGGTCTTCTCAATGACTTTGGCTGGAAACGGGAGGAGCGAGATGGGGCGGTAATTCTTGAGTTCGGTGGGGTCCGCTGTGGGTTTCTTGAGTAGAGCGCTGAGTTCGGCGTGCTTCCAGCTCTCAGGGAAGGTGGCGGTGTCGAAGGATGTGTTGATGATGTCTCGCAGGTGGGGTGCGATGACAGCGTCGGCCTTGTTGAAGACGTGGTGGGGGCAGGGGTCGGTTGGAGATCCTGGGTGGATGGAGTTCATCGTGCGGACGGTGTCTTCGGTGCTGATCGGAGTCCAGGCGCGGAGGGTGGTGGTGGGGGGTGGTGGGTCGGTCGTGGTGTGCGTTGGTTGGTTGTTGAAGCTGTTGTGTATGTCCGCGATCTTGTTGTGGAAGTATGAGGCGAGGGAGTTGCAGAGGTCTTGCGACGGGGTGATGTCGTTGTTTCCTGCGCTGGGGTTGGAAAGCTCTTTCACGATGTTGAAGAGTTCCTTGCAGTTGTGTGCGTTGTTGTCCAGCCGGTCCTTGAATGCAGTTTTCTTGGCGGCGCGGATCAGCTGGTGGTGCTTCCGGGTGGCAAGCTTGAAGGTGGTCCTGTTGTCCGGTGTTGGTTCCCTTCTCCAGACTTTCTCGAGGGCTCGGCAGTTCTTCTTGGAGCTCTTGAGTTCGTTGGTGAACCATGGGGCTTTCTTGCTGCCGGGTCTGCTGGGCGGGGTCCTCAGTGGGGCGAGCTCGTCCGCGCAGTTGCTGATCCACTTCGTGAGGTTGTCTGCGGCCTGGCTGGGGTTCGCTAAGCTGGCAGGAGGGTGCTGGCTCAAGGAGGTGGCGAGCTGGTCGGCTGTGATCTTGTTCCAGCTTCTGCGGGCAACCTGTTGCTGGTGGTGGTGGGTCGTCGTTCTTTTGAAGGTGAAGTGGGCACAGCTGTGGTCCGTCCATTGAAGCTCTGTGGCGTGGCTGAAGGCGATGTCTGTGCTGGATGAGAAGACTGTGTCGAGTGTGTGTCCGGCGAGGTGGGTGGGGGTGGACACCAGTTGCTTGAGTCCAAGATTGGCGAGGTTGTCAAGCAGGGTGCTGGTGTTGCGGTCGTTGTTGTTCTCCAGGTGGAAGTTGAGGTCCCCCAGGAGGATGTAGTCAGCGGAGGGGAGGGCATGCGGGCTGACGAAGTCGGCGATGTCCTCGCTGAATTGGGTGCGTGGTCCCGGAGGCCGGTAGATCAGGGTGCCTCTGAGGGTGGTCTTCGGGTCGGTGTGGATCTGGAAATGCAGGTGTTCGGCGGTGGTGAGGGTGTTGTCGGTGCTGGTCGTGATACAGATGGTGTTCCTGTGGATGATGGCGATGCCTCCTCCCCTCTGGTTGGCGGTGCGGTCCCTCCGGATGATCTTGTAGCCCTCTGGGATGGCGATGGCGATGTCGGGTGCTGACGGGGCGTTCATCCAGGTCTCCGTGAGGAAGGCAACGTCGGGGGCTGTGGTGTCGAGGAGGTTCCAGAGTTCGATGGCGTGTCTGTGGACGGAGCGGGTGTTGAGCAGGATGCACTTGAGGTGGGTGCTGCTGGTGTTCGACTTGGCGGGTGCTGGCGCGAAGCAGGTCCGGATGCAGGTGAACTTGCAGGCGCGGCAGCTGAAGGGTCCGTGGGTGCGTCGTGGTGTGGCTTGGTAGCATCCCGGGGGTCGACCGGCGTTGAGTGCGCTGAGGTTGGCGGCGGTGTACGTCAGGCGGGGTGGCCGGGGTCTTCGAGGGCCAGGGGTCCTGGCACTGGGCGCGGTCCAGGCGCGGACGGGCGCAGACGGGCTTACCTTTGGCGCGCCTTCGGCGCACAATCGGCGCGCCCGCTGCGCGTCAACGCTGCGCGTCCGCACGGTCGCCATATATGGCAAAGTGCGCGGGTGGGCGGGGCAGCTGGGAGGCGGGAGCGGGGAGGGTACAGAAGGAAGAAAGGGGCGGGGTTAGCGGCGGTGGCGGGAGGCGGGGAGGGAGGACGAGGGTCAGAGAAGGAAAACAGGAAGGAAATAGCCAGTTACAGGACAAAAACAGGCAATGACAAAATACAATACTAAAACGGCAAAACGAGGGTCAGATCGAGGGAAAAACAGGAAGGAATTCACGAGTCACAGGAAGAAAAACAGGCAATACAAAATGACAAAGGCACAATACAAACGGCAAAAAACAGCTGGGGCAGGTCGAGCGATCACGGACCACGCCGCTCTAAGGCAGGGGGCGTGGACACGCGGCGGCAGTGAGGCAGACCGGCAGGGAGGCGCACGCAGCAGCTGGTGGCCGTGCGGCGCAGGGGTGTCCTAGAACTAGGACACGCTTGCTATTAAAATGGCTGCTGCTATGCGGGAATTTCTTCTGCGCATGCGTCGGTCACACTCACGTGACGTACTCGTAGTTCTGGTGGGAAATTTTTGCGCTTGCGCACTAGCTCTAAAATGGCCGCTCTGTGTTCTCACATGTCCGATGCTTGCCCTGTAGCTTTTTGCTATGCTGTTTGTCTTGCGCTAATCTTAATGCTATAGTTAATATAAAGTAAGGGGAGTCATATAGGGATTCCTGGTATACAGTGTACTCATTTATTTCTGTGTTCTAAATTGTCTTCCTTTACTTTTCATGTGGCGAATATTTTGGGCCGGGGAGGTGATTACTACTCCGTATTTGAAGTCCCTACTGCGCATGTCACCCTGGCAGTGGGAAGAAAACCTTGTACCAGTGGAACCCAGCCAGCTGGCAGCCACAGCCAAGATGCGCCTGGGAACCGACCTGTAACCCAGCAAGACGAAGCTGAACTGTACTGCATTTGTAACAATTGTATATGAATATTGTATTATCCATTGTAATGTGTAAAACATGTCATGAGAACCCCAAATTCAATAGGCGGTCCCAAAAGATGTAAATTAGGACTTGAGAAAGTCAAATTCTGGTTGGTGTGTTGACCTGTCCTACCTTTGGACCAATCGAAATTGGGGATTCTTACACTTGCAACATTTGGGGGGTGGTACACTGACCCGAAAACAGTATAACTAGCCTAGGTTTAGCTAGAGAAATTGTCCGACTTGTCCAAATAGCTCACCTGTCACTGACCCAACGCACTCAATAGCTGATCCTGAAACAGAGGTGCTGCAGAGCACTCTGTCCAACTGTCTCACAGACCCATTGGGGGATTTGAGAACCTTAAGTGCTGGCGGAGCACTTTGCTGGGGAATTCGATAACCCAATCGGGGTTTTGACTGATAGCTGCAGAGAGGGTGTAGCGCAGGCGTTGTAACTGAACTGCGGGTGCTGGTCTTACCTAGGTGGTCCTGTCCTGATCCTAATCTGGTTTTCCTGTCCTGTCCTGGGTTTCCATTCTGCACCTGCTGGCCTACTGGCGACTGTCCTTCCTTGGGGTTTCTCCTGTCCTTAACTGACCCGTGGCCAGGGTTGGTCTCCACACCGTTCTAGGTCAATATAAATCTGAGGGAACCCATTTTGCATTCTCTATTCCTTTGCTTTTAATAAAATCGTACTTGCACATTGTCCTTTTTTTTTCTTACCCTCCTTCTACACTGATAAATGATAAAGTCCTACCTTATAGTTATTATACTAGCATGTTCCATTTTTACCCATCCCATTAGTACGTTCTTACATACTGTTCATGAAATATAGATGTTCCTTTTTCTTTACCCTTCTTTAGCCAAATAAAGTGATTGCTCTAGGAATATTTAGCGTGTTCTACTTTTACCTTCCCTATAGCTACATGTTACCTTCGAGTTTTCTATAGATTTATTAAAGTTTTCCTGCTTGCCACTTTTGAAGGATATACAAACTGTGACATTCAAGCGTGTTCCTTATTTTTCACGTCCTTTAGTTACTCCACGTCAAGTCTAAATTCCTGAAATTCTTACTAGCATGTTCCCTGTTCTTACCTTCCCTTTAAGGTCCTAAATGGTTGGTCTTATTTACTTCCTATATGGATATGTGCTCTCTTTAATCTTAGTTATTGACAGTTTACTTGCTGTGAACCTTATGCTTTCTGAATCTGATAAATTCTAGATAAAGGTTTTAAAACTTCCTGAGTCTGTGGTTATTATATGAGTGCAAATAGAGTACGGTAAATAGTATTTTGTATTTTGGTGTCTGCCTTTCTTTTACAGCTAGCTCCCTGATCCATTGTGATCATAGGTACCCGTAACAGTGGGATGGTAAGTCGGGTACATTGGAAATAAATAGGAAGGAACTGGGTTACTGGTAGTAGAGTGTAAGGTTACCCGATTAATAAATATGGTGAATTGAATTTATGGGCCCAAGTGTGCCTATGGTAAAATTATAGTTGGGTGACCTGCGCGCTCTATCAGTAATTTTCTGGTAGCAGAGGAAATGGTTAGGGACTAGTTAAAGTTAGGTAGGACTAGTTAAGATAGGTAGATAGGTTATTTGCTGCTAATTGTGAAAATTTTGCTGCTAAAAGTATCGATCGATCAAATTGATGTTTATTGCTTTGAAAATTATTAAATGTTTTAAATTGTTTTTCTTGCTGTTATATTGATATACGTACTAATACACTCGTTAGAGATTGTTACATGTTTGTCTGGAATCCCCGGGGGCAGAATAGCGGGTGGTGAGGAGAATCCACGCCGTAGTGAGGTCACTTACCTGAGGAAAATTGGTGCAGGTTAGGCAGAACTGGAAGCACTAATTAGGGTTTTCTGAATAAATGTATGAATAAATGATAGCAAGGAGTTAGCTGGCAAAACTTCTATTGTGATATAACCTAGTAAGGGTCACACGGAAGGAGTAGCAGGTTCGTCTAAGCTTGATTAATAGCAAAGGGGTTCGCTGGTGAAACTTTTGGCTTAGTATATATCCCAAAGTGGATGAGTCGAAGGAGTAGCAGGTTCACTAATGCTTGTGTGAAGAGTAGGCAGAAGGGTTCTACTCGCAGTATTTGAAAAGTAAATAGAAGAGGTTTACTTGCAGTGAAACAAATCTTTTCTTTCTAGACACTCGAGGACAGTGGCGAATGTATTTGCGTTGTAAATTAAACAGAGCACTTGCACTTTAAAAGGTAGAAATCGAAGTTGTTTCTTACCTTGTGAAGGAGGGAGTCAGTTGCGAAGCTGCGCTGACGTCACTCAGTGCCGCGCTGGTATTGGTTGAGACAGCGGGCGTGTAGCTGAGGCAGAATTGTAAAGGAGGGGTGAGCACAGGAGCGTGAGAACTCGTTTACGAGAAACGCCGCGCACCCATTGGTTGAGATTGTTTAAAACCACGCATTTGATTGATTGCACGAATATAAAAGATGCATTTGGATTGGAGGTGATTTTAAAAACAAAGTCACTTGCGGAAAAGTATATGTGGCATACGTCTAATCCAGAGACTAGACCTGATCCAAGATACCTAGGGTTCGGAAAAGATCAGTGGAAAGGGCGTAAATATAACATTATGTACGGAAATAAGAGAAAAATGACCTTAGTAAACAAGGTGAAGAATTATTTCAAGACAGACAAGCCTATCAAAACTAGAGAAGGAGTTGTCATTCCACCACCTAATACTCCCGCATCATTTATGATGTTCGACAGGGGCTACCATGCTTGCGTATGGTTGGAAAATTGGGTGGAATATACTAAAAATGACGAGATTTTGGCATTTCCGTTAGATGGTACATTTGATAGCAGGATTCTGTTCAATTTGAGGACCCGAATGAATGATTTACATCCTAGACCCAGACTAACGCAATATGAGGCCTTAGAAGAATGGGAGATGGAGGCTTTTTTTTTTTTTTTTGAGAACCTTTATTGTCACTTCAAGTAAATACAAATATGGGCCTACAACCACCTCGGCCGGCCGCTAGTCAAGTCATAAGTACAGCAAATCAATGTAGAAAAATACAGCAGCCTAAAAATGAGGGTCTAAAAAGTGTCCAGGAGAGAACTTGTATTCAAGCGTACTGTGCGAGATTCAGGATGTGAGAAGGTTCATTTTACAATAAAGAAAAACTCAGAATCAATGCCATACGGTCATACATGGTCCTACAATAGCAAGCATGAAACAGGAAATCCGCAAATAGTACTAATACGTTTGAAATATTGGGGGTAAGGCACCCGAGTCAGGATAGATGTAAAAACAGACACGTTACGTAGCAAAGCTGCACCCCACCCCTCAAGACGAAACATACTGTAGGAGACACGAAAAACGACGACACCAAAAAGGAAGAAAGACCAAGGGCCATAGAAACAAAGAAAAGACAAATTAACAAACCTCATCCCCCTACCCCCCACCCAGCACCCCTGCAGAAGGCCACGGCCTACCCCCCCCAGCAGCGTGCCTGTCGCCTTAAATAAGAGACCCGAAATATAGAAAAAGGGAAAAAGAAGAAAAAGAGGAAAAACGTGGGGAAGGGCCATCGATCTGGCCACCCGCCCCCCCACCCCACCACCGCGCACAATAAACGTCCCAACATCAAGATCAGAATAGACATGGAAAACATTAATCACCGATAGCACAAGCAAGAACATACCCGCCGAGTGTCCCCCAAATCACAGTCAGCCAACAATAAGTTCCACTATGAACTAGACGGTCTCACCCCTGGCCCTTCCTATCCGTAGTACCAACATACGTCCACTTATCAATCAGCAGAGCAGAGTGGAGGGTCCAAACGATCTGGGCGGATCGGGCAGCGCTGTTATTCCATGGGACTTCAGCCACCTGAACCGAGCCGAGTATGTATGGCGGAAATCCGTCAATGTCAGTATCGACTCCGGAAGCATCCTCCAGTCCGGACACAGTCTCACCAGCCAGGGAAAGAGAGTCACACCATCCGGCAAGCGATGAAACGCCACCAGGGCAGCCCAAACCATAGATCGACGTTTTTTCCCCTGCCGCCGAACAGAGAAGTGCCCCGACGAGGCACTCACATGTACAACAGATCTGTCCAAAGGAATCTCATGAACCGGGTCTTGCAGCGTCTCTACGAACTTAGGCGTAGCTGGAGCACTCATCACTGACGCAGAAGCGGGCCCATCGGCGCTTCCATGAGATCGAACTATGCCCGTGTGGAACGGTGGGACAACAATGGCGGCCATCCTTCTTCCCAGATCCCGGGCGTCCCGGATCAAGGTCGTATGCAGGGTTGTTAACGCAGCCAATATATCTCTGAACGTGGGTTCTGTCTCGTATCGCCAGACCCCAGGACTCTCCCGCACAGCAGCTTCTCTGCCTGGATGTGGTCTGCGTAGGAGGGCGCCGTCCACCATCTTAGCTGATCCGGCCTCGTCCTTCTCCACTTCACCTCGGGACCGGGCCCCACACCAGGGCGCAACAGGAGTCACCACGAGGATCCCGAAAGTCAAGGCAGGCTTCCCAGCGAAGGGTCACCAAAAGGCTAAACAAAATCTCCGCCGCTCCCTAGGAGCTGCCCGCCGATTACGGGAGAAGTCATTGGTCATGCCCGGATACAACACTGGAAAGGGGGGAGAGTATCGTGCACTCCCCTCGACCCTGCTTCACCACACATCCCACAAGGCACTCCACAAGATGGACTGGGTCGGCACTGTCGCCATCGGCCCATCAGATCTCCGGCGCCCTCCGGCCGGCTCCTCGCCCCCACCAGAGGCCGCTGTTGTCGCAGTCCCGGTCGGCCACTTTCCTCACTCGACAGCCCGGTCTCAGCTCCGTGAAGGCCGCAAAACAGTCGGGGACATTTCCACAGGCCTGCCGCACGGAAAAGCCTCAGGAGCAAACGGTCAGTGAAAGGTGTCCTTCGCCTACTTAAATATGCCGTTATGGCTCAGGATAGTTGCCAGGATGTGTGCGCGGGGTGAGAAGGCTCATGGAGCCGAGCGTCTACGCAGCCATCTCGGTCGCCAGCTTGGCTCCTCCCCCCGAGATAGAGGCTTTTCAGCGAGACAGGCCCAGAAAGGACAAGGGTTTGACAAAATGGTATCCAAAAGTAAATAAAGAGACCCTAGAAAAACGAATGAAAGAATGGAGACAGAATATGATGGTAGAATGACTGTACCCTGTAATAGCACTAGAAGCGCCCCAGGGAGAGAAAAGGGCAGAGAAAGCAAAGCATTTGATGACCAGTGGGGATTCAGATGATGAATATTTGGAGGAATTGTTAATGAAGAATCCACCTCCTTATAATGAGGGATCAAGACCAGTAAGTGCAAGAGACACCTGTCCAAGACCTCCTTATCAGGAGGATGTCCGAATGAGGTCGCACACCGCTCGTCCCATCAGCGTGTGACCCCGGAGAATGATGATCGATGTAGTCGGTATCAGCGGGTGCGCTTCTACCCGGGTCTTGAGTCTTCAAGGTATTCACTTGGTGTGCTTGCCATCCCTGGACACGTGTTTCGCGTTCATTAACGCTTATCAGCAGGGATTAGGCGTGTGCACGGGGTTGCTGCGTGGGCTGCCGAAAATATTCGTAGGTCCAGATACCTCCTAAGGCACGCGGATGCGTTATCTCGAGGTCGTCACCTCCACCGGCTCAAGGGAGCCTGTATAAATAGTATGTCCGAATGAGGTCGCACACCGTTCGTCCCATCAGCGTCTGACCCCGGAGCATGATGGTCGATGTAGTCGGTATCAGCGGGTGCGCTTCTACCCGGGTCTTGAGTCTTCAAGGTATTCACTTGGTGTGCTTGCCATCCCTGGACACGTGTTTCGCGTTCATTAATGCTCATCAGCAGGGATTAGGCGTGTGCACGGGGTTGCTGCGTGGGCTGCCGAAAATATTCGTAGGTCCAGATACCACTTAAGGCACGCGGATGCATTATCTCGAGGTCGTCACCTCCACCGGCTCAAGGGAGCCTGTATAAATAGTATGTCCGAATGAGGTCGCACACCGCTCGTCCCATCAGCGTGTGACCCCGGAGCATGATGGTCGATGTAGTCGGTATCAGCGGGTGCGCTTCTACCCGGGTCTTGAGTCTTCAAGGTATTCACTTGGTGTGCTTGCCATCCCTGGTCACGTGTTTCGCGTTCATTAACGCTCATCAGCAGGGATTAGGCGTGTGCACGGGGTTGCTGCGTGGGCTGCCGAAAATATTCGTAGGTCCAGATACCTCTTAAGGCGCGCGGATGCGTTATCTCGAGGTCGTCACCTCCACCGGCTCAAGGGAGCCTGTATAAATAGTATGTCCGAATGAGGTCGCACACCGTTCGTCCCATCAGCGTCTGACCCCGGAGCATGATGGTCGATGTAGTCGGTATCAGCGGGTGCGCTTCTACCCGGGTCTTGAGTCTTCAAGGTATTCACTTGGTGTGCTTGCCATCCCTGGACACGTGTTTCGCGTTCATTAACGCTCATCAGCAGGGATTAGGCGTGTGCACGGGGTTGCTGCGTGGGCTGCCGAAAATATTTGTAGGTCCAGATACCTCTTAAGGCGCGCGGATGCATTATCTCGAGGTCGTCACCTCCACCGGCTCAAGGGAGCCTGTATAAATAGTATGTCCGAATGAGGTCGCACACCGCCCGTCCCATCAGCGTGTGACCCCGGAGCATGATGGTCGATGTAGTCGGTATCAGCGGGTGCGCTTCTACCCGGGTCTTGAGTCTTCAAGGTATTCACTTGGTGTGCTTGCCATCCCTGGTCACGTGTTTCGCGTTCATTAACGCTCATCAGCAGGGATTAGGCGTGTGCACGGGGTTGCTGCGTGGGCTGCCGAAAATATTCGTAGGTCCAGATACCTCTTAAGGCGCGCGGATGCGTTATTTCGAGGTCGTCACCTCCACCGGCTCAAGGGAGCCTGTATAAATAGTATGTCCGAATGAGGTCGCACACCGCTCGTCCCATCAGCGTGTGACCCCGGAGCATGATGGTCGATGTAGTCGGTATCAGCGGGTGCGCTTCTACCCGGGTCTTGAGTCTTCAAGGTATTCACTTGGTGTGCTTGCCATCCCTGGACACGTGTCTCGCGTTCATTAACGCTCATCAGCAGGGATTAGGCGTGTGCACGGGGTTGCTGCGTGGGCTGCCGAAAATATTCGTAGGTCCAGATACCTCTTAAGGCGCGCGGATGCGTTATCTCGAGGTCGTCACCTCCACCGGCTCAAGGGAGCCTGTATAAATAGTATGTCCGAATGAGGTCGCACACCGCTCGTCCCATCAGCGTGTGACCCCGGAGCATGATGGTCGATGTAGTCGGTATCAGCGGGTGCGCTTCTACCCGGGTCTTGAGTCTTCAAGGTATTCACTTGGTGTGCTTGCCATCCCTGGACACGTGTTTCGCGTTCATTAATGCTCATCAGCAGGGATTAGGCGTGTGCACGGGGTTGCTGCGTGGGCTGCCGAAAATATTCGTAGGTCCAGATACCTCTTAAGGCGCGCGGATGCGTTATCTCGAGGTCGTCACCTCCACCGGCTCAAGGGAGCCTGTATAAATATATATTTAATAAATATAAAGGGAGGCTTGGCGCCTCCTTGCCGGTGGACCAGACAGGGCCATACATTGAAGGAAAGGTTGAAGGAAATTACGTCACCTTTCTGTTGGACACTGGTGCTACCCGCTCTACTGCGAGAACAGCAGACGTTCCAAACCTACCCCTCTCGGGAGAAGCAATCCAAGTAGTGGGTGTTTCTAATCAGCTAATTAGTACCCCAGTTACTGAACCTATGGAAATTAAAATTGGGAATTTTAAAGAAATACATAGATTTGTTGTGTGTGATTCCAGTCCTGTAAATCTGCTAGGACGAGATTTGTTGTGTAAAATGAACTGTACTATCTTTTGCACACCAAATGGCGTCGAAATTCAGACCCCAGATGAAGACGGAGTTTACAAATTAATGTTAGCTACACCAGATTCAGGAATTAAAAGACTGACAATACAGGACTTACCTGAAGAGCTCCAAGAGACAGTGAAACCAGAGGTGTGGGATTTTACTGGAAAAGATGTAGGATTAATGGCAAATGTTGAACCAATTAAAATAGCCATAAAAGAAGATGCAGTCTACCCAAATACTAAACAGTACAAAATGAGTGCAAAAGTAAAAGCAGGAGTTGCCATTGAAATAAAAAGATTATTAGAGGCAAATATCATACAAGAAGTGATGAGCAGTCCTTGTAATTCGCCCATAATTGGAATCAAGAAACCTAGTGGGAAGTACAGGGTAGTACAGGACCTGCGCAAGGTTAACAAAATTGTGGTTCCTTGTTGTCCTGTTGTGCCAAACCCTGCAGTGATTCTATACCAAATACCATGGAATGCAGGATGGTTTACCCTCATTGACCTATGTCATACATTCTTTTCAATTCCATTGCATCCAGACAGCAAATTTATTTTCTCATTTGAGTTCGACAGTCATGTCTACGTTTGGAATCGCGTTCCTCAGGGGTACACAGAAAGCCCCTCAATTTTTAATCAGATTCTGAAAAAGTGCCTTGAAACAATAAAATCAGTTCTGGTGCAATATATAGACGACCTCTTGGTGGCGTCTAAAAGTCGAAGAGACTGTGTAACTGACACAATTGCCTTGCTGAACCATTTAGGTGAAGGAGGACATAAAGTGTCACCAGAAAAATTGCAGTTATGTACCACATCAGTAAAATATCTGGGGCACCAGATAGAGAGAGGTATCAGGAAAGTCACCACCGAAAGAATCAGGATAATTCGAAACACGGAACTACCAAATACCCAGAAGGAAATCAGAATGTTCCTTGGAGTTGTAGGTTACTGTAGGCAGTGGATTGGGGGATTTGCAGTCCTAGCAAAACCATTGATAAAAATGACAAAGAAAGGAGCAAAGGATCCTGTAGAGTGGGATGACGAAAGCATGACAGCTTTTACAAAACTGCGAGAATGTCTGTGTACTGCTCCTGCATTGGGAATGCTTGATTATTCAAAAGATTTTGCACTGTTCTGTGACACACGAGACAATTGTGCACTTTCAGTCTTGACCCAAATTCATGGTTTGACTCGACGTCCAGTGGCATACTTTTCTTCCACATTGGACCCAGTAGCAGCTGGATTACCTGGATGTTTGAAAGCTGTAGCTGCAACTTGCACGAGTCTTGAACAAAGTGAGTCCATTGTGATGGGACATCCAGTAACTGTGTATGTTCCACATTCTGTTGTAATTCTGCTGACACAAACAAAGACCCAGTATCTCACACCTAGTCGGCTGACTAAGTATGAGAGAATCCTTGTCGGTGCAGGAAATGTGACCATCGAACGATGTAACATTCTAAATCCAGCTACCTTACTACCTAGCTCATTTGCAGCAGAGGTAAGGGAAGAATTTGCACATGATTGCATTGATTTAAATGAGTTCAGTACAAAACCCCGCCCAGATATAAAAGAAAACCCTCTGATTAGTGAAGATTATGAATTGTTTGTAGACGGCTCATGCATGAGACATGAGGAAGGTGGCCTAAGCGCTGCCTATGCAGTATGCACAGTGGGAGGTCCAGTGGAGGCATCCTATTTATATGGAGTCAAGTCTGCACAAATAGCCGAATTGGTTGCATTGACAAAAGCTTGTAAATTCGGGAGGAATTTGAAAATAAACATATACACTGATGCCAGTATGGTTATGGGGTTGTGCATGACTTCGGACACCTGTGGATGCAGAGGGAGTTCCTGACTTCTTCAGGCACCCCTGTGCAGGATTTACTGGAATCAATCCAGTTACCAAAAGAATTGGTTGTGGTCAAGTGTGCTGCTCACAAATCTGGCGATGACAAAGTGACAGCAGGTAATCGATATGCTGACCAGTTAGCCCCACATTGTGCAAAATACCGAGTTTCAATCAATATAAAGATTGGGGGAAACGGAAACAGCTGCCCACATTTGATGCTAGAGGGAGTGAGTACATGGGAGGAAGTGAGAGAGTTACAGGAAGCAGCAGAGCCACAGGAGAAACAAAGATGGAGAATTTTTGGTTGTCTAAGGAGAAATGAAGATGGTGTCATTGTTTACCTTGATGATATGCCTGTGTTGCAAGACTGTATGCTTGCTCCTATGGCCAGGTTAATAAATGGGGACACACATGTAGGCAGAGATGCGATGATTCGCATGTTCCGCCAAACATGGTTTAATTCGAAATTCAGAAGCGTAGCAGAGGCACTCTGCCAGAGGTGTTTGACCCGTCAACAATTTAACCCTGGAAAGAAAACTATAGTGTTACCAGGAAAAATCGGAAAGGCAGAAGGCCCTTTTATTAGACTACAACTTGACTTCATTCAGTTACCCCCTGTCGAGGAATGAAATACCTACTTGTCATTGTCTGCCTGTTTTCAAAATGGGTGGAAGCTTTCCCTGCACGTAGAAATGACAGCATCACAGTAGCAAAATAATTACTTAGAGAACTTATACCTCGTTACGGTTTCCCAGTCTTAATTGAATCTGACAGAGGAAGTCATTTCCAGAATGAAATAATAAAGCAAATCTGTGAAGCTTTCAAAATCACGCAAAAACTGCACTGTGCATATCGCCCAGAGGCTTGTGTTGATGGGACTCAGAAGTATTCCAGATCGGAACACGGGCTTGAGTCCACATGAAATCCTGATGGGAAGAGCAACGCGGCAAGCATGGGTACCAGGATACAAAATAATAAGTATATCTGATGATTTGGTATTGGAATACTGTAAAGAGCTGGCTGGCCAAGTGCGTTCTATCTCTCGCCAGGTTGGGGGAGACGCCGTCGCCAGGCCGACGACTCCAGCACATGACCTGAATCCAGGTGAATGGGTCGTAATAAAGAAGCACACTCGGAAAAGTTGCCTTGGACCAAGGTGGGGAAAGCCACGACAGGTGATTCTGGTAACCACCACAGCTATAAAGTGTGCAGGAGTACCTCGCTGGATCCATGCCAGCCATACGAGGAAAGTGACTGAACCTGACGAAACTGAGGCTGAAGGTTGCGCAGCTGAAGGATCCCAAGATATCGGTCCTGAAGTAGCTGAAGAAGAACAACCGAGCTCCAGTCAAGAAGATTGGGTCCCAATAATTGATCTGACAATCGACCCTATACGAACCAGAAGACAGACCTATTTAGATAGACAGTGGGATAGTGAGGACGAGACAGGTGAAGAAGAAGCTACTCAGATCATCGAAATCCACGTTAAATCTGATTCTGAGGAGGACCAGATAGGGAGAGAGCAGGTGATTGACATTCCACCAAGAACACCTGCGTCAGAGGAGGGACAGATAGAAACTAGGGCGGAAGTTCAAGCGGAAGAAAATCAAGAGTTCGAAGAGCTTGAACAGGAACAGATAGGATTAGACAATAGTGTTCAGGAAGAAGAGATCGAAACAGATCAAAGCCAAAAGCAGCATACACCTGAACAAGGCCAGTTTAGGGACCAGGCAGAAGAAACAGATGAAAGACCTGGACCTAGTCAGTTAGGGAATACTACAGAGGACGAATTTGATCCCAATGTGCCACAACTGAACGAAAACAAAAGAGTGTTTGAAGAAGGCCAAGACACAGTGCCAGTTAAAAGACTCAGAAAAGGTGACTCAGTACCTAGATTTGTGAAAAGATTGAGATTGCGTCTAAAGACGGTAAACGAAGAGCCAGAACAGATAAATGAGGTCTCGAGTCAAACTGACCCAGTGGTGACAAAACCAAAAAGAAGAAGTGCTTGCATCAAGAAGCTGAATAACAAGTACCAGAGTCCTGAGTGGACTTATTTTGTATTGGAGGAATTTGAGAATTTGGAAATAAGTGACGAAAGTGATGAATGTGATGAAGAATTGATAGCTGAACAGACCAGTGAAGAAGCAAACCCAACCTGAAAAGTTACTCGAGTAAGCAAGCTGTGCAGAGTTACAAAGAGGGGTTGAAGCTTCTTTTGAGCTAAAATGTCTGATTCTTCTGAGAGTGGGAGACCGAGACGAGGTTGTTTTAAAACATGCTGCCAAGTATGTTTATGTAGTGTAGCAATAGTACTGCTACTTTGGATAGGACTAACAATAACTATTCCTTCTATGATGAGTAAAAACCAGAGTCTATACCCAAATAATAACCTACCTGATGACACTGTAGAAACACACACTAGAAGTACACCACGAAGAGTAGACGCATTGGACAAACCACTTAGCCTGAAACAGACACAGTTAGATTTAGAAGCACCAGATGAGGAAGGGTTACATTTCAGTAAAATCAAGAATAAAAACCATTTAAATGTTTTTGCAAACCTGTTTGTACATTATGTAGAAGCTATGGAAATAGATGATTGTTACGTTTGCATGAAGCTACCCACTTCAGTAGCTGAAGGTGTGACTTACCACCACTTACCCCTAACATATGGAATTTCCTGTAGTATTCTAACTAATTTATTTTATAGAAGAGGACCTTTACAGTATTATTACTCAAACCTTGATGTGACATTTTCAGAACTTCCTGTTCGAAGAAACCTGAACCCTTTACATACAACTAGAGACGTAGCAAAATACATGAGTGATTATTTTCTAACAGTAAGTAAGATAGACATAGATGACGCACATAAAAATAACTTGACCTGTTCATTACACGAAAAGGAAAAAGAATTTCTGAATATGGTAGAGAAAAGAAGAGAAAGTTTCCAAAAGAAAGCCAAAGACAAGAACCAGAAAATCCCTAAATGGGCAGAAAGTGTAGGGAGCACCTCAAATGGTGGAGCTAACGCTGCAATGTTGCTGGATTTCGAAAAGAAAGGGAAACTTTGTCTTAAAAGAGAGAAAACTAGTTATTATAACAATATTTTCATTCGTTCCAGTGAATGCGAACATAATTACAAGGTAATTGGAGGTTGGGGTTTCAAAGATGGGTCAGAGCCTGTGTTTCCGGGAATTTATTTTTTATGTGGGAACAAGGCTTATTTCAAATTGCTTGACCATTGGTACGGGAGTTGTTATTTTGGTATTGTCTTCCCAAAGATATACCATGTGGGGAAAATCACTGGAAGCACTGAAAAGACTAATGAATTAGCGCGTACTAAAAGAGAAAGTGCTGGTGAAATAGTAGGAGATATTTTTAGTGCACTGATACCTACAGTGGGAGTGGTTCTGAATACACACAGAATTTGCAAATTGTCAACAGTAGTGGATCGGTTATCTACTGACACTGCTGGAGGTTTCCTGATGGTCAACACCAAATTAGTTGCGGTGAGATCAATGGTTTTACAGAATAGACTTGCTCTTGATACCCTATTGGCAAAAGAGGGCGGAGTCTGCAGAATGCTGAAAGTGCAACATTGTTGCACTTACATACCTGACAAAAGTGTAGAAATCAAAGGGTATGTGAGGAACATTACTAATTTGGCAAAGAGCTCAAACCACTTGAGGTTGACAGTGCCTGGAAGAGACTTACTGATGGTCTCTCTGCTATAGGTCATTGGTTTTCTAACTTAGGTAAAAGTCTTTTGAGTAAAGTACTGATGCCAATTGCGGGAATAGGCATAGCAGTATTTATCATAATAATCTCCTGCAAACGTCGCAAACACCAAAAGAAGTACACTGTGAACAAGAGAGGAGTGAAGAGGAATGTGGATGAACTTGAATTAGAGGAACTGAATAATCAGATTTATAAAAGGGTGAAAAATTCTCACCCTAATAAAGAGACTAAAGAAAAGCTGAACAGAATGTTTGAAGAGATTGAACTAGGAAAAATGTGAAAAGTTGGCATCTAGTTCTATTAGTTTGTGATGATATAAAATATCATCAAAGAGGGGATTGATTGGTGACGGCGTTGCCGCATGGTGGGGACTGGTCACAGCTACAGATCTGGGAAGAGGCGGGACTACATGTGGTGGGGGATCTGTATGAGGACGAGACGCTGCTCCCCTATCAGTCGCTCCAAGAAAGGTTAGACCTTCCAAGAGGGGGATTCTCATTGCATGCCGCAGTCACTAGAGCCCTACAGGCGCACTGGCAGGAGGGATTACTAGAACCCGCGACATCTATGGCTTGCCAATATGCCATGATGGCGGCGGGTACCCACAAAGCGGTTACATGTCTCTATGCTAGAATGCTCCGAGAAAACTTGCCTCCTCTGACTGGGTTGAAAACCAAATGGGAAACGGATATAGGAAGGGAGATCCCGGAGACAGCTTGGGCGCAGATAGTGCGACGGGCCCGCAAGAGTACTAGGAATGCACGCTTCCAAGTAGTGCACTTTTTCATCTTACATATAGCATATTTAACACTAGGGAAAATCCATAGGTATTTTGGAGCGAGAGAGGCCGCATGTCCTAGATGCACTAGAGAGGCGGTCGAACTGGGCCACATGCTATGGACTTGTCCAATGCTAAGAGACTATTGGAAGGCGATAGGAGACACGCTGAACGAGGTGACGCAGAGACAGTTGCACTTTGACATGGCCACCAGTGTCCTACATTGGTTCCCTCATACCCCCAAACACAAGAACACCAGTAAATTTATAGACATGGGTCTAATTTTGGCCAAACGCGAAATCACTCGACATTGGAAGGCAAGAGCTGGTCCTTCATACAGACGTTGGGTGAACGAATTCTTGAAATGGGCTGCGTGCGAAAGCTCCCTTAGATATCAGATGGCGCGTAGGCGACAGGACGACAAGGCACTAGACGCGGCGACAGCGTGGGAGGTGTTAGTACAAGCCCTAAGGGACCTAGAGACGCACGACGAGGAGGAGGAACAGAGTAATGAAGGAGAACCCCTCCGACATACCCAGGACACATCACACTCAGAAGCACTTACTGCTTCTGGCACATAGCTCTAGAAGACCGACTAAGATGGCACGCAGAAGTGGTGGGAAGTTGGGGAGGGGAAGGGGAAGCCCCATTGAGGACACTAGGGGACTATAGATTGCACAGCAGCACTCCTACTGTGCATTCTAGAAGGAATCCTTAGAACACGACACACAACCCCACGAAATCGACAAGGGACACTCTTAAGGAGTGCTCCGGAGGTTGTTCCACTTGAACAGAGGTAGGGAGCTTTATATCGGGCATAGCTGCCCATGGTAGAGCTCGCACGATTAGGGAGCGAAGTGCCATGGCAAGCTACATTAAGGTGCATCCAGTTGCTTATGATTGTCTCTTACAGTTGCTACAGAGTTGGGAGTTGTTGGGGAGCTGGGATTTCCTGCAGAGGGGTTGTTCATATATGGAAAAGCGGACTTGAGATATTTCCACTAGACGGCTGCGATTGACTTTTGCCTTGAGTCCTCTACTTTCTCGTGGTTAACGCCGCCCGACCTCCGGGATGTGGGCACACAGGCTGTGTAACGAAATTCTGGGAGAATGGTAATTGGCAGCCACTAGGTTTGGAAATGTAAAGAGTGATTACCTGTAACTTTATTATTGTCTGCAATAAAAATATATATAAAAAAAAAATCAAAGATAGGATTGATGGAGCAAGGATTCGCACGTACAGCGACTTGCTTGTATCAAGAACCTCAAATAATGTTAATAAAATATAATCAACCTGTTTGTGTTACTAATATTGCACATTTTACACTACATGGGGTGTCCCAGCGATGCTTGCATATGTGTTTACTAATGATAATACGCTTGCTATTAAAATGGCTGCTGCTATGCGGGAATTTCTTCTGTGCATGCGTCGGTCACACTCACGTGACGTGACGTACTCGTAGTTCTGGTGGGAAATATTTGCGCTTGCGCACTAGCTCTAAAATGGCCGCTCTGTGTTCTCACATGTCCGATGCTTGCCCTGTAGCTTTTTGTTATGCTGTTCATCTTGCACTAATCTTAATGCTATAGTTAATATAAAGTAAGGGGAGTCATATAGGGATTCCTGGTATACAGTGTACTCATTTATTTCTGTGTTCTAAATTGTCTTCCTTTACTTTTCATGTGGCGAATCTTTTGGGCCGGGGAGGGGATTACTACTCCATATTTGAAGTCCCTACTGGGCATGTCACCCTGGCAGAGGGAACAACACCTTGTACCAGTGGAACCCAGCCAGCTGGCAGCCACAGCCAAGATGCTCCTAGGAACCGACCTGTAACCCAGCAAGACGAAGTTGAACTGTACTGCATTTGTAACAATTGTATATGAATATTGTATTATCCATTGTAATGTGTAAAACATGTCATGGGAACCCCAAATTCAATAGGCGGTCCCAAAAGATGTAAATTAGGACTTGAGAAAGTCAAATTCTGGTTGGTGTGTTGACCTGTCCCACCTTTGGACCAATCAAAATTGGGGATTCTTACACTTGCAACATTTGGGGGTGGTACACTGACCCGAAAACAGTATAACTAGCCTAGGTTTAGCTAGAGAAATTGTCCGACTTGTCCGAATAGCTGACCTGTCACTGACCCAACGCACTTAATAGCTGATCCTGAAACAGAGGTGCTGCAGAGGACTCTGTCTGACTGTCTCACAGACCCATTGGGGGTTTTGAAAACCTTAAGTGCTGGCGGAGCTCGGGAATTCGATAACCCAATCAGGGTTTTGACTGATAGCTGCAGAGAGGGTGCTGGTCTTACCTTGGTGGTCCTGTCCTGATCCTAATCTGGTTTTCCTGTCCTGTCCTGGGTTTCCATTCTGCACCTGCTGGCCTACTGGCGACTGTCCTTCCTTGGGGTTTCTCATGTCCTTAACTGACCCGTGGCCAGGGTTGGTCTCCACACCGTTCTAGGTAAATATAAATCTGAGGGAACCCATTTCGCATTCTCTATTTCTTTGCTTTTAATAAAATCGTACTTGCACATTGTCCTTTTTTTTCTCTACCCTCCTTCTACACTGATAAATGATAAAGTCCTACCTTATAGTTATTATACTAGCATGTTCCATTTTTACCCATCCCCTTAGTACGTTCTTACATACTGTTCATAAAATATAGATGTTCCTTTTTCTTTACCCTCCTTTAGCCAAATAAAGTGATTGCTCTAGGAATATTTAGTGTGTTCTACTTTTACCTTCCCTATAGCTACATGTTACCTTCGAGTTTTCTATAGATTTATTAAAGTTTTCCTGCTTGCCCACTTTTGAAGGATATACAAACTGTGACTTTCTAGCGTGTTCCTTAATTTTCACGTCCTTTAGTTACTCCACGTCAAGTCTAAATTCCTGAAATTCTTCCTAGCATGTTCCCTGTTCTTACCTTCTCTTTAGAGTTCTAAATGGTTGGTCTTATTTACTTCCTATATGGATATGTGCTCTTTATAATCTTAGTTATTGACAGTTTACTTGCTGTGAACCTTATGCTTTCTGAATCTGATGAATTCTAGATACAGGTTTTAAAACTTACTGAGTCTGTGGTTATTTTATGAGTGCAAATAGAGTAAATAGTATTTTGTATTTTGGTGTCTGCCTTTCTTTTACAGCTAGCTCCCTGATCCATTGTGATCATAGGTACCCGTAACAGTGGATTGGTAAGTCGGGTACATTGGAAATAAATAGGAAGGAACTGGGTTACTGGTAGTAGAGTGTAAGGTTACCCGATTAATAAATATGGTGAATTGAATTTATGGGCCCAAGTGTGCATATGGTAAAATTATAGTTGGGTGACCTGCACGCTCTATCAGGAGTTAAGAGTCCCCCTAAAGCCACAGAGATGAAAAATAAAACGGTAATTCATTACAATTGTACTTTTCATCCATCTGCCCTGAACCGAGCGTTGGACGGGGTGAGGCCTGCTAAGTGACAGCAGGGAGGAGTGGTGCAATGTTTAACACCTTCGGCATTCATGACGAGCTCAGCTCTTCATGAGGTACAGTGGCGCTGTGCTCATGACGAGCTGAGCTTGTCATGACTGCCGTGGAACGCCCACGCGGGGATAATTCCCCAACTGTGCTGGGCGTTCCAATAAACGGGCGTGGTCATGATCAATTGAGGGGTTGTGTAGTCTCCATATGCTGAGGTCTCTGTCATTGAAGTTGTGGCATTTGAAGTGGCATATAAATGGTCTAGGTGACAACCCTTTGTTTTCAGCTTGGCAACTGCTGGTGCAGGAACGCGCGATTGCCTTGAGGGGAACGGCCTCTTTCATACCTACTGTTGACACCAGACGCCGTGAGGGGAACAGCCCAGCATCCTCACATCATGCCGTGAGGGGAATGGCTCTGCCCTTGACGAACACGCCGTGAGGGAAACGGGCGGCAGAAATACATCAATCCCCAGCAGCCCTCTGCAGCCAGCGGCGCACCTCTGACGCTGCAGTTGCGCCCGGAGGCACCACAAAACTGTCAAGCGCCCCCCGCAGCGCAGGACGCGCGATTGCCGTAAGGGGAATAGCCTCTTTCAAACCTACTGTTGACACCAGAGGCCGTGAGGGGAACAGCCCAGCATCCTCAAACCACGCCGTGAGGGGAACGGCTCTGCCCTTGACGAACACGCCGTGAGGGAAACGGCCGGCAGAAAGACATCCATCCCCAGCAGCCCCCTGCAGCCTCTGATGCAGCAATTGCGCCCGGAGGCGCAACAAAACTGCCAAGCGCCCCCCGCAGTGCAGGACACGCAATTGCCGTGAGGGGAACAGCCTATTTCATACCTACTGTTGACACCAGAAGCTGTGAGGGGAGCGGCCCAGCATCCTCACCCCACGCCATGATGGGAACGGCTCTGCCCTTGACAAACACGCCGTGAGGGAAACGGCCAGCAGAAAGACATCAATCCCCAGCAGCCCCATGCAGCCAGCGGCGCACCTCTGACACGGTAGCTGCGCCCGGAGGCGCCACAAAACTGCTAAGCGCCCCCCACAGCACGGGACTCGCCCGGGCAAAGTCCGGACCAAGGGCGGGCCTGTCCTTGCCTGTCATCGCCAGGAAGAGGCAGGGCAGGCCACCCCCCTTTCATCTGCCACCAAGAGTTTCTGTGCAGGCTCAGGAGTCTGCCTGCAGGTATTGTTGGCTCTTTGGTGCTACTGTCCCTCTAGCTGGCTGGGAGCTAAGGTGCTGCGCTGATATTTGTAAATCCCCAATGTACTTTGCCCCCACGGACAAGGCATGATTAAACCTTTCTATATTAAATCTGGTCCAGTTAGATATTTGGGCCTAAGACTTTGTCCTATGAGTCAGGATCCTGTACCGCACTTTGCACTTTAGCGTTTTTGTATTTTTTAAGTGTTTCTATTGATGTTGCTGCTAATTATTGTATAAGCACTTATCACTTTTGAGTATAATAATAAGGTGTTGTGTTGAGGAGTTTTTACATCCGTTATTTTAACAATTTATGTCCTAGCACTGTCCTGTATTTTGCACATTGTAAATTGCACTAGGCAATTTGCCTTTAAAAGCAGACTTGTATTTTATTAGGGACCTGTGTAATTAACTCAGTTTGCCCAGGGGTTGTCAATTATGAGTAAGCAGAAACCAAACTTGGGGAAAAGTGTGGCTGGAACTTTAGGATGCCTTCATATTGAGGGCAGAATCTGCCCTCATTCATGAAATACAATTGACTGAAGCTGAGTTATCCCTTGAGCTCCGCTCCCCGCAAGGTAGACTTTCCCTAACCCCTGCATTCCCGGATTCCCTGCCAGGTCGCAATCAGGATGTATCCCCATCCCGGTTGAATCCGTCCCCATCTGCTGCCCCAGTTACTGTGACAAACTCTGTTTCTTGCTCATCTATGGAGCAAGAACCCACCCCTGTGAAATCTGAAGCCACAACTAGAGGGCAGATAGCAAAACTGAAATCAAATCATAACAATGAATCCTCCTCTATAAAAAGAAAGGACGGGGGTGTATGAAATTGAATTAATCTGCACAGGGCACATCTGGTGGGAAAATTTTATCTGCCCCTTCCACAAGTGCTTGTAAAGAGGGAAACCCCACCTGCATGAATCAGACTGTGGAAGGGCGGCTAATTGACAGCATCCAGGAGGGGAATTTCTGGAGAAGGCTTGAAACTATGTTATCCACCTTACTAGATCCCATGTTTCAAATAATAAGCTCAGTAGAAGCTAGGCTGGCCAAACTAGAAGGGCTGATCAATTCCAATCCGCCGGTTATTCCGGCAGTTAGTACATCCACGGGGGGGGAACAGAGCTGGGTGTGAAGGACCAGGGATTGGGCCTACTTTGAGGCCTGCAGTAAATAGTGAGTTCTAAACAAGAATAGTTTTAATAACATCAGGCCCAGTAGTGCAGACACACTGGTAATTACACGCCAGCCCTCTATAAGAGCAGGGCCCCTGTGCTCCACAGGAAAAGGAGCTAGAGGGTAGGGACCCCCAGTTAACAAGTCCCACAACCATCGACCTCCCACCCGAATCTACCCCATATGTAGTGTGGGTACCCCCTCTCACCAATGGGGTGAAGGAAGACTAAGGGCAGTTAATAAATAAATTAAATCATTGGTTCACACACAACACCACCCTGGACCCCTGTGTATTCAAAAATATTCTTATGGCATGCAGGGTTAGCTGGATTAGGAGCTCACGTAAACTGGACTAAGGTGACTGTTTTATTGTAAAGGTTGATAACCCCTTCACTGCTGGCTGTATCTTATCAAGGGACATCAGTCTCGCTCCCTTAACAGGATCTGTTATCAAGGCTTTACCTCTGGGTTATTTTTATAAGCCAGCCCCCCACAGGGACATGCCTGAAAATGGCCACAGGGTACCCCATCGAGGAGGCTGGTTAAACAAACTAGCTCCAAGACAAAAGCCTATTTCCATGGCTTACCCAGCTCTTGAACCAGATAGGCACTTTGGTACCGCCCACACATTGGTGTTAGACAACAGATTTACAGCTTTATCTGGATTGGAGAATTGTGATTGACTGAGGGTTCCTATACCTCCTGGGCCAGAACTAGTTACACTTCCCCAGTCTCCAGTGGTGGCAGCTGTGAGGCACCCAGTTGTGAGGTCCAACAATTTCCTATCTTGGAATATCACGGGGTTGGCCAACAAGCTCCAAGATCCTCGGTGGATTTGTTATGTGAAGCAATATACCGTAATTAGTCTCCAAGAAACGTGGTCAGTGGACTGAATTATTTCTGGAAGGCCATAAGGCCTTATTTGTCCCGGCCACTCCATCGATGAGTGGAAGACCAAAGGGTGGTCTAGTCATATATGTTTCTGTGGCTGTTGATTGTAAGTTGCAGGTGATGCCAACCACACACCCGGGAATTCTGGCATTGTCAGCTGAAAGGGGGGATACCAGATGGGGAATTGTTAATTTTTATAATTCAGTGGCTTGTCCGTTTGAAGCTTGCAATATTACTATCCTGGGAGCGACTATAAAACAATTTACGGGCCCTAGCTTTCATAACCTTCTGGTTTCTGGTGATTTTAACATACACCCCTGTGATAACCCATCAACATCATATATTTCGGATTTTGGGCTGCCCCCGTATGAGGGGTTTTCATTTTGAACATCACCCTCAAGGGGAACTGCTGAATAATATGCTAAATTAATTAGATAGGGTGGTTACGATGGCCTTAACTGATCCGCATACTAAGTTCCCACGTTTAAAGGGCACGACAGGGGATCATTTATTGATTTGATTTTAATTTCTTCTTCTCTGCAATCCTCTTTTAATGGTTTTAACATTGCGGAAAGTAAAATTCAGCGACCACAATCCTTTAACAATTCATATGATGGGCCCACTATTACTAAAAACTGGGGATGTTTCAAACAGGGGAACTCTGAGACCAACGGACCGACAACGTAGAATAAAATGGTCTCAGGTGTCCCTAGATACATTCTAGAACAAGGTGAAAACATCTTGTGCCCATGACTTGACTCTATGTATATCTGAGAGGACCACTCCTTGGCGCATATGAGTCAATAGCGCAAACAGTGGGCAAATTGTTATGTGCTCCAGCCAGAGGAAACGTCTCACATGGCCCCAGATGGTTTGATTCTCACTGCTCTAAAGCAGCCAAGATGTTGAGTGAAGCTCTGCAAGCTACACCAAGAATTCAATCTGAGGTCTGTGCCTGTCTTAAGGAATATAAGTTAACCCTGGCTAAACGGAGCCCTGAAGGAAGATGCCTGGAAGGAGCTGATTGACTCTAGTATTCTAAAGAATAGTTCAAGGTTCTGGAGTGTTGGGAATGGGCCCCTGTTTGATCAGGATGGGGTTGGGCCCTTGATTCACACATCACAAAGGCGGAGTGGGTACTTCATTTCAAATCTATGTTTGACTGCCCGCTTGAGCCTAAACCTAGAGAAACCCAGGACAGGAAGGATCCTGTGATAAATTTTGAAAGGGGTGAGATCCCATAAGGTTTTATAGGGTTATCTATCAATAAAGCTCCAGGCCCAGATGGAATTCCCCCGGATCTATTCAAGTCGGACCCCTGGTTTTGGGCTCCGATACTAGAGTGCGTATTTAATGCAGCGGCAAAGAATGGCTGTCCTCAGTCTTGGGCTTCTTCAACCATAGTCCCTGTTTTTAAAAAGGGCAATAGAAACAGTACCCACTGCTATAGACCGATTTCGCTTATTGACTCAGTGGTCAAAGTGGTGGGACGTGTCCTTCTACAGAAATGATCAACTTGGGTAGATGAGCATAAGATTCACTTGGGCGTACAGTATGATTTCCGGCAGGGACGCTCCACTGTTGCTCAGTGTCTTAATCTATTCATGATACTGAGCAAATACACTGTTGCTTGCCCCGGAACCATCCACCTTGCATTCATGGACTTGTCATCTGCTTTTGACTGTGTAAACAGGGTCAAACTGTGGCAGTACATGAGGGCAATGAGGGTGGAAAATAGCATTGTCAATTTTCATGAGGACCTGCATTCTTCGACTTAAGCTAATGTCAGGTTCTTACAAGATTTGCAGGTTACAAAGGACTTTAAGATCAAGAAGGGAGTCCGTCAAGGCTGCATCCTGCCGCCTTTTCTATTTAATTTTTATATTAATGAACTAGATAGTGTACTGAGGGCAACAGGAGCTGATTTTCCCTATGTAGGACGGCGGGGCATTCCAGTCCTGCTCTATGCGGATGACGCCGTCCTAATATCTAGAACTGAAATGGGTTTACAAACTCTTTCAGGATTTATGGCAGAACAGGACTTAGCTATTAATAATTCAAAGTCTTATATCATGAAAGTGGGGAAACAAACGAAAAAGAGTTTTCAGTTCAGTGTTGGCAATGCTAAGATCCCCGCACGACTGTATTTTCCTACTTAGGGTTTTTATTTGACGATCAATTAAAATGGGGCCCCCTAATTCAGAGGAAAAAAGGGGATCTGGCTCACGTCAACGCAGCAATTTTTAACTTTGCCTCTAAAGTAGGGAAGAAAGTGACAGGGGCTATGCTACAAGTGTATCAAGCAAAAAGCTTAGCCATAGCGACTTATGGTAGTGAAATCTGGGGTTATGCTGCTACAGATTCCCTTCAGGTAGTGGAAAATGGGGTCTTGAAACGACTACTATGTGTTCCGCGTGGTATCTCGAATTTAGCGGTACACGAGGAATTGGGGGTCTCCTACCTAAGTGATACTCTTGCTCTGCGTCCCTTAATTTCTTAGTTAAAGTGTTGGCTTAACAAAGATCTAATCCTCACCCATTTGATTTTAAGAGAATGCATGTCCATAGATAATGTGGCTCGCATCCCCTGGATTAATTATATCAAAAGAGGGTTTGAATGGATTGGGCGGGCGTTTTCTTTTCCATCCAGATGTCATTGCAAGAAAGGTTGTGGAATTAACCAAGACTGCCTTTCTGAGCCGAAGGCTAGCAGATCGGGAAGCAGAGGAGGTCCGGAAACCTAGCGTCTGGACATATTTATTGCTCAAATCAACACCATTGACGGAACCATATCTCATGGGCTCTTTGACAATACAAGAGAAATTCCTTTTAACTAGGTTTCAGATGAATCTCTTCCACCTTCTGCTAGCAAGACCTAAGGGGGCTAACAGAGGTCAAGTGCTAGCTCCCTGCGGCTGCGACGGAAAGTCTCTGCTACATTTAGTGTTTCTTTGTAAATTGTACGAAGTCCCCAGTAAGCATTTTTTAGTTCCTATTTAAAAAAAAGATGAATTTAAACAAGTTAGACTAGCCCTTGTGTATCTCCAATTGTTGAAGGATGATTGTATCTTTTTTATCGTGGGGTTTTTAAAAGCATCTATGAAATCAAGGCACTGTATGGATATGTAGAGTCTGCCTATTTAGATATGTTCTAAGATCATTTATTGTGCGGTACTAGACCTTTTTCTTTTAAATTGTGTCAATAACCTATTGTTTTTTTGTATGGTACTTGTGTAACGTTTATGGTTTTTTAAACAAAAAATAAATAAAGTTTATTGACTGACTGGCTGGTGCAGGAAATGGGCAGACCCAGTAGAGGATTTCATTCAGACCCAGGAGTTCCAATGATGGTGATATTCCATTGGACTAATTCCTGCTGGAACAGATGACCCATCATACTGAGCATACCTAATTATTGTCAGTTGCCATGCTTGGCAATGAGCTTACTGCAATTTTAGTGATCAAATTAGTTGGTTCACATTGATGGAGGCCATTGAGGGTATCTTTACTTGAACTTCTAGGATGGTTTCTTGTAAACAGATTATGGATCAAGAGACTGGTCTCACTAGAGAAGCATTTAATTTACAAAATTACAGAGTCCAATTCTCACTCAAGTCAGTCAGCCATTCATATCCGAGGTAGAATGCCAAGTTTTCATGGCACTGCTTTTCAGTTGGATAACCACAATTCATGTTGTTCATGTGAGAATGCTACAGCCAGTAAACATTAGAGCTGTTGGAAATCTGCTTAACAACTTCAAAACAGTGAGCGGAAAATGATGGAAAAAGTCCAAAACAGTCTTAAAACTAGGTATTATGCCAGATCCAATAGTTTTGAAGAAGTGCACAATACCAGCTTTGTTTGATGAATTGAAGATGGTGTGGGAAAAATCTAAAAAATGAGTAGGATGCCGAGTTTGGGGTAGTTTTGGAAATCTCTTATGAATGGCGGGTTCTTTGTAAGTCAAAGGTTTCTCTCGCCGAGTTTAAGAGGACCTCTTTCTACATTAATAATCACAATATGTTTGTTTAACTTATCAAGGCATACATTATCCATATCTATTTTGGGCCAAGAAACATTTTCAAGAACTCTCCCAGGAGTGGATACAAGTTTATACTACAACATTTTAGAGAGTTTGATGAAGGTAACACATATGGTTGGCCACTGGCCATTTCAAAGCATGTTTCATTTGTAATTAATCAATAGGAACAATTTTTCAGGAGTGTGTGGAATTCTAGAATGGCTGTAACAGGTGCAGCTAATAATTTACTGATTAAACCTGGCTTCAAAGTGTTACAGGGATCCGCGCAGTGATGGAATCACAGAAAAGTGTCTGACCTAGAGGATTAGAACACTCAGTTGTACATACAAATGAGGGATTGTCTAGGGTGTAACAGTAGAATTCAAACTGTAACACCCAGATGCATAGAACAAAGGTTTTGTGCTTTTATTCATACAGCTCAAAAAAACTTATGCTCCTGACACTCATAGAAGTGTACGGTAGTGATAGACAGAGAAATTACTTCATGTATGAGCCTCATAATGTGTGAGTCTTCTGCTAATGAATGAGGGGCATTTTATATATCTTCTATTCTTAAAAAAGTGTAGGTGGATTATTTTTTAACCATAGTTCTTTGTATGCCTAAGTCAAATTGTAAGGCTTGAAAATGATGCTCTCATTTATGAGTTGCCAAGGTACTTCATTAGATTTTAGAGTCTATAGCACCCAATTTAGCTGTGTAATAGCACACAACTGAGCCATGTTCATACTGTACATAATTTAAGACTTTTTTTAGAAGGTGAAGGGCTGAGGACTATAGAATGCTTATAGCGTACACTCATTTGGAGACTGTGTGCATGCTATTGCCAATAACGTGAAATATAGCTTGCATTATTTCTCCGTCTACATCCTAAATGTTTTTGATGGATTATTTTTCTGAATATTTCTGCATTTCATTATAAATAGCATATCCTGCTGAAAATATGAAGTGTTTAATTTTAGCCAGATGAAGACTCAGGAATAAGTGATTGAAATCCATATTTTTAACTAATTGTAGACAGACTGGAATGTGCCAAACAATGTTGGCACAGCTTACCAACAGAGTATGTGATGACAGCTACTGTATATTCATTATACCCGGGTCTGGCTGATTAGCTAAAAGACGAGGAATCTTGTAAAGAAATCTGTGCATGCATACATCAATATAAACTGGCTATAGCACTATCCTTTCAGTGTATAACATGGTCAAAATATAAGTATCATTATGCATGATATAATTTAATTTGGAATCAGTAATGTTTTTCTTCCTTTGTCAATTTGGAAACTGTCAGGAATTGCCCTTTTGAATTGAGGGTGTCTTTATATATGTACTGGTTCCAAATTATAGGATGATTTTGTTCAGAAAAATAATTTCTTTGGGAATCTTGCATGGTCTAAATAAGGCTTCTTTATTATGAATTTGCCAAAATGTTGTTCCCCAAATACTTTTCTCATCCATATTTTCTTTTGTATTGTAAGGTGGATTTGTAGAGTGTATAGCAAGTTTTACAACAAATCTGTGGTAATATACCACTGTGTGATTAACAATCAGGGTCATTTGAGGTCTTTCCGCTTTTTATGTATAATAGAAGGCAGCACTGTTGAAACAAGGGAATTTAATTAGATAAATTGGATGGCTATGTGTGGTGGAACCCTGCAATGCTCCCGCTATGTACAATTACATATTTCTCAGGGAGTACTGGTTCTGTGGATGTAGAGATGACCAAAGTAGTGGAAAGAATAAGTCTTTATGATTGTCAGCATTTAAATAAGGGTTTTTGTTGTCTAATGTAGATTATGCATGTAAATCTGTTAACATTCATTTAACAAATTTAATGATCCTATTGATATGAAAAGAAACCAGGTATTCTTACGTCATCTATCCAAATCTTCTAAACATATGGAACCTGTAACAGCTCTATAGCTCACGTGATCTGATAGGGAACCTTCCAAACTACACCTTCCAACACAGAATATTTGGCGATGTTCACAGCATGATGATCTCGGTGTGCTCTGCGAAATGAAAAATGCAGTTGCCATGCCTGAACCATAGGAAACAGCACATTTTTGTAAGGAATATAATGTCCATTTGTTAACAAAACTGTAATTGGCATGATGGTGCATTTTAATAGAAAAAACACACTGATAGTAAACTAGAAGTAGGATCATGGAGATATGAGCTATTCATCATGAAATCAGCAACAAACAACAGGCAATCAATTGGTAACATTGAAAAACTGTGGAGCGTGTTGCTATGTCATCTAAGTCAAATTAAGAATAATTTTCATCAAGCGTAATGTCTTGAAATGGCACCATTTCAATGGAAGTTGGCTCAGGGGGTGGCTCCTAATACACTACAGTAGTAGTAGTGATGGTGGGATAGTACAAATCGCAGCATACGGTTTCTTTTCTTTTTGTAAAAAATTTTTTATTGAGTTTTTAACCCCATTTTCTTCCAGGCACATTAGGAAGCATACCAAGTATTCAGCATGATTATGGTACAATCCAAACAAAAAATAAGAACAGTAAACAATAGCATATAACACATTATTATATCTCTTATAAGCCCTCCCTGACTGCCCAACATTAAACCCTTGAATTTCGGTTATTTTGGTCACCCCCACTCTTTTCCCTCAACCTTTAAGAAATCTATTCCCCAATCTTCTCTTCCTTCTCCCTTTAGTTCTATAAATGGACGATTTAAAATTATACATAGCTAACTATCTAGCTAGCTCTCCAGTTTAAAAAAGTGGGAGGATTGGAACGGATCCACTCATTAGTGATACACGCACGAACCACTGCCATCATAATGAACAAAAGTGCAGTTGAAGCATCATTTCTTGCATTAGCCATTGAATCGGAGCCTACCTCAGTGATCACTAAATCTCCCGTAATCTCTATGGGGGTTCCAAATATGATACTTAAAAATCTCTTCAATTCTTGAAAGAAACCCCCTAATCTTGGGCAAGAGAAAAACATATGGACTGAATCATCCGCAAACAATCCACAATGATTACACTTAACCCCCACTGTGGCACGCCACCGAGAAACCTTCCTAGGGGAGTAATATAAATCGTACAAGGCCATATGATGCTGGCTGCGTGATCTTCCTGTCATCCAAACACTAATAGCAAGCTCCAATGATTTACTTATATTAAGTTCCTCCACGCCAAATTTGTGTTCCCCTTTCATTTGACGTTCCTCCAGATCATCTGGGAGGACTTCAACCAACTGTTGATAATACTGCCCTATCCGTGTCTTCCTCTTCATTTTCTCAATTAGCACGATTTTCCCAAATTTTTTGCCAATATTTGCACCAAATTTACCCATGAAACTCTGAATTTGCAAATATTTGAAAACATCTTGCTTGTCTAACCCAAACTTCTCTAAAAATGCTAACAGATCCCCTTTATCAAACAAGTCCCCTAAACAACATATACCTTTTAGGCCCCATTTAAATACAACGTGATCCCGAAAGATTATCGGCAATAACCCAAAGACCATAAAAGGAGTATAAAAGTTCAGTTTTGGAATATGATATAGCCGTTTGACTTGTAGCCAGACTCTGTAAGCTGCCTTCAGGATCTTAAACCTTTTATTTTTATAATAGCTCGGTTCTACAATGGTTACTAAACAGCCATTGGCTTTGCTTCCCAGCCCAAATTCATAGATTGATGGTCTATGACTTAGAGAGATCAGGGCTTTACTCCCCACAACCAACGGCCCCATGATTGGCATCATGGCCGCCCAATAATACATTTTAAAGTGTGGAATACCCCAGCCCCCCCCCCCCAATATCTCGGAAGAACCATTTTCTTATAGGCCCTTCTTGTTCTTCGGTACCCCCACAAAAATCTAGAACACATGCGTTCCAATTTTAAAAAACATGAATTAGGAAACTCTAAAGGAATTGTTCTAAATATATATAAGAATTTAGGGAGAACCAGCATTTTTTAAACATTACATCTACCATGGAGGGATAGATGGAGATGATCCAGGCGTTCCAAAGTGGTATTTACCTTCTCAATAACTGGAAGAATGTTCAGTGCAGGAATCCTATCCACGATACGGGTAATTATTATTCTCAAATATGTTGCCTCAGATGTTACTACGACATCCACCGGGGGATCCTTTCTGGAGTAAAGTATCTGAGTTTTTTCTATATTAAGTTTATACCCTGAAAAATGACCAAACTGTGCCGCTAATAATTTTATTACAGGAAAAGCTGCTCTAATATCACTAGATACTATGATTATATCGACGGCATAGGCAAGTGCTCTATACTCTACACCCCTGAAGCTGATTGATTTGATACTAGTATAGCAATTTAGCTTATTCAAAAATAAATCAATATATAAAGCAAATAAAAGGGGGGAGCACGGGAACCCCTGCTGTGTGCCCCTGCTAATATTAAATACATCAGATTCTAGCCCTGATATCCGTATAGTAGCCACCGGACATATAAATATATAATGTCTTAACTGCTTGTATGAACTCCACACAGAAACCTTTCCAACGCATGACCTCCCACATATATTGCCAGGAGACCCTGTTGAACGCCTTTTCGGCGTCCAACAGGATCACCCCCAGCGCGGAATCAGTTACCTGAGGCCAATCCAGAAGAGCAATAACCCTTCTTACATGGTCAGCAGTATCCCTCCCTGGGATAAACCCATGCTGAACATTGGAAACAAGAGGAGTGATAACTGCCCCTAAACGTAAAGCAATAATTTTAGAGAAAATCTTGCTTTCCAAATCGATCAGCAAGATCAGCCTATACTAGGATGGAGAGAGCTCAGGCTTACCCTTTTTAAAAAAAACAATAATCGTGGTTTTTCGCCATGAGTCTGTAGCTATACCACGTTGGGCATCAAGAAATAATGTCATGAGCTCTGGTTTTAGCACCCGCCGAAAAGTTCCGACTGCTTTGCCCCTAGCTAGTTATAGTATTGCTACCTCCACCTCTTACCAGGTTACATCTGATGCTAATACCGCATTTTGGTCTTGTGAAACTTTATTGGTTTCAATATTGCCACTAAATTCTTTCGTTTGCCCTCCTACATTAGTTATTACACCCTCTGTATTTATACCGGTATAAAATCTGCGAAACACATTCAAAACTTCGGCCAGTGAATCCTGTATCCTATCATGATGGTCCTGTATCCTGCATATTCGATTCAAAATTTCCCTTTGCTGCAATCTCTTTGCTAAAATTCTCCTGGAATCTTCCCCTGCTTCATAAACCTGGGCCCTATATGTGGCCAGCTTTGTTGTGATCTTTGTTGCAAAACGTAGATGAATTTTCAATTTCAAGATAGCAATGGCCTTTAAGGTTTCGTCCGTATTTTGCTGATGTATCAGCTCTCCCATAAACTGAATTTCCAAAAGCCTAAGCTGCTTCATCCCCTCCTTAATTTCCATAAGTAGTTTTCGTTGTTTGGTAATCGAATAGCTCAATGTCGCTCCCCGCACACCAGCCTTGAATGTATGCCATACAATAGGGTCTGAAGCAGTTCCCCGATTAATTTTAAAGAATTCTGAGATCCACTCACACATATATTTAAATATTCGGGATCTAACAAGAGATTGCGTTCAAAGGTCCAGACCTTTGATTGTGCTCTTGCTCTTATACCAAGTTCCAGTACCAACGGATTGTGGTCTGAAATTATCCTTGGTATAATCTCTATTTTAGCATTTGCCACCACATCACCCGAAATAAAAAAATAATCTAGGCGAACATGCTTCCTATGGGGAGCGGAGTAAAAAGTATTACTGGGAGCACTTCTCTTCTGAGAAAACCATACATCAACCAGGCCTATCTCTTTAACTAAACCTTTGATAGCTTTAAAAACTTTAACCTTTTTTCCCATGTATGGACTATCACTCGTGATGTCAAAATGTCCCTCCAAATGAAGATTAAAATCCCCACAAAAGATTAAGGAGGCCGGCCATGCCGCCAATTCGATACTTAGATAATGAAGCACCTTCGGATCATCCAAATTAGATCCGTAAATTGAACAAACTGTCAATGGAGAACCATTAATATCCAATTCAACAATTACCCAGCGCCCCAATGCATCCTCTTTTACCCGCCTGCGTATCCCTAACCCATGTCTCATAAAAATCTCTACACCTCTAGTATTAAAGCTCTGTTTAGTACATCCTAAAATTTCCATGCCTAGATCATTAAACCATTTTCGATTATTCCAAGCTATATGGGTTTCTTGTACACATAACAGATCATATCGCTGCATCCGCAAGATTTGAGCCATTACCCCCCTTTTCCTTTTATCATTTAGGCCACATATATTCCATGAACAAATAGAAAATTGACCCATTTTTCTTATTAGATTAAATCAACAAAATCAATCGAGCAGTCTTGTCTTGTCTGCCCTTCCCTCCCCCCAAGCTAAATCTCAAAAACAATCTAACCGGCCTCAAACACATTGATACCATAACCATTCTACACGCAAACAACAACCACCACCAACCCTCTGTGCCTCCCCCTTACCACCCACATCCCCACCCCCTGCCACTGCCCCTCCCCCCAACCCTCTCCCACCCAAAAGGAGGCATAAGGACAGAGTCCTCAATGATGGATAGTGGATTGAAACCGTAACTCCGAACCCCCCATAACCCTCCCACACCCCGCAAAAACAAACATGTTAGATCGAATAGCTGCAATAATAGAGATCCTATACCAAACTTAGTTACATGTTATCATCACATTGCCTTCAAAAATTCCTCTGCTAATATTTCTGACACAAAAAAACTGAGTCTTCTCCTTATATATTACTTTTAGCTTAGCAGGGTTCAGCAGGAAGGCCTGCCCCCCATTAGCCTGAAAAGACAGGATCAATTGGCGTAACCTCCATCTCTTTTGAACAGTAGCCTGAGAGAAATCTGGACGGACGAAGAAGTGACAGCCCTTACCACTCCTCTTATTGTCAGGCCTAGCCAGGTCATACAATGCCTCTCGCAGCAGAAAGTTGTTCAAACAGATGAGTATCGCCCTAGGTTTTTCATTAGATCCCCCTCCCCTGCCTCTTTGAACAAAGGGAAATCTATGTGCTCTTAGGATCTCGGTCTCCCAATTCCACTGTTTGAGATCGGGAAACGCTTTGGAAAATACCTCAATAACATATTGTCTAACATCGTACCCCTCCCGTCCCTCTGGAATACCCAAAACACGTAAATTATTCCTTCTGGAACGATTTTCTACATCAATTAACTTCCAGTTAGTATGATCTCTTAAGTTTTGCAAAGATGTTATTGTCGCCTTCTGCTGCACTATTTGATCTTCCATAGCAGATATCCTCTCCTCTGCTTCCCCAATCCTCGTTGATATTTCAGTACATGTCTTCGCAACTTGTCGCACCGTATTCTGCAATTTGCGAACCGCACCCTGGGTCCGCAAACCTTCAGCTTTAGTCTCTTCTCTATGTGCCATTATCACTCGGTATATTGTACTGAGAGTGATTTTGTTTCCCCCCTCTTTTGCTGCATTGGGCGTCGCCCCAGAACTAATGACCGCATCACCATCCAATTCCACCTGAGGAGACAGTGAACAATCCCATACTAAGGGTCCAGCGGGAGCCGGCTTTCCATTTACAAAAGGGTTAGCAGGGTCATGGGTCTTCGGAACTGTCCCCTGGTTAATGGATACTTCGAAAATTACTTCCTCCTCATCTCGTTGAAAACTATTATCATCAGTCCAGTCCCCTGCTTCACTTTCATTCTCCGAGGAGTTGGAAGGATCAGACATTGAATAGAACTTCCCCCCTGAATCTCCAGAATCCATATAGTTGACTATCTCCCCATCTTGATAGTCTCTTTCAGGGTGATGATTATCAAGGTTTTGCAAATTTTCCACCATCCCAGTCACTTTACCCCCTGATATGGTGGTGGAGTCTTCCCCCACCCCCTTTCCACTATTATTGACTGAGCTGCTAGGCGCCTCTACAATTGGCAACATTATTTCACTCCCAGGCGGCATGAGCGACTGATCTTCCCCAGATACAAATACAGCTGCAGCTACTTTGTTGCCACTAGACTCCACTTTCTCCTCACTAGTGAATTCATTTTTCTCCGATTTGCCTTTCCCCGCAGGTTTTAAAAAAATAGCCGGTACTGTTCACTGTTTCTGCGCCAGACCTCCTTTTTGGACTTCACTGTTCTGAGGCGAGGAGGAATCAGCCCCGCTTTCTTGATGAAATTTGGCACTTAGTGTAAAGCTGGAGACACAGCAGGCTCTACAGTCCCCAGTTTGGGACTCAGGTTTAAGCCTGACTGTTCTATATTGGAGTAGTTCCTTCAGAGTAGGGAGATGCTGTGAGGTTCTACGTCAAAGGAACTTGGTGTTAAGGTTGGTTTGCTAAAGAGAATCTGCCATATAATCTTTTTTAACATGATCAATAGACACCTTGCTGTTCTTCTTTCAAGCAGACAGTCGAGGAAAGATTATAGTTCATGTGCCTTCTACCCCAAAAACTGAAATGTGTGGTCTTGCGGATGGCCCAACCACTTGATTATCAGGAATATTTTCTTGAACAAGCTCTCCCACTTTGGGGAGCCACCTGTCAGAAGCTTTAGAGTCCTTATTTTAGCTGGTGCCATAGTTGAATGCATCAAATTAGATAGCTTATCTCTCACATCTTTGAAGCCCTGTAAGCATTTAAACAATTATCCAGGTCAAAAATTGTTCTCCCACCACCTTTCCAGGAATATTAAAATCGGACCAATACACAAATACTTCAATCAATCAATTAAAAAAGCTTTATTCGACCATGATAATAACAGTCATAAAAGCACAGAAGTATACAATAACAATAACATTTCATGCTAAAATTCAGAGATTAATACAGCACAAAAATTGCAGGTTCACAAATCATTAAAATTTTACACGTTAAAAGAATATACACAGAGTTAAAATCCCACTTCCACTCATTAAAAATACCCCACGAAACCTCAAATGTCATACTTTTCCTTTGCTCTAGGACCTTTTTCTAGAACTTTGCTACCCTCCAGGCCACATGGTCATTCTCTAATAGTTGTATGCGAATAAGGGCTGGGTAGCATTGCCTAAGACCTTGCTGTTTTAAAAGTGGCAATAAACATACTTTTCTTAACTCAGAATACAACTTACAGAAAAGAGTTATATGGATAGTATACTACTCGGAGTAGGTATCGCAGAAACATGAGGGAAGGGGTCTTGACCAGTCATTCATTTTAGGTATGGTCACTAATCTGTGAATGGTGCCCCATCTAAATCTTATCAGGAGCAGCCTATCATAGCCACTAGGTACAAAATGTAGATATGGTTCCATGCCCAAGCAGGTGAGACTTATCTGGTGTTGCATAACAGTGGTTTTAGACAGCCGCGGGCCGTGGAGGGAGTTACGGTGGGGCAGGGAGGCGGGGAGGGGGAGGGGCGGGGTGGAGGGTGCGAAAAACAGGCATATGGATCATTGCAGGTAAGTACACAATTTAATTAATAAAACGAAATTCGTAGCGCGCACTGCATGGCAAAAAGCAATGCTGTGCTCGCTACGAATTTCGTTTTATTAATTAAATTGGGTACTTACCTGCAATGATCCATATGCCTGTTTTTCGCACCCTCCACCCCGCCCCTCCCCCTCCCCGCCTCCCTGCCCCACCGTAACTCCCTCCACGGCCCGCGGCTGGTTTTAGAGACTTCACCTGCTGCTCTTAATGAGCCCAACAGTTCCAGGCCCTCTTTCTTCAAAGCTTTTCTAGAAATCCGAGACATAGAAATGGGGTTTGTAAAATAGTCTGGGTGTCCAAGGTCATTCATAAATATTTAAAACATCATCTCGTAAGGAGTGCAACCACCTACAAATCCTCTAAGCAAACCATTTAATGCTTCCTTAACTCCGTACAGTTTATGTAGCCAACTCAGTCCTATACTGAATACCAACTAGGGAGGTGGGAGCGCGCCCGGACATGCCCAGCGTAATTTACCTTTTGCATCATGGTTAGTGTAGTTCCTCATGTCTCGCTCAGTACTCAGTTCATAATGTTGATAGCCAGTGCTCAAATTATTTTTTCAAATCTTATCCCTAGACACGTGTTTCTTGCTTCCGCATTCATCAGTAGGGAAAAAATGTAATAGGTTGCTGTGCATGCTGCTGTCATCTTTCAGGACCAGTTCCACTCCCAGCATACAGGCTCTGCTCCCGAGCTCGTCAGCTCAGCGGCTCACGAGAGCCATTTTCAACAACTAGGGGGGTGGGAGCGCGCCCGGACATGCCCAGCGTAATTTACCTTTTGCATCATGGTTAGTGTAGTTACTCATGTCTCGCTCAGTACTCAGTTCATAATGTTGATAGCCAGTGCTCAAATTATTTTTTCAAATCTTATCCCTAGACACGTGTTTCTTGCTTCCGCATTCATCAGTAGGGAGAAATATTAATAGGTTGCTGTGCATGCTGCTGTCATCTTTCAGGACCAGTTCCACTCCCAGCATACAGGCTCTGCTCCCGAGCTCGTCAGCTCAGCGGCTCACGAGAGCCATTTTCAACAACTAGGGGGGTGGGAGCGCGCCCGGACATGCCCAGCGTAATTTACCTTTTGCATCATGGTTAGTGTAGTTCCTCATGTCTCGCTCAGTACTCAGTTCATAATGTTGATAGCCAGTGCTCAAATTATTTTTTCAAATCTTATCCCTAGACACGTGTTTCTTGCTTCCGCATTCATCAGTAGGGAGAAATATTAATAGGTTGCTGTGCATGCTGCTGTCATCTTTCAGGACCAGTTCCACTCCCAGCATACAGGCTCTGCTCCCGAGCTCGTCAGCTCAGCGGCTCACGAGAGCCATTTTCAACAACTAGGGGGATGGGAGCGCGCCCGGACATGCCATATATACTGAATACCCTCGTGCTCAAGGCTTGTTTAAGCATACCGTTGGCTTACTCTATCAACCCATTTGATTCCAGACAGAATGAGTGTGAGTATTGCAGGCATACTCCCAGAGCAGATATAGGATCTCTAAATGACTTTAAACAAATGCCGGGCCAGTGTCTGAAAGAAAGGTATGAACTGCACCCATTGTTACTAAGCACTGTAAGTCTTTTATGAACACCCGAACATCCACATTACTTTGAGGCCAAACCACATGAATGTGTGGCATGAATTTATTTATTTTATTTTATTTATTTAAATGTATATATATGCGCAACAGCTACCCAAAAGGGTTTCCAGGCGCCCGTCAAAAACAGCAGAACAAAGGAGAGAAACCTACTGATTAAAAAGGCAGGCTTTGAGTGACTTTCAAAAAAGTATGAAGTTAGACTGGGTGCGAAGAGACAAAGGAAGAGCATTCCACCATACATGGCCTAAATACGAGAAGGAACGGCCACCCGTATGGGATAGTCTAACCTTTGCCACCTGGAATTTGGCCTGGGTGATAGACTGAAGAGTGCGAGAAGGCACGTAGGGACGAGCCAAGTTTTGCAAGTAAGGGGGGCTCTGTCGTGCTTAATTTGAAACTAATATAAACTTATATTGGTTTAATAATATAATTGGCCAAATATGGTTGAGGAAAATTACTCCAAACGGGTGACTGGAGATTGTAAGGGAAGTCTGAGCTTGTCTTTAGACATTTGAAAGTTTTATTTGTTGGCAAATGTTACATTGCCATAATAGATTTTAGCTTGTTTAGGTAATTATGGCAAAGACTCTTTACTGTAGCATGGCTACTGTGACACTTATGCCAGTGAGTGAGGACAATAACCCCTCATGAGCTGCTTTAACTAGGTATAACATAATGTTCACATTGAAAAAAAATGTATATTTCCTACTCCGGGTAAAGATACCATCAGAGTGCTACCTAGAGCAAAGGTGTATTTACATGGGAAATTCCTCGGGAGGCTTTTCACCTTTAACTGTTGCTTGATTCACTGCCAAAATGTCCGACTCAATCTTGGTTTGAGATCTGAAGAATGACTGTGTTTGTGCCTGTGGTGTGTTGAACATGAACCAAAAGCATCTTGTCTTGTTAGACAGCCACCTTTCTCCAGAGTTGTTTATTTGTTAATTTTCCTTTTGAATCTCTTAATCCGTTCAGGCATCATGTACCAAATCGACAATGTATCTTTGCACACAGAAGAATAAATATGCACTATTAGTGTGGGAACTGAAGAATCAGCCTTCTCTAGCACAATCAGCAAGGCATGCATTTCTGAAGCTGTGTAGTGCAATAATCACCTAGAATTTTAATGTGTGTATGCAGCGGTTTAAATTTGCCATCTTCGAAAATTCACTGCAGTGTAAGCCATGGATTATTTTTGTTTAGTACCAACCATAGGATATGCAGTGCATCTATGTAGAGCATGCTCTTATAGTCCTTGATGGGGAACATTTTAGGAGTTTGTGATATGTTTTCTGTATATTGTAGAAATACTTGTGGTGTGCTGAGAGTCAGATAGTACTCAAATTTATCAACTGCACTTAAAGAAAAAGCCCACTGCACCCAAGAAGATGTAGAGCGAGAACATTAGGAATACTTTGCTTTGTCGTTGCTTCTAGAGTAGGAATAAGAGGAACTATAATGATACTTTTCTCCCGCAGCAACATGACCTTTGCTTCAGCTATAGAATACAAATGTCATTTTTTTTAAGTGTGTTTTTTTTACAAAGTTTGAGGTTTTTAAGGAATTCTGGGTAATAGAACCTGGTGGGAGTCACACACGTCACCCCATCCTGGATTCCCCTTGATGTCTAATTTTCAAAAATGTATAGGAAAGCTAGGTTTCCCTAGGTGCCATCAGATGTAAGGTCCAAAATCCACAGCTAGGCACATTACGAAAAAATGTCAGTTTTCACAGGAAAAATGTGATGTGTCCATGTTGCTGTTTGGACTGTTTCCTGTTGTGAGTACTAGGCCTACCCACACAAGTGACGTGCCATTTATATTGGGAGACTTTGGGGAATGCTGGGTGGGAGGAAGTTTGTGGCTCCCTGCAGATTGCAGAACTTTCCATCACAGAAATGTGAGGAAAATGTTTTTTTAATTTACAAAGTTTGAGGTTTGCATAGGATTCTGGGTAACAGAACCTGGTGAGAGCCTCACAAGTCACCCCATCTTAATTCATATGGATGTCTAGTTTTAAAAACTGTATAGGTTTGCTGGGTTTCCTTAGCTGCCGGCAGAGCTTAGGTCCAAAATCCAGAGGTAGGCAGGAAAAAGGGGTACATTTTCACTGGAAAAATGTGATGTGTCCATGTTGCGGTTTGGACCATTTTTATTGGGAGACTTTGGGGAATGCTGGATAGGAGGAAGATTGTGGCTCCCCACAGATTCCAAAACGTTTTATCACAGAAATATGAGGAAAATGTGTTTTTCTTTTTACAAAGTTTGAGGTTTGCAAGGGATTCTGGGTAACAGAACCTGGTGAGAACTTCACCAGTCACCCCATCCTTGCTAGGTTTCCTTGGGTGCTGGCAGAGCTAGGATCTAAAATCCACAGCTAGGCACATTGTGAAAAAAGGGTCAGTTTTCACTGGAAAAATGTGAGATGTTCACATTGCATTTTGTGTTGTTTCCTGTCACGGTTAATAGGCCTACCCACACAAGTGAGGTACCATTTTTATTAGGAGGCTTTGAGAAATGCTGGGTGGTTGCAAGTTTGTGGCTCCCCACAGATTCCACAACTTTCCATCACAGGAATGTTAGGAAAATGTGTGTTTTTTCTTTACAATGTTTGCGGTTTGCCAGGGATTCTGGGTAACACAACCTGGTGAGAGCCAGACAAGTCACCCCATCCTAGATTTCCCTTTATGTCTAGTTTTCAAAAATGTATATGTTTGCTAGGTTTCCTCATGTGCCGACAGGGCTAGGATTCAAAATCCACAGCTAGGCACATTGCAAAAAATGTCCTCTAACACATGCTTGTATGGGTACCCACAATTTTGCAAATGTGTAAATATCCACTGCTTCTAAACTCTATATTTTGTTCACATTTCGGAAATATATATCCTTGATACCTATTTTCCACTCTTTATATTTTACCAAATGAATTGCTATATACCTGGTACACAATGAACATCCATTACAAGATGTAGCTCAGTTATTGGCTCTGGGTTCCTCAGGTTCTTAGTGAACCTACATGTCCTATATATGCCTGCAACCAGAAGGGTCCAGCAGACATAACGGTACATTGCTTTAAAAAATCTGCCATACTTAGAAGAAGTTACAGGTGAAAACATAGGCCCGAATGGCTGTTTTTTAACTCAATTTCAATATGTTTTATTTACAGCTGTTAGTTTCTATAAAAAAACATTGAAGGATCTACACAAATTACCCCTTGCTGAATTCATAATTATGTCTACTTTTCAGAAATATATATACAATAGAAAAATAGGCTGTATCCCAGTAAAATGTCAAAACAGTGTAGAAAATGTTGGTTTTCTGACAAAAGTCTGCCTGTTCCTGAAAGCTGAGATTTCCTTTATTGATACCTTTTGCAGGCAAAAAACAGATGCTTTCTTCTGTAGGACTTTTTCCCCATTTTTCTGAAAACCCCCAAACATTAGCTGTATTTTGGCCAATTTCTTGGTTCCCTTAAGAGGAATTCACAAATCCTGGGTACCTTTAGAATCCACAAGATGTTGGAAGAAAAGGACGCAAATCTAGCATAGATATCTTATGTGGACAAAAGGTTACAGGGGCCTAAGCGGGAACTACCCCAAATAGCCAAAAAAAAGCTTAGCAGAGGGGAGGAGGCCTAGCAGTGAAGGGGCTAATGTTTATGTTAATTGTTTGTTTAACGTTGAAATGTGGATTGTTTATGATTATTAATTAAAATGTAACTATTGATAATGTAACTATTTTAGCAATATTGTAATTGATATTATATGAGGTGATATTTTTGACATGTCAAATGTTTATTTTAAGGTAACAATATGTTGGTTTCCAATATTTGTGTTTTTGATATAAGGAAAAATCTATATTTTTAACAACGATTTGGGATTTTATTAGTTAAGTATAGGAAATCCCCTAGAAATCAGGATGCTACCTTCAATACAATCTTTCAGAAAGGCCCTGAAGACATGGCTCTTTGTCAAAGCTTACCCCTAGCTCTTTGGTTCTGCCTTTGTGTTTTTCTTTTGTAGGCGCCTTGACGCCTCCGGGCAAAGTCGTGCATTATAAGTTTTATTTAATTCATTAGGAAGACAATATTTTTGTTAGCGATATTTATTTTCAGATATTTTTGTGTTTCGAAATTGTGTGCATTGATATTATGTCAGCGACCTGTTCCTACAGCAACATTCAGATCTGTAGTTTAGTTGTAACTTGAGTGTGACTTTACCCATGATGGCATTCGCGTTGCTGTGATATGTGCAAGATCAAGAGAGATGCATTGCCAATAAATATTTGAGCTTTTAATGATTTTCATCATAATCATAATGTCACTTAACCACTTGGATGCTAAGGCAGTTCCATATTTTTGTACTTCTTCTCCATTGAAATGAATGGCAACTCCATGACGAGTTACCCTTGTCATTAGCATCCAAGTGGTTAAGCTGAAAATTAGCAATTGTATGGTTACTAAACAGCATAGAGCTCTTTTAAAAAGCCGATACACTTAATACTTCCTGATCAAAAAGTTTTTCAGTGAATGGTGAGGGTATATAAATGATATACTATGTCAAATCATAACTACACATCTTCAGAATGGAGTCAGTGGTCAGATTAGAGTTTATAACAAGAGTGTTGAGTGTTTGGCAAACTAATTACATCACAATCATACTTCAGTTTCCATATATCAATTCTGCAGTAGGTCAAGTGGTCAGGCTAATAGTTGTGCTACATGTTTCAAGGAGTGGTTCTGTGTATGTTAACGCGGCGGTGCATGGTCTAGGGCCCGCCCCATCCTCTGGTGCTGCACCGACATGGTGGTCATGTCCTCGGTGCCAGTTCTCTTATTTGCCATGTGTTAAAACCGATTTCTCCGCCCCGCTGTCCCGCTGGTGGTGGCACTGCTCTGTGCGCTGAGGAATTGCATGGATATATTTCTTCCTGTTGTAAAAACTTGTTCTGTGGAAAGATAGTGCAGGCCCTGGTGCCTCCTATGTGTTTATGGGTGGCTCTTTGTTTTTTCCTTGTAGCCATTGTGTCTTTTTCCCTATCTTTCCTCAAAGGGACTACATGTCCCAGAAGTCTAAAGTGGCGGCTATTTTGGATGCTGACTGCCTATGAGTCAGCGTGAGCACGTATCTTGGTGCTCACTATTCAGGATCCTCGTGCTGAAGAGGACGTGTTGTGGTGAGGCTGCAGGAGGTGTGACGCAGTGCTGTAAAGACTGATTTCTGCCCCCCCCTGCATTCGAGTGCTGCACCATGAGGCAAGGTAAGACCGGCCCGGTCTTAACGGTGAGATTATTTCAGCCTTCTTTACCGGCCGGCAAGGTACTTCCGCTTGCGGCGCGGTCAAACGTTTGTTGTTGTTAATTTTCCCTGATTAAGCTGTTCAGTGCTTACGACGCATTTGGGGATATCTATCCTGGTGGCAGAGTACACAGTCATTAAGGGCGAGTGTTTTTTTTTATTTCTTTGGGCATTTTATAATCGCGCTTGTGAAATATCAACAAGCGCGCTATTTATTTACTGGGGAATGTATGTAGAGCTCGTGTTGATAATATTGAACTAAGGGCTAAGTTGTATGGACAAAATTACGGGAAACATCATTTACTAAGAAGTCTTTACCACGCATGACGTTTACTACGGTTCACTTACCACGCAAACGTCTTTTCAACGCGGGTGCATTCCACGACCGTCTTTACCACGCAACGTTCTTTCCTTCCAGTCCTCGTTCTTTCGTCCTGCGTGTTCATAATTAAGAAAAAGGAACTATAAAAATAAGCGGGTTTGGGGGGGCTGAGGGGGTTTGGGGGGGTTTGGGGGGGGCTCCCCTCCCCCAAAAATAACAAGCGGATTGAAAAAAAAAAGTAGAAAACTGAGAAAAAAAAAGATACTAAGTGCCTCTGACGATCAAGAAAAGAGCCTCCCCAGCGACGTGGCATGTACGTCATTATAGTAGTCCTATCTCTATTTTTCAAAACTTGTTTTGACGCTCGTTTCCGTGAAGGGCAGCTGGTGAAAGGCGTGGAGAGGTGAGATAAGGATCCAATGTTTATACATAAAAAGATATAATTAAAGCGCATTGTAAATAAAAATAAATAAAAAAAAGGTAATCTGTAGTATTGGTATGTAATAAACATCGATATTTTGCTTTGTTCGGCAGTTTTGAAATTATTTTTTTTAGCCTATCAGTATCATTATGTACAGGACGTAAGAGGTTAAGTAACGTAAATTTTGCGGTGTATAATCGTGCGTTGGAAAATGCTGCGTGGTAAAGACGCATGCGAAGTAAAATTCGCGTGGTAATGTCATGCATGGAAAACGTTAGCGTTGTATTATCATATATTCCAAAATTACTAGTGTGCGCTCGTGTTTCTTTGCATACATTGTAAATACACAATAACAAAGCGCTTGTGAAGTAACAAGAGCACGTGTGGTTAACCTTAGTATTTAAACTAAGAGATCGCTAAACTGCATAATCTGCGTGCATCAGACCCTATTAGAATCCTATGTGGACTATTGTACTATTTTTTAATTCTCTTTTAGGGTATTTCGTAGACTGCACTATTTTCTAGTGTAAATTGTGTGTTTCAAGGAAGAAATGACCTTGGAGCACACTTTAGACAGCAATACAAAAGATTGGCTAACCTATATATAGACATATTGGTGTATTGCGTTTGTGTTTATTCTTTTCTTTTGCAGATCTCCCTCCCCGCTGTTCCCTTCCTTCCCTTCCCTCACCTGGCCTCTCCAATCCACAGTGCTATTATAGCTTCTTTGAGTTGGAGCTGCCTGGAGGTGGAAATAAATAATCTTCCCGCAGATCCTGAGGACGGCGCTTCGCTGACAGTGTATATCTACATTCATGTTCTGGCGGCCCTTTTAGCCAACACAGGCCACAGCCACAACCAACTGTGTTTCATTTAGAGTTCACAAGTCGCTATTGGTACTGGTTGGAGAGACTGTTTTTTTAAGGATATATCTGCTTAACAGGCCTGTGGTATATTTTAAGTAGTTAGTACAAGGTCATGGGCATGGGAGTATTTGTAAACATGAAGAATCCAAGATTTTGAAGTTACATAGTGAACAAGAAACTAAAGCTGTATAAAACAGCAATAGATGCTGATATGCCCTCTGGTATTGAGAAGAGAATGATGGGGAAACTGATAGTACCTGACCTCCTAAAGCACTGAGAAGGCATTAGTGGACTGTAATGATCCGCCACCCTACCAGACCCTCTTACCAACCTTGCTGAACAGAAACGGCATACAGAAGGCATAGGCGTAATGGCGGCATGCCAAAAAGGAAAACGTTAAACGCTGCGTTGGTAAAGGGTAGAGGCTAACGCTGAATGAAGAAAGGGCGGTAACAAGGAAAAAGGACTACTCGTTGCAGGCCCCAGGGGGAGGAGCGAACGCTAAGAAAAGGAAGACGGGCTCCTGGAAGGGGGTTCACAGAGCCAGAAGGATGCAAACCTGGAAAGAGAAGATAATGCCAAGGGAGAACGCACCAAAATGTCAGGAGAGCTGATGGATTATGCCGCGACCCATGAAAAGGGAGAAACAAAGGAAGAGAGATTATATTTCAGGACCAGTGGCTATGATTATGCTTCTCTTTTCTTTACTACTTTTATTAACAGCAGCCAATCAGAATTAACTTTTGTAAAATACTACATTTCCCAAGATACCCTGCTATCACCTGACCAACCATAGAGCCACTACCCTATATAACATCTCCACCGTGGCGTAGTATCCACTTTCTTTGCTGCTTCACAGCCAGTTAAGTGCACTTTGAATGTAATCTCTATTTTGTGTGTATGATGTTATTACCGTTATTGATGTAATATTCTTATTCATTGTTGTATGTAATAGCGTTTACTGTTATATTTTCATATGGTTATTTCATTCCGAGCCTTCCGTATCTACTTGTCCGCTCGACTGCAGCGAGTGTCTGATTAAGGGAGCGTTTATCCTTCTAGTGCTTTTGTGGATTGGGAGTTTTGGAGTGAGGCCATGCATCTCCCTGATACATGGTCCTCTTTCATTGTTCCTCACGCTGGGGGACCCCACGCATGCACGGCGTCCATTTTGAATATCTCTGGTTGTGAGAGGCTTGAATTGAACACGCAGAGACGAGTATGAACGATGTCCTGTTCCTGTTGTGTTACTCCCTACTGACGCTCTGTGGCTGTATCTGACTCTGGTTTGGAAAATTTGGGCATAGGCTTTGCCTAGAGTGGTGTAAGCAGGCACTTCCTCCACATTATAACAATTTACATCTTGCCTGCTTTGGGGTATATTGCTACTCTCCCACCTGTATTGCTCTTACGTGGGGCTTGCTTTATTCTATCCCTTCCTCCTGGGACCTTGTTTTCTCTGCTCTGCAGAATAATAATGGCTGAATATTATGAGGAGGAATGCTACTGCGATGATCCTGCTGGGTCATTGGAACAAGACCTGGTTAAGGCTTTTGATGTGGGCGTACAACACTCAGTTAACAAGGCCCTTCTCTGAGTCATCAAGCCTCTAAAACACCAACTCTGTGGCTACGCAGAGCAACAAGGTTGGTTCCCGGCCCTCCAGGTGCAAGCCAAGTCCTGTGGCAAGTCCCCTAAGGGCCCCCACGCTGCTGACTTTGCGAGACTGGCCGACTCGCCTAACTCTGATCACGCGTGTAGTGTTCCTGGTAAGCTGCCTTTATCAGACCCCTTCCAGGAGGATGAGGCTACTTCCACATCTTGCCTGAGTCAGACCAGTAGGAGGGTCTTAGTCCCAGCAAGCAAAAGCGCAAAATGTGTCATGCCAATCCCCGCCCTCAACCGAAGCTCCTCACGTTTGAGCTTGCCGACATTGTTCCTCCTAAGTCCATGCCCTGGCTCCTGCCTCAGGAAGAGGTGGACAACGTGCAGTCCCATTTATGCCAGGCCTTCGTCAAAGAGGCACGTGCGAGGCACCACTCTGAATGTCCCAGGCCTGATTTACCGGGGAAAGTAGCAAAGACCCCCAAAGTGGATCTGACCATTGTCACATACCTTAAAAGGTTTGCGAAGGCCCCCAAAAAGGGGATTGACAGGGACTGGAGTTCCTGCCAGGGCAAGTTATTGGAAATGTCTGGGCCTATGACTAAAATCCTAGAGCTGGGGTTTCAAGCTAAGGAATCAGCCATGGCCACGAAACGTGCGGTCTGCCTATTGGGAAAAGTTAATTGCGCTATCTCCAGCGAGAGATGAAGGTCTATTCTCCTGAAGCTTGACCCCAAACCTTCTGAACTGGCATTGTCAGAGTCAGGCCCAATTGTGCAGGGATTGCTGTTTGTCCAACCTTTATTGAAGGGGCTCTCTAGGTTTGTTGCCACCTTCAGCAACTTGGACAAAGCACCGGGATCCCTTCTCATGGTCTTCAGACCGGTTTTTGGCAGGGCCAGACGATTTTGAGAGCCTCAGTTTGGCCGTGGGTACCAACAGGGCACTTAGAGGGGTAACTATCAACAACAGCGTGAGGGATATCAAGACCCTAACCTTCTACCCCGCTCAACGTTCCAACCAAAACTGCTTCAGGTAGAGCCGTTATGGAGGATCCCAAGAAGCTCTTCAAGTTTCAGGGACTAATTCTGTGTTCAGAAGTGGTTTTGGGGGCAGGACTCAATATTTTCTGCAGGCTTGGAAATCGATCACACAAGATGCTTGGGTTCTAGAGCCAGTGCAGGGCTACAAACTGGTTTTGTACAGATCCCCCAGACAGTTCTCCCTTCCCCCATAATGCCTTTTTACTTTCAAGAGCAAGATTTAATCTCCTCCGAGGTTCACGCACTTCTGCAAAAAGGGGTCTTTGTGATCACGGACCCTCACCCTCTTGGGTTTCTCAGCTGTGTGTTCTTTGTGGAGAAGAAAGGGGCAGCTCCCGACTAGTGCTAAATCTCAAAGAATTCAATGGCTGAGCTTTATACTGTCACTTCAAGTTGGAAAGCATCCATCTGTTGTGAGATCTTCTCCGTAAGGGAGATTGGAAGGTCTGACTAGATTTGAAGGACATCTATCTTTCCGTCCCCATCTTCCCGCCCCTCTGGCGTTTCCTGCAATTTATGTGGCAAGATGTCTGCTCCTCCCCTTTGGCCTTTCCTCCAGTCCATGGTGCTTCACAAAGCTCCTGCAGCTGGCAGTAGAGTCATTGAGGCGTGGGGTGTCCAGCTAATTATTTACCTAGACGACATCCTTATCATGGCGCAATGCCCTCATCTTGTTGTCACTCACCTGAAATGGTCGATCTCACTGCTCCAGGAGTTGGGATTCATTGTGAACTCACAGAAATCGGTTCTGATACCTTCTCAAAGCGTAGAGTTTCTAGGGTTTCAGATCGATTCTCTCAGCTGCCAACTGATTCTCCCGCCTCAGAAGGTCAAAAATATCTAGAAGGAATTGAGATTGATTCTTAACAAGCAGACTGTACCTTTGAGGTCGATTGCCCAAATAGTGTGTTTACTGGCCTCATCGATATAGGCCATCTTTCCTGAACCCCTAAACTATTGTGCTCTGTAGAGACTCAAAATTCAACATCTCTGGAAATGCCTCAGCTATGTCAAACAGATTCTCCTCTCAGAGAAAGCAAGGTTATTGATGTTGTGGTGGTTGGATCACATGGAGGCCTGGAATGGCAGGGCGATCTTTTGCACAACTCTGGAAATTGTGATCGAGTCAGATGCCCGCCGTAGAGATTGGGAGTCAGGTGCGACCCAGTTTCCACAGGGGGCTGCTGGTCTCAAGACAAACTCTCCCTGCACATCAATTACTTGGAGCTCCTAGCGTGTTCCTTTGTAATTCGCAGTCTCTTGCCGGTGAAGACGGCTTGATGCATCTTGCTACGCATGGACAATTTCTCAGCAGTTCGGTATGTGAGCAAGCTGGGTGGGATGAAATCTTGCATTCTGGTGGAGATTGCCAAGGATTTCTGACACTTTTCCCTTCAGCACTGGATCTCAGTGGTGGTAGAATATCTCCCGCGCCAGAGCAACACAGTTGCAGATTGGCAGTCCCAAATCTTTGAGATTTAATTAACTGAATCGTCTATGTGGCCCTTGCATGATAGACCTGTTTGCATCACGTCTCCCTCATCAGATTTCAACCTTCTTCAGTTGGCGCACAGGTCCGGAAGCCCTGGTCATGCATGCCTTTCTTCAGGATTGGACTCCCAGTCTGGGTTATGTAATTCCTCCGTTCTTGAGGATTGTCAGGGTTCTGGTGCATTTGTGGCGTCAACGAGCGGAATTGGTGACGCCCTATTGGAGAGCACATGCCTAGTTCCCAGTTCTCCTGGAGTTGGCTTTTGCCTGTCATATCGTGCTTCAGTTTCTATGGAATCGCCTTCTGGATCCAAGTGGATCCCTGCATCCGTTGATCTTGTCACAACTCCTCTCCCTGGTGGCTTGGAGGGTTTCCTAGACAGATTGAGTGTCCCTGGGCTTTCGCGAGACAGTAATGAATTCATCAGTCAGGCCTAGACTGCCAACACAAGCAAATTGTATTTCTCTGTTTGGAAACGCTGGTGTGGCTGGTGCCATGAACAGGATGCTGATCCCGTTGGAGCAGATTACTCTTTGTTGCTGAATTATCTGTCTTCCCTTACCTCTGCAGGTATATCATACAGGATGGTTAATAACTTTAGGTCTGCCATTTCAGCAGGTCATGTTCCGTTCGATGGTAAACCGATAGAGGAGCAAGCTTTTGAGGGGCATCCGTATGGTCCTTCTGCCTCGTCCTAAGTACTTGCTGTTGTGGGATGTGTCTATTGTCCTATGATTCTTAGAGTTGTGGGCGGACAATAAGTAGCTCTCGCAGAAGCAACTGTTAGCCAAGCTTACTATGCTGCTCTGCCTTGATTAATGTAAAAGAGTATCTAATGTCCATATCTTGGATTTGGCAGGCTGCACTTTCTCCCCTAAAGGGGTCACCGTCTCCATTTCTAGATGCACTAAATGTAATACTAATTTAGTTTTTTATCCTGCTTTTCCTGATATTTCCAAACTGTGTGTGGTGCAGTGTGTGAAGGCGTACGAGGTGAGTACTCCTGAGTTTCGTTCTGACATGAAAGGACAATAGCTGATCGCCTTACAGAAACCCATCCGCCTGGTGACCTCGGCCATGCTTGCAAGGTGGGTGCACTGGCTTATGGGTGAAGCAGGCATTGGTGTGTCCATATTAGGGGCCCATTCAGCGGGCGGTGCAATGGTTTCAAAATCATTTGCTCTTGGCTCTAGCCTCTCAGACATTCTGAAGGCGGCCGCCTGTTCAGCAGAGTTCTATTGTAAACCCTTTGTTGATATTGCTTCTCTAGTGGTGGTTAACTTTTAAACAAGTATAATCGTAGCCGCCAGACCTGACATTTAATTTAAAATTTGCAAACATTTGTGACAAGAATTTTCATTTCTATTAAGGACACGGAGGTGTATATTATCACACCCATGCTTTGTATGTTTTACAGTTCAGCTACATAATGGTTCTGTTTTCCTAATGTTCCCTCCCTATTTTGAATGTCCTGGCATTATGACATGTGTGGTGAGGTCAGTTTTATGGCTTCCGTTTTGCCTTTTATCAGCTTTGGATCACAAATAATCGCTGGAGTAACGGACGTTCCTGGGCATTTGTATCACTGGTTTGGTGAAGAGTTTGTTCCCCATATAGATGTTCAGATCGATGTCCAGATGTTCATCGGTTCCGGCTGGTCGAAGTTAGGAAGTGGATCCAGGTTAGATCTCAACTTTGCTGTGCCTGAGAATGGACGCTCTGTCTTTATGAGATCTTGATTTTGGATGTTTCTAGTGATGTCTGGTTTCGAATCGCATTAACTGTTTCTTCTGAGATCTGTACAAAGAAAGAGGATACTATGCCATGGTGGAAATATTACATAGGGCAGTGGCTTTATGGTTGGCAATGTGATAGTAGAGTATCATGGGAAATGTAGTATTTTACTAAATTTATTCTGATTGGCTGCTGTTAATAAAAGTAGTAAATAAAAGAGAAGCATAATCTTCGCCTCCATGTCTTTCATAGAATTAAAAAATGTATGTCATGAATGTTTAAAAAAGTTTAAATTCCCAACCTGCAGAGAGCTGAGTCCCAATGCGGAAACTGAAGAAGAGAACAAAGATGCAGAGAGTTGGTCAAAGGACCGGTGGATACCACCAGCATATGAGCAGATGCCCACCACAACTCTGGAAAGTTGTGGCCCTGGACGGTGAGTAAACATGAAGGGGAGGCGGTCTAGGGATAAAGGGTGAGGGGCGGGGAAGGGAGATACTCTTAAAGGTGCACACCTAGGGACCTAAAAGAACCAAAAGGCAACCAACCAGAGCCCTGTTGCGTAAAAAGGGAAACCTGCCTACCCTCACCCCCCACCCCCAGTGAACCTATCAACCTATACTTAAAAGCACCCCTACTCTAAACCTATGAGCACTAAAAGTAAAGACAGGGTAATAGTGTGGTGATAGTTACTTTTCCATAAACATGAAAATTACCTACATTATCTTCATTTATTTAGGGGAACTGGTGGCAAACATCAACCAGGACCTAGAAAAGAAAGAAAAGAAAAACCATCACTCTACCTTGTTGCCCAAGGAGAGTCCAAAAAACAAGCCAAAGTTCAAACAATCTATTTATCCCTATCGTTATTCTTTTTTAATAAAGCCATCATAAATAAATTGAACATGCCTCCTAAGCCTTATTTCCGACCATCCCTCCAGGAATAGCACATTGTGTGATATATATAAACGCGGGGAAGATGCATTTTAATTAAGCTCAGACTGCAGACATCCTACACCAATTAAAAGGCACAGCTGGAAGAAGGCCACACTGCTGAGCTTCTATAGAACTTTACATTTATTACTAGGTTTAAGTAGGCAGGATCTGACTCCGCATAGGTGACACAGATCTGAATGAATGATTTTGTTCCCAATAGGTAAATCCACCTGCCGAAGCAGGCGGACTATAAACATCTCTGTTTCCTATACCCTTGTTTGTTTATTCACTTCAGCACTGTAGCAGCAGCATCTGTATAGGTCCTTCAGTAAGCCTCACCCGACTATGGGGCATTTTTAGGCTAAAACATGTTGACCTTTACTGTCCACCATAATACTGCGACTTAAATCCATGTAGCTGGTGCACTGGTTTTAATCCTGGCAGAGGGTGCTCCTGAATAAAACATACTTTTTGCGCCCCCTACCTAGTTTTACTCGCACTTTCTGCACATTTTCTATTTTCTTTGCACTTCGTCCTCACTCACACTACTTCGCTCATCACATGTGGATTTGGAATATCCTACAGAAATAGAAATTCAAAACATCCCTTAGAGAGGGCGTTGTAGCCGTCAAGAGAACTAGGTTTTTCTTTTGAGAGGAGAATCCCATATGATGAAGCATGTCACCTTTGGTGAGTGAGGTATTTCGTCCTAAAAAGGGAACTTTCCACAATTAGGTCTTTGTGTTATAATTTGTGGCTTACCAAAGATATTTTTGTGTACTTTGACATTCTATCTATAATAGACCCAAGGATTCTGTGTGTGTTTTTCAGGATCTGACTCCCTACAGCACTGAGAAGGCATTAGTGTAAAAAGCTCACATTGCATGAGTGCTCTAGTACTGAGAAGATGTCATCAGTCACTAGGATGATACTTCTCAAAGAAGCTGGCCCTATCTGGCAAGACTTTATTGGAGCACGGTTAGAGAACAGGGATCCTGCAACCCTGAAAGAGCTCACCACGGCCATAACCCACTATCAATGAAAGAGTAATCCTGGAGCCCTCTATCACTGAGAAAGTCCTATCAGATGAAGCTAACGTTATCTAATATTCTAAGTAAATGGAAATGAACCTCTGGAGAAATGCCTAACTATGGAAGTTCTGTGGCGCTAAGAAGGCTCTGACAGAACCCCAAGTCACTAGGAAGCAAGCACACACTTTGAGTGCTCTAGCTTCGAGAAAGTATTGATGGAACCTTCAGTCACTAGGAAGGTAATTCTCAAAGAAGCTCACACTGCATGAGTGGGCTAGCTCTGAGAAGGCACCTATGGAGCTCTCATTCACTCGGAAGGTGCTACTCAAACAAGCTCACACTGCATGAGTGCTCTAGCTTCGAGAAGGCACAGATGGAGCCCTCAGTCACTAGGCACGTACTTCTCACTGAAGCTTACACTGCTTGAGTGCTGTAGTTCAGAAAAGGCACTGAGGGAGGCCTCAGTGTTGTAGCTCTGAGAATGCACTGATGGAGCCCTCAGTCACTAGGAAGGTACTTCTCCAAGAAGCTGGCCCAATCTGTCAAGACATGATTGAAGGAAGGTCAGACTTCAGAGGTCCTATACTCACTGGAATCAGCCAGCACTGCCTGAGAGCCCACATCAATAAGATGGACAATAGAAATGGAAAAGTGGGTAAAAGCAGAAATTAACTCATATAGAAAGTTAAAAGAACCTGGAAACCATTGGCGCTGCACATGTGTGGGATGCGTTGTTAATACAGTTTCCAAAGGAGGATCACATACCACTGTAACTCAAAGGAATAAAAAACAAATCATAATATGCTCCACACACACAAATACATACAGAGAGCCTTAGTCACAAAGGTAAACTTATACTTTTGTGCAAGCTTACATTTTTTGATTTTTAAAACTACAAGTTAATAGCCGGTTTATGATTGCGGAGACTCTGCAGTCGGGCAAAAAACTCTGTACATAAAATATAAAACGGGCCCATCACAACAGTGCAAGCTTATCTCTGTGAATCTGGCCCTCAATATGCAAAAAACTGTCAAATGGAAACAGGACCAGAGAGTGGCGGCTTTAAGCACTAGGAGCCGGGCAGAATATAGGACTAGGAACGATGTGCGTTGTTAACAACCTCATTTTTCCCTATAAGCAAAGCATGGAACCTTAACCTCAGGAGTTAAATGATAATCTAGAATGTCAAAACAAATAATATCCGTAATACAAATATATCTAACGATTTTTAAAATGCTAATAAATTAGAAAACACTGCACAAGTCCTCTAGCACTAAGACCGGTGCGTAACAAAGGCCCCCCGCAGTACTCCAAGTGTGGGGGGGCGAGCTCCAGGGGGCCCCCTCAGCAAAGTATGCTGTCCTGAAAGCCCCTGAGTGAACCGGAAAGGGGGGACCCCATGTACTGTGCAGGGGGCCCCGCTCGAGTTTCGTTACGCCACTGCACTAAGACAGAATGCTGAAGCCCCTACAGCGGATATGCGTCTGCCCGAGGCGACTGAAGGAGGCCACTCAAGAGGGCAGCCCTCTAGTGGCATCGGGCACCCCACACACCCCTCCCCCTGAGGGGGGCAGGGCCTCTGGCGGAGTCCCCTTCCTGGGCGTGGCCGGTGCCGGGCTTGCCTTGCTACGCTCCGCCCTGAAAGGGGCGTGAGTAATAAGGGACCAGGTGTCACATGATCCGGGAGGATGATTACCAGAAGGGGCAGCACAGATGGGGTTCGCCCCAGTGCTGCTCGTCTCATCAGGCGGGCAGGTGGCGAGAATGCTGCCTGCCCTTGGATTGCCCGTCAGATAACCCACCATATTACATAACGTTGTATGTAATAAACCTGCAGTATTTTTCCCAATACAAAATCTGTGTGGTGTGTCCTTATTGGCATGCATGCTATGTGTTTGGGGGTGGGGAGTGTTGCCATGATGGTACTAAGGCCCCTTCTGAAAAGCCTGACTCTGTTTGGCATTCTCAGGCACTGGCCATGAACTACCGGAGACATGCCTCTCTGCTGTGGCTCTCTTGTATTGAGAAGGCACTTCTTAAAATGATTCCCCTCGCCGTTTTCAATACTGAGATGAACACTGTCCCAAGCTTTCAGTTTGTCGTCTGGAAAGTACCCGAAGCTTTCACTTTTGCTTCAGTAAAACGCAGAGGTGAGGACTGTTTAGGTTTTGCCTGGCGTCGGAGCTCCTAGCTCCGCCCAGGAGAAATCTTATGTCCCTACAGTGTAGGGCTTAGTCCCGCCCTCTGTTCCATTGGCTAGCTCCATAAATGGAGGCTAGCCATTGGAACAGAGATCTGTCCGTCATGGCCGGACCAGATTCGTGGGCGTTCCCGCGATTTTTTCGCTCTCCGCCTCTGCGATGTCGTCATCGCGGCCGTGGGCGGAGTTTTTTTTTTTTCATCAGTTTGTTTTTGCCATTCTGCGCCGACCACCAGCACTGAAACCAGCGGATCATCTGTAGCCACGGAAAGGGACCGCGGAGCAGCCTCCCCTGCCTTCCGGGGTAGAGCATGGGCAGTGGATCTACCTTCGGGACTCCGAAGAGAGGAGCGTTCATCAGCCCCAGTGTGAAGAGCACCCCTGAGCCCAGGCGCCGACAACAGGCACTGCACACCGGATCGGCTACACGTCACACAGGGGCAGCAGGCGAAGCCCCATTCCGCTTCCGTAATACAACAGGACCGGAGAGCTACGGACAGTGACAGCACTGAAGGCGGGGAGCAGAGGATCATTTCAGAGCCTGAGAGGAGCGGGCAGTCTTCGGCCGGATCATCTTACACATCCTGCCCTGCAGCGTGAGAACCTGCGAGCCCAGCACAGGCAGCTGTAGCCGCAGCTCGGGAGGCATCGCCGGTGAGTACCGGTGGAGGCTGCGAGGCCTCTATCACCGGGGCGTGGGCGGCGAAGGGTGCGTGTTATCATGAAAGGCTGTCTTCACCCGTGAGCCCCGCGGGTATGCAGAAACGGCCCTGGCCTGGCACAGTAAAAAGCACGTATTGAACCATGAAGGTGTGGTCCACCCTCAAGAATAGGTGGCATCCAGGGTAACAGCACCTTGAATGGTGCTGTTGCATCCGTGACCGAAATCTTGCCTCACCATTGCATGCATGTTCTCTGACACCCCATAGCTCGGAATAAATGATAGGATGCCGACCAGAGTACTGTTTTAACGGCAGCACTCTTTTACGTGGCACAGGGGCTGGGATCAAGCAAATCGTAAGGTTCAGGACCCTGAAGCCACTCGAAGAGAGGAGAGGACAGGAGCACGGCAGAGAGGCGGTGAGCATGCTCATCTTTTTTTTGCCCCCTTCCTGTTTTTTCTGTTCCCTTCTTCCAGACTCCCTGTTTCCTCTCGGGGATTTAGAGCAGCCACAGAGTTGTGAGTGCAGAGTTGTGAGTGCAGAGTTGTGAGTGCAGAGTTGTGAGTGCAGAGTTGTGAGTGCAGAGTGCTAGGGAGTGCAGAGTTGTGAGTGCAGAGTGCTAGGGAGTGCAGAGTGCTAGGGAGTGCAGAGTGCTAGGGAGTGCGAGGGAGTGCAGAGTGCTAGGGAGTGCGAGGGAGTGCAGAGTGCTAGGGAGTGCGAGGGAGTGCAGAGTGCTAGGGAGTGCGAGGCAGTGCAGAGTGCTAGGGAGTGCGAGGGAGTGCAGAGTGCAAGGGAGTGCGAGGGAGTGCAGAGTGCAAGGGAGTGCGAGGGAGTGCAGAGTGCAAGGGAGTGCGAGGGAGTGCAGAGTGCAAGGGAGTGCAGAGTAACTAGGGAGGGCTAGGGAGTACAGAGTGCAAGGGAGTGCAGAGTGACTGCAGAGATTAAGCTAATGGCAATGCAAATGACAATGCCATTTATTTATCTGTTTTCAAAACCAACACATGAATAAAAATTTTGTCATTTACAATGCCAATAGCTCTAACTTTTCCAAAGGCGAAACCATTGCATTGTAAATGCTTGTTTTAAATGGAGAACACAACATGCTTTCATTCTTACATCAGCAAAACCTATCGACAGGCTTTTCCTTGATATGTCAAATTTCACAGAAATAAAAGAAACAAACTAATTTCGATTTTGCAGTTAAAAACAACGTACATCAGGAAGTAAACGCAAATTACTGGATTCCACAAGTATCGAATACTTAAACTGCTGTAACCAGGTAACACCAGACTGGTCGCTTTTCAGGCACGTCTATTTATCATCTTATTTTAAAATAACCTTTATTTTTAGTTTTTCAATAACAGTCACAGTGAGTGTACAGTTACGAACATGCGGTCTGAAGGGATCCGAATACAAGAGACAATAAATGAAACAATATTTCATGACAGTATCTAAAAGCTTAAGAATGATCATTTCAAGGACATCCACACCCCTCATTATCAGTCACGCTTGCATCGGATGCATGTTGATCACTCATAGTTGCCTCAAAAGTTAAGACATCTCTGCAGAGCGCATTCCATGTCCCGAGACTATTTACTATCTTTAAAAAGTAAACTAACAAGGAAGAAAAAGCAAAGATAAATATTTAACTATTTTTTATCCTATAAAGATATTCTGCACGATCACACTATTCGCCACAAGATGTTCCTGTGAAATTCTTGACATATTTTAATTACAATAGCAGGTATTTATGTCCATCAGGCGATCTACTGCCCGAGATAATTATATACATCATCAGCATTACTCTACCAGAGAATTATGCCTTTCAAAAGAGTCACTCTTCCAGGAAATTACGGCCATCTTCAGTTACTGGATTAGGAAATCAGTCAGCTGACTTTCATCAGGGTCGCTGCGCTGTAAGTATGGTCAGTTATGAAATGAGATAATTGTGTCGATTACTAAGGTCTGAAAAATGTAAATGTGTTGTCCTATGTTAGTGTAACTGTAACCTGCTGCGGCCATGCTTTCTTGCTCATGCTTTCTAAGGCTTAGGCGTGTCAGTCCAGGCACGCAAGATGTGACATTTTTAAACCGGCTTGCAAACGTGTAACTCTTTCCATTTTTGTTCAATTGAGTTCAGCAGGGCACCTGTTGCTACTCTTGGTGGATGAATGAATGAAGGACCAAATTGTATATCGCAAACATATACCCTTAGGTGTCAAGGTGCAGCAACATTTACAGCTATCTGGTAGGAGCAAATCTTCACTGGTCAGCCATGTCTTCAAGGCCTTACGAAAAGGAAGATGTGGTTCTATGCCGGATATAGATAGAGGAAGAGTGTTCCAAAGATTGGTCGTTGCGACTGAGAAAGCTTTTCCTCCAATCGTGACCTCCTATATCTCGGGACAACCAGTCGATTTTTATTGGCTGAACGCAGTTGTCATATTTTTTTAAGCATTATGTAATATGTTACTGGGATTTGATTTTCAGGTGATGCTAAATGATTTGTGTTATTGGTGATACAGGGGTATGTATCAAAAAGGTGGCTGCTTTGGAAATATCAAGTGCAGTTAATGTATGCATTAGTGATGTTTTGTTTATACTTCTTGTATTCACAGCCCTGATGACGTCCTAGACATAGGACGAAACGCGTCGGCTGTTGTTTATGTTGTGACTTGCACTCAAGAAAGAGAAAATAAAAGAATACTCAAGAAAACAAGACTCATCTGAAAGATTGTTTTTGATAAATTCTCATTTTGATTGTTCTGTGCTTTAATTGATATAATACGCTCCTACATTATTCGCTGTATTGTGTTTGATTGAATAGAGGTAGGACGATGCTTCTATAAGTGGTAGAGCGTAATTGTGCTAAAATCTGGTTGGAGAATTGCTTCTGCAGTGCACCTTTTAGATGCCCCTATATCGTCCATTTTGGTAGTATGGTAGGGGCATATCGGTGAAAGATGTGCCTGATTCCCTTTGGTCCTGAATTGTGTAGTGCCTTATGCACAATACACCAGGCTTTGAATGAAATTCTTTTTTCTGCTGAGAGCCTGTGCAATTTCTTGATGGCAACCAAATTTGAATGGTATTTAAAACTAAAAAAAGGGCATTACAATATTCCATCTTCAGTAAAATCAATGATACAGCAGCTTGCTTCCGTGCAGCAAGAGAAAGAAATGGGAATATCTTTCTAAGGGTTCTTGTGGCCCTTAGAAAGATATTCCCATTTCTTTCTCTTGCATTAGGACACAGTCCTATTAACCTGGCGATTGAAGATAGACTGGTGTCAACCAAGAATCCTTGCTGATTCAACCGGAGAAGGACATGGTCCCAATGTTCCTGGTCACCATGAGTGGGTCCATTTGGGGTGATTACTACCAAACATCAGAACCTCAGTTTTGTTGCTGCTTAATTGAAGGAAGTTGTCTCTCATCCAGAGTGCCACCAACTTCATGCAGTTGAAGTTGAGGCTTCTATATCTTCCGTGATAGACACAATTAGTTGAGTGTCATCTACATGGGATATTACCTCCAGCCTGAAAGATCTATCCAGTTTTGCGTGGAGAGACATATATATTAAAAAGGGTGGGGTTCAAGGACGACCCCTGTGGGACTCCACAACAATTGAGGATTGGGTCTGAGTAGAGTTGGTCCATCTCAACATTTTGTGATCTATCTGTTAAGAACTTAGGGCCTCATTTAGAATTTGATGGTGTTATGCTCAGGGGTTAGGCCCATGTAGCAAAGCTGCTAATTTCTAACATTGTCCTCTTTTGCACAATAGCATTTCTGCTGTGATCTTTTGCACATATTTGCATGCACAACAAAGTTGGATTAGTTTCCCTTAAACTACTTTGTTTACACATCTAGCTTCGCACAATTGTATCTCTTTTCTTCGAACATCATGCACAAGGTCTCTTTATGCACTATGTACAAATGTCATTCTATCTTCATCCACAGGGCTATATACTTAGCCATAAAATCGCTAATCTACAATGAACATCGCAAGGCTACTTTCTATTATAAATAATGAGCATCCCAATAGATTAGTAAAGGAGACACTTCAGCTGACAACCAGGGTCCCTGCATGCTGAGACTTCACCACACAGTGGTCTGACATCTCGTGAGTGGTGTCCATTTCGTGACCAAGACGGGGTCCTTCATTCCCTCCTGCCAGGTAATGGGGTTGGATCGTCCCGTGGGACAATACTTTGCTCTACTCCCACACACACTCACACACACTCTAGGTACAGTTAGGATTTTGCATAGTAGGAGTACACCTGATTACTGCCCTGTTTATATGCCTGCATATATACACTGTTTAAGCACCATGGTAGAGCTGTACGTGCTATTTACTCTTCTGGTGCTCGTAATCACTTTCATCTGCTTCGGTCTACTGATTATCACAGCACATGTATTCTATACAAGAATAACATTGGTTCACTCAATATATTGAAAACATCCCACTGTGTATTGTGTATATTTCTCTGAGCACTAGTAAGCACGAGTGAATAAGCAAAAGGTTCTGATCTGTTTCCACGATCCCTGAGGGGTCAGGGATGTCATGTTCAGTGGTTGCCAGAAACCATTTGCTCCCTGGGAAGGTTAGGGGGGCTAACAGTGGCACTGTGAGATAGCTAGTCTATAGGCCAACATATCCTGTGGGGGTGCCCGGATTCAGTCTAGGCACCTCACCCAAAGTTTATGTTGTTCAAACATACAGGGAGGTCGTACGGATTAGTGGTAACTACATGACAATGTATAGGATAATCCATCAAAATGTGACAGATAATCCCTTCTATCATATTAACTATAGACTACAATGCACTTATGGTCCAGAGGATAGGCTATCATCCATATTTTTGACAAAGTAGCCCACTCACAAAGTTCTAAAAAAGGCCCTTAATCATGTGACTAATACTAGCAACTAAGGGCCTTATTACGAGTACGGTGGTACGACCAACATCACCCGTCCGCCCTAGTATGAGTGTGTCACTGGGACCTTAGTGTGTTGTGTGTGAATCACCAAGATGTAGCAGGAAGCATTGAACACATTTCGACCAGACTTTCACTTAACAATTCTATGCACCAAGTTAAAGATGGAGATTTATCCATTGAGAAGTTGGGTGGAGGGCAGTCTCATGTTTGGCTCATGTCAGGTCAGACAGTCTAATGTGATTCTAATTTGTTGTATGTTTATTGATTGTGCAATCAGGAATTTGTTGTTACTTTAATTAATTGCAGATATAAGTCATCTGGGAATGTGACGACTGAATGAAATGATTAGAAAGGAGCATGAGCGTCCTGGAACTTGGATGTAGATGCAAGAGTTTAAATTCACTGCACTACAACTGTAAACTGAGGAGGGACTACCGGATCCCAGAGAAGATTCTTTTGGAAGAATATGTTAAAATGTGGTACACTCGGTCAACTTCCCCAGATTTTCTGTGCGTCTAAATGGGTAGTGATCAGAAGAGTACAAAGTGGCCAGTGGACAAGTGTGAGCATACGGTCTGACCTCACTCCTAGCTTGAGCTGGCAGGGAAAACATGTCAGGCTCGCCCTTTCCCTCTTAACCTGAAACTTTCCTTCTTTGGGAATGAGTTTTAGTAGACAACACCTGAGTTTGAGTGAGGGTGTTGTAAGGAAAAATGAGTGATCAAAAATTAAAATAAAATAAGGTCCCCTCTTGAGGGAATCCTATCCGGGAAACATCACTTACAACGAAACTTTTACAACGCACTACCATTACAACGCGGTCATTACAACGCAAACCATTACAACGCATTGCGCTGGGGGCGCTCTAGGATAGGGAATAGGTTAATTTACTATCCAATAACCTTCCCTAGTGTCCACGGGGACTGGAGTTGGAATAGTAAATTAAACTATTCACTATCCAACACCCAAAAGCGCTATGCGTTGTAATGGTATGCTATGTAAAAACCGAGTTGTAAAGGCATGCGATGTAAAAGCATGCGTTGTAACGTCATACATCCATCCTATCCTTATAAGCAATCAATAGGTGAGAGGCTCTTGCATGTTTAGAGAATTGGATCAATTGCACTAATAGTGATCAAAACAAGTCTTTTCCTAAGGAAAGCACCTTGGACATAGAATGCCTTAATAATCTTAAAAGAAGACTAAAGGATCCTAAAAACAAAACTACCCTAGAACAATGTTTGATCTTCCTGAATTGGTACTGGAAGTCATGAAATGCTGGAAAGAATCTCAGGTAAAAGAGAAACTTAGATGCCAAATGAGTCACATGAGGCATTGAATCCAAACTTGTTCCTACTTTTTCATTGCCTTCACCCAAGCTCCTTGGTCAAAGAACTAGTAACATCTGAGAAGAAACAGAGGAGCATGACAAGCATCTATTAGATATCTTGAGTTTCTTGATTGCAGCGGGAGGTATCAGGGGTGCACCATTGGTTGCGTCTGGAAACCCTTGGCCTCAGTTGACTAGCAGGTTGAAGAGATGCAGCCAGGGCAGCGCACGTATGGTTTGCTTATGCAAGTGCAATGGTTAACAGCGCAATATGCTGTAAGATAGTTAACTGTCGTGACACAATCACTTTATTATTATCATCTCTAGCACAGTCTCGACCATCATTCCATCATTCTAAAGCATATGTTTGAAGTGATCGGGTGTGTAGTCTGACTGGTACCCAGGTCAGTTTATAAATACCAGATAAACAAAGATTGGAATGTGATGAGACCAGTGTCCCTTTATCATACCCAACTTGATGTCCTCTAACCACAAAGGCAGGGCGAGACGCGCTAGCGCGTCAATCAAGATAGCCGCCGCCGTGTAGGCTCTGGTAATTCGTCGGCCCTTTCTCTATTATAACGACGAATTTTACCTCAACAAGTGTGAGAGGAGACGCGCGAGCGCGTCAATCAAGATGGCCGCCGCCGTGTAGGCTCCGGTAATTCGTCGGCCCTTTCTCTATTATAACGACAAATTTTACCTCAACAAGTGTGATTTGAGGGGAGCGCTTGCTGCACCACCAGGTTTCCTACCTTTCTGCCGATTTTGGGGCATTTACTGTCGCCGGAAGCCTGTTTCCCTGCCTCCTGGTTCCTGCTCCCAGCTGCATCCTGAGGTACTGCCTGTTTTGTGAGCCTTGGGGGCGGAGTGCTTCTTAGGAAAGGGCCTGGCTTGGGCCTAGCCACGCCCACAGCCCATTATAGCTGCTGCACCAGTACTGTTTCAGTGTTTACACTGTTTTCTTTACTCCTTCACTTATTTCATTCACATTTGTGTATTATTATTGCACATTTGTGTCTCGTCTCTGGCTCACAATGGACAATAAAAATCCAGTCAATAATAAAAGGAGACAGCAAGTTTCCCCTCCTCCTGTTAAGTCTAAAGTGGTGGAGTCTTCTTCTGAACCTTCGCTTTCATTAATTCTAGAGGAAATTAAGGCTTTACGCAGTAATACGGACGCTATTGCCTCGGATATTAAAAGTGTACGCAAAGATATGGCTTCTCTGTCCATGAAAATTTCAGATAATTTCATCAAAATACAAGATAATAAAAGTAAAGTGGATTCTTTTATTCCTCTTGTGGCTCAAATTCTTCCAATGCATGCTCAACTTTTGGAATTGGAAAACCGCAACCGACAATATAATCTTCGCATTTTTAATTTGCCTGAAGAAGTTGAGGGTTCTGATTGTCGTTTATACTTGGAATCATTGCTTCCTGGTCTTCTGAATCTCAAGTTTCCAGAAAAATTTGAAGTGGATAAAGCCCATAGAATCCCTTCTCATCGTAACCCTCGTCATACTAAACCCAGGCAAATGATATTTAAGGTTCTGCGTCATCACCATCTTGTCTTAATCCGCAAAGCTGCGAGAGACATTCCCTCACATATGGTGAATGGTCACAAAATTTTTATTCACCAAGACTTTGCTAAAGAGACAGTGGCTATCCGTAAAGAATTCTCTGCATGTCGTCCACAACTCAGGAGCCTTGGTTTCAAGTATGGTCTTTTTGATCCTTCTACTATGCGCATATCGAAAGACAACTTTTCCAAATCCTTTCAACGTCCTGAAGATCTGAGGCACTTCCTTGACCAGCAAGCTCCACCTTCAATGGATACTCATGACCCTAACACTTGATTCTTTCTAGTCAGCAATTTACTGACACTTTTTTGATTTTTCTTGATATTTTTATGGGCTTCAACGGTTCTGGCCATGCTTGTGAAACGTGTGTGCGTTTCTATGTCTCTATTTATGTTTCTTGTTTGTTCTTTTCTCCATATTTTCTTTTCATCCCCTTTTGCTCTTACATATAGAGTTGCTATTTTAATCTGTTTCATCTTTCTGCTTTTCTCCATCTCTTCTTGTTTCAATGTTTTCTTTTCCTTTTCTTTTTTCCTTCTTTTTATAATGGCTACTGTTCATAATGTTAAAATTGTTTCTCTTAATGTGAAAGGTTTGAGACACCCAGTTAAACGTACAAAAATGTTGGACTATTTAGGTAGATGTAAAGCTGATATTTGTTTTGTGCAAGAAACTCATGTTGAAGATAAAATACTTCATTATATGAATAAGAAATGGATTGACACTATTGTTTCTTCTCCGGCTACGGGAAAGAAAAATGGTGTTGCTATCTTCTTTGCGAAGCGACTTCACTGTCAGGTTTTGAATAAAATTACAGATTCTGAGGGTAGATATGTACTTGCTAAAATTAAAATCCATGATTCTACTTTATTTTTACTTAATATTTATGGTCCTACAGCGGATGACCCTACTTCTTGGTCTACTATTACTACTGAGGTTTTAAAGGTGGGTAATGTTCCAATTGTTGTTGGGGGTTTTAATGTTATAGCTGACCCATTGTTTCGTCCTCCTAAAGTGTTTCATGCCTTTAAATTGTTTACTCAAACTACTAAATTAGCAGACGTTTGGCGACTTCATTTCCCTACTGAAAAATGTTTTACCTTTTTTTCCAACCCTCATAATTCTCACTCACGAATTGACTATTTTCTACTTTCTCCATCTCTTATCCAAACTGCATCTTCCCCGATAATTGGTAATATTGATATATCAGATCATGCTTTAATTTCTTTTGTTTTAAATATCTCCTCCAATTTTACTAAGCAAACCAGATGGCGTATGAACACTAGTATTGCTCTTCACGAGCGTAATAAACCTAAACTTTTACAAGCTATTCAAGACTATTTTTTGTTTAATCCAGAAAATTCTACTTCTGTAATCAATAGATGGGATGCTTTTAAGGCTTACATTAGGGGTGCTACAATTTCCATCATGGCTCATGAGAATAAATTGTTTAATAATAATATTAAACATTTGGAGAAACAAATTGCAAAATTTAAACGATTATTTATTACTTCCAATAATCCCCAATACAAAACAACACTAAAACAACTTCGTTATGAATTCAATTCTATTCTTAGTAAAAGAGCTGGGGTTCAACTTGCTAAATCCAATGCTAGATTTCGTTTTAATTCCAACAAGTCTGGGAAACTCCTTGCAAATTACTTACGTATTAAAAGGGATAAAACACAGATTACCTCAATTCATGGCCCTCACGGCAAGATTGCGCTGTCCCATAATGATATTGTTCAAGAGTTTCTTGATTTTTATTCTAACCTATATAATAAACCAGAGGTGTGTGATAGTTCATTAATTGATGCCTTCCTGAATTCTTGTCACTTACCAAAACTTCCTCTCTCAGATAGAACTGGATTGGATTTACCTATTACTAATATGGAAATTCTGAAAGCCATTAAATCACTTAAACAGAATAAATCCCCAGGCCCTGATGGTATCCCTGCTGAATTTTATAAATAATTCCAACCTCATCTTTTACCATATTTATTTCAGCTTTTTTCACATTTTAGTTCCTCCGGAACCCTTTCAGGCTCTTTTGCTGATGCTTTAATTATTGTTCTTCCCAAACCCGATAAAGGCCCTACCCTAGTTTCTAACTATCGCCCTATCTCCTTAATTAATCAGGACTGTAAATTATATGCTAAAATCCTTGCCTCTAGATTGGCTCCTGTACTCCATTCTATTATTCACCCCGATCAATCAGGCTTTATGAAAAACAGATACTCCGCTAATAACACCAGAACCCTATTACATGTTATTGAACAAAGTCCTACCCTTCTTGTTCCTGCTGGAGTTATGGCTTTGGATGCAGTTTTTGTTTCAAACTTTATCTAGATTTAATTTTGGCCCCTCTTTTATTCGTATGATTTCGGCGTTATATTATGCTCCTACTGCTCGTTTATTTATCAATGGCCAAATTTCTACTCAATTCTCCCTTTTTAGAGGAACATGACAGGGTTGTCCCCTTTCCCCGCTTTTATTTCTATTGGGCATTGAACCTTTTCTTAATTATATACGTAATTGTAAGGATATTCATGGTATTACAATTAAAAATGTTACCATTAAAACTTTAGCTTATGCAGATGATGTATTATTGTTTCTTAGTAATCCAATTTCATCTGTTCCCTCCTTATTAACCATTATTGATAAATATTCATCACTTTCTGGTTACAAACTTAATGTTAATAAAACTGAATTTTTCCCTTTAAATTTTCTGTGTACCCCTGATATGTTACCTTTAACTGATATTGTTTGGCAAAAACACAAACTGAAATATCTGGGTATTTTGTTCTCTTCCTCCTTACCCTCAACGTTAAAATTGAATAGTAATTTTATACTTGATTTTGTTAAAAATAAAACTTCTAGATGGTCTTCTCTCCATCTCACTTGGTGGGGAAGAATGGAATCGATAAAAATGAATATTGCTCGTAAAATATTTTATTCCCTTGCTATGATTCCCACTCAATTTCTGTTAAAATTCTATAAAGATGTTGATAAACTGTTATCTACTTTTCTGTGGAGTAAAAAGCCCCCTCGAATTGCTTATAAAAAACTAAAAATACCTAAATGTAATGCAGGATTTGGCCTTCCTGACTTTTTCCTTTATAATAAGGCATTCATACTAAAACAAAGTTTCTTGTGGTTTACTGTTTCACCCATGGTTAATCCTCCTATTTGGTTTGATATTGAAAAATCTCTCGTTGCCCCTTTTCCGTTATCCTCCTTACTCACAATGTCTCATAAATCTACTGTTGTGCACTACTCATCTATACTCAAGTCATCCAGATTAATTTTCAATGATTTAGATATTAATTTTGCTTCTCCTTTAATTTCTACATTGAATATATCGCTGTGGCATGGTGCTATTATTAAACTGTATAGAAAGGTGACCTTCTGGAACTCCTGGATTAAGGCGGGCATTTTTTACCTTAACGATGTATTTTATGATAATGCTTTTATTCCTTTTTACGATTTACAATCTAAATTCCAGTTGCCTAAGAATGATTTAGTTAAATATCAATCTCTATGTAACTCAATTTTAGACTCTTTCCCTAATGGTATTCCTTCTACTGTTACATCTGATTTGTTAATCTATCTCAACGCCGTTTCTTCATCTTCTAATGCTGTTTCTATTATGTATAAACTATTTACCTCCTCATTAGGTACCAATATTGATGCCATTTCAACATTTTGGAATACTGAACTCTCCATTCACTTATCCAATGACTCTTGGAAAACTATTTGGCTCAATAGCATTTCTGGATGGTTTCCGGTGTCTCTTTACCAGACTAATGCATATATTTTGTTTAATTCCCTTTGGACGTCTGTACGCCTCCACCGTGCAAAACTACTTCCTTCTGATGTTTGTTGGCACTGTCATTTGCATCCTGGGTCTTTACGTCATATGCTATTTGATTGCCGTATTATTTCGAAATTTTGGTCAGAAGTTTGGGATGTTTTGTTAAAAATATTACCTATTCAAGATCCTTTCTCATACAAATTGTTAGTTTGTAAATCGGTTGTGCTTGTTCATCATATGCCGGATTCTGAAACAAAATTGTTTAATTTCTTAATTTCGGCTGCGTTAAAATCAATTACTTTTTGTTGGAAAGACGCTGCTTCACTTTCTGTGCATGCTTGGTGGTCATGGATTATCTTCACAAGAAGAGGTGCACAATTATCCTTACACGGAGGTAATCATAACCAGATTTCTTTTCAATCCTTCTGGTCTCCTATTGATTCATATATGTTGTTGCAACAATAATTTTCACTTTTATTTTTATTTTTATGGCTACTTCATAAGTGATGTACACTTTATATAGCTGTTAATAGTAACTCTACAATTTATTTAAGGTGATATAATGTATACCCTCTTCCCTTACCCTTTTCCCCCTTCTCCCTTCCATGCTTTTTCTTTTCCCCTCATTGACTTTTTGCTAATTGTATTTTCTTGACCTATTATGATCGGTTTATTGTATGTTAAGATAATTTAATTGGTTTTTATTGACATTTATTGCTTTTATGTATTGTCTTTTTATGTCTCTTTTTGAAAACTCAATAAAATTATTCTGAACTAACCACAAAGGCAGAATCAGGGTGCAGGAGAAGGGGCAGAGTCACTTTAAATGTCCTTGGTCTCCAACTGATCTCTTGAATATTACTCAATAGTTGTTCAAAATCTGAAAACAACCATAGAAGTTTAGGGAAGGATTACAAACAGTTTTTGAATGTTATAGTGAGAATTGTTCCAATTGGGTTTGATGTCAGCCAGTAGGGTAGTGCTCCCAAATATTGTTGTCTAATGGTCTCCTGTTGCTGAAGTAAACTTTTGTTGGCTTTAGGACTCTCTGAGCTTTAACACTGCTAATCAGTATTAAAGTGCTTGTGCTCACTCTTTAAAACATGATAAAATTGGGCAACACTTGATTGGCATATTTAATTTAGTTATAAGTCCCTAGTAACGTGCAACATGTACCCAGGACCTGTAAATTAAATGCTGGTAGAGGGCCTGCAGCACCTATTGTGCCACCCACTTAAGTAGCCCTTTAAAATATGTCTCACCCATATCCGATCCTTCCAAAACTTACAGGCCAGGCATTCCCTCCATCCCTCTCAATTCTTACGCTATTTACAGCTGCGCCACGCCCTTCACTCCCACATTCCAGATGGCACGTCCCTGCCCGAATATAGCCCACCTGAGGCGCAAGTCCTGACCGGGGATCTGGGGAAGGGTGGTGTCTCTCGAATCTACCGCTCACTCGCCAACTATACCCCCAACTCCCTTCCCCTGCTCCGAGAGAAGTGGTAGGACTGGCTCGGGCGTCTAGAGGATGAGGATTGGAGAGACGCCCTGATGGCCCCTAGGATGATTGCGGTATCAGCAAGACTGCGCCTGGTCCAAGTCTAATTTTTGCACGCCGCCTACCGTACACCCCTGCGTCTCCACCGCACTGGGCTTCGGCCCGATGCTAACTGCCCCCGCTGCTCCCACCCCCGCGCTGACTTTTATCAAATGGTGTGGCTCTGCAATGCGATTCAGGGGTATTGGGAATTCTTAACACGACCTGACAGGGGTCCTGGGCTAGGAGGTGCCCCTTGATCCCATGTATGTTCTGCTGGGTGTCACTGACGGTCTGGACGGTTCCAGGGCTGAGAAGCTCTTCCTCAATACTGCGTTGGTGGTTGCCAAGAGGGACATCGCTGCTCACTGGCTGGACACTGCCCCTCCCACTCTAAGGCGCTGGTGCTAGGGGGTGGACTGGTGTGCTGCGCAGGAGCGGCCGCTATACATAGCCAGGGGTGCCCGGAGAAATTTCATTGCATGTGGGGGAAATGGGTTGGGGTACTCGACGAATGAGATGATGTGGTCCGCTCTCCAGGTGCACGTGGATATGCTATTCTTGATTTCTTTCTGTGATCTTGATGTCATTGCGATGTGTTTTTCCCCTAACCTGCTAATGAACTATGTAGCTCTGAATGGTGCTGTTTGTTGTCAAATTCAAATTCAAAACTCAATAATATTGATTGTCAAAAAAAATATGTCTCAGGCCTGCCATTGCAGCCTGTGTGCATTTTTAAACTGCCACTTCGACCCAGCAATATAAACCTTTTACCAGGCCTAAACCTTTTTTTACATACAAGTCACACCTAAGGTAGGCTCTAAACAATCCATGGGGTAGGCTGCAGTGTATTTAAAAAGTTTGGCTTGTACTATTAAGTTTTACATGTCCTGGTAGTGAAAATCTGCCAAATTCGTTTTTCATTACTACTATATAACATTGGGTTACCTTATTAAATGTAATAAGTGCTAACTTTTAATTTTGAAAAGATAGAAAAGTGCTTTATCTCAAAAACACTCCTAATTATTTTGGACCTGTTGGCAGCTTTGATACCACCTAGCATTCCATACTTCTTTAGTGGCTCTATGAAATTGATATCATTGGCAAGGCTTGGCCTTGGTTTAAGTCCTTCCTCAATGACAGGAGACAACTGGTGTCAGTCAGACAGTCGGAGGAGAAAACACTAAAATATGGTATTCTGCAGAGCTAGTCACTCAGTCCTTTTTAATTTAACATCTATATTGCCCGTTGGTATCTCTGATATTGATCCTTTTGGTATTTTGACAAACTATGCAGATGATACCTAATTGATTTTATCTTTGCACAAAAATTATTTTGCTTCTGAACAAAACTTCAAGAATTGTTTCATCAGTATTATTTGCTGGATGGAAAGTAATCAAATAAAATGCAAAGTGGACAAAACAGAAATACTTATGTTTAGGAAGAACAACATTTTCTCCTCAAAAGACTGGTGGCCTGACTTTGATCCCCTCCTCCATCTCCGGTAGAAGTTGCCAGAAATCTAAACATACAATTTGATAATGTTTTGTCCTTTCTGCAAGTTCTTTCAGTAGCGGGTACATACTTCTCTTTGATCGAATCACTCAAATATGTTTGATTTCTCCTTTTGGCTTCCAAGAAAACTGTAGCTTTTGCGCTCATAACCTCTAGGTTCGATTACATTAACTGCCCATCATTTGGGCATGTCTAAACAACTTCTGCGAAGGCCTCAAGTGGTTTAAAATCCGGCCGCTTGACTTGTTCTCACGCTTCCTCGCAAATGCGCCGCCGCCTAGGGGCTCAGAGACATGCAATGCTTCAGTGTTGAACTTGTCCTGTTATCTGAAGGGTTCCTGGCTGCCGTTTTTTATCTGGTTTTCAAGCTGCTCTCCAATAGGAGCTATGTGATGATGAATAATCAAGGTTGCTGTGGAATGGACCCGGGCATCGCTTATCTGGTGCCGAATAATTCCATAGACACTTGTTTCACACAAGTATTGTTTCCACCTGCCTGCACAGTTAGGAAGGCAACACTATGCCCTTCGATAAATGTTTGCAACATACGCTTTGATTCTCTGAGCAAACTGAAAGCCATGCTTTTTCAAAAGGATACAGCCTTAACTTCAGCCAAAGAGACGTTTGAGCTCCACATTTCAAGGTCCTCGTCTGAAATACAGACACTACTCCACACTAACTTTCCACTGCATTTTGGGGAGCTGGTTCGTCTTATCTTTAATATCTCTGATACAAAGGGAATAGTGCAATTTTTAAAGTGTATCAGCTCTGGACTGGTTAGCACCTTTCAGACGATTTGTGAAGTTATACCATCTTTCATACACTCCGTGTTGGCAAGCGTTTTTGGAGGACTTCCCAGTTCAACCCGGAATGGAGATAGCACTGCTTGTGCTGCTGTGCTGTGAGCGCATGGAACGCTGCTTTGTCACACCTTGGCTTCAAGAACTGAATGAGCACTGGCTCTTGTCCTTCAGGCCTGTTTGGCTTCACTGCGTACAACCTGAATTCCACTGCCTGCTTTGCAGCCACAGATGCATATTGGATCTATGCCTAGGATCACAATTGGTTGCGCCACTGGACATTGAAGTACTGATGGGCCCCTTAAAGACCCATAGGTATTGTTGTCCCCAGCATACTCCATTGCTGATGAATGCATTCTTTGAGCCACCCTGGGATACTTTGGCTCCTAGCGAAATGGACACCGGTTCTACAATACGCTTACAGGATGCAGTCCCTCCCTCAGCAGCCTCTGTGGGAACTGGATGGAATCACCTTTGCTCTATACACCTGCTTCAAGGTGTGCCTCTGGGAACGCCGTCTGCAGTCGCTAGCAACATCAGTTTTGCATCTACCACTCACAACAATAAAGAATTGGCTTTTCTGTGTGGTGGAAACCATATGGCCTGTTTTTAAAACAAAACTGAAATGGATCAACAGCTTTTTGCTTTATTTTTCTAGGCACAATGGCTTTCTGAGTGCTTGGCATTTCAAATATGTACAATGACTTTAAAGGCTTTTATGAATATTTTAAAAGGGAAGCTTGCTTTTAGGTGATTTTAAAAGTGGCTTTAGACCTTTTTTTGTATGAGTTATGGCCTGTTGGCTTTTTAGGTAGCTTTTATATATTGCACCCTATGAGGAGTGGGTGTTATGTTTTCAGGTGAGGCCCATGTAGCCTAGCTGCTTATTTCTTACATTGTTTTCATTTTCACAATAACTTTTCTGCAGTGAACCTTTGCACATATTTGCATATACTACAATGTTGGATTAGTTTTCCTGAAGCTACTTTGTTTACACATCTAGCTTCGCACAACATTATCACGATGCGTCGAACATCATTTATTTATTTTTTTTATTTCAAAAGATTTTATTGGGAGAAAAGATTTTTACATACAGTACAGAGTCAGACAAAGGATGAAGGCAATAATGGTCTTGCTGTCGCTACATACATGGCTGTTGATACATTCTGCTTTACAGAGGTGTTTGAGTGTTACTTGTACATCATTGACTTATAGCCTTGGCGGTACTACATCTTACATTTGTGTTGCCTCCGTGAATGGAAAGAGACGAAGTATAGAGGTGAGTAGGAGAAGGCAACAGGAAGAGAGAGAAAGAAAAACGGATATGCGTATGGCGGGTTGTTGGTTGCTGGACCACAGAGTTTATTGTCTGGCGCCGCCCGAGGGTGGTGGTGGTGTGGGGGGGGGGGTTTGGTGTGTTCACGGCGGATTCTGTGAGTCGAGGTATTTGTCCAGGGAGAGCCACATCTCGTTGTCCTGGCCTACTTGGGAGGTTTGGTTTCTTGTTATATTGTCAGCTCCCCTTAGGTAGGTGACCCAGTTGAACCAGACTTTGAAAGTGGCTTTCCCTGTGTCCTTCCAGTTAGAAAGGATTGTCTTAGTCGCCGCCGTGAGGAGTAGGTCAATAAGGCTCCTGTCGTTAGCGGAGTGTATCTCTGGGGCCATGAAAGCATATGTTATGCTGAGGATATTGTGGTGAGTATCCTGTTACATTGTAGATGACATCTGTCACTTTTCCCCAGAATGTCTTTAGTTTAGGGCAGTGGATGATCATGTGTGCTAGGTCTCCTTTCTGTTTCTGGTAGTTCTAACATAATTCGTCGTTTCTGAGTCCGACTGCCGCTAGGCGCACCTGGGTCCAGTATGCTCTATGTAGGAGCCAGTATTTCGTTTGTGCAAGTGCTGTGGTGACTTTGTTCCTGCTTGCTGAGGATCAAAGTTGTGCCTTTTCTCTCTCGCTAAACTGCTCGGAGTGTAGTGATTCCCAGTATTCTATGGCCTTACTGTTTAGCCTGATTGCCTTTGCGCTTAGGAGTTTGTATAGGTGTGAAGTTTGGTGCCCAATTTTGTTGAGGTTGGTCAGGTATTGATGGATTATTGGCACCTCTTTGCTTAGGCCTGCTCTGGTGATTGCCGCCCTTACTTTAAGAAAGTTATATAATTCTATGTCCGGGAAGTCGTGTGCTAGCGAAGGTGGCGGGGGACCCGTGTTCCTCCAGTTGGGATGGAGTGGAGATGCCTCGCTGGGGCCAAGAGGCTGCGGTAAGTATACTGTTTTTGTATTTTATTTTGGTGTTGTACCAAATGGATTCCCATTTTGTATTTTTAATGCTTCTTTCCATTCTTTTGTCTACCAATAGGAGGGCGTTTTTGGTATTTTTGAGGATTGTGTTGTGTTGTTTGCCTCTGGGTGTTTGTTGGCAGTGAGGAGGGCCGCTGGGTTGAGGCCGCCCAGCAGAGCTCTCTCCAGCTCCACCCAAGCCGGAGTGTACCCCTGTTCAGGCGTCAGCCAGTATATGCCTTGTCTGGCCAGGCAGGCTGTTTGGAAAGACTTAAAGTTCGTGACATTGAGCCCACCTTGTTCTTTTCTCAGCCTTAGTTTCTGGAGGCCTATCCTGGCTTTCTTGCCTTTCCAGAGGAACCCATTTATAATGGGGTTTAGTTTTTTGTCAAAGTCTTCTGTGACAATTAGTGGGAGCAATCTTAGCATGTAGTTTACCATGGGAGTTGTAGGCATTTTTATGGTCTCTACTCTGCCCCACCAGCTAATGTGCTTGGGGGACCACGTGTCTAGCTTGTGTTTTATCTTGTTTATTATTGATTTTTCATTGTGGTCTAGTGTTGACTTGAGGTCCCTGTCGAAATAGATACCTCGGTATTTTAGGGCCCCACTTTGCCAGTGTAGACCTGAGGACCCTATACTGTCCTTAGTGGTGTGGACGTTGAGTGGTTTACATTTGGACTTGCTTCTGTTGAGCTTGTACCCGGCTACCTTTGCATCCTCATCGATGGTGTTCATTAGTGCTTCTATTGAGGACTCTGGTTTTTCTGTCATGATGAGTATATCATCAGCATAAGGCCGCTAGTTTGACCGTGCTGCCTTTAATCGCCAACCCTTTTATCCTTGCGTTGTGTCTGATCATGGCGAGTAGGGGTTCTAGGGTCAGTAGGAATAGTGCCGGGGAGAGTGGGCAGCCTTGTCTCGTTCCTCTTTCCAGGGATAGGGCCTCTGAAGTGCCCCCATTTACTACTACTTGGGCTTTGGGGTTCTTGTATAGCGCCATCACCATTGTCCTGTAGTTCTCTCCTAGGCCAAACTTCTGCATGCATTTGTCAAGGAAGGGCCATGAAACTCTATCGAAAGCCTTTTCTGCGTCAAGCGCTATCATTACTGCTGGGTTCGTGTTTGCTGAGGTATGGTTTATTATGTGGCATAGGAGTCTCGTGTTGTCTTGGGATAGCCTATTCTTAAGGTATCCCACCTGCGTCTTGTGAATGAGGCTTGGGAGCTGTGCGTTGAGTCGCCCCGCTAGTATTTTCGCGTATATCTTGCAATCTACGTTGATTAGAGAGATAGGGCGGTAGTTCTGTGGGAATTGTGTGTCTTTCCCTTCTTTGGGAATGACTATAATGTTGGCCTCCCCCATTCGGAAGCAGGAGTCGGCCCGGGACCAGGGTTCAATTCCCGACGCGGCAGGGTCGTGGACCAGGGTCAGCGGACTCGATAATTCTCGCCTCGTGCCTACTCTAACCAGGGGTCCCACTCGGCAACTCTGGGCATTAGCTTGCCTAATCTCCACAACGGCCCCATCAACGCCGGGGATGCCTGGCTTCACCTTGGGGACTCCCAGTAGGGACCATCCCACAGGGAAAGCCAGGACGGGTTCCCCAGCGGTATACCGCGCCAGGATACTCCGGTAGTAATTGAGCGCGTTACAAAACAGTGTATAACATAACATAACATAACATAACATTGATTCTGTCATCCTCCCTTTCCTGATACAGTGTGCGAAAACCTCTCTCATTGTAGTCTTGAGTAGGGGTTGGAAGTGTTTGTAGAACTTTGCTGTGTAACCGTCCGGGCTCGGCGCCTTGTTGTCCTTTAGAGCCGCCACGCTTATCTCTGCCTCTGTTATGTCTAGCTCTAGGGTTGCACGTTGTGCCTCTGTTAGCTTGGGTAGGTTCAGCTTGTCTAGGAGGGCAGCTCCCCCATCCGAGTTTAGATCTTTGTCTTCTTTGTACAGCTCCTCGTAGAATTCTTTAAAGACCCTGAGGATCTCCTTATTGGCTGTTTGGGATGTCTTGTTGGAGTCTGTCATGGCCGCAATGGCATGTTGCCTCTGCTTGCTTTTAAGATATGATGCAAGGCCTCTACCCGCTTTATTTGCTGAGCATAGGTTTATGGCTTTGTTCTTGTTTATCCATGTGCCAGCCCTCTCGCTTAGTATCTTGTTAAGGTCGCACTATTTCCTAGTTAGGGTCGTCAGTGTGTTTTTGTCCAATAGATTGGCGCTGTGGTGCATCTCCAGGTCTTTAATCTGTCTCTCTAGATCTAGTATTGATTTGTTTCTGTCCTTGTTCATTCTGGATTTGATGCTTATTATTTTGCCCCTGATTGTGGCCTTCATGGCGTCCCAGAGTACCCCTTTGTCTGTGTCTGGTTTGTCATTGAATTCTAGGTATTCTGTAATGGCCTCCTCAATAGCTGCCGCATTCGCTGGGTCCTTAATGACGTCGCTATTAAACCTCCATCTACGGCTTATTTGTTCATTGTGACGGCCACTAAGTGTTAGGCTGATGAGGGAGTGATCTGACACTGTTCTCGGTGAAATCTCTGTTTGCTCTATGAGATGGGTGTGTGTGGATGAGATCAGGATATAGTCTATCTTGCTGTAGGAGTTATGGGGGTGTGAGTAAAAAGTGTAGTCCCTGGCATCCGGGTGTTGGAGTCTCCATGGGTCTCCGAGGTAGAGCTTGGTGCTTAGGTTCTTGAGCGTGTGTTGTGGCTGGGTTTGGTGGCTGGCTCTTTGCGGGTGTCTATCTGTGGTTTGACCCATCACCTGATTGAGGTCCCCGGCTACTATCAGGAGCTCATCTTGAGGGAGATGAGCTCCAGTTTGTTGCCCACCTCGCTCCAGAAGGACTCGTCCTCTGTATTAGGGCCGTATATGTTTGCAATATGTACTGTTTCCTCCCCCCGCTTGAGACTGGTTATTAACATTCTTCCATCCTCGTCCGCATAGCACTCGTGTAGGGTTAGTCTGGCTTTCTTGTTTATTAGTGTTATTGCCCCTCTCTTTTTGTGTGTGGCTGGTGAGGATAGGGTTAGACCTATCCATTTTGCTTTCAGGCGTTGTGCGTCCTCTTCGGAAAGTTTCGTTTCTTGAAGGACGCACACATCACTCTTTAGTTTTGTTATGTAGTCAATCACTTTCCTTCTCTTGACCGGGTGGTTAAGCCCCTTAACGTTGAGAGAGGTTATTTTTAGATCTGAGAGTAGCTAGTAGTGCCTATGTTGTGTCATGGTTTATGTTTATGGTCGCCTTTTCCTGGTATTGCCTTAGGACAGTTGGGCCCCATGCCCTTGGTCCATCCTGCCCTCCCCCGGTGCATCCTTTTGTGCTCATTCGGGTTGGTCTGATGGTCATGCAGATTGTGTGTGTGTGTCCGTTGAGAAAAAGAAGATTAGAGAAGGAGAAAGATAGAGGATTAAGATCTGTACTGGAACGCCCCCCCAACCCTCTGCCACCCGCCCACCCTCCCCTCCACCCCCCGCATTTTGAAAAATCTGGGCGTGCGTCAGCAAAGTTCCCTCCCCCCATCCCCCCCGAGATTCTCCTAGTGAGCCATTATGAGTCTTGACCCTGTGACCTAACAAATAATGACCAGTAAAGGATATGCTTATGTCCATGTGTCCATGTGTCTCTTCTTTGTTCCTTTCCCCATGTCTCAATGTCTCATGGTGGGTGAAGTAGACGTACAGCCCCGGGTATATTCGGTGCAGTGAGGTAGAGTTGGATCTATCTATTGAGGTAGGTTGGTTGTTTGAGGTGCAGTGGTTGTTCCCATGTTTGGCGTGCTCATGTGTCCGGGTTATTGACCGTTGCAGGAGCGACCCGTTTCACCTCCACTTACATTTCCATTGTCCTGCGAAGCTCTTCTCTTTGCAGTGTCTGATCGCTGTGCATCCATGTCCTCCAGAGGAGGACCTCGAAGATGTCTCCTTAGCTCGCTCGGGTCGTCGAAGATCAGGGTGTGTCCTCTGTCCTTGATTGTCATTTTTGCCGGGCCTGCGAAGCTAAAGGTGATGTTGTCCTTTCTCATTCTTTCTCTCAGTGCCAGGAAGCCCTTCCTCGTGTTGACGGTTTGGCGTGAGAAGTCTTGCGTTATTATTATTTTGCTGTCTTTCCATTTTAGGGTCTGATTTTTCCTAGACACAGCAAAGATAGCTTCCGTTTGTTGCGATCTTAGTGGTTTACAAATGATAGGGCGGGGGGCCGCATTCGTTTTGGAGTTTTATCGCTGGCACTCGGTATGCTTTGTCCAGTTCGAAGTTTCTGTCAAAATTGAGGCCCAAGATTTGAGGGATGAGCTCCCCGAGGAGAGCTGAGCAGGATCCTAGCTTGTCCTCCTCTCCTTCCGGGACTCCAAGCAGTCTTATATTTCCTCTTCTTGAGCGGTCGTCATACTCAGCCAGCTGCTTCTGGAGGTTATTGGTGGCTTTTGAGACTGAAAGTAGCGTGCTGTTTGAGTGTGTGTTAGCGTCCTCAATGTCGCTGATTCGCGTTTCTGCAGCGTCAATCCTGCTGTTTGTATTGTGTTGTTCTGCTCTTATGGCAGCTAGCTCTAGCTGCATGTTGTCGATTGATTGTTTGGTGGACTTTGCAACCTCATTCCCCTCGTTGACTCTCTTGAGGATCATGTCCAGAGTCGTGTCGTTTTTTAGCTTTAGGGGTGAGTCTGGAGGGTTGTTTTTATATTTCTTTACTTCGCCTATCGTTTTCCCTTCTTGGCCTGTCATTTCACCTAAATCTCTTCTGGTCAGATAGCTTTCGAGCCTGCCGCCTTTCCGGTGTGCTGTAGCCGCCGGGTTGGTGTGTTCTTCCAGCGGACTTGGTGGTCCTTTCCTTGTGAGCTGGTGGTCGAGTCTGTATCTGCTCGGCTCCCGGATGGATCTTGTTCTTGTTTTTGTACCCGCCAGCTCCGCCTCAGGGTGCTGGCAGGAAGCCTTGTCTGCTCTTTTTGTGTCTGTACTTCTTGGGTTATTCTGTTGTGGCCGCTCCCAGTATACTCTTCCGGTTTCGCTTGTTCCGCTGCAATTGGTCTACTGTGGCGTCGCTACCCTCTGCCTGTTTAGCGGTCGCGTGTCTTCAGTGTTGTTCGTTTGTTCGTGTGCTTCTGCTTTGCCTAAATGTTCGCGGCTGATTATGGCCTTGAGTGGATTCTGCCACCTCCAAGATGTCCACTCCTAGTTAGCCCCTTCAGTTTCGTTTTCACAGTGGTGACTATTCTGCCTTTCTTGGCGTTTGCCAATGCCTCTCGTCGCCCCTGCCAGCACTTACTTGTCTGGTCAGCGGTCGTTTTTAGCGTTCGCTTACCCCCAGTGTTGTTCGTTCGTTCGTTCGTCCGTGTCCTCCTTCTTGCCTATTTTCACGGTGCTGACTTGGCTTTTGGGTACCACCGCCAAATAGTCCGCTTCCAGTAGCGCCTTCAGTTTAGTTTTCACAGCAGTGGTTTTCTGCCTTTCTCGGCGTTTTGCCTTTGCCACTTGCCGCCACTGCCGGCACTTACTTGTCTGGTCTGGTCGGCGGTCGGCCCCTAGTGTTGTTCGTTCATTTGTGTCTTTCTGCTTTGCCTATTTGCTCGGTGCTGACTTGGCCTTTGGGTGTGTTATACAACCGTCAAAATGTCCGCTCCCAGTAGCACCTTCAGTTTCGTTTTCACAGCGGTGATTTCCCTGCCTTTCTCTGCGTTTTGACGTTAACACATGCCGCCTCTGCCGGCACTAACTCGTCTGGTCTGGTCGGCGGTCAGCCCCCAGTGTTGTTTGTACGTTCGTGTCGTTTGCTCGGTGCTGGCTTAGCCTTTCGGGTGTGTTGTACCACCCCCAAAATGTCCGCTCCTAGTAGCACCTTCTGTTTCGTTTACACAGCGGTGATTTTCCTGCCTTCCTCGGCGTTTTGCCTTTGCCACTTGCCGCCTTTGCCAGCACTTACTCGTCTGGTATGGTGGGTGGTCGGCCCCCTGTGTTGTTCATTCGTTCGCGTCTTTCTGCTTTGCCTATTTGCTCGGTGCTGACTTGTTAATGTTAATGGGTGTCTTATATAGCGCTCGGCTACTCCAAGGAGTGTCCCGGCGCTTTCAAAAAAACCCCAGCAGACTCAGAGGGCAGGCAGAAAAGTAGAGAAGAAGCAAGCGGATCACTGTCCATAGAGCCACGTCTTCAGACCCTTTCTTTCTTTCTTTCCCTTGGCCTTTGGGTGTGTTGAGTGTTTGGGTGTGTTGCACCACCGCCAATATTACCAAGTAGGTTCCCACCTCGTCCTATTCACACTCGAAACCTACACCTAGTTTCTCTGAAAATCAAAAAATCTGCAGTGCTCCAAAAAGGTACAGAGACAGTGACATACAAAATTTAAATTGTTTATGGCGCTGGTATATTTTGTAATTTTTGCATCCATTTTAATTCATTCAAGCAGTTCATAGTACTTATGTTTTGTATTATTGAATGGTCCTCGGGGGGGGAAGATGTGTTATAATTACATTCCTCTTTAGGATCTTCCACCTTGTTGTCTCTTTGGGGGTTGCACAGGCATGTATTTTCCCTTGTCCTGTTTACCTCCTTTTCTACCCCTTCCCCTGCCTACGAGTTGGTATCTCCTTTTTGTTCCTGGGAGCCTGCCTTAGAATGTTGAGGAGGACCTTCCGTTCTGTGTCATATGAAGCTTTGTGGTGTAGAGAGGAGACACAACATTAAAGTTGTGTTCAACTGAATTACATTTGCTTCATAATTTCATCACAATATCTTCTATTTGAGTTGGAATATCCAAATAAGACCATCACTAGTACAATACACAGTACAGTTCAGTTTGAACGAGAGATCCCATCCTAGAAGGTTCTCTGGAGAGGTGGGGCTGAGATGAAAGGCATATCAGTTGGTTATCAAACCCAATGAAACAAGCAAAGGTTGTAAAAGGACTTGTACTTGGCTTGGTGTGCGATAATCTAGTGTCTGGTGTCCCTGTGAGTTGTATTCCACACCTACACCCCCCACTAACCAATTACAAAATAATTTTGTGCAAGGCTTTCTTCCTTTAGGGGCAGAGAAAGGAGATATGCCCGCAACCTTGTTGGGAGTGGTATGGTATGGCCAAAGCATTTCTTGGCTGGCCTGTGCCACCAGGACCTTGTTGGCACGGGCTAACTGTATATAATCCTTAATCATTCTATTCATTCTCTCCACTAGGGTATTAGACCTAGTGCAGTACAGAGGTGTTTTGAGGTGGGAGATGTCCATGATCTTGAGGAATTACACCCTGATAGATGAGGTGAATTGTACTCCATTGTCTGTGACAATAGTGGACAGAATACCATCCATAACAAATGTGTCTTTCAAAAATTGTATGAGAGATTTGGTGGTGATTTGGTTTATCATTCACATAGAAGTTCAATGGGACTGGTAGTCTATCAAAACAAATACAAAAAGTTTCCATATACCTTTTGGGACCAATGACGTCTAAAGCAAGTTTTTCCCATGGTTTGTCAGGAATCGAGACCAGTAAAATAGGGACCTTTCGAGTTGTTTTAGACTTGTCACTCTTCGCACAGATATAGTAATCCTTAACTTTGGTTTACACCATGGAGTGTATGTTGGGGAACCAGTAACATTCCCTGAGCCTGGATTTAGTCAGGCTCCTACCCAAGTAACCCTTATATACTAGATGTAGAATCCTGCAGCGCAAGTATTCAGGTGGTTTAATTTTTTCATTTCTTAGTAAAAGATTCTGGTTTAGATTAAGTTCATGGTACACGTCGTAAAATTTTATTGACATCTTCACTGATAGTACTAATAGAATTGGGACAACATTGTAAGGTATATTTTTTTAGTTGATTCAAGGTTACATCATTACTCAAAAATTCTTCCCATTCCTGTGATGGTGGCAGAGCTGATTTGTAGAATAGGATATTCCAAAGTATCAAATTGCTCCTCCTTGTTTAATGTTGCTCTAGAAAGGAAGTCTGCTGCAGAATTTTGATTTTCCTGGGACATATTCGACTTTAAAACAGAAACTCTCTAATCCTAATACCCATCTAGCTATGCGAGGAGTATTGCAAGATGAACTCTTAAAGCTGATCATGAAGGTGAGTGCCTTATGGTCAGTACGTATGCAGAATTGTAGGCCCAAAAAAAACCTGTGAAATGGTTGAGGGCCCAGAAGCACGCACGGGCTTCCTTTTCGAAAACTGAGTAGTTCATTCTGACTTGGTAAGGGTACAGGGTACGCGCGGCAAAGGCCACAATTTTTTCTTTCCCCTCAATTATTTGGGAAAGGGTGGCTCCTAATCCCTTGTTACTGGCATCAGTCATTAGTATGGTTTTACCGTTAGTTTCAAAATTGCTTAAGTAGGGAGCTGAAAGTATAGCATCTTTTATTTTCTTAAATGAGGCCTGGTGTTCATCTGACCACTGATAGTGTGTGTGGTTTTTTACTAGTTCTCTGAGGTTGAAAGTTAAGTCAGTTCAATTTTTCACATACTTTCATATATTCTGCCAGGCCTAGGAAGGATTTGAGCTCATCTTTGTTTTCATGAGCAGGAGCATCTCTTATAGCTTCCAGTAAGCACATTTTGGATTTAAACCCGCCTTTGTAAATAGTATGGCCAAGATATTCCACCACACCCACTCGCATCTGGCATTTATCTCTTTTCAATGTTAACCCTGCATCTTTGAATTTGTTAAGTACTTCCCTCAATATTCTGTCATGTTCTTCAGTAGTAGCGCCATAAATCAAAACATTGTCTTGGAAACAACGGGTTTTAGGTACTCCTTCTAAAATGTGTTGCATTATTTTTTGAAAAACTGCCGCCGTTGAGGCAAGTCCAAAGGCATCTGGCAGAACATGAATGTGCCCTTAGGTGTGGTGAAGGCCGGTAGCCAACTGGACTCTGGGTGCAGTTCGACTTGGTGATTGGCCATGGAGAGGTCTAAGACCCTAAAACATGTGGCTTCTCTTGTTATATGGCCCTTAGGGTCGTTCTCGACATTGTAAAGTTAGCATGAGCTCTGCTGCCATGATACTGCTTTTGCATATGTTACTACATGACTTTATTTTGCAAGACACTGTTTCACATGACAACGGTCTGCTTTCTGCGTTCTCTGCTGTTTCTGGAGTTTAGTCAGAACACGATGTGCAAGGTTGAAAAACATGGCCCTTGTTATTCTGTTCTGGTCAGTCCCTATTACCCAGACAAAACATGCTACACACAGATGCACTGCTAGAGAGTTTGTGCTGTGATATTACGGAGTTGCATGTTGTTCACACACACCTGAAGGGAAACCAGAAGAGCTATGCTGTTCCTATGATGTAAAGCTACCATCTAGGCTCTAAGGTATGGGGTCTGCTGACAAAGCCCAGAGATCTTCCTTTATGTAATAAACTTCAACCTACCAAAGGGAGGGTGGTTAGGCCTTATAGTCCTTTTTCCACTCTCTATATATAATGACATCCCCCTTCATATTCTATGGTATTGTAACAATGCTAACTGTGCTAGGTTTATGCATTTTGCTGCTGGTATTGGCTTGTATACTGCATTATAGAGCATGATTGTTAAAATAAACATTTTAAACTATACAGTGACTCTGACTATCCTTATTGTGGACAAGTACGAGTAAGTGAATGAAATAGTATGTCTTGCTACAGCGATTCCTGAGAGAGTCGGGAGTGTTGTGTTCTGGGTTGTCTAATCATTTGTAGCTTTGTGATTTTGTCAGAGAACGAATGAGACACTATAGCTAGTCGGTTTTGAGCACTAAGGTGGTAGGAAGATACAACCCCTATAAATGCGCAGTAAAACAGGACCCTGAGGTCCTGTTTTACTGCACATTTCTGTGTATGTGCAGAATCCCCGCAACACTCTCATTGTGCTTAACATTTTATGAATACGAGGTAAGGGAGGTATTGTCCCAGATGTTGTTGTTTAAGTCACATAAATCAACACATAAACCTGATGCCATCACCATGTTTTATTTTGGCAATTACAATGGGTGCTACCCAATCAGAGCAGTCTATAGGTTGTATCATTCTTAAATATGTTAGCCTGGCAAGTTCTTTTTTTTAATGGGCCCCACATTAGGTGAGGTATAGGCCTGGTTTTGTGTACATCAGGTTTAGCATTGGATTGCAATTAATCTTCTGCTGGAAATCTTTCAGCATACCTAATTTCTAGGTGACGACTTCATGAAATTCACTGATTACATGCTCCCCCGTGCCTGATTGATTCACTGATAAAAGTTGTTCAGGGTTATTGGGGTCAAGCTTGACAACCAACTCCCTTTGGTGTTGCCAGCCCAGGAGATTTGATCCTTTTTCTATCATGTAAACCTTTCCCACTGTTGAGCGACCTTTGAAAGATATGAGGGTTTTAACCATCCCTTTAAGAGTAATGGGATCTTTACTATACCCAGTGGGTGAAATATCAGCTGAAAGCAAATTGACCTTGTTGACATCAACAATGGATTTATAATCTGAGTAATTAATTAAGGTAAAAGGTGAACACAAAGCAGCAAACAATTTATCTAAGTTACCATCCAAGTATACATCACATTGAGGGTACTTGTGTTGATTAACTGTACAATCATCACTAACTTGCAGTATTATTGTTTTGATCGGATATTTCTCCTCTGGTACAACATTTCCACTTCCATTACCTTTCTTGGGGAAACTTCTGAATACTCTTGCCAAATGACCCCTTTTGCTACATTTCCTGCAAATTACTGCTCTGGCTTTGCAAATAGGGTTATTCGCTAAATGGTTACTACTTCCACAACAAAAGCATTTAAGTTTGAAATCTTCTGTATCCCTCATTTGAGAAGGCCACTTATCATTCCTTACTTTGCATACGGCAAGTTCCGATTCCAAATTAGACACTTCTAAATCTTTCTCAATAGGACCCAGGGAGTTGATCTCTTTTAAACAGATGGTGATGTGTTCAACAGATTTAGCTATTTTAATGGCAACCTGAAGGTTTGGTTGTTTTTGCAACAGTTCTTCCTGTATTTTCCTGTTATTAGTGCACTGCACTAGTTGGTCACTTATGAGAGAATCATTCAAATCATGAAATTCACACAACTTAATTAAGCCACTGAGCACCAACACATAGTTAGTTACTGTCTTGTTTGCCTTGAGGTCTGCTAAAAGACTTGTGACGTTAAAGAACAATATTAATCTTATCACCAAAATGTTTCTGTAGTTTAATTAGGGTAGTCTTATAATCATCAACTTCCTCCTCCTCTGTATCACTACTATTGGATGAGATCTCTGGTTCAGGTAAAGGACTCAAAGCTTTTCGTGCCATGTATACCCAAGCTGTAGAGGAGTATATGTTGTTTCCTTGTTGAGCTGAACTTCTCGCCACCAATTGCTATCAAGTATGATTCGAGTATATCTTCCCATTCCTCCCATTGCATGCTAGGTTCACCAAACTCATTCAGGAAGGGTGCAGGTTGAAACATACTTGCCTCTGCCATCATAATACAATAGGATAACAGATGACAGGTAAAAGTATACTATATATTAACTGTAAAATGAGTTGGCAGTTGTATAAGCATGCACAATACAGGTATATTGCAAAATAAGCCAATCACTAAAACATGCAAACAAAGCTGGAAGAGCAACTAGGAAAAATGACGCCATGAGAATCCTAAAAGTATAACAATATCAATGAGTAAAACTGTGGATTGATACTGCCCAACGAAAAGGAATTAATAATCCTGGGTGTGCCTGCCACCAGGTATATTTTAAATAAACAAGTCAGTTTTACAACAAACTTGCCAATTTTTTCCATGATAAAGTAGTAAAAGTATACAACAAATTTTCTACTGAAATGAGACTAGATTAGTCGAATGCAAGCCGGACGCATCAAACACACAAGTGTTCCTAAAAAAGTTTACACATCTCACACAGGAAAAAGTTGAAAAACTCATCTTGACAACTCATTCAGGTTCCCCTTTGGACCTTTGCCCAGCCACTGTCTTTCATATGACCCCGGAAGCCATTGCCAAGGTCCTGACACCCCTTCTGAATAACATTCTAGATCAAGGACATTTCCCGACGTATTGGAAGAACTCTATTATAAAACCTATTCTGAAAAAGCAGACTTTGGATCCTTCGGAAGTGGCAAACTATCGGCCTATTACTTCTTTACAATTCCCCTCTAAAGTCCAGGAAAGAGCAGTAAATGAAGAACTGCTAACTTTTATAGAGTCAAACGATATACTAGACAAAGCACAGCATGACTTCAGGCCACGACATAGCACCGAGTCTGCATTGATTGCAGCCACTGAAAGCTTACATGCGCAACTAGATCAGGGCGGGAAGGCAATATTAATATTGCTTGATTTATCCGCCGCGTTTGACACGGCCGATCACCATATACTTTTTCAGCGGCTGGCATAAAAAGGTATCACAGATAGGGCGGCAGACATTCTTCAATCCTACCTAGCCGATAGACAACAAACAGTGACGTTAGATGAGCACAAATCTCCCTCCTTTTTTATACCATGTGGCGTACCTCAGGGCTCGGCACTCTCGCCCAACCTGTTTAACATATATGTAGCCTCACTCGGAAAGCTTAGTCGCTCCTTTGTCTTTACAGCCATATGCTACGCTGACGACATGAAAATTGTCGTCTCACTGACTGCTATATCAGAGGACGTGGCAGCACGTTTTAACTCATGCATGAACCATATTATCAATTGGATGCAAAGCAATTGCTTAAAGTTGAACACTGGGAAGACGGAGATAGTAATGTTTGGCAGGGACTCTTCACTTTGGAACTCCCCTTGGTGGCCTGATACAGCGGAATGTTGCCCTCAACCCGTAAAAAAGGTAAAAAACCTTGGAGTCCTAATCATCTTTCCCTATCAGACCAGGTCAACAGCATTACCTCTTCCTATTTCTATACCCTGAAAATTCTTAGGAAAATCCTACCTTTCATCCCTATGCCCCTCAGGAAAAGGGGAGTCACAGCTCTGATTTTGTCGAAAATCGATTACTGTAACTCACTCTACCTTGGAGCCAAAAAAAGTGTGACACATACACTGCAGACTCTACAGAATGCAGCTGCGCGACTACTACTGAATCTACCCAATTTCAGCTCCATTAGTCATGCAATTCGAGAACAGCTGCACTGGCTCCCTATCTTAGCTAGGATCCAATGTAAGTCCTTGTGTGTCTTACATAAGGCATTACACGAAATAGGACCAGGACAGATCAGACAATATGTTGAGTGTTATGCTCCACAGAGAGGTCTCCGCTCCACCTCGGCATCCTTACTTATAGTTCCAAGGATGAAGACGCTGGAGTGGGGCGGTAGAAGATTCCGATTTTTAGCTCTGAAGCTATGGTACTCTATGCCCCTGCATCTTAGTAACCAAAATAATCTACTTCAGTTTAGGAAGGATCTCAAAACCTGGCTGTTTTAGCTGTACATAACCAGCGGCCTTTCTCCTTACTCTGTATTTTTGATAGTTAAGCGCTAAGACGCCATGGCATACACGCACTCTATAACAACCCTCATTTCATGAAATATGAAATGGTAGCCCAAGGTGTGCGTGTCACCGGGAAATAAACGGAGCTCGCTGTGAATGGTGAGCAGGAAGGTGTGCATTTCACCATGAATTAAACAGAGCACACTATGAATGATGAGCAGGAAGGTGTGCGTGTCACCGTGAATTAAGCAGAGCACGCTGTGAATGATGAGCAGGAAGGTGTGCTTGTCACTGTGAAAAATGAGGACGCTGCGAAAAATGAGGAAAATGGTGTTCGTGTGACCGTGGTAACTCACCTGGAGCCACAACTTCACACAGTAATCTGCCTAAATAAGCAGAGGCATATCGTAAGATAGAGGATGGGGGCTGCACTCCAAATCGCTGTGGAACAGAATGCTTCATACGGTGGGTGTGACGCGCCCCATAAGGATCTCCTGGTCGCCTCCCCTGAGTTAATGCTTGCGTCAAAGAAAAAGCACTGGTGTAGACCAGGCAGCCCAGTGGAGGTCCTCTGCTAGGACTGGAGCCACACCCAGAGTAGGTTAATAGAGAAAATGCTTCCAGGGACAGTCCTGGAAGCAGCTGCAGAGTCACATGCATAGGAAATTGAAGGCACACACTGCAGAAGATCTAGTGGAAAGAAGTGCCAGAAAGCGATTTGATGTGCCAAGAGGTGAAGGAGTATAGAGGTAAGACAATATCCCAGAAGGTGTAAATATAAGGACAATTTACATAGTATGCAGTCAGCATTACATGGAGTACTGAAAGGAGACACCTATTCAATTAGTTTTAGAAAAATACATTTTCAGTTATTTTATATTTCAGCAAGAATTTTTTCGATACATAAAGTTATATACAGCACATGAACCAAAATTCAGGTTGACAACCCAAAGAAAAACTTGGTGCACTATATGTACAAGTGAGGTGTAGCAACTCAAGTGAAGGCATGTGCAGCGGCGGACGGCGCAAAGTGAGCAAGGTGAAATATTTATAGTGAGTAGCTCAACAGTGACATGAAATCAGTGACAATCTATAATACAATCTATAATTTCAAAGTTCAATTGGGGGTCACAATAATATGCGCCTGAAATTTGCGCTGGAAGGTCGATGACGTTTCGGTCCTTAGCCAATGTGGACCATCTTCAGGACAGGGTTGTCTCGATTAGGAGTGCTGTGGGGTGAAAAGTAATGAATTTAGACACCCAGGAAACCAATGCCAGGGGAAATTTGGGGGGTGGCCTGGTGGAAGAAATTGGAATCTGTTGACTGTGGGACTGGGCAGGGTTTAGGAGAGGGCGGACAGGGAGGTTCGGGCAGGAAAAGACCGAATACAAGGACAGCCACAGGGGGAAGGGATGTAGAGCAGAAGGGCAGGGGAGCAAAAGAATAAGGGGACGGGGGTGGAGTGGGGGTAGGGGGGGGCGGGTTGGGGGGGTGGGGCGGGTCGGTACAGATATATACACTGGGGTGTATTTGTGAGGTGTCCTACATGCCTAATTCAGACCGGAATTTATGGAGGGGACAAGGGGTCACGAGGAAGGCCAAAATTGGTCTCACCTGAGTACGAGGGAATCACGGCCGAGATCAGGGAGATCCGGCACGTTACGTCTGACCGCCCAAGGACTGCAGTTCAAGGAAAAACGGGGTAAGTATATCTAGCCATGATTGGGACGGGCCCCATTAGATCTAAGTATAAGAAGGTATGTACCTGAATCAGAGGTCTGATGGAATGGGCGTCTCAGGGGATTCGGACAATGGTACGGTATCTGTGGTCAAGGACCCGTAAGACATGCAATGTCATAGAGGTCAGTCTAAAATTAGTTGTGTCAGTAAGCGAGAAAACGCAGTATCAAAAAACTTGGTACCTGAATTTTATTATTCCACTCGGCATCCCTCAGTGCCTGTGGTCAATGTGGAGAATTCTGCACCAGGGGACCTATAATTAGAAGAGGGGAATCATAAACGTTGTTGTATTATATCTAGCCGAAAATGAGTAAAGCCCCAACTACAGGGGTTACCTGTAAGTTAAGAAGGGTTCCCAGAACGAATAATCGTGGAAACGTCAATGTTGGCGAGAAGCAATGGCGGCCAAACTCCTGAAATTATTAAAAAAAAGGAATTCAGGACCCATCTAACCTGAAGATCTGGGATGATAGAACAATAGGCGTACTCGCATCGTACCTGTTTTTTAGGGAGAAGGCGAGGACCCACTAAATGTAGTCAGACATCGCCGGTCAGCGATCTGGGCGGTTGCTTCACGGCGTTTGCATCGGAGAGGGCGCAGGGGAAGGCGGAAGTGAAATGAGAAGGGTGTCACGTGATCGGGAGGAGGAGGCGGGGCGGGGGCAGTGGCAGTATTGCGAGGTTAACCCTGTAAAGCCGGGCTGTATTCGGGATCAGTTAACAGCAAATCATGTAATCGGTAAGACATTTCTTTGAGTAGACAAGCAAAATATGACAAAGAACAATCATAGTAGGACATACAAATCAGTATATCTCATAAACGTTTGGCAGGAGGAACACAATTCGGACATAACTTACGAAATGAGAGATCACATTCACATTCACAGACAGTTTAGAGCAAACCAGATCTCAAATGGACTAGAGGAGGAGAGGGCCCACTCAATTACAGGAGTCTTACGTGGTCATATACTGGAGGCCATCTATAGGTACAGACATAGAGAGTAGCCAGTATGTAGAGGATAGAAGGGATAGTTAGAGACTGATGGTATTGTTCCATTCATCAAGACTATTTAAGCCAGAAGCCACAGAATTACATAAGGTCATCCACTTGCATTCTGCTTTATTTAGTAGAGTCTTGATACCTCCTCCACGGACAGGGAGAGAGAGTTTTTCGATCACTTGCCACCTTAGGTCGACATCTTGGTGGCCCAGTTCGAGGAAGTGTGAGACCAAAGGGGCAGTAAGTACTTGACAGTTAATCCTACTTCTATGTTGGATGACCCTCTGTTTTATCATTTGGATTGTTTGCCCTATATAGATTAATTTGCAAGGGCATGTAATGGCATAGATAGCATTGTGCGTTTTGCAGTTAGTATGGCTTTTCAGTTTGTAGGTATGGTCATGATAAAGAAAAACCTTGGTGTTTTGTGTCAGATCACAGACACTACAGTTTTGACATCTGTAGTGTCCGATCACTGGATCTAATCCCCATGCTGATGTAATAGTATGTCTTTCGCTGTCTTGTTGTGGCCATGTAATGGCATGTACCAAATGGCTGGCGATGTTTCTGCTCCGTTGGTAGGAGAAAAGGGGTAACTCAGCGAAGGGTTCATGTGCCCGAAGTATTGGCCAGTTTTTTCTGATGATTTTGCTGACTTCATTACTGTGTGGGCTGAACTTTGACACGAAAGGAATCCTGTTCAAAGTCTTTCTGGGCTGCGGTGAGAGGAGCGTGTCTCTGTGACAATACCAGGCTCTTTTCCTGGCTTGGGAGACCAAGCGTCGTGGGTAGCCTCTATGGATACGTTTTTTCGTAAGTACTTCAGCTTCCCTGAAATAATCCTTACGCCATTTACAATTCCGTCTAATTCGTAAGAATTGTCCACAGGGTAGTCCATCCCGGATGCCTCGAGGATGGTAGCTGGAATATTCCAAGAGAGTATTCTTCTCCATAGGTTTTCGGAAAAGGGTTGTCCCCCATTTTCCGTCTTCAGCGTGGATGGTGACATCCAGAAACGGAAGGTCGTTTGTTTTATATTCACTGGTGAATTTTAGATGCTCCTGGGCTTGATTGAGCCATGTAGTAAAATCATTTAACGTGAGGTAGTTCCCATTCCAGATCAGTAAAACGTCGTCTATATAGCGACGCCACAGGGATATGTGGGAGAGATGTGGATTGACAGAGTTCAGGATCATAGTTTTCTCCAGGTCATGTACGAATAGAATCGAAAAATTTGGGGCAAAGCAAGCGCCCATAGCGACACCTTTGACTTGTAGGAAAAAGGTGTCTTTGTATAAGAAATAGTTGTTTTGAAGGGCGATGCGTAGTAATGCCATAATGAAATAAGTAGATATTTTCCAGGGTTGTGGTCTTGTCAGGAGGAGGTTACGGATCACTTGTAGGCCCTCATCATGTGGAATGTTCGTATAAAGGGATTCAATATCCATACTGACTAATAAGTGAGAGGTCGTATCAAATTCAGTATCTTCGATGGTATTTATTAGGTCAGTGGTGTCACGGATGAAAGTGTCAGTACCAGGAACAAATTCTTTGATAACTGCGTCAATATATTTGCCCAGAGGTTCTAGGATCGAACCGCACCCAGATATTATTGGGCGCCCTGGTGGATTCTGCTGGTCTTTATGGATCTTGGGTAAGACATACATCACAGGGGTTCTCGGGCTGGAGTTGTTTAAAAATTCAAATTCTTTTTTTGTAATGATATTAAGTTATTTTGCTTCATTAGTAACTGTGAGTATTTTCTGTCTGATATCCTCCAAAGGATCCTTGGAGAGCGGTTTATAATGATTGCGGTTCATCAATTGTCTCTGTATTTCGAGATCATATTTGTCATGTCCAAGTACCACGATCCCTCCTCCCTTGTCCGCTGGTTTTATAACAATTTCTGCATTGTTTTTAAGGGACAGAAGGGCTTGTTTTTCCACCAGCGGGATATTGTAGGGTGTGAAATATGGTTTAGATTTAAGATTCATGACATCCCTCATCACCAGGTGTTCAAATGTGAGGATCTCTGGAGGCATGGAATGAGTGGGGGGGTTGAATGTAGAAGGAGGTCGAAATACTGACCCAGTGGAGTATATAGTGTCCTGTTTGTCAATAAAGAATTGTTTCAATCTGATCCTTCTAAAGAATTTTAGCAAATTCATTTGTAGTTCCACGAAGTCCGTGCGTTCAGTGGGCACAAATGTAAGGCCTCTAGAGAGGAGTGTGGTTTCTTCTTGGCTAAGTCGATAGTCCGACAGATTGAAGATGGGTATTGAAAGATCGTCATTAGCTTCTGCGGAACCCTGGTTTATTGCGGGGGCCCCCATTGGTAGTACCGATTGCGGGTTTGTCTGTCCCCCGCAAAGGTTGGTTGATATTGTCGATTTCTGACTGGACGGTTTTGTGGTGGAGGCTGGCCGCGTCCGCAGCCTCGGCCTAAAAAACCGTTTGGTAGAAGGGGTTGCAGTCTGGTATTTGTTCCGGATGTACTGGGGCCCTGTCCCGGGTCTGAATCTTCTGCAGATGTATTCGAAGAATCGGAAAATGTAATCCGTTGATTATTCCGGAATCGTCCCCAGTTGCGTGTTCTAGCTGGGGTGAACGGGGTGTTGTAAAATTCGTCTTTTAGATAAGGATAAGTTTGTTCCACCTTATAATATTTAATGTCCTTCTCAATTTTATTCACCTTTTTATTGACTTCAAATGTATTAAAGGTTGCAATAGTCGACGTCATCTTTTCCAATAAGTTCTTAGCGTCTGTCAGGGCAGGGTCAGTTAGGATGAGTTTTTCTAATTCAGCTATTTCTTGAAGCTCACGACGACTATGCTCAATGGCCGTGTCTATACCAAGGACCATCCAATGTCTGGAGCAGATGGTAGCTAGATGGCAAAATTTTGTACGGAATACAGGGTCTGTGGTGAAGATGGCTGGGGTATTACGTATCTGTAATCCCAACGGAATCACTCCTGATCTGAGGTAGTATGTCAGCATACGTGCATGTAAGTCTGTACGGATTTGTTTTTTCTTCAATTGTTCAAGCTTGTCTAATTTTGCCCTAGAGGTATTGGGTGTGGGTGTGGACGTGGATAGGGTGTTAGTCCCGGACAGAAGGGAGGGACCGACCATCAATGATTGAATGTATTCTTCTGAATAGGATAAGCTCTCCTTAGACATCGTAAGTGTCCTGAATAATGACACATCGAAGAGATCTATTTACTTAGATCTAGAGTAATATACCAGGAGGTACAAACTCTCGCAGCTCAGCAGCTGCTCGCAATCTTATAAAAAGAACAGGAGTAATACCCATAAACCAATTGGGATTAGGGTGCTGAGTATAGAGGTAAGACAATATCCCAGAAGGTGTAAATATAAGGACAATCTACATAGTATGCAGTCAGCATTACATGGAGTACTGAAAGGAGACACCTATTCAATTAGTTTTAGAAAAATAAATTTTTAGTTATTTTATATTTCAGCAAGAATTTTTTCGACACATAAAGTTATATACAGCACATGAACCAAAATTCAGGGTGACAACCCAAAGAAAAACTTGGTGCACTATATGTACAAGTGAGGTGTAGCAACTCAAGTGAAGGCATGTGCAGCGGCGGACGGCGCTAAGTGAGCAAGGTGAAATATTTACAGTGAGTAGCTCCACAGTGACATGAAATCAGTGACCATCTATAATACAATCTATAATTTCAAAGTTCAATTGGGGTCACAATAATATGCGCCTGAAATTTGCGCTGGAAGGTCGACGACGTTTCGGTCCTTAGCCAATGTGGACCATCTTCAGGACAGGGTTGTCTCGATTGACTGTCAACAGATTCCAATTTCTTCCACCAGGCCACCCCCCAAATTTCCCCTGGGATTGGTTTCCTGGGTGTCTAAATTCATTACTTTTCACCCCACAGCACTCCTAATCGAGACAACCCTGTCCTGAAGATGGTCCACATTGGCCAAGGACCGAAACGTCGTCGACCTTCCAGCGCAAATTTCAGGCGCATATTATTGTGACCCCAATTGAACTTTGAAATTATAGATTGTATTATAGATTGTCACTGATTTCATGTCACTGTTGAGCTACTCACTATAAATATTTCACCTCGCTCACTTTGCGCCGTCCGCCGCTGCACACGCCTTCACTTGAGTTGCTACACCTCACTTGTACATATAGTGCACCAAGTTTTTCTTTGGGTTGTCAACCTGAATTTTGGTTCATGTGCTGTATATAACTTTATGTATCGAAAAAATTCTTGCTGAAATATAAAATAACTAAAAATGTATTTTTTTTAAACTAATTGAATAGGTGTCTCCTTTCAGTACTCCATGTAATGCTGACTGCATACTATGTAAATTGTCCTTATATTTACACCTTCTGGGATATTGTCTTACCTCTATACTCAGCACCCTAATCCCAATTGGTTTATGGGTATTACTCCTGTTCTTTTTATAAGATTGCGAGCAGCTGCTGAGCTGCGAGAGTTTGTACCTCCTGGTAAATTACTCTAGATCTAAGTAAATAGATCTCTTCGATGTGTCATTAATCAGGACACTTACGATGTCTAAGGAGAGCTTATCCTATTCAGAAGAATACATTCAATCATTGATGGTCGGTCCCTCCCTTCTGTCCGGGACTAACACCCTATCCACGTCCACACCCACACCCAATACCTCTAGGGCAAACTTGGACAAGCTTGAACAATTGAAGAAAAAACAAATCCGTACAGACTTACATGCACGTATGCTGACAGACTACCTCAGATCAGGAGTGATTCCGTTGGGATTACAGATACGTAATACCCCAGCCATCTTCACCACAGACCCTGTATTCCGTACAAAATTTAGCCATCTAGCTACCACCTGCTCCAGACATTGGATGGTCCTTGGTATAGACATGGCCATTGAGCATAGTCGTCGTGAGCTTCAAGAAATAGCTGAATTAGAAAAACTCATCCTAACTGACCCTGCCCTGACAGACGCTAAGAACTTTTTGGAAAAGATTACGTCGACTATTGCAACCTTTAATACATTTGAAGTCAATAAAAAGGTGAATAAAATTGAGAAGGACATTAAATATTATAAGGTGGAACAAACTTATCCTTATCTAAAAGACGAATTTTACAACACCCCGTTCACCCCAGCTAGAACACGCAACTGGGGACGATTCCGGAATAATCAACGGATTACATTTTCCGATTCTTCGAATACATCTGCAGAAGATTCAGACCCGGGACAGGGCCCCAGTACATCCGGAACAAATACCAGACTGCAACCCCTTCTACCAAACGTTTTTTTAGGCCGAGGCCGCGGGCGCGGCCAGCCTCCACCACAAAACCGTCCAGTCAGAAATTGACAATATCAACCAACCTTTGCGGGGGACAGACAAACCCGCAATCGGTACTACCAATGGGGGCCCCCGCAATAAACCAGGGTTCCGCAGAAGCTAATGACGATCTTTCAATACCCATCTTCAATCTGTCGAACTATCGACTTAGCCAAGAAGAAACCACACTCCTCTCTAGAGGCCTTACATTTGTGCCCACTGAACGCACGGAATTCGTGGAACTACAAATGAATTTGCTAAAATTCTTTAGAAGGATCAGATTGAAACAATTCTTTATTGACAAACAGGATTCTACATACTCCACTGGGTCAGTATTTCGACCTCCTTCTACATTAAACCCCCCCACTCATCCCATGCCTCCAGAGATCCTCACATTTGAACACCTGGTGATGAGGGATGTCATGAATCTTAAATCTAAACCATATTTCACACCCTACAATATCCCGCTGGTGGAAAAACAAGCCCTTCTGTCCCTTAAAAACAATGCAGAAATTGTTATAAAACCAGCGGACAAGGGAGGAGGGATCGTTGTACTTGGACATGACAAATATGATCTCGAAATACAGAGACAATTGATGGACCGCAATCATTATAAATGGCTCTCCAAGGATCCTTTGGAGGATATCAGACAGAAAATACTCACAGTTACTAATGAAGCAAAAGAACTTAATATCATTACAAAAAAAGAATTTGAATTTTTAAACAACTCCAGCCCGAGAACCCCTGTGATGTATATCTTACCCAAGATCGATAAAGACCAGCAGAATCCACCAGGGCGCCCAATAATATCTGGGTGCGGTTCGATCCTAGAACCTCTGGGCAAATATATTGACGCGGTTATCAAAGAATTTGTTCCTGGTACTGACACTTTCATCCGTGACACCACTGACCTAATAAATACTATCGAAGATACTGAATTTGATACGACCTCTCACTTATTAGTCAGTATGGATATTGAATCCCTTTATACGAACATTCCACATGATGAGGGCCTACAAGTGATCCGTAACCTCCTCCTGACAAGACCACAACCCTGGAAAATACCTACTGATTTCATTATGGCATTACTACGCATCGCCCTTCAAAACAACTATTTCTTATACAAAGACACCTTTTTCCTACAAGTCAAAGGTGTCGCTATGGGCGCTTGCTTTGCCCCAAATTTTGCGATTCTATTCGTACATGACCTGGAGAAAACTGTGATCCTGAACTCTGTCAATCCACATCTCTCCCACATATCCCTGTGGTGTCGCTATATAGACGACGTTTTACTGATCTGGAATGGGGACAACCTCACGTTAAATGATTTTACTACATGGCTCAATCAAGCCCAGGAGCATCTAAAATTCACCAGTGAATATAAAACGAACGACCTTCCGTTTCTGGATGTCACCATCCACGCTGAAGACGGAAAATTGGGGACAACCCTTTTCCGAAAACCTACGGAGAAGAATACTCTCTTGGAATATTCCAGCTACCATCCTCGAGGCCTCCGGGATGGACTACCCTATGGACAATTCTTACAAATTAGACGGAATTGTAAATGGCGTAAGGATTATTTCAGGGAAGTTGAAGTACTCATGACAAAACTTATCCATAGAGGCTACCCACGACGCTTGGGCTCCCAAGCCAGGAAAAGAGCCTGGTATTGTCACAGAGACACGCTCCTCTCACCGCAGCCCAGAAAGACTTTGAACAGGATTCCTTTTGTGTCAAAGTTCAGCCCACACAGTAATGAAGCCAGCAAAATCATCAGAAAAAACTGGCCAATACTTCGGGCACATGAACCCTTCACTGAGTTACCCCTTTTCTCCTACCAACGGGGCAGAAACATCGCCAGCCATTTCGTACATGCCATTACATGGCCACAACAAGACAGCGAAAGACATACTATTACATCAGCATGGGGATTAGATCCAGTGATCGGACACTACAGATGTCAAAACTGTAGTGTCTGTGATCTGACACAAAACACCAAGGTTTTTCTTTATCATGACCATACCTACAAACTGAAAAGCCTTACTAACTGCAGAACGCACAATGTTATCTATGCCATTACATGCCCTTGCAAATTAATCTATATAGGGCAAACGATACAAATGATAAAACAGAGGGTCATCCAACATAGAAGTAGGATTAACTGTCAAGTATTTACTGCCCCTTTGGTCTCACACTTCCTCGAACTGGGCCACCAAGATGTCGACCTAAGGTGGCAAGTGATCGAAAAACTCTCTCTCCCTGTCCGTGGAGGAGATATCAAGACTCTACTAAATAAAGCAGAATGCAAGTGGATGACCTTATGTAATTCTGTGGCTTCTGGCTTAAATAGTCTTGATGAATGGAACAATACCATCAGTCTCTAACTATCCCTTCTATCCTCTACATACTGGCTACTCTCTATGTCTGTACCTATAGATGGCCTCCAGTATATGACCACGTAAGACTCCTGTAATTGAGTGGGCCCTCTCCGCCTCTAGTCCATTTGAGATCTGGTTTGCTCTAAACTGTCTGTGAATGTGAATGTGATCTCTCATTTCGTAAGTTATGTCCGAATTGTGTTCCTCCTGCCAAACGTTTATGAGATATACTGATTTGTATGTCCTACTATGATTGTTCTTTGTCATATTTTGCTTGTCTACTCAAAGAAATGTCTTACCGATTACATGATTTGCTGTTAACTGATCCCGAATACAGCCCGGCTTTACAGGGTTAACCTCGCAATACTGCCACTGCCCCTGCCCCGCCTCCTCCTCCCGATCACGTGACACCCTTCTCATTTCACTTCCGCCTTCCCCTGCGCCCTCTCCGATGCAAACGCCGTGAAGCAACCGCCCGGATCGCTGACCGGCGATGTCTGACTACATTTAGTGGGTCCTCGCCTTCTCCCTAAAAAACAGGTACGATGCGAGTACGCCTATTGTTCTATCATCCCAGATCTTCAGGTTAGATGGGTCCTGAATTCCTTTTTTTTTAATAATTTCAGGAGTTTGGCCGCCATTGCTTCTCGCCAACATTGACGTTTCCACGATTATTCGTTCTGGGAACCCTTCTTAACTTACAGGTAACCCCTGTAGTTGGGGCTTTACTCATTTTCGGCTAGATATAATACAACAACGCTTATGATTCCCCTCTTCTAATTATAGGTCCCCTGGTGCGGAATTCTTCACATTGACCACAGGCACTGAGGGATGCCGAGTGGAATAATAAAATTCAGGTACCAAGTTTTTTTATACCGCGTTTTCTCGCTTACTGGCACAACTAATTTTAGACTGACCTCTATGACATTGCATGTCTTACAGGTCCTTGACCACAGATACCGTACCATTGTCCGAATCCCCTGAGACGCCCATTCCATCAGACCTCTGATTCAGGTACATACCTTCTTATACTTAGATCTAATGGCGCCCGTCCCAATCATGGCTAGATATACTTACCCCGTTTTTCCTTGAATTGCAGTCCTTGGGCGGCCAGACGTAACGTGCCGGATCTCCCTGATCTCGGCCGTGATTCCCTCGTACTCAGGTGAGACCAATTTTGGCCTTCCTCGTGACCCCTTGTCCCCTCCATAAATTCCGGTCTGAATTAGGCATGTAGGACACCTCACAAATACACCCCAGTGTATATATCTGTACCAACCCGCCCCACCCCCCAACCCGTCCCCCTCACCCCCCAACCCGTCCCCCTCACCCCCTACCCCTGTAGTGTAGTTCCTATTATCCCAATAGGCTCTGCGCATTGGAATAATATCTTTAATAGTATAGACGTAGGACAGAGGTTAACTAGGTCTTCTACTGACGATATTAGACTTAAAGTTTAGTGTTTGCCAGCTAGCTCAGAGTTCACTAGAAACTTTCTCGAATAGACAAGGAGGAGTTTAACCTCCCTGGATAGACAAGAAGGGATTTAGTTTCTGACAACCATAGAACATGACAACTTTGCTCTCCCCTAATCAAGAGTGTATCTCTAGAGTCGTGTGAAAACAAAAGACAACTTATTTTACTCAGTCAGTTCAGTGCATTCTTAGTTTCACCAGATTGTAGGGAAAAGGAAGAGACGGGCGTGTTCAATAAAAGATGTTATTTATTGATCAGTCTCTTTTCTCATACAAGAGAAATGAATCGCTATTATTGAAATACTTATTGTTAAGTAGAGTGCATACAGTAAAAACAGAATTATAAAATAATACTGTAAAAGCATTGATATGGTTTCTTAGCCATATGATACTTAAAATTGATAAAATAGATACATACATATATACATTGACTAATCGTACTCAACTGGTGCTTCTAACTACGCCTACCCCAATGTACCTGACCTAAGCCTAATACGTGGGCGGGAGTAGATAAGTAGCAGTTTAAGTTAAGTTTGCTTTGCCAAGGGTCTGCTTCAAGAATTCTCTGCAAGGGGTTATTCAGTTCAGTACCTGGGATTTAGAAGGCTGGAGGGCTGGTATCTCTATCTCAGGGCTTGATATCCCAGCTGCCGGCAAGGGCGGCTGGAAGCGCCGGAGCTGGATTTCTCGGCAGGAGAAAAGGCAGCGTCTCTTTCTCAGCGCGTCAGAAAGGAGGGGCAGCGTCTGTGGGCTTCGCTGTCAGCTGGGCTCCTCGGCAAGTCTCGCTGCTCCAATCTTGTCACCACCTCGTGTGTTTGCTTAAGGCAATGTCGGTATTATTTATACCTGAAAGGTGCCGAGATTGACGTAAGGATGGACATAAATACGTCAATAAGGATGTCATAAGAACTGGTCGTTCGCACATTCTTTACTGAAGTTCTCGGCTAAATCAAAACAATGGCTGCGGGGATTTCCCAGGTCGCTGTAGGTTTGATTTGTTTTGAGAACTCCGTATGCCTATTAGGGGGCTGGAGAAATAGTGCTTGCCTAATGAGATGGCATGCGCTATGACCTAATCAGATAACGGGCTTCTGTGCCGTTGTATGGCTAATCAGATAACGGGTTTTTGTGCAGTTGAATGGCTGCTAGTTAATTATTAACCAGACAAGGGTCAGAAATAGGGGGATCGATACAGTACCCATAGTAAATACATCACACCCACTCCAGGTAATCTATGTCCATATTTACAAATCTAGGCATAGTAAATAAAACTAGTAGTGCATGTGTATACCGAACCACCCCAAAATACAATCATATGCATTTTGAAAATTGGAAATGCGAAATACACGAAAAGATGAGTATAGTTACTATATGCACTTCAAGCAGTATAATAATGCAAAATCTAATACGCATATTTTGAAATCAGCATGAACGAAATGCGGAAATTACACATGAAATGGCTCTTAATACAGAAGAAAATTCGAGACCATCTCATCACAAAATCATAAATACTTGTGAACATGCTAGAGGGTAGCTAATGTCTCTAGAGTAGCTAAAAATAGAAATTTTGTTCTCTAAGAATAGTTTTACTTTAAGCAGAAGATAAGTGTCCCAAAAAATCGTAAATATTTTTGGAAATGGAAAGAAAGGAAAAAAAAAAATGTCCCGCTCTCCGTAAAAACTGGTGAGAAAATTTCTTATTGCTTTATTTTCAAAGCTGAAGGCCAAATTCGGGGTGTAGGGAACGCTGTGTGTTAGTTTGCTCAAAGTCATTCTTTCTGCTCTGGTGAAAACATCATATTGTTGAGACTTTCGAAAAAACTGTCAACTGCTTCTTGCGAAAGTTCCACTAACTCGGAAAAATTGATTAACATGCATTCATGAGCATGATTGCCTTCATTGATGTTTCGATCAGCATAGCTGACAGAAGGTCGTACCTGATCGATGCTGCTTTCATCTTGTACTTCACTACTCTTCAATCGTAGTGGTGAAGTCTCCACGAATGCCGTCATCAGGATTGGTAGCCGCTGGGGACAGTACAATGCATGAGCCGTTACCGGACCCAACAAAGTCTCTGCGTCCATTGGCACATCCGATTGTAGTGTCAGACAGGTGTCCAACACGCATTCTTCGCCGCATAGCAAGCACCTTAATACAGGCATAACACAACGTTGCCACATCGGTCTAAATGAAAGAAACCAAGTCATGTTCAGGTCTCTAAGCCGGGCTATTCCAAGGACTTTAGTTATGCGGTCCCTGTAGCGTATGGCTAGGATCGTTTCTTCCATTGTCGCTGGTGTCTTGTCTGTGACGTGGTTTGCCATAGCGAAGTAACAGGATCAAAAATAGGATGCCTGCCACTAGTCCCAAAAGGAGAGGAAGTCCGCCAAAGATGGAATGGACAAAATCAGGAAAAATACCTAGGATGGCTTTGAATGGGGTTAAAGCTCCCGAAAACACTGTCTTAAATACACTCGAGATTCCACTTGTATCAGAAATATTTAAGATTTCGCTCAGTATTTCTGCGAAATGTATGGGGGAATTGGTTGATAACAGTGAATGAATCTCTGCAGTTGTCCTTGCAACTTGGAGATCATACGTTTCTTTTGATGACGTTAACCGGGTTGGCGTCTGTAGGAGCACAGTCTTCATTCTGCTTAAAGTATCAATTCGAATAGAAGAAATTTTCAAACTGGGCCATAACCTTGCCTCCCTGTCTCGAGGATCGTTTGGGAACAATACTCGTTCACAGCACATGACCTTCGTAGTCACGGTTATGAGATAAGGTTTTCCGGGCAGCAGACTGCAACATCTGCGATCTACAATTAGAATGTAACTCCCGTTCGAGAGTCTCCTAAAGAATGGTTCTATTTGTGTTGCAGGTGTGCCTAGCTGGTGACATGAAAGGTTATTTGTAGTCCCTTCACAAGCTCCATGCAAACTAATACCCTGACACAGAAGTGTACCGCTTAGTGACCTTGCACAATTATTGCCACTAAGAAACACATTCTGGCCTTTATTACTAACACATGTGTGTGTATAGAGCAAGTTCCATGTTGACTTAATGTACCCTTTACCCAACCTTTCATACTGGCCTGCCTGTATATATTTTTGGCAGTATTGAAACTGGAAAGTTGTTATCGGGATATTAATTATCCCATGTATTATCCATTCAATGACAGGTCGTTCTGACATTGTCAATGGTAATCTCTCAAGTTTTTCAATGCTCAGAATTGTATAGTCAGCACCCTTCTGTGCCAAACTGATTTGTTTATCAGTAAGGTTAAAGATATTAAATAGTGACGTTGTGTTGATTAAACGCCAAGGCACATAGCCTGAACGCAGATTTTGTAACGTCCAGCCAAGTTGTACAATAGAACGCAATTGGGACTGACCGTGTTGTAACATCAGTAAGTCTTGCGATATTATATCGATTGCTGAAGACACAATACTGTCCAGTGAATATATTCTGGAGGACAGAGTCATTAACCCATTGTCCACAACAGAAAGTGATTTTTCAAAATGAATACGGTCAATTTCCCGTAGTTTTTCTGCTGTCTCAATTTGAGTTTCTTTCCAAGCTTCATTGTAAGCTGCATATATAGAGGCCGCTATGAAACGTTTTTGACGCTGTTTGCGTTGTCCCATAATGAAATCACGCAAGTCAGCACCCTCTTGAAGTAAAGTTAGGTGTTGCTTAATTTCTGACAGTGTGGATGTTAGTAGCCATTGAAGGCAGAGCTTGCCCACACTGTAAGTAGTTACTATCCCTGGATGTTGTCTTTGGGAATATCTAGGGTCTGGCCTGGTCAATTTGAACCCCTGTATTTTGTTCAGGAATCTGTCTTGACAGTTATTTGTGTCTGTGGGCCATATCAACCATTGTTTCCAATCAGGATGTGTTCTGTTTTGGTTTAAAATATGGTTCACGTCTATCTCAACATCTATCAAGCTATTACTGTTCGTTGTTGGCTTTGGAATAGACGGTTTGTTTAAGTCTTTGATTTTGGCTAAGCCAAGACAGGTAGTTTGTTGAATAGTGTCATTCAAAAATATAATTTGTTCTGGGATCATGCAGGCTCTGAACAATGATTCTATACCTTGTACTTGCCAATCTTTTGTACCCCAAACAGTTTTTGCTTCAATGTTATTGTTCCAGAAATCAAAACCAAATGTATTCATTTGCTCAAAAAATGAATCTGAATATATCAATTTCGTGTTTGTAAGCATGGTCTTCATACCCGTCTTATTCGACAATTTGAAATAAAATGTTTCTGCATTACTTGTGTTAAACCCTGAAAAATATGAATATTTATCATAAAATGTTTTAGAACTACCCTTTGGAGGAGTAGCACAATGTTCCCATTGGTTATAATTTAAAACATTTCTAGGTTGTGCAGATTTATGGAGATAATGGTTACCATAGTGGTTGTAGCAGAACATTTGATCATAATTAGACGAACCCTGCAAATAATCATGTTCTGTAAATTTAGCAGACATTACTAGGTCAGACATCATATCATTAATACTTTCAAAGTCCCAATCATCAGCGAATGTGCTTGGTTTTACAAAGTCACTTAACGAGATCTTAAATTGATGTGGATACTTCAGGATTTCAACCGGGCCATAGATTTCATAGTCAGTATTGTCCCATGCTAGACCGCCTGGTATAGGATTGGCTGTGAAGTTCACTGAAGAAAGTTCTCTTTTCTCGACATGTGAAGATGTGTGTGGTTTAAGGACCAAGTTGATTTTCTGGCTTGCTGTGTCCATTTTAGCATATTTTCCCTCAATGAAATGTCCCAAGCATAGTACCATGATGAGCCAAAGTATGAGGACAAATGCACCTAAAGTCACCCAAATTTCAATCCATGGAGAAGTCAGATAGGTTCCCTTTAGTTGATGAAAAAGTTCCTTTGCTTTGTCTTTAAAAGTTTTTGTTGATGGCTGTACTTTCGGTTCACTTGGATCTTCAGAAAAATCATCGAAGTTGATGAAGTAGCCGGATGCCGTTCTGTCAATTGTTCCAATTGCTTCTGGATTACTTTTTGCTTTTGGATTTTGCTTTGTTTCATTAGAAAAGTCTGTAATTACATCATCGTAGGTCGGTGTTTCTTGATGAAAAGCTTTGATTTGGGGTTTAAGAGGTTTAAGTTCCATTGCTTTATTGCATAGTCCTTGTTGTTTCACTGTAGATTTTTCAAATGTGATCAGTCTTTCAGTTTGAACCTCTGTGGATGTAGCAAACTTTGGTGTTCTGCTACTTCTTGGGAGTCCACTTGGCCTACTATTTGTTATCGGCCACATGATTGTGGTTTAACCAGGTCGATGGATATGACTCGGTTCTCCTTTTTACCAGCAAGGGGCGGTAGTACTACTGATCTTGTCCCGTTGATAGACAAGACAGGAACTGCTTTTCTGTAAGAAGGCCCAAATTCCTTCTTTACCGCGATCTTCTCTCTGACCAGATCCCCGACTTTTGGAATCCAGACAGGCCTTGCTGGGACAGGTGGTTTTTCTTCAGTGGTTGTTGGCTGCTGTTTCAACTTTATGTTGCTCAGGTCTTTTCTTGTTTCATTTAAGTCCTGTTAAATAGCCAAACGATCTTTGATATCAAAGCATTTATCTGTAACCACTGAAGTCTGACTATCAAGGTCCTGGATCAACATTCTAGTCCCGAACAATAGTTCGTACGGACTGAGTCCTTTCAGAGAATTTCTTGGCAGGTTATTAAGACTACGTTGGACACTTATTAAATGTTTGACCCACCCAGCTCCCGAACCTAATACCTTCGCTGTTATAGATTGCTTTATGCCTTGGTTTTTTCTTTACACCATCCCGTTTCCCTCAGGAAGGAAGTGAGAAGAGTCCCGCAATGCAATGTTCATTCTGGCCAGGCACCCCCCATAAGCTGTTTTAGAGCTAAAGGAAAGATTTTGGTCAGAACGTAACATGCTTCTAGCGTATATGCCATTATAGACTCGCAAATCTTTGTATAACAGTTCCGACGTCAGCCGAAAGTTGGGGTCTACATTATAAGTGAAAATAGTCTCTACATGTTAATATGACGCATTATTCATACTGGGTGTGTTTATGTTGGTAGCCTATTCCTTATTGAGCGAAAAGCCGTGGGAATATACCGTTTCGTTCACCACTGCGATCTCTGTTGCAGTTTGGACAGTTCCTCGCGAATAGGTGTTGGTCCAGGCTCATTCCTGGCCACCAGTATGTTGTTTGTAATTCTGTTAGAGAATTTTTAATTGTGCGATGTCTTAGACCCTCGCCAATATGTGCGTTTACTATTAACAAGACTCTCTTGTCCGTGTTTGGAATTACTCTATCCCCCACTCCAGGGACTCGAGCAAAAGGGACTGAGTTTGCATCGATTATGTATGTATAACTGAGTGGGTAATTGATCGGTAGCGCTGAGCAGTCGCCCTTTGATGACGTTTTTACTGCCAGCACAGTTTCACCGTCAATGTATTTTACTGCACGCTTCTTTGTAGCTATGGAAGCCGATTTAGTTGCTACCGCTGTGGCTGTCTCAGCCAATGAATTCCCTGCAACGTGAACGCCATCACGCCGATGACTCAGTGAATGTATCACGTGAGTTTTTGGTAGTTCTTTCTGTAAAAGAACTACTTGTTCCCAAAGCACTTTTTGCTTTATTGTTTCACCTGTGTCATCTTTGTAACCGTTTTGAATCCATTTCTGTAAATCGTTATTGTATGATTTGACGCAGTTATACGAATCGCACACTATAAGTGACGGGAATTCGCGATCGGCATTATCTAGCGCCATTTTTAATGCTATTATTTCAGTTTGTTGTTCTGAATTATTTTCCATTGAGTGTGTTTTTGTAAATAGAGGTCTCAATTTACCTCCGCGCCATACGTCTTTTACAATTTCGCATGTGGCGTTGTAAGCCAGCTCTCCCCAAACTGAGGGTTGAGCATGACCGTCTGTATATATTACACAGGCGTACTGTCGTAAAGGCAGAATGTCGATTGGCAGAGGGTATTCTCTCTCATATTCTAGATATTTTAATTCTTTCATTTCCGGGTCAAAATAGTATTTTACTTTGTCTGTAGCAACAGAATTTACCCATTGTATCCATTCTGGATTCAGTGCTGTTGTCGGTAAATTACATGGTGTTGTTAATGCCTCAAAAGCTGATTCTGCTGTTCTGACTGTAACCTGTCTACCGTCTGCTTGGTATTTTTCTCTTGCTACAGCTGTTTGAACCGCATGAACAATGTTTTCCTTAATGCTGAACCTTTTTTCAGCTTCTGTGTACAAATGTGATTTGTATGCAATTGGTACCTTCTCTCCCTCATTAGAGGTTAGGTACGTGAATCCGCATCTTCCTGGGATGACTCGAATCACAAGGTTGCGTGTGTTATCACGTGTTTGTAGTTTTGTTTTAACTAACATATCTGTTTGTAAAGATCTCAAAATTTCTGTGTGTTTTTGAGTCCAATTGATTCTTTTAAAATCTGGTTTTATAAGATCATAGAGAGGTTTAACTCTCTCTGCATAATTTATAATGTAAGTTCTTCCGAAATTTAGGAAACCTAGAATTGATTGTAAGTTTTTTTGTGTTCTAGGTGCTTGGATTACAGCACATTTCTCTAGGAAATTGTCAGCCAGGCTTTTGCCTTCACTTGATAGTTCATATCCTAAAAACAGGACAGTTAGATGGGTAATTCTTGACTTTTTAAAGTTGAATTTGTAACCCTCTGCTGCGAACCCAAGTATTATGGTGTTCACTCTCTTCAAGTGAGTATCCAAGTCATCATCTGTTAGATAGATGTCATCGACATAAGATAATGCCTCATCATCATATATTTGTAGTAACTCTGTTACTCTTGCTGAGAATAATCCTGGGCTGTTCTTGAACCCCTGGGGCAAACGACAGAATTTTTTTTGCGCGCCATTTATTGAGAACGCGGTCAAATATCTGCTCTCTGGTGCTATATTTTGACAGAAGAATCCATTAGAGATGTCTAATGTTGTTTTGTATTTTTTGCGCACTATGTTATTCATTAGTGCAGCACTATGCGAGTTTTGTACTGCAAAGGTTTTGCAACATGAGATAAGGTGTTTGTAGTCCAAAACAAGACGATATGAATTATCTGGTTTGGAGACAGGAAACAAAGGATTATTCATTTGTGAGGTGCAAGTTTCAATCACCCCCTGGTATTCAAGTTGATCTAGGATCTCATTTACCCGTTTTTTAGCTTCTTGCTTAATTGGGTACTGCCTCTGTGCAGTAGGTTGTGATTTTAACTGGATTTTGTGAGGAGGGGAGTCCTCATCCCATCCCACATGGTTTTTATATAATGCAGGAGCTTGGGCTACTGCCCACTTTCTTGGAAGTGTATATTTTTTATGAATTGGAATATGATTTGAGAAGGCAGGCATAATTATTTCTTCGCCATGAGGGCACTCCCTGACAAACTCTGGTGGCCAGTCTCTTTCAGCTAGAAGGATGTCATAGCCCTTGGAGAGATTATCCCAAAAGAGACCCCTTATTTTCCTAGTCTTATCCCCCTCTATACGCAATGTTATTTCATATATTTTATGAGGTTTGCTAACTCTGGTATCTGCAGTTTCCACCTGAATGTATTCATTCGTGTCCACTGTCTCCAGATGATTCATAAGGATCCTGCGAGCTATGCTCACTTCTGCTGCGCTGTCTAGCATTGTCTGAGCCCATTCTCCGTTTTTCAGCTGTGTCCTCAGTATTCTCGGCATGGTTGATTACTTTAATACTGGCTACCTTCTTTTTTGGAAACTGTAATTTTTTATTTTGATGAGCAGGTTCCTTGTCTTTGGACTTGACGTGCTCTTCCCTGTGTTCTGATCGTCCTCTTCTTTCCGATTTCTGCGAGGAAGTCTGTAAAGATTGAGAGGGACGTGTATCAATATCTTGATATCTATCAGGTTTTTAATATTATCCCTATTTCTAAGGTTGTATTTTTTCACAGAGGGCTCCCTTTGGGGAGACTTGCATCCTTGGTCCGGAGATCTTTCTCTCCGCCGAGGAGACCTTCCTCTGGACTGGAATCTTTTTTCTTTGGGAGTGGATTGTTTTTTCCATCCCAGCTCTTCTTTTGATCGTTTAGATTATTTTTAATAAACACCTTTTCAGGACTTTCAATAAGTTGGGATTTTACAGGTATTCCACCCAAACTATCTCTTCCTAGTTCTTCATAGGATTTTTCTATGTTTCTGGCAATTTCAAATGGTTGATCTGCTATATTTGTCTCTTTCAACCTCTGGCGGATCGCCACATTTGCTACTTCTCCCTTTATATTGGCTAATAATATTGCCGAGACCTGCTTGAAGTCTTTTAGTAGTTTCATACTAAGAGTTAAAGCAGGTTCTGGACCGTATTCATCTTGAATTTGTTTTAGCACATCTGGTATTACTGACATGGATGGGACAACATGTGTTTTTGTGTAAATGGAAGCAAAGACTGTACCCCAAGTGTCACAGTCCTCCACATGTGGTGCGATTCCCATTGGAAGACAGATAGTCAGAATTCTGTGTTTCTCAACAGAGGTGGTATCAGGGAACACTGCCTCTATTTGAGTGATTTTTTGTGCTAACCAGAATGGAATTTGTTCCCGTTTTGCGGGTACTTTACCTAGACAGGACTGTATGTTCTGTGGTGTCATTTTATTTGTGTTCCCCTGATGAGGGATCAGCTGTGGAATTTTAATCGATGGTTGGACTGTTGAAGTCCGCATTACATATTGTACTAATTGTCTATGTATTTTAATTAATTGTTTTAGCTGTGCTAAAAGATCTGGTGCAGGCATTTCTTCAATGTCTGGATGTGGTGTGTATCCGGCTGGGACCGGCCACGTTGCTCCTGGTCTACCTAGTGGACCGAGCCTGGTGATGTGATTATTATGTTTTAGGTCGCCATTAAACCAGAGCAGGTGCTCTTGGTATTTGAGTGGTATTTCCACCTCCTCGAAAGGAGTGTACTCATTAGGAGGTTCCTCTATTTTATAATAGTGGAAGTCCTTTGTTACAGCGTTTGCTGCTGGAAAGTTTATCCATGAATAGAATACCTCTGTCTGCCGATATTCGTGTGCCTCAATTACGAATATGACTGTACCACCTCTCGGTGTCAGCCCATTTTCTATAATTTTTAAAGTTATAGATTTTCTTATGTTGACCGGGATGAGTATTGCATCCGGGTCTTGGTGTAGGAGACTATTGTCATCTGCTAGGAGTTGAGCTGCTAATCTAGCTGTCTCCCTTTCTTCTTCAGTTTCTGACATTTTACTGTCAAGAAGGTTATTTTGTTTATTTGCAGATCAGGTTTCTATGGAAACAAAGATTAGATGCACAATATTTTGGAACAGTGTATCCTTCAACGTTGAATTAACCAAGAACCATACATAGGATTCTCCTCCTACGAAGTTTGGCAGATATAACCTTTCACCCACTCCAGACGTCTTTGGAGTATTATGGGGCAAAAGGGGTCTGTGTGAAAAAGCACGTTACTCTAATGTCTTACGTTAGCCGCGTTATCGCCTATCCAAACCGTTGTTCGCCATGTAGTGTAGTTCCTATTATCCCAATAGGCTCTGCGCATTGGAATAATATCTTCAATAGTATAGACATAGGACAGAGGTTAACTAGGTCTTCTACTGACGATATTAGACTTAAAGTTTAGTGTTTGCCAGCTAGCTCAGAGTTCACTAGAAACTTTCTCGAATAGACAAGGAGGAGTTTAACCTCCCTGGATAGACAAGAAGGGATTTAGTTTCTGACAACCATAGAACATGACAACTTTGCTCTCCCCTAATCAAGAGTGTATCTCTAGAGTCGTGTGAAAACAAAAGACAACTTAATTTACTCAGTCAGTTAAGTGCATTCTTAGTTCCACCAGATTGTAGAGAAAAGGAAGAGACGGGCGTGTTCAATAAAAGATGTTATTTATTGATCAGTCTCTTTTCTCATACAAGAGAAATGAATCGCTATTATTGCAATACTTATTGTTAAGTAGAGTGCATACAGTAAAAACAGAATTATAAAATAATACTGTAAAAGCATTGATATGGTTTCTTAGCCATATGATACTTAAAATTGATAAAATAGATACATACATATATACATTGACTAATCGTACTCAACTGGTGCTTCTAACTACGCCTACCCCAATGTACCTGACCTAAGCCTAATACGTGGGCGGGAGTAGATAAGTAGCAGTTTAAGTTAAGTTTGCTTTGCCAAGGGTCTGCTACAAGAATTCTCTGCAAGGGGTTATTCAGTTCAGTACCTGGGATTTAGAAGGCTGGAGGGCTGGTATCTCTATCTCAGGGCTTGATATCCCAGCTGCCTGCAAGGGCGGCTGGAAGCGCCGGAGCTGGATTTCTCGGCAGGAGAAAAGGCAGCGTCTCTTTCTCAGCGCGTTAGAAAGGAGGGGCAGCGTCTGTGGGCTTCGCTGTCAGCTGGGCTCCTCGGCAAGTCTCGCTGCTCCAATCTTGTCACCACCTCGTGTGTTTGCTTAAGGCAATGTCGGTATTATTTATACCTGAAAGGTGCCGAGATTGACGTAAGGATGGACATAAATACGTCAATAAGGATGTCATAAGAACTGGTCGTTCGCACCTTCTTTACTGAAGTTCTCGGCTAAATCAAAACAATGGCTGCGGGGATTTCCCAGGTCGCTGTAGGTTTGATTTGTTTTGAGAACTCCGTATGCCTATTAGGGGGCTGGAGAAATAGTGCTTGCCTAATGAGATGGCATGCGCTATGACCTAATCAGATAACGGGCTTCTGTGCCGTTGTATGGCTAATCAGATAACGGGTTTTTGTGCAGTTGAATGGCTGCTAGTTAATTATTAACCAGACAAGGGTCAGAAATAGGGGGATCGATACAGTACCCATAGTAAATACATCACACCCCCACTCCACCCCCCATCCCCTTATTCTTTTGCTCCCCTGCCCTTCTGCTCTACATCCCTTCCCCCGTGGCTGTCCTTGTATTCGGTCTTTTCCCGCCCAAACCTCCCTGTCCGCCCTCTCCTAAACCCTGCCCAGTCCCACAGTCAACAGATTCCAATTTCTTCCACCAGGCCACCCCCCAAATTTCCCCTGGCATTGGTTTCCTGGGTGTCTAAATTCATTACTTTTCACCCCACAGCACTCCTAATCGAGACAACCCTGTCCTGAAGATGGTCCACATTGGCTAAGGACCGAAACGTCGTCGACCTTCCAGCGCAAATTTCAGGCGCATATTATTGTGACCCCAATTGAACTTTGAAATTATAGATTGTATTATAGATTGTCACTGATTTCATGTCACTGTTGAGCTACTCACTGTAAATATTTCACCTTGCTCACTTTGCGCCGTCCGCCGCTGCACACGCCTTCACTTGAGTTGCTACACCTCACTTGTACATATAGTGCACCAAGTTTTTCTTTGGGTTGTCACCCTGAATTTTGGTTCATGTGCTGTATATAACTTTATGTCTCGAAAAAATTCTTGCTGAAATATAAAATAACTAAAAATGTATTTTTCTAAAACTAATTGAATAGGTGTCTCCTTTCAGTACTCCATGTAATGCTGACTGCATACTATGTAAATTGTCCTTATATTTACACCTTCTGGGATATTGTCTTACCTCTATACTCAGCACCCTAATCCCAATTGGTTTATGGGTATTACTCCTGTTCTTTTTATAAGAGGTGAAGGAGGGCAGTCGAAAATGAAGGAGATCCCAAGTAAGCATCAAGGCTAAGCAGTACCTTAGACTGATGATCATAGGCTGTAGGCACAGAGCTAAACAGAAGGGGAGGAGACATTGACTTCTGTCCCCTTACACAGATCGTCGCCAGTGATGAAATTATGAAGCAAATGCAATTCAGTTGAACACAGCTTTAATGGTGCGTCTCCTCTCTCCACCACAAAGCTTCATATGACAGATAACAGAAGGTCCTCTTCAACATTCTATGGTAGGCTCCCAGGATCAATAAGGCGATACCAACTCGCAGGCAGGGGAAGGGGTAGGTAAGGAGGTAAAAAGGAGAAGGGAAAATACATGCCTTTCGCAACCCTAAAGAGACAACAAGGTGGAAGATCCTAAAGAGGTATGTAATTGTAACATGCTGTTTTAGCTGGGTTCACCGAAAAAATATGTTTTCCTAATGTTAATAATAATGTTAATACTTCACATCAAATTATGTCCAATGCTCTACCCCGAATCCCTTTATCTTTATGGTCTCAACATGATATAGGCTGTATTTTGACAACAGCCCCTGTCAAGATTAGATTGAGCCCAAAGGAGAAGCTTCCCCCATATTACCATACTCTTTAAGTCTGGAGACGAAAGCAGGAATCCACCAGTTATTGCTGCTCTGATTGATAAGGTAAACACTTTTAGCATCTGTAAAACCACCATTTTGTCCATCACAAAGTCATGTAAAAACATATAATTTTGTGCAAGGTTTGTCTACCATTAATGTGGTTGTATTACTCAGTGTTCCTGTTGTACCAGACCTGATTAGTATTCTGTCATGTACCCTACCTACAAACAAATGTTTTAGTGCTCCATAGCGGCTTACAGAATCATCTTCCGTCTTTTTGATAGCACTTAAAATGGATTTAAACATCATTTTGTTCCAGGTGGCTCCATCCTGGTTCAGGTTATATTTAAACGGTTTTATATAGCGCTGGCTAGACGCAAAGGTATCAGAGCGCTTTACAAGGGTTGGGAGTGGAACAAATTGCAATATAACATTTGTACAAAAAGGAAAAGTGCAAGATAATAAGAACAAAATGCACAGAACAGTAAATACATGGACAAGAAAATAAGGAGTACAATTAGTCCATAACCAGAATTGGATAGTTGATCTAGCGTGGGTCGTCAGGGATGGGGGGGGGAGTAAGGAGGTAGGGTGAAACTGAGGAGGGTGATGGGAGAGGAGGTATCATGTAGGAGTAGGCAGAGATTATAAGAGAACTAGTAGGGGGAGGGTGGAAGTATATGTGAGAATGAGAGGATGGGGGTAGTAAGTCAGGTATAATGTGGTGAGAACATAGCACCGTCATGGGCAGGTTGTGAAACCCTGTTAGGTGGCAGTATTAAGGACTCCAGTATTTGTTGAGAAGGTGCCGTTTGAGATCTTTTTTGAAGCTGAGGTAGGAGGGGTTGCAACGTAGATCTTTGGGGAGTGAGTTCCAGATATTAGGCGCATTTCCTGCAAAAGAGCATAACTGGGTAGACTTCTTGTTTACCAAGGGAGGTACTAGCATGAGAGTATTTGTGCTCCTCATTTCTCTTGAGCAGCCCGCTTTGTGGAGTTTGTCTGAGAGATACAATGGTGTATGATGATGCAAGTCTTTATGCGTAATGCAAGCATTCTTGTAGGTGGATCTGCCATCGATGGGAAGCCATTTGAGATATTTGAGGATGAGGGAGATGTGATCAAACTGCTTACAATCCGAAATAAGCCTGGCCTCGTGGTTAAGGACTGGTTTGATTGGGGCTAAGTGGACTTTCGGTGTTTCAGAGAGAATGGCATTACCATCGTCCAATCTAGAAAGTACTAGTGATTGAACAACTAATTTAAAGTCATCAGCAGGAATGAAGGGTTTAATTTTTTTGATGTGATGGAGAGAGAAGAGAGCGCCTTTGGCCTCATTTTTTATGTGGGGAGAAAGGCTGAGGTTCTGGTCAATGCTTATTCCAAGGGATTTAACTGAGTTAGAGGCGGACAAAGAGCAGTTGAGAGCTTTAAGGTCAGAGATCCAGTGTTGAATGGAAGCCGGTTGTTTTTAGGAGCGAAGAGAATGACTTCCGTTTTTTTAGGGTTGAGTTTAAGGTGATTGTGATGGAACCATTGTTGAATCTTAGTCAGGGCATCATTGAAGTGCAGAATGTCAGCTTGGGATTTGATTTTATAGTAAAGCTTGGTATCGTCAGCATAGAGGTGGTAGTTGATTCCTGCTTGCTTAAGAATGAGGGTGAGGGGTTCTATGAAGAGGTGAAATAGAGAGGGAGAGAGAATAGAACGCTGGGGAACACCCAGGGAGACAGGAAAAGGTTTAGAGAGGCAATTGCTGATTTTAATTTGTTGCGTTCTGTGCTGAAAGAAGGAGGTGAACCATTCGAGGACAGGACCATTGAAGCCAAACCCATCTTTGAGGGTGTGGAGTAAGGCGGAGTGGTTAACAGTATCGAAAGCAGCAGAGAGGTCAAGAAGAATGAGAAGGGAGGCCTCCCCCTTGTCAAGGGAGTGATGGATGTCATCAACAATGTTGAGCATAGCAGTTTCAGTACTGCAGCCTTTTCTAAAGCCTGACTGTAATGTGTCCAAAAGGTTGAAAGAGTCAATGTGCTTGTCCAGTTGGACCAATGCGCATTTTTCAAGGGTCTTGGATAGAAGAGGAAGCTAGAGATAGGACTCAGATTGTTAAGGTCGGTGGGGTCAGCAGTAGCATTTTTGAGGGTGGGAGTGAATTGGCAAAGCTGGAGGGAAACAGGGACACACCCTATGGCCAAGGAGTAGTTGATGATGGTAGTCCAATAAGGTGCGATGATATGCTTTAAATCTTGAACGAGGTTAGCGGGGAGAGGGTCCAAGGTATGAGAGGAGAGTTTAAGCTTAGTGATGATGTTGAGGACTTCCCGCTCTGTAACTGGGCTGAAGTTAGGCCAAGATGAATTATTTTTTAGCTGTGGGCTGGTGAGGAAATGTTCCGGACGGGAGACGGCGGGAGGGAGATGAACAGAGTCAGGAGGTTGCGAAGGTGTAAAAGGAGACTTGGATGGGAGGTCATAAATGGGTGATGAGCACTGTGGTGGGAGGTTTACGGCAAAGGATAGATCAATCTTGGCGATTTTTTCAGAAAAGAAGTTCGCAATTTCTTCACACCTTTTGATAGAGGCCATCAATTTGGGGGGTGTGGGGGGGGGGCAGAAGCTGTTTGATTTTTGATAATGTTGAATAGTTCCCTGGGTATATTTTTAGCTCGCTCGAGTTGTGCGCGGAAGAAGGAGGCCTTTTCATTGAGGATATGTTTTTTGTAATTAGCCTTTGCGGTTCTGAGAAGAGCAAGATTTGGGGGGGAGGGGTGTTGTCATCATGTGCATTCGGTCAGCCTAAGCGAGCGTCTCTCATTGTTAAGATCAGCATTAAACCAGGATTTGGCGGGGATTTTTTTTGTGGTTTTAATTTGGCTGGGGCAATTTAGTCAAGGACCTCGATGATGGATTTGTTGTAGTGTTTGGGAAGGTCATTAGCATTGTGTGAAGGAGGTGAAAGTTGAAGTTTTGCTTTAATCTTAGTCTCCAGTTCTGCTGGAGGAATAAGGTGAAGATTTCTGGTTAATTTCCTATTTTTGATGTACTTAGGGGAAGGGGGAGGTACGGTGCTGTTGATCGTGAAGAGGATAAGGTGATGGTCTAACCAGTCAATGGGGACAATGTGGGAAAGGGAAGCCAGATCTTTGCTAGTAATGATAGCGTCAAGTGTAGCCCCTTTGGAATGTGTTGGCGAATGGCAGAGTTGATTCAAGTCGGTAACGTCGAGGAGGTCATTGAGGATGTTAACCAAGGGATCATCCTTATTGTTCCAGTGAATATTAAAGTCTCAGAGTAAGAGGTTTTTGGAGTTGGAAATCGAGGCTTGGGAAAGTAGTTCAGACAATTCTTCCACAAAGGGCAAAGGGTCACCAGGGGGATGGTAGATATTATGTAGCCGAATAGGAGGGGAACCCTGAACTTTCAGTTCGGCTCCAATATATTTGAAAGTGGCTTAATCAGAATTCTGAACAAGGGAGAGCTGGAGTTCATCTTTATAGATTTAGGCTGGGCCCCCACCAATTTTGTCAAGCCTATGTTGAAGGTCAAGAATAGATGAGGAGTGAGCCTTGAGCCAGGTTTCCGTAAGAAAAGCGATGTCAATGGCTTCACTAAGGATGGTTTGCGAGATTTCTGTTGCATGTCGTGCGGCAGATAGACAGTTGACCAGCATGCAGTTGAGGGGTTTAGGGTTGGTTTTGGGGGACAGCAGGAATGGATAGTGGTGAGAAGCGCAGGAGGTCTGGGGTAGCCAGGGGAGGTAGGGATACAGCTTTTCCCCAGGATCACTGGAATAGTGGAGTGAAGTGTAGGAGGGTCAGTAGTCACGGTGAGCTGCGGAGGAGGCCTGGGCGAGCCAGCGGAGGTAAGGATACGGCTTCTACCCAGGATCACTGGAATAGTGGAGTGAAGTGTAAGAGGGTCAGTAGTCATGGAGCTAGGGGGGTAGGTATTATTTAAGTCCCAGGGGTCCGGGGGAAGAGAGATGGTTCGGGGCTTGGGATGATATAAGAGGACAGTTGCCGGGAGGTCCATCGGCTGAAATACCGTAAGGAGTAGTACACCCTTGTTGAGGGAAAGTAGTGTTAGTTTGTACGGAGCCCATGGTAAAGGGATGATTGGCAGGATTAGTATCAGAGAGGGCGTTAAAGTCTTTCCTGAGAGATGAAAGTTCCAACATCAGGATAGAGAGGTGGAGTTCAATGTTAAGAAGCGATTGGGTTAAAAGCGTGGACGGTAAGTAGGCAAGAAGGTCAAGGAGGAGAGGGGCATGCTCCACATTAACAGGGAGAGAGGAATAGGAAGTGGACGTGGAGGGAACCCAGGTGGCGGGAAGTGAGGGGTGTTCCAGCTGCTACTCTGAGGATGAATTGTAGTGTGAGAGCCCGCTTACCCAGGGGCCTGATGGGTGCTATGAGAAGATGAGGGGGCATGGGGTGAGTGAGGAGAGGTGCCATCTTGTCTATGGGGTGGGGGTCATTTAGATTGGAAGAGATTGGTGTCAATAGTGGAGCAGTAGGGGGGTGCGGTGCTCGGGGGTGCAGTGTGTAGGGGATTCGGAGTAGGGGGATCAGTCTGAGGGGGCTGGGAGGAATAAGAGGTCAGAAGGGAGTGATTAGGGGTGAGTGGGAGAGCATCAGGAGGAGAGGAGAGGATTTGGGTGGCCAAGTGGCATGACGGAATATCTGGAGAAGGTGGAGAGGCAGATGAGGAGAGGGGAGAGATGGTTTGAGTGGCTCATGATTTGTTGATTGATTTCAATTCTCTGGACCAATGTAAATGTCATTCTGAGAAAAAACCTCGAAAGAAACATGGTAGTGTTGTATACCACATGTTCAATATTTAGGTCACACCATCTCTGACTGAGAGAGACACTTATCCACTGATCACATCAAAGTAGTCTGTAATCTGTCCTCGTATGTCACAATGGTAGTCAGACAAAATATTGATTTTTAAATATCGACATACAATAATGTCGATGTTTAAATATCGAAGGCACAGAATACAGAAGGTAAGTTATATCGATATTTTTAATATCGATGGGACAGAATTTCGAAGGTAAGTAATATCGATTTTGTTAATATCGATGTTAGTAATATCAATGTTACTAATATCGATGTTAGTAATACTGATGTTACTAATATCGATTTTTATATGATTTTTATGTATAATATTATGTATTTAATTTTTTTAAATGTAATGTAAGTACATTTTATATTTTAGTACCGTAGCGGGTTGTGGGTCTATAGGGGAATAGGGTGGGAAGTAATTTAAATTAATTTTAATTAATTGGTAATTCATTTTTATTAATTGGTTTTTAATTTTAATTAGTTGATTAATTGATAATTATGTTCTGTAGCGGTTTATGGGTTTATAGGGGAATAGGGTGGGAAGCAATTTAAATGTAAGTAAGTAATAATGCATTTTAATTAATTGTTTTATTAATTATATCATTGTTAATTAATTATTAATTGTTAATTAATTATTATTAATTGGTATTTATTGTTAATTTATTTTTACTTAATTATTTATGGCTATTTATGTTTTTAATAATTATGTATTGGTATTTGTAAATAGTTTATATTTATTTAATAATAAAAAAAAAATATTTTAAAATATTAATTTATTTATAAGTATGTTATTTTTAACTTCTACGCTATCCAACACTTTTCCTACTGTTGCCCTCTCTGGAGTGGGAATAGTAATTTTTACCCCTACGCAATCCAACACTTTCCCTACTGTTGCACTCTCTGGAGTTCGAATAGTATTTTTTACCCCTATGCTACCCAACACTTTCCCTACTGTTGCACTATCTGGAGTTGGAATAGTAATTTTTACCCTTACACTATCCAACACTTTCGCTACTGTTGATCTCTCTGGAGTGGGAATAGTAATTTTTACCCCTACGCTATCCAACACTTTCCCTACTGTTGCACTCTCTGGAGTTGGAACAGTAATTTTTACCCCTATGCCATCCGACACTTTCCCTACTGTTGCACTCTCTGGAGCTGGAATAGTACTTTTTACCACTACGCTATCCAACACTTTCCCTACTGTTGCCCTCTCTGAAATGGAATAGTAATTTTTACCCCACGCTATCCAACACTTTCCCTACTGTTGCACTCTTCGAAGTGAGAATAGTAATTTTTACCCCTACGCTATCCTACACGTTCCCGACTGTTGCCCTCTCTGGAGTGGGAATAGTAATTTTTACCCCTACGCTATCCAACACTTTCCCTACTGTTGCACTCTCTGGAGTTGGAATAGTAATTTTTACCCCTACGCTATCCAACACTTTCACTACTGTTGCCCTCTCTGGAGTAGGATTAGTAATTTTTGCCCCTATGCTATCCAACACTTTCCCTACTGTTGCACTTTTTGGAGTGGGAATAGTAATTTTTACCCCTACGCTAGCCAACATTTACTTACTTTTTAAAATTTGTTTTACATTTTTACAAATTTTTATTTATATTATTATTTTATGTGTATAGATGTATTTGTAATTTATAATATTTTTATTTATTTATAGTTATTAAAATGATTTTTAAAAGTTATTATTAAGGAAGTATATATTATGTATTATATGTATTTGATATTTGTTTCATTTTATTAACTTATGTATATTATTTTTTAATTTTAAATATTATCAACATATGTTTAACTATGTTTATTACATTTATAAGTATTATTTAATTTATATTATATATTTTTTAAATAAAAAAACAATATTTTTTAATTACGATATTTTTTACATCAATATATTGTTTTTCTCGATATTTTTGTACTTACCTTGTTAGAGATAGCATGTCGATATTTCTGTAATCGACATTTTTGTTGCGATACTTTTGTAGGACATTTTGTCAGACATTCATCACAATGTCTCAGGTAGGCATTCTTTTGGACTGGTTATGTTAATCGTTGGCTTTTGGGCTACCCTAATACTGTTTAACCTTTCCAAAACCTTGTAAAACAGGATACCCCCAATTATTTTCCATGATCTATAGAAACAGAGCAAGCGTTGGAGAATCTGACAAATACATTGTCTTCTGTCCATGTTTTAGATTTTTCCAATTATGCGAGGGAGAGCTTTGGCCTCTAGTGTTTTTGTTCAGGATCACGTTCATGACAAAAAAAAACTGATTGCTTATTATTCCTCTGCTGTTTATGCTGGGTGGTTGGGTTTCCTCTATGTTTGCAAAATTTTGCAGCATTACCCATTTTTAGGTCTCGCCTATGCAGCCCGCGTGCGCTGCATAGGAAGGCACCTCTTAGAATCAAGGGGGATTAGGGGAGAGGAGTTGGCCTAACGGCTAGGGCGCTCGACCTCGGACCTGGGGATCTGGGTTCGAGTCTCAGTAACGACGCCAAAAACCTCCTGTGATTCTGGGCAAATCACTTAATCTCCCCGTGCCTAAAACGAATGTGTGTCCTCATGTAACGTAACTGGAGCTATGTAAAGCGCTCTGATACCTGATTCAGTTCGGGTCTAGTTCGCGCTATATAAAACTTTGAAAAAAAAAAATCAGATTTGTGGCCAAAAATTTGCACGTTTTGCATTGCTTTGTATTGCAACGCGTGCACGTTTGGTGTTTCCCTTGCGGGAGAGAGCTTTGACGACATCTGTTTGTAATTATCTTGCAAACAGAGGGTGCCCCTGCTCTCTCTCGCAAGGGAAACACTGTGCGAGTCTCGCTCGTTTTGTTTACCCGAGGAAAGCACGCTTGACTGCCAACAATTCTGTCATGATAAGCATCGCTTGTAAAAAGCCTGCTTCCCGTAAACTCGATCAAAGCGTCCCATGCTTAGAAGCACATAATTTGGCAGAGAATTAGGTATTTTCTGGAAGGATTACGCAAACCTTGTAATTGACTACAAGCGTAATTGGAAACTTGGACTGCATTGTGCTTTTTTTACTCGCCACTCCGTCTTCGCCCATAACCACCACGTTCACCGGCGCGACAAGGCAGGCCCAGGATAAAGTAACATACTCAAAACATACTGCAAAACATGCTTACATTCTCTGATACAGAGATAGTTTATCGCAAAACTGGGCCTCCTCTATTTACTCAACCTATGTGTTTGGAGCTTTCACAGATTCGATGCAGGCCCCAAAAGTCATCGGACCACAGCCATTGTAAAGCTGTGCAAGTAATTATCGAGGGTCAATTTCCCAAACATTATATCATCGATAGAATTCGTCATTTATCTTGCTGAGGACCTTAAACGGGAAACAATCGTTTTTTGGGCGGAAATGTATTTCAAAAGAAATAAATTGTATATCGGCCAGCGGAATTGAGGGCTCACCAGAGAACGCGATGGAGACATTTTTGGTGGTGCTGTTGAGGTTACCACATACATTACATTAAAATTAGGAAGTATATGAAGGAGGCGGGTTCAAGTTGGGGTGTGTTTTTTTACCAGCAAAGTTTTCTGAGGTTTGCAACGTTTGGCCTTCACAAAGGTTGCGCAGTTTCCTCATTTATTTATCTTTGCTTGAGCATATTCACATTTTAATATTATTTTTATAGTTAAGCAAATAATCCAAACCCCTCGAGCTCGAAATGTATTTCAGACTTTCTCTACAAGTTTACATTTTCCTGTGCTTTTCTACATAAAGTAGCAAAGCTTTGCACATTTTCTTCTCTGCATAATTATATTTTGCATATTTTTTCTTTGCACAGTGGCACTGCATGGAAAGAGAATACTAACGGTTTTCGGTAAGGTACATCGTATTTAGAACCATTTTCTTAATGTTAAATCATGATATATAGCGGAGATGAACCTTTATAATATTGGCAACATTTTCCTTAGAACTTAAGAAGTTTGCAAAAAAGCTTTGCTTTGGACACCCTTATTTTTAAGAGTTACATACATACTGGTCATGTTCGAGTTGAACCCATTCTCGCACGGGAATGAACTGAAGACAGAAGTCACATAAGGAGATCTTGTGGGAAGTGGGAACAGTGCAGCAATGTTAGTAATCGATTCATAAGTCTTTGTTAATGAGCAGTAGTAGCAGTTGATATTGTTGCACCAAGGATATTGTGATGCATAACTAAATACTTATAAGGTCCCAAAGGCGAGACCTATTGGCCATGCCAATGCTTGTTAATAATGTGTCTGAAAATATTGTTCTTGAGTCACCTCTCATTGTCGCTGTAGCTCATGCTGCACTGTTTTTAAGTACTAAATCAAAATACCTTTCCATGTTCTGATTGTCTACATGGAACTGATTGGTGGAGAAGCACTCCTTTGTTAACCTATATCTTAATAACCTAATGTTTCAACGGTTTAATTATTTCAACTCAGCGTGCTATAGCGGTGTCATGTTTTGTCTAAACCATGCCTGAACTGAACCAACCTGTTATGAGTCAAAAAGACTCATCTGCTATGCACTGTTGCTATGGTTGGTTACCATACGTAACGTTTTAACATTTTTTAAACAACTTCAAAAACATAACAAACAATGTCATATTAGTCAATCGGCACTCTCTTCTGTTGATCACAAAGAAACCTCGAAAACATACAGTTAATCAGTTTTCAATGATATTAAATCATAGAATCAATGCAGAAACATTAAATGATAGTAACACATACACATTTATTTCATCACACATTGGGGCCGATTCCGATTCGGGAAAAAAAAAGTCCGTCCGAATCGTATCCGGTGCCCTCTCTGTACGAATCGTACACGTCCGTCCGAATCGCGTAGTATGATCCGTATCTCGTCAATCCATCCGAATCGTCGTGAACCGTACTAATTGCAAGGCTGAAACCGTACGACATGGACCCTCACAGTGAACCGTACGATTCGTAAACATGCCGTACGACCCGACGAGTACGATCCAGACCGTGGTATGAAGAGGCGATTCGTACGGTCCACGTCAGGTAAGGGCGATTCATACGGACAAACACACAAACACATACACACCCTACAGTGCGTATACCCCATGATCGCAGGGGTACGGGGACGTTTTGGGGTCCCGTAAAAAAAGTGTCGTACGGTGCGTACCCGACACGAATCGTACTTGCTGGGTCGGGAAAACCTGCTTCGAAGCGTACGGATGTCGCGTACAGCGGGTTCCGAGGGAGAATCGTGCGGAGAATAGAGTTGTGCGGTCTTTGTACGATTCGTACGGAGTCCTACTCCTGGTACAAATCGTACTTCATCGTACGTATGGGGGAGGTTGCAGGGTATGATTCGTACGGGAAAAACGCTTCGTATAGCTATTCAGAGCGCATTTTCCCAAATAGGAATCGACCCCATAGTGTTAATTCCAAAAGTTATTCTTTCTTCATTTCAAATAAGCCCAATGCATTTCGGGCCGAGTGGACCCTACCTCAGGGGCCTTGAATCTAAAAATAAATAAATAAATCATATTTGCTAAACTTTTTCGCAATTTAAGGACACATGTATTCATATCATAACAAAGCTCAAAGCATCTGGATTCATGCAAGGTGTGTATTATACAAAATAATTGGCCTTTCCCTGTGACAGCATGCATTTAAATGTTCAGAAAAACAAAACAGTGGTCAAAATCAACTTAAATGTGTCGATGCTACCAACACCTTCAACACTGAAAAAGCTCCCACCACATATACACATGTAAAGTTACTTATGGAGAAAGCTGTGATCCTCGCCGTACTATAAAAAAAAACAACATGACCACCTGTTGTAAAAAAATATCACGTTCATTGCTCCGAGTTCATAACCATACTTACTCCAAACCCCTTCTAAACCCTTACCTGTTTCTGCCCTGTTCTTTGGTTAAACCTTCTCGAAAATTGGAATAACAACGTGACCAGTCGCCTGTGAAACAAACGAAACGGAAAATGTGCCCTTATGGCGCCTATGTCAAAACTTCCAGAATAATACTGACAACAGATGGAACTCCCAGAAACAATACTCTCAAGAAAAGGTCTCATACCTTTAGCAGACGTTAGCGTTCTAAATGCAGTAATCCAAATGCTGCCTCTCACACCCGTCAGGGCTCGCTTAACATCTATGGCAATAATGCTCAGTTTAAATCCCGCTATTCCAGAACAGCCGGCTTCCCAGTAACTGCAAACATCGATGATGGACGATTCTACACTTCACAGGTGCCATCTTTAAACAGTAAAACCAGAGCGAACTGAGCCCCAATGTCTGTATAACAAATGCTAAACTTGATACTCTTGGGACACGCACCACTCCTCGTTCGGCCCATACCAGAACACTAGGTCAAATACCTTCAAAACTATCAACGGACCGTGCTCAAAAATAAATAAATAAATAAATGAAAAAATAAAACTGAAGTGTCAAATCAGTGCTATAAAACCATGCTGAAAAGAGAAACTCGAAAAACCACCACTGGGTCCGGGCCCCCAACAGCACAGCCTGGCCACAAGCTACTAATGAACAAAAAGAAGTGCTAGTACTGCTATTTAATTCGACTCAACATTTGTCTCAAAACATTCGAATTAAACAAAATGCTACCAATTTCGCAAATATTTTAAGACCTTATGTACACAACAAATACATTAATCAAACCAACAATTTACAGCACATTATATACATACCTCTCTCATACAAACACAGACAACATACAATTATAAATATGAATATAAACTGGAATTCTGCTATTCACAGGAAAGCCATCACTTGTTTGTTTTTTCAAAAAAACATATTGTTTTCAATTGTCTATGACTTCTTTTATCTTTATGGCCTTGGTAGTCGTCGTGTACATAAGGTCTTAAAAATTTGCGAAATTGGTCAATCAAGAAAAACAAAAAACTTAAAAATCAAAAATCATTGATTTAAATAAAGTGACAAAATCAAAACACAGATATGAGTACAAAGCATTTTGTTTAATTCGGATGTTTTGAGACATATGTTGAGTCGAAATAAATAGCAGTACTAGCACTTCTTTTTGTTGAAAAGAGAAACTCAGCACTTCTGTCACTTACAGACTGATATGGTGCATGCTACTACGTCACTGTTACAATTCCATAGGGTCAGATGATCAGTCGGGATTGTAATTTATAAAAAACAAGAATAATCAATTTTTTCATTCATCCCTTTCGGATCTTGGGAATCTAATCTTTTGATCCGATGTATTTCCCTTTGCAGAAGGGATCTTGACAGATCCCTTCCTGGTAACTGCTCTAGTTTTTCAAGGACTGAAAATTGTAGTTGGGTGATGCTATGCAGTGCCTGTAACCAGTGTACCACTAAACTACTATTTTTGTTTTGATTTCTAATGGTACTTTTATGTTCTGAAATTCTAACCTCTAGCTTACGTTCAGTTTTTCCAACGTATAACTTTCCACAAGGACACTTAGGGGTTGATTCCGATTCGGTAAAATCCCCTACGAATAGCCGTACGGAGCATTTTTCCCGTAGGAATCGTACACCTTCAACGTCCCTGTACGTACGATGAAGTACGATCCGAACCCAAAGCATATCTCTGTACGAATTGTACCAAATATCATATGACTCAAAAATACGTACAAATCGCATCCGGAACACGCAGCACGCGATGTCCGTACGGATCGATGCAGCTTTTTCCGACCCAGCAAGTACGATTCGTTAAGACAATACTCCATACGACTCTTTTTCTACGGGAGTATAAACCATCTGTAAAAGTAGATTTCAACTCGAGCCGCGTGTGAAATGGACCCCCCCCCGGGTATGCGAGTACACCCCATGATTGCAGGGGTACGGTGCGTAGGGGTATGGTTCATCAGGGTACGGTGAGTAGGGGTACGGTGCGTAGGGGTACGGTGCATCGGGGTACGGTGCATAGGTATACGGTGCGTAGGTATATGGTGCATAGGTGTACGGTGCGTAGGGGTACAGAGCATAGGGGTACGGTGTGTACCCCCATGATTGCAGGGGTACGGTGCGTATGTGAATGCTCATACGACGTTTTCCATACGAATCACATTCTCGGTCCCTGGTCCGGATCGTACTTGTCGGGTCGTACAGCATGTTTATGATTCGTACGGTTCACCGAGAGGGTCCTGTGTCGTACGGATTTTACCTTGGTTTTCGTACCGTTCGCAAAAATTCGGACTTATTTTTTTCCTACGGATCGTACTACGCGATTCGGGCACATTTGTACGATTCGTACGGAAATGGCTACGAATTCGAATCGTCGTACGGATTAGTTTCCCAAATCGGAAACGACCCCTTAATGTAATAAATGAGATTAGAGGAATTGAAATCGGAATTGTATTGGTTTTCCTGTTAGAGGATGATACGCCTTGGAGCCACTGATTACATTATTACAATGTACACTATTTGAGCATCTCTTCATTCCTGTGTAATCTGTCTGTTTTCTGTTTGGTGGTTCCATCAATATTTCTTTTAAATTTCTAGACCGTGTAAAGGCAAACAAAGGTTTGTGTCTAAAAATATCCTGAAAATCAAATTCATACTGCAACATTTCCAAATGATGATTGATGATAGACTTGATTTTTATAGAGCTTGTGGAAAATTTCGAGACAAACACTTGTCGATTTTCATTCAGCTTGGGTTTATTTTTCAAGAGATCTTTCCGATCACATTTAGATGTACGCTCTTCTGCTTTTTCCACTATTTCCTGGGGATAACCCCTTTTGAGATATTTCTGTTTTTGGATTTTAAGATGGTCTGCCAAAGTGCTGGGTTCAGTCCTCTTGATTCGTAAGAATTGGGAGTATGGTAATTTCTTTTTCAAATTCAGTGGGTGGAAACTCTGATAAGCTAATGCGTTATTGAAATCTGTTTCCTTCCTGAAAACTTCCGTATGAATTCCCAAACCCTCCAGGGTTATGGCCACATCCAAAAAAGAAATCTTTTCAGCACTGGTAGTATGCGTGAACTGAATTTGATCGTTATAACTGTTGAGTTGCTCAATTTTCTGTTTAAGTCTGTCTTTACTATTTGCCCATATTATGAAAATGTCATCTATATACCTACAGTAAAGCATTAGATGATCTTTCTACTCACTGTCGTTCAAAATGTAATCTGCCTCAAATTTGGCCATTAAGGTGTTCGCGTAGGCAGGTGCCCCCGAAAAGCCCATGGATGTAAATAAAATGTATTGTCCCACTCAAAATAACTATGATACAAACAGAAATGTAGAATCTCCAACAAAAAAACCTTGTGTGCTCTTATTGGTGATTATTGTAGCAAAGCCCATTCTACAGCTTCCATTTCTGCTGCATGTGGAATAGATGTGTACAACGATTTGACATCTATTGTACACAAGATGACTTCTTTTAGCAGTTTCACAGAGTCTAACTTCAATAGAAAATCTTTGGTATCTTTCACAAACGAATTCCATTGTTGAACGAAAGGTTGAAGAAAATAATCACTGTACTGACCTAAAGGCTCAAAAATGGTCCCGCAGCCCGTCACTATTGGCCTCATGGGAGGATTATGAAGATCTTTATGTATTTTCGGGAGCATATAAAGTCGTGGTCTCCTAGGATAGTCAACTGTCATGAACTGCTTCGTAGATGTGGATATATATCCCAACTCGAACGCCTGTTATAGAATCAGCGAAAGTGTTTTACTTAATTCAACAGTGGATCATTCTCAAGAGGAAAATATGTTGATGCGTCCATGACATGTTCAATTCAAATAGGTTTTTATTGGGTGTTTCAGTATTAAATAAATACAAAAAAATACAGACTTAAAAACATACATTAATACAAATGAACAGTACAGTACAATAGAGCGAAAAGGGGGAAAAAGCAATACACAATAGGTTACACGAGAATACATACTTCCGTAGGCGGTGTGTCCGGGCAGTTTCATGTAAATTAGAGCACCAAAGATATGTAGGTGGGGCTCAGGAATTCAGGGTGAACCGAAGTAACAGATTTAGCTCCACACTGTTGGATTGTGATGGCGTCAAGTGGAACGGAGGGGGGGGAGATAATGTCTAAGGTGGTTTATGGGTGGTAAAATAACTGTCAAGGAAAGACCACATCTTTCTCATAGGGGGGCGCCATGGTGATTTTTGGAGAGCTATGTTATCCGCTCCCCTGAGGTTAATTATCCAGCTAAGCCAGCAAGCAAAGGTAGCCTTGCTAGAATCCTTCCAATTACTGAGGACAATTTTAACAGCTGCAGTGAGCATGAGATCAAGTAACGCCCTGTCTTCGGCGTGGAGGGAGGGCTCTAGGGTGAAACCAAAAGCTAGGTAAGGAAGTTCTCTGGACGGGGAGATGGGGAAAATTTTCCTGATGAAGTCGAATATCTTGTCCCAGAATTGGGTAACACAGTCGCAATGTAGAATAATGTGTGCGAGGTCGCCCTCCGCCCGTTTACAGTTCCAGCAGAAGGCGTCTTGGCTGATGTTATGGGCATAAAGACGCGCAGGAGTCCAGAAGGTTTTGTGGAGGAACCAATATTTGGTCTGGGATAACGTCGGGCTAATTTTATGTCGCATGCAAGATTCCCAGGTATTGGCCCAGTCCTCCTCTGAAATTGGTCTAGATGACATTTCGGACCAAAACTGAGTGAGTGGAGCGGTGAGATTGGTATGTTGGGGGCGAATAAGTTTGTAAAGATGTGATACTTGATGTCCAAGTCTGTTTAATCTACTGAGGTAAGATGGGAGGGAGGGTGGTGTTAGGGAGAACTTAGCCTTAGAGAGTGCGGCTTTTATGTTTAGGAAGGTATAAAACTCTAGAGGCGCCAGGCCATAGGTAGTTTGCAAGACTCTGAACGGGATAGAGTATGACTCCTCGAATAATTGGTGCGGGAAGAAGATACCTTTGTTAACCCACTGAGAATTATGCAGATGTTTGCCTTTGTGCAGTATGTAGCGATTGTTCCATAAAGATTCCCAACCTGAGTGGCATATGCTATGATCTAGAAATGTATCGATTTTAAGAAGAGCCGTTTTCGTGTTGCGAAAGATCGATTTCGAGTGGGCTAGTTCATTTAAATTGAGTGAGAGGGCCGCAGCCGGAGTGATTCCGTTCAGGATCGCTTGTTCGACTTCCAGCCAAATGGGGGTGTAGTTTACCGCGGGGGCTAGCCAGTGGGCACCTTGTTTTGCTAGGAAAGCGGTCTCATAGTGTCTAAAGTTCGGTAGGTTGACCCCTCCTAAAGATTTGTCCAATCGTAATTTTCTAATGCTGATTCTCGCTTTTTTCCCTTTCCACAGGAAGTTGGCTATAGATTGGTCCTATTATGGAAGAAGTCTTGGGTGAGTGTTAGAGGAAGCATTGAAATAAGGTAGTTTACCAGGGGGGATATAATCATTTTGATGGTTTCTATTTTACCCCACCACGTGATGAAGCGAGGGGACCATCCATCCAGTTGGTTTTTTATTTTATTTAGGGTGGTCTTCTCATTTTGTAGAAGGGTTTCCATAAGGGAGTCCCCAAACTCTATCCCCAGGTACTTTATAAACCCTGATTGCCAACAGAGTCCATGACATGTTCATTCACTTTGTCCATGTAGAACTGTTTGTCCATCATGACTATTGCGCCTCCTTTGTCCGCTTTTTGAATGATTATACTTGTGTTAGACTGAATTGATTGAAGGATATTCTTACTATGAACAGAAAGATTTTGATTCCTCGTTCTTCTCATATTCAACCTTTTGAAATAATTTCGAACAAAATTTTCAAATGAATCCAACACTTCATGAGAAACAGGAGACATAAATTTGGATTTAGGTCGGAACTCAAGAAATTCAGATTCAATAGGATCCAGTCTACTTGGAAAGATATTGGTGAAAAAATGACTCAATCTTGGAACCCGCATGAACTTGAAAAATGCAACTTCACATTCCAAGAGATTTGTATCATAAGTTGGGACAAAGCCCAATCCTTTGTTTAAAATTCTTTTTTGATGTGAAGTTAGTTCCACAGATGAAATATTCACAACTAAGTTTGTTTCTGACTCCTGGTTCTTGCCTTGTCTACTTTTTCCACTGCTTCTCCTTGTTTTTCTTCTAATTTTGAGGGTCCCGGTGGTTGACTTGAATCCGTCACTTTGGATAAAAAATACTTAGATCCAGAAGGTTGTGTTCCGTCTTTTACAATTCCTTCGGGTGGTGTTAAGCCTTCATTTTTATCTGAGTGTGAGCTGGAGGTCTATTTGAACTCAACTCCGTTTCAGTTACTAAACTTTCCTCTGATGAAGTGGTGGTGTTCTTTTTGGTGAATACTCGTCGTTGGGCGTGGACCTCTGCCCACGTATATACTTTGTTCTGTTTATATTGTAGCGTATCTCTTTTGTATTTGCAGAGTTTTCCTTCCTGTAATTCTTTGGTGTACTTATCAAGTCTGATATTAATGTCTTCCAGGGCTTGATCCAAATCCTCCGTCTCCATTCTTTGTTGTTAATTATGTTTAATTTCATCAATTTCATTTGAAAGTTCATTCATTGCTTTAGACAGTTCTTCAACCAATAATATAATCAAATTAAGGGAACATTTATTCAAGATGGAATAACATTGATCCATAAAATCTTTATATAGGTGAAATCGGAAGAGCATCTACATACCAACTATTGTTAATCTGCATCTCACATCATACTTGTAAGATGTCCGCTGCTTCATCAGCTTCATTGTTTTCCTCTCCACTTCTATTGATGGGGAACTGGATCTTGTTTCTGAAACCCACCTTACAAAGACATGCATTATTCACACAGACACGCCCCTACCTAACTACACAGCATAATATTATGATGATGCCTGTAGTCTCAGAAATGTTGAAGTACATTTTGTTGCTAGATATGCTGTTAGCACTATACAGGAAATTGTTGAAAGTCAGTTTTTATCAAAAGAGTATTCACAGCAAGCAGCTGAATAGATTGCTCTTAATCATGCTTGGATTTTGACCAGGGAGAAATGTGTAACTACCATCACAGATTTAAAGTATGCCTTTGGTGTTGCACATGACTTTTGTCTTTGCAAGATGCAATGTTTCTGCAGGAACTCCAATTAAAATCAGATCTTATGTGAAAGGATTGCGCCATGCCTTCCAGATGCCAAAGAAAGTAGACATGTAATGTGTGCTGCCCACTAGTCTGCTCAAAATGAACTACCTACCGGTGATGCTTTTGATGACAGCGCTCCTAAGGATGCTGTTTTATCTCCGAATTGGTTGTGACCCTGTCCCAAAATGCTGACTCCTTAATTCCCGGCTACAGTATCTTACATATTTACAGGAGCAAGAGCCAAAAGTGAAAAGATGGTACCGACAAGCAATGGGCATCATATACATCCAAAGGGGATGTGGAAAATAACACAAAATGGCTGCTTCCACATTACTGTTACCAATCTAACCTAGTTTGTATCATATTATTATATATTAGTGGATATGGGTTGAACCGTGCTGCAGGTACTCACTGGTTTGAACCTTATTTGATATCCATTTATGAGCAGTATTGTAACAAGTACCATTTTCAAGCTTACAGCATGGGAAAGGACACCAAAACTACCCAGGTTGCCAACCTGCCCCTTCGGGACCATTTATCTACATCCAGGTAGACTGCTCTTGTGTTTGTTTCCGAGTACTGGTTTGCATGTTTTCTGGAGCAGAAGTTGATAGCCTCACTGTTTTTTTTGTTTAAATTTCTTTTATTGGGAGTTTTACTTTTCATGATACATTGTTATACATTTTGCATTAATGCATGAAGACAAGAGTAAACATGTTGTTAGTGGATATCAACGTATTGCAGAAAATCCATCCTATCTTATGACATGTAGCTCTAGCAAAAGATAGCATAATTACATGGATACTACATCTCCAGTGGACTAGTATGTGTGATAATGGGCTGACCATTGTCCAGTGCCTGTATGTGTGGGTTTCCGCGAGGGTGCGAGTCTCCCATGTGTCAACATTCGTGAGGTGTACCGTTTGATAGCCTCACTGTTGGCAAGAAACTGATGCAATCATTTTTCCTCAGGTTTGAAATTCCACTCAGAAAAGACAAAGAACTAATTATGTGTCATTATTGGTTTTGGGACTATGCAGAGCTATAGGTCTCCAACAGCAGTTTCACTGCCCTTATCATCTCCAGTGCTCAGGGATTGTACGATGAGGAAAAGAAATATTGAAAAAATAAAATGTTTTCAATTTGTGATAACAGGATTTAAATGGCCTGATGCCCCAATTTAAGCTCAAATTTTGAAAACCGCTATTACTACCAGACCAATGATTCTTTCATCCACTCCTCCAATGTTTCCAGCTTAACTTGATTTGCTTTTGTCTGATGATGTGACTTTAGAATACGGTAGGACACTGCTTCACTGTTTTAACAGCTTTATTTCCAAGGTTCAAGCCGTCCTGCCCACAAATCCAACCGAAGTCTGCCTCGATCTATAGCTATGCAACAGGATTCATGTAAAGATTCACAAGTAGAAGTCATTGCATCAACCCCAGTGGCAAGGTCCATACCAGGTTCTGCTCTTTACCATCACTGTTGTCAAGTGCCTAGGACTGCTCACCTGGAATCATGCATCACACTGCAAATTGACTGTAGACATAGGACCCTCTGATAGAGATGAAGCAAAGATGCAGTCCCTCCTCCTTCCACAGTTATGACATGTGACCCCTGCAATTGAAAACCTCCCAGCTACCTCATTCCTAGGTGAGACTGACTGACCTTCTTGGCAAAAGGCTTGATCTGATGGTTCATCGTGTGGCTGTGCAGGAGGGGGCATACGGTGGGGTGGAAGAAGTGTAGAGCACAAAGCCCATTGCCATCTCAAAGAGCAGGCAATTGATCTTCAACCTGCTTGCCTGCAGGTTCTGGATGAGAACAAATAAGACTTAAATCTTTCTTCATGCTGGCTGTGCTCCCATATGCCCTCTGAATCCAATGGGCAGTGCCTATGTTTCCGATTCATTCAAAATGGGAGGCACACCTGCATAGGTACTTAGTTACTGAATGCGATAACTACACCACCTGTGCAAACCCTTGAAGAACTGATACGACTGCCCTTGGACTCGTTTGCGGAGAACAAAATCAATCAATCAGGTTTCTTATAAAGTCCAACTACTTGCCTGTGAAGGTCTCAAGGGTCTGAGTGGGGAAAGGGGGGAAATCTGCAGTTCAGTCGAAGAGCCAGGTCTTGAGGTCCTTTCTGAATTGCAGCAGTGATAGCAATTGCCTTAGGTGCAGTAGAAGGTAGTTCCAGGACTTCGCAAGGAGGTAGGAAAAGGATCTTCCTCCAGCCATGGTCTTGTGGATCTGTGGGATGGTGGCCAGGGCCAGTTGGCCAGGGTGGAGATATCTGGTGGTAGTGTAGAAGGAGAGACAGTCGTTGAGATATACTGGTCCAGCATTGCGGAGGGCTTGTATGCATGCGTGAGGTGCTTGAAGGTAATTCTTTTGTTGATGGGTAGCCAGTGAAGGTCTCTCAGGTGGCTGGTGATGTGGCTGTGGCTGTGGTGTGGGATGCTCAGGATGAGTCAGGAGGAGGAGTTCTGTATGTTCTGCAGTTTCTTTTGGAGTTTCTGGGTGGTGCCGGCATGGATTGCCTTCCCATAGTCGAGTCAGATGCTGATGAGCACCTGGGTGACTGTTTTTCTGGACTTGTGGGTATCCACTTGAAGATCTTACAAAGCAGGCGAGCATGTGAAAGCAGCAGGACGAAATGGATTGATTTGGCATTTATTAAGAGCAAGGAGTCCAGGATGATGCTGAGGTTTCATGTGTGTTCTGTGGGTGCGGGGTTCAGAGTGCTGTGGGCCACCGGGAGTCATCCCAGGCAAAAGGGTAGGGCACAGGATGATGACAGTAGTCTTGTCTGAGTTAAGGTTGAGGCAGCTGTCCTTCATCCATGTGCTGACTGCCTTGATCTTGTTGTGGAGGTTGCTCTTAGTGTCTGTGGGATGCCAGCGTAGTGGAGTAGTGCTCCGAGGGTGTGGTGAGAGACGGTGTTGAAGGTGGCTGAGAGGTCCAGGAGGATAAGGGCAGCAGTTTTGCCTCGGTCACGGAGGGTGTAGATGTCATCTTTAGCGGCGAGGAGAGTGATCTTGGTGCCGTGGTTGCTTCTGAAGCCCGATAGGGAGAGGTCCAGGATGTGGTACGTTTCAATGAACTCGGAAGGTTAGGCATTGATAGTATTCTCAATTACTTTGGCTGGGAAGGGGAGCAGAGAGATAGGTCTATAGTTCTTGAGGTTCGTCGGGTTGGGAAAGTGTTGAGCTCTGCGTGCCTCCAGTCTTTCAGGAAGCTGGCGGATTGGATGGAGTAGTTGATGGTGTGGCAAAGTTTGGGTGCAATGGCTCTGTTGAAGATGTGGTGAGGACAGGAGTCCGAGGGCTCTGGAGTGGATGCTCTTCATGATCCTGAGGGTGTCATCAGGGTTGAGGTTGGTCCATTTGGGTAGGGTCAGATAGGGTCTGGAGCCATTGGGTGCAGTGGTTGTGGGTGGGGTAGGTGGGTCTTGGGTTTCGAAGCTGCTGTAGATTTCCTTTATCTTGCGGTGGAAGGAGGTGGCAAGGTTGTCGAAGAGGTCTTGAGAGGGGGAAATGTCTGCTGTCGCTGTGCTGGGTCTGGCGAATTCTTGGACCATAGTGAAGAGTTATTTGCTGTTGTGTGCGATGGAATTGATGCATTACTGGATGGCTGCTTTCATTTTTGTTTTCATGAGGTGGTGGTGTGCAGTGACAGCGGTTGTGAAGGCTGCGTGGTCAGCCATGATCTTGCTCCTCCTCTGTCTTTTCTTGAGCTGTTTGCAGGGGAGCCTGGACTCTTGGAGGGTGGGGGAGAATCAGTAGGCTTTCTTGGAGTGCTGCTTGCCTGAGGGTTTCCTGAGGGGAGCCAGTGTGTTGGCGCAGTCAGAGATCCAGCGGTGGATGTTGCGTGCTGAGGTGTTGGCGTCCATGGATGTCGGTGGTGGGGTTTTGCTGAGGGAGGTGGTGAGCTGATCTTTGGTGACCTTGTTCAGGCTTCTGCGAAGATCGCAGTGGGTGTGGTGTCAGGTGGATTTGGGGACGGAGAAGTGGGCGCAATGGTGGTTGGTTAAGTGGGGCTCAGAATGTGTGGCTGATGGGGATGTTGTTGCTTGCGGAGAAGATGGGGTGTGCATGTGTCCTGCTGAGTGGGTTGGTGTTGTGAATAGTTGTTTGAGTCCGAAGGTGGCATGGTTCTCCAGTTAGAATGTGGTGTTGTAGTCGTCGAGGTTGTCCAGGTAGAAATTGAGGTGGCAGAGGAGGATGTAGTCTTTTGAAGCGAGAGTGTGGTGAGCTATGAAGTTGGCTACTGCTTCGCTGAAGAGTGGGGCGGGATCCTGGAGGTCTGTAGACAAGGGTGCCGTGGAGGATGGCGTTTGGGTTGGTTTGGATCTTGAAATGGAGGTACTCCTTGTCAGATGAGTGGTCATTGGAGCTGGTTGTGATGTGGAGGGTGTTTTTGTCTATGATGGTGATGCTTCCACCCGGTTGGTTGACGCTGTCCTTGCAGATGATTTTGGAGCTGTCCAGGATGGCAGTTGTGATGTCTGGGTCTGAGGTGGGGTACACACAGGTTTACGCAAAGAAGGCGACTTCGGGAGAGATGGAGATGAGCATTTCTCCTGAGGCACAGTTTGTACAGTGTGCCAATACCAAAGAAACTCCCTCAATCCTTTTCTCAGTCTTTACACGAGTTGCGATCCAAAAATTATTTGCCCATCTGATGTGCTGCTCACTCAGAATGGTGTTTCTGAAATTTACTATACGCATGTTAACCGATCCTTTGTGTGATTACCCAAAGTCTGGTCAGATCTCTGCTATTCTTGATATGTTGTGCCTACCACCAGAAATGTCATCACCTGGCCTCTCACTTTGCCTGGGAAAGAAAAGAGGCCTTTCAGAGACTACATAATCCTTTGGCACCCTGATTCCAAACTATGAAATGGATTTTTCCATCTATGAGATTTGTTGGATTGTTAAGTACTGGAGGAAGTGACTAATTTTACTTCTCCTGCTCTTGGACTATGGACTACTCAATTAGTTGCATAAAGAACTGTAGTCCTACATAATAGGATGGCTCATGTTTTAGTCTTTGTTGCTACGGGCAGAGTATGTGATAACATTGTTGCGGAATGTTATGGATTTTTCATTTAGGATTCTGAACAGTTTGATAATATATGTGAAACCGTAAATGATGGATGATTCTGACTGACAAGTATCTTTGGACGGTGGGTAATAACAATATTTTTTTATTTAGAAAGTATTTAACTACATGGTTTTCATCCGACCCAATATAAAAATAGCATATAAGAAAATTAGAAACATCATTTATCCTAATAATATTATTATGAAAAATACTACAACAATTTGAACAATACATTTGTGCATTAATTGACAATTTTACATCATCTAAAGTTGCAACCATTCGTACAGTGGGTCCCAAATAACTGTTAAATGTTGCTATCCCATACCACTAGCCTTATAGAATGTAGACTCTGAAGTCCACCTGTGTTTGCCTCAGGGTGGTGTATGACTGAGATAATGTTTCACCATACATAGATGCAAAATCATGATGGCAGTCACTTATAAATCCCTGCCACCTCGGAATTGTTCTCAACAGCACCCTTCATTTTTATCTGTGTTATCAGAACAAACTCACATTCTCTAATGACAGCTAACTCTTAACTCAATGGAAGAGATTGAGGTACTCCAACACCCTCCCTCCACAATCAATATTCAAGAAAATCACAACAAGTGCGATGGCTGGAGATATGAGGCCCAATTTGGTCTAAATTAAAGGTATTCCAATTACCCTCCTAAATATGTTTTTATGGAAATTGAACAATCTAATTGTCACAGATACAAGGTGATGATGCTAGATATATACAAATGTTTTCTAATAGCACTGCTTTACGTGGCATATGGTAAGTGATCGAGAAAACTCACAAGATATAATGCCCAATTTCTGGTCTATATCAAGGGTATTCCAGTTAAGTTCCTGAAGGAACAGCTATCCGGAGTACCAAGTATATTAGAAGAGGAGGCCTCATCTAGTATTTGTGGCATGCTTCATCATAGCGACCTCATCCCACCCTGGTTAGACAATACTACCAGGGTGGCCTCAACCTCAAATAAGAGGAAGTTCTTAGATGAGGCAGACTCTCCTAAACACATATGAAATATAGTAAGTATGTGGCTACTAGAAAGGGTAGGTGGTAGTGTAACCATCCTTTTACTCATGATAGTTCAGAAATGTAAAAATGAGGAAACAACCATCACCAGTCTGAATAGAAGGTGTGTCATAAAGCTATTGGTGTTCCTGGCTTTTTTGCAACCCCAAATAAAGATACCAATAGCCGACTCCAACATGACAAAAAAAAGTTTGGGACTATTGAGGTGTAGAGCAAAATAAAAAGAGAAGTTTAGGGAGAATTATCATTTTGACTACTTTGTAATGTCCAATCAAGCTGATCAGGAGGTGAAGACAATTATGCAGCAACATAACACAATCTTTGAAAAGCATTTCTTAATTTCTCTTCACTTCCATACCAACCTCACTGGCAATCCTCACCCTTAAATAAGTGCATCTTCTGAAACTAATATCCTAGTTTGTCATAATTTCACCTTTAGTGGTATTTAAATGACACCCAGACACTTCTCCCAAACTTCAGCCTCATACTGAATAGCTCGCAGATCCCATTTTACTGATGTTGTATGAATACCACATCATCCCCATCAGCAGACAGTTTGATCATATATCCTTTATGTTGGGGAGATCCTATGACATCATTACACATTATTCATATTAAACCCTTTACTGTGCTGAACGTTCCGCGCTAGTGCGGAACGTTCTATTGCGTGGACGGGGCCGCAACGTCCAACGGACGTGCGCATCACTACCGAGGTAGTGCACACGACGTCCGCTGGACGTCGCCAGCAGCTATGAGGTTAAATAAGGCTCCAGATAAAGAGCAAACATCAACTGTGAAATATGGCACCATCTGCACTGACATAATGTCAATCACAACCTTATCATGATACAGAAATATTGTGGCAAAAATAGTGATTACAAAAATATTCTTTACCCCTACTTATAAATAATGGTAAGTACAAAAATATTGAAAAAAATATTGTTTCACACTAATATCGTAAAAATCATACACATAGTTTTTTAATATATATATATATATATATATATATTCAAGCTCCAGCACTTCGTTTCATTGTCCAAACAAAGTATCAGCACTCCAAGGTGGGTGATCAGAAAACTTTTAATCCAGCAAACAAAACAGACGCGTCTCGGACGTCAAGTCCTTCGTCAGTGTCTAGCAAATAACGTGTATTTCCTGGTTATATTCACACGTCATTGCAAAAATTCATGGAAAGCAATGAGGGCATAACAGAAACATAACATTTTACATGCAAAAAGCGCGGCCATTGTATAGATATACACTTTTATAACCCAATGCGCATTTAATGATTTCTGCGCCAATTTTCATATAATTAAAATGAAACAATGATGAATGAGAAACAATTTTGCCGTGTATCGGCAAATGGCCGCTAAGGGCCGGTGTTAAAAGAATAATGAAGCCGTGTATCGGCACCACACCAGCCATCAATAATGCATGTCCGTGTTTAGCAAATAACGCGTATTTCCTGGCTATATTCGCACATCATTGCAATAGATCATGAAAGCAATGAGGGCATAACAAAAGCATGTCATTAAACATGCAAAAAGCACGGCCATTATATAAATATATACTGTTATAACCAAGTGCGCATTTAATAATTTCTGCGCCAATTTTCATATGGGTAATAAAGAATGAAAACAAATGAAAAACTATTTTGCCGTATATCGGCAAATGGTCGCTAAGTGCCGGTGTTAAAAGAGCAATAAAGCCGTGTATCGGCACCACACCAGCCATCATTAATGCATGTAAAACGAACATTGAACACGTTAGTTATATCATGATCACACAATATATCTGCATTACAATACTGCGAGCTGCGGAGATATAGATATTTCATAAGGATTACATATTGACTCAAGATTTTAGCCAAAATCCTATTCTCCATTTGAGACAATTAGATTAAAAACAGGATAAAGACTATACTGAAGAAAAGAAAGGACTATTTGCATCGATTCAATATGATACAATTCTACATTCATAAGCATAATTCAGGTCATGTCATCATTTACAGCAGAGTTTTTAAGATGTAATTTACATCGTCCCGTGGGTTGTTATTTCTCCAAATGTACTGTCAATTCTTCTCCACTATTCATCCCCAGGGGTGTCTTTGTATCTAGGTCAATGATGTAACGTGACTCTAGTCTTCTCAATTTGAGAAGTCTGTTCCCCCATCTTGGTTGTGGAGGTACGTGATCTAAGCCCCAATACTGCAATAGATCCCTATTGCTGTTGTGTGTTTTGGCAAAATGGCGGGCAACTGGATATGTTACATCTTTATTTGTTATGGCCCGCTGGTGTTCTAAAATACGCAATTTAACACTCTTTATTGTGCTGCCAATATATTTGAGGCCGCATGGGCAGGATAGACAGTATACTACAAAGGGAGTAGAACATGTGATAAATGTGTTGATTTCCCTGTTCCTTAGTTGACCCGGTACCGTGTAAGTCAGTACCCTTCGACAATGTTCACATGCCCGGCATTTCCCACACGGGAAGAAACCTTTCATTTCTTTCAGAGTTCCACTGTTTTTGGGCTTTAGGGGCATAAGATGACTCTGGACTATGGTATCCTTTATGGATTTTAGTTTCCGAAATGTGATTAAAGGACAGTCTGGAACATCCTTGCCAATTACAGGGTCAGTTTTTAATAAATTCCAATTTTTCATCAATATTTTCCTTAGGTAGTTAGCATCGTCAGAAAAGGTTGTGATTAACCGGAATTTGTTGTTAGCGGGAAGAGATACACCCATCTTTTCCTTAGGCCCTAGTAGTTTGTCTCTGGGGATCTTTGCCACTCTATCATATGTTCTCTGTAAGAGTGCGCTATTGTATCCTCGGGTCTCAAACCTCTTGATGGATTCTTTGGCCTCTTTGGAAAAATCGCAGTCACGTGAACAATTGCGTCAGATCCTTAGCAATTCTCCATATGGTATGCTGCGGACCAGACTAGAGGGAAGACTGCTTTGAGCGTGTAAGACGCTGTTTCCTGCGGTGGGTTTTCTGTATAAGGTTGTTTCCAACTTATTACCACCATTGTTGAAGACCCTGAGATCTAAGTAATGGACCTCCCTCCTGTCAATTTGCTGGCCCACGAGTGCCTTGGGATTTTGGTACCTTGGAGCTGGATATATATATATATATATATATATATATATATCCAAGCTCCAATCGTTTCCGTTAAGAAAACGTTACACGCACTCCAGGGGTAAGCGGCAAAGATTTATTGTAGCCCAAAAACAAGTGTAACAGATGAGTTTCGGACACCAAGCCCTTCATCAAACATTGACGAAGGACTTGGTGTCCGAAACACGTCTGTTACACTTGTTTGTGGGCTAAAATAAATCTTTGCCGCTTACCCCTGGAGTGCGTGTAACGTTTTCTTAACGGAAACGATTGGAGCTTGGATTGTTTACCGCGTGTATCGGCGCGGGAATATGCACCCGCTTGTGAGTGCCTCGGGAGTACCGATGCAACCTTGGAGCCGTGATATATATATATATATATATATATATATATATATATATATACATATATATATATATATATATATAAATATATATTGAAATAGTAAACCTTAAATATTGTAATATATAACCTTAATATAATGTAAATTAAATATAAGTCAAGTTTAATACCATATATACTTATGTGAACATACACACATAAATATATATGTGTGTATGTTTATACATACATATATGTTTAATACTCTATTATTAAAAAACATACTTTACATTATATTGCATTTTTTGTGTGTTTTTAAATTTACTACTATAAAAAGCATATATATATGTATACTGGCAATTGGTGGATTACTTGAGAATATATCAACATATATTGACTACTTTTTACAGGACTTTGTAAAGAACCTTCCATCCTATGTCAAGGACTCTGGGGATTTCATATATGATATGCCATGGGGTGAAACCTATGTATTAATATCATTGGATGTCATATCCCTGTACATGAGCATCAGCCACCAGGACAGTTCAAGGGCTGTTGAGCATTTTTTACATAGCAGGCAGATAGAATTGTACAAACAAACCCAGCTGGTGCTTGAAATGATAAAGTGGTCCCTTGAGCTCAACTGTTTGCTCTTTGGTAACCAATTGTTTAATCAAATCTGTGGCACGATTATGGGCACCCGTTTCGTCCCTAGCTATGCTTGTCTACACATGGGCTGGTAGGTGGAACAGGTGCTCCGCATCTGTCACAGGGAACCATGGGATGCACATGTGGTAGTTTGGCTCCACTTCATAGACAATGTTTTTGTGGTATGGAGGGGTCAACTCAGAGTGCAAATGAATTTGTGAATCAGATAAATGTAAATTACTTGAATCTAGTTTACAAGTGACATCAGCACACTTAAAGTCAGATTTCTGGATCTGGAGATCTTTGGTGAGAATAATAAATTGGAGACAAAATTGTTTAGGAAGACAACTGCTGGGAACACAACCTTACATGCTTCCAGTTTCCACCAAACCACATCTCATAGCCAACATTCCACATGGCGTAATGCTGTGTGCCAGGCGTAATTGTAGCACCGCCATAGATACTCTTGCCTGTCAGCAACAAATGATAGAGAGACTCAAACTAAGGTGTTATAACTCAGAATTATGTAGTACTACAAAGGAGGCAGTAAACAAAAAGAGCAGAGAATCTATCCTGTTTACTAGGAAGAAGGAACAAAAGGACGGGGGTGTTAAGGTTGATTATACCCTAGAGCATGCATGAAGTATTAAGGACTGTGGTAAGGAAGAACTGGCACATATATTGGTCGAGCAGACCCAGTTACCATCCCGCTATTCACCAAAAAAATCCAGCATAACTTACTGTAGGGTGTTCTCCATGATGGATGCCCTTGTTAAGGCCAGCTCGGAAGTAATCAGAACACAGACACCTAAGAAGGGCTTCTTCAAACGTGCCAAGTGCAGAGCGTGCACAATTGGAGTTAACTGCACTGAATATAAATCTCCCTTTCGTAGGCAACCTCACAAAATCACAGGTACTTTCACTTGCAATATTGATTATGCATTCTTTGTTCTCATGTGTAGTTGCAATCTTCGGTATGTAGACAGTACTGTCCTGCAAGTACACAAACGTATTCTGCAACACATTCGAGCAATATCCAATGGAGACCCAACATTCCTGGTAGCGCTACATTGCCCCAAATTTCACAAGGGCCACATAAGGCATTTGACATATAATGTCATGGACTCCATACTTCCAAACAGAAGGGATGGTGACCGGGTCACAGCACTCAGAAGATTGGAGACCAGGTACATCCTGGACGTAGATTCAATGTCCCCAAATGGGTTAAATATAGATGATGAGCTTTATACATGCTTATGAGTAGCGCATTGTCTGACTTTACATAATGGGATAAGGTCTATAAGGCGGCATGGACTCTTAGCCACATATATTTAGGTAAACAGCCACTCCACACAACATGTGTTAGTGATGATTTTAAAGTTTCAATCATGGGTATAATGATTTGAATTTAAATTTTTGATTTTGATTTAAAGTGTGCTCATTCATAATGAACTAATTTAGTTCAGTAGTTTGTTTTGAGCATTAGTAAGTACATGTATGGGATTGCCCACTTGGGCTTAACAGTTTCTTCTTGTGATGCAATTAACCCAGATATATGTTGCCTTCGATAGGATTAACTCTGCATTAGGGGACAATTGAGTTGAAGTATTGTCACTATGGACTTAATTATGAGTCTAGCTGTCCACAGACTGCCAGACTTGGGGGGGCACTGCCAACGATGTAATCAGGCCCTATGACAACAAATTTCATATAATATATAATATGGAAACCCACAATACAGTAGGGTAAATGGAGTGGTGCACACTTCGCCCAGGCATACCCACTAGGTCTCAATGTGGGGTAGAATTAGTAAAGGGATCGAATTAGCGATCAATCTCTCACTATGACAGAAATGATCTCATGAAAGAAAAAACAAATGATCCCTTACAAAGTATGGAATGATATGTTATGACATGACTTGTCAATTGTTCAGGTAACTAGGCGATAGTATGGCTCATTGTGCACAATCATTAATTTATGTATTTATTTACATGCATATATAATTTAGTTTATTTGATTTGGGGTCCATTCCTACTGCCTCTGATGATGTAATCAGTAGGCCTGTTTTAAAAATATCGAATATGGTGGCACAACACTGCATGATCAAGGCCGTCGGTGGTGGCCAAAACATGTTATAGCGCAATTGCATGGCTTAAATAAAAAGTAAATTGTTATCAGCACGATCAAGGAGTCTGCGTCAATCTGTGAGCAGGGGGAATGCTCAGAGGATTCTCTGTGGTGCAATATATATAAATATTAAAGCATAAAAAAATGTTAACAAATAAAATGCATGATTTTTTTATTCCTATGCACAGTATACCTATTCATTGACTGCCTTATAGACGGTTTCAATGCATCCCAACCCGTTGGTATGTATACATCTCGTGTATTGACATTTATAAATTCTTTGACATGCTGAAGTGTATTCTCCATATACTCCAGGTATTTAATAATCCCCACTTAAGTTTCCACTGACACATCGCTATAGGAGCATTAACCACTTGGATGCTAAGGCAGTTCCATATTTTTGTACTTCTTCTCCATTGAAATGAATGGCAACTCCATGACGAGTTACCCTTGTCATTAGCATCCAAGTGGTTAAATAGTCTGATAGAAATACATAATGGGTTATGGTCACAAGTAATCCTTAGAACATTTTCTAATGATGTGTTAGATATAATCCCTGATCAAACTAGAAATGTTAATATTTTCATGATGTAAGAGTGTAATGTAAATTTTGCCTCCTCCCCTGCATGTCCTCCAGTCACCAAACCAACCAAGTCATGAGAACATTCAGCATTCTACTTGGGGAGTGAGGATCATTAGTTTCTTGTTTGGAATCAAAAATGCAGCCTCTGCAGAGGATGATGTTTCTATACCATGCCAAAATGCTCTAGAGCAGATCCATCAAATATAGAGAGGTCAAATAAGTTTTGTCCATAGATTGATCAAACTGTGTACAACTGACTACCAACCAGCACTTATGCCATCACTAATTGATCTGTTTTGTCTGTGGCTGTCCTAATACATTCCCCAGATCAGGCCAGATCAGAATTACACGATCCCATAAAGAAACTCTTTGAGTAGAGCATCCCACTACTTCAAAGCCAAATTGCACTATCCTCCCTGATACATATGAGTTGTAAAACCTTCCTCTTCCAGTAACCTCTCAGTCTGATGGATGCCTCCGCCCACCCGTCCTAAGCGCTACGAGGCCTCAGGGTAGATAACCCCATCATGTTATAAAACCGCATTTCATTTCATTTTCATTTCAATTTGGATTATACTTATGAATTCCTCTCTTACCGATCGAGCAGAGTTTAGTATGGGTATTCAAACATTGTCATTCCAACTAACTGTAGAGTATACTGTGGGGAATGTAAGTGGTAGGTGTAACCTTCCCTAATACATAATGATCACTCTTCTCCTTGCTAGCCTACTTTCTCAATATTCTTTTTTACTTTATTGGCTACCACTTCCACCACTTGTAACCCACTATCCACTTCAACCATCCCACTAAGCCCCCTTGGCAGAGGAAATGCACTCCTGGGCATTCAGCCTGAAGATATCCTGTTCCTCCAGAAAGAAATCCAATACTTATGCATTTCCTGAGAACACTACTGCATAGCTCAACATACCCCGTCAGAAAAAGAGAAACTAAAAAAAGGAACCACTGCTTATATTGTTAGTGTATGATTTACCACCCTTCTCACTTAAATTTAAAATCTGGAATCTGGTCAATAATAAAAAAAACTTCTATGCCAAGATCAGGCTGTACATCAATTCTACAAAATGCATATCCATAAGTCAGAATAGGTAACATTGTACTGTATTGTATGGTATTACAGCATTTATATAGCGTTTACTTCCCCTATGTGGAGCGCTGAAGCTCTTGCCATCATGGGTCGCACACTAGACCATATAGGGTGTGTGGTTGAAAGGATGTTGTCATTGTTTTGATCCTATGTGGGATGTGATTCCATGCTGTGTGTGATAATCACTGAGGTGAAACTATTGTGTTATGGGAGATATTGTGTAGGAGTGTGGTGGATGAGGAAAGGTGTGAGAGACAGACGCACAGTTTAATGGTTTACAATATGCTGGTAGCTTTGAACAGCTCTGCAAGTCCCTTTATGGTATTTCTCATCTGAGTGTGCTATCTGGTTACTATACTGGGTTGTCCAATCTGCAATTTTGTGTATAGTTGTGATCCTGAGCTGGCATTTTTGGAGGTAGAGAAATGTGGAGTGGAGAGATTTGTTGAGGTGGGCATTTTTATTATCATCCCATACTTAAGTGTCTCTGTGAGATGTAAAGAAGCTGTCAAATTGTATAGATATTTAGCACACGCAGTGGTGGATTATATTAAAGTCCTCTGAATTGTCCAGTAATGTGTGACAGATCTCTTCAGTTATTCCATGCATGTTCATTTGGTAATGGTTGTTTTTTTGGCTCTACAGTGTTGGTGATGGACAACCCTCATAGTCGAAATGTCTTATGTGAATTTAAATTTGTTGCTGGTCGCTGTGTATTATGGTCTTAGATTACTGTGGGCCATAATTGTTATATATGCAAGCACTTAACTATAATGCCACAGCGAATCATAGGTCAGTTCTTCTTAGCTTATCTTCCTATCCCAAAAAGTTTGCTGGTTGAATTGCTTCCAATTCCTGGGTAGTAAACTGACGTTTGCACATGATGTTGCAACTTTTATCTGGGTTCTGTTGGAGCAGGTGGTGCAGTTATCTAGGGTATAGCCATGTTTTCAATTGTTTTCGGAAGTATATATTCTCTTAGGTGCTTCTAAAGTTAGCTGGAAGTGATTTACTGAGCTATGTGGCTTGTACTGAGAAATTAGGGTCTCCTGAGGATTTCCTATGGTAAGGTGGTATGATGACAAGTGGTGTCTAGATTCATGTTCTGAATCTGGGGTCATCCCATAACTGTTTTGCCATTCTTTCTGCAATAAAGAGGTTGCCTCATGTACTTTGTAAATGAGAGGGGTTGGCCTAACGGCTAAGGCGCTCGACCTCGGACCTGGGGATCTGGGTTCGAGTCTCGGTAACGACGCCAAAACCCCCCTGTGATTCTGGGCAAATCACTTACTCCCACATGCATCAACCTATTTAGGAAGTGCAAACGGAGCGAATTTCTTAAAAATGCAAATGCAATTAAGGAATCGCATTTGTGCGGTTCCTTAAATGCAATGCATCAATTTGTAAAAAATAGCGAATTTTGAAATTGGAAGTGCAAATTAACACGAGGTTGACCCTCGTGTTAATTTGCGAAAATTTTAAAAAAAGCAAAAAAATGCATTTTTTAAACTTGCATGTTACAGACACACATGTCCTTAGGACATGTGTGTGTGAAACATGCACTTGAAAATACATTTCAGGGGGGGTCCTTTGGACCCCCCTCTGCACCCTTGCAATGCATCAACAAATTGCGAGTGCAAAAAAAAAAAATGCAAAACGGCATTGATTCCTATGGGCCTTTAGGCCCATAGGAATCAAGGTAATGCCATTCCTTAATTGCGATTCGCAATTAAGGAATCACAATTTCCGAAAATTAAGAAATCCTAAAAACTTTTAGGATTTCTTTATGCATAGGATTTTGCATTTCCTAAATAGCGATTCCTTAATTTTCGCTATTTAAGAAATGCAAAATCCTAGATTGATGCATGTGGGGGTTAATTTCACCGTGCCTAAAAAAAAAATGAAAGTGTGTCCTCATGTAACGTAACTGGTGCTATGTAAAGCGCACTGATAACTGATTTGGTTTGGTTCTAGTTCGCGCTATATAAAACTCCGAAAAAAAAAAAAATGTTGAACTCTGTTTTCCCTAGTACATTGAGTCAATATTATTGGACTATTTGTGCTCGAACTTCAAAACTCTTAAAATCCTCAATTAATGTGTGTATGTGTTTAAAGCATGGTGAATTATCGAAAGACAGATCAGGAAATCCCCAGTGAGTGAGTTCTGCATGGGACTTAAATTACTTTGATTTGTTATCATTGAGTAAAAAAATCCTAAAAATGAACCAAGATTGTTTGTAGAGGCGGGGACACCTGCTTTGGCCTGATAGAAAGGGAGTCTGTGAGCTCTTGAAATTGTGAAATATCGATTTGGGCTGCCTCATTTCAGTTCTATATGTAAGTTTGAATCACGCTATTTACAAATGAGATCATATTTGTGGAGTCCTTCACATATTGCTGTATTCCAACAAACTAGTTAGATCTTCTTGAATGATTTTCCAGTTCCTTATTTTCCACATAATCGTCATCACTGCAACTGTACTCTCATTACGTCATGATCAACAGTTACTTTACAGATTGTCCTGTTTTAACTCCAACCCTGAGATGTGGTCATGTTCTTCATTCTGAAAGCAATTTCTTCTACTACTATTATTAATGTGAGATACCTCCTACTTCGTTTTTTAACACTAGATAATGTTTGAGAGTGGGTTCGGGATCGGCTTTTCGTCCCCTTATTTTAAAACTTTTCTCCTTCATATTCCCAATTTTCTTCTTTGTATAATTTTTTTCTCACAGTTCATAACACATTTTCTTAGTCTTATAAGCTGCTACTTTTGTATTCTTTTCTTTTTTTGAAGAAGAGAGTGAGGATGACAAGTTAGGTGCTCTTCTGACCTCACTATCATTATCTGGTCCAGTGACCTCACTATAAATATCTGATATAGAATCAGTTTCCTTGGATGAGGTCAAGTCAGAAATCTCTTCACCCACTATATTGTCATTAGTATACTTCAAAAGGCACACCATCTCAATCATTTCAGTTGTCTAAGCCCACTTATTTGTTTGCCATTGGATTTTTTTCTCTGTTTAGCGTAGTGTGCTCTTTCTTGCAGGTCAGTGGTAGGAACATATTTGCTAGCTTTATATTAGAAGGAATCTGCCATTTGTGGGTTTTACCTCTGATTGTGAGTAGCACCCCTTTGGCCTTCTGCACATCTGCACTACTTAGGTACCTTACCTCCACTTCCAGTGCAACTATGAGCTGTGATGCAGCGGAAGTAACTAAAGCTTTTTCCTTTTTCCCTTAAAACCACTTCATACTCACCCCAGCTACCATCATCTACAATATCACAGAGTTTAGCCCATAGAAACTCTAGAACATCAGTTTTGTGGGTGTGTGCGGAGAGGCAAGATGTAGTTTTGGACGCATGAGATGGCTTCTCCCAACTGCTCAAACCCCCACAAAGGCTACAGAAAACTGACTGTCTGAGAGAGCGGAGACGAAGGAATAACTTACTGGCACGACATGCAGATTGTCGTAGCTGCTGCAATCTTGGCAAGGCTACACCGCCAGCATCGCTGCTGTCTCTGGAGCTACACCCAGATCTGGTGCTGGTCTCCTCTGTCGACGTCTACACACTACGGTGGCCGCAGAGGGTCGGGCCGGATCGCTCTAGCAATGCCTCCCAAGGTGGGGAGAGGGAGGACTTGTCCTCATGCGGATATCGCCGCTACTGGTCCAAAGAACTCGGCAACCACAGTGACCGATTCTAAAACGCTGAGTAAGGAGTCGGTTGCAAAGGGAGTGAAAACATTGATGAATGTGGGTAAGCGCACCATACCGATCCTATTCCTGCTGGTAAATCGAAAGATAAAGGTAAAGATTCCCAGACTCCTCAAATCTCCCAGGACATTCACACAATAAACAGACCACGCAGTGTCAGCGTAAAAGGCCATTTTATTAGACCAGGCTGCGTAATCTTTACATAACAATAAACATCAACAGGTAAATAACATCAAACCCCCAACTCACACTTCACTTCTTATACACTTCACCCGTTCCACCTCATCACAAACCACTACATGCCCCATACCGTACCTTATTCATATCCACCAATCACCTGTTATCCAGCCCGCTCCTTGTGTCCTTCCAGTCATACCTCTATCCGCCATTCGAACTCCCCCCCAAGGGATGGGTGTGCCTGCTCTTGACCCCCCTGTCCCTTCAAAGTACCGCCTAGCGCAGCTCTGGCCTAAACTGGCACGCCATAAGCCGGCCAAACCGCACCCCAAACTGCAGGGTGGGTGGGAGGCCTTTTGCTAACCCTCCCGAATGGTGCCAGGCGCAGGAAGAGGAAGTTCCCTTCCTCCCCTGTGCCCTATACCCACCCCTAAACTCCTCCCCTTCCCCTGTCTGTCCTATCAGTGCGTGAAAGACCCCGGGGGAAGACTAGTCTGCGACTGTGCTTCCCCCGGGGCCCGGCATCGCGCAATAAACAGACCACGCAGTGTCAGCGTAAAAGGCCATTTTATTAGACCAGGCTGCGTAATCTTTACATAACAATAAACATCAACAGGTAAAAAACTTCAAACCCCCAACTCACACTTCACTTCTCATACACTTCACCCGTTCCACCTCATCACAAACCACTACATGCCCCATACCGTACCTTATTCATATCCACCAATCACCTGTCATCCAGCCCGCTCCTTGTGTCCTTCCAGTCATACCTCTATCCGCCATTCGAACTCCCCCCCAAGGGATGGGTGTGCCCGCTCTTGACCCCCCCTGTCCCTTCAAAGTACCACCAACAAGGGAAACCCCTGTAGGGCGGTTCCCTGCCCCACCCCACCCCCGGGTCCGCATTCCAAACCACCAGCACCCCATCCGCACTCACTCCCTTCGACACCAAATCGCCTCGTTCCACAACTTGCTCACCACATCCCTCATCTCCATCATGTAGTAAGCATTCCCCAAACGAGACAGGTGCACTCCGTCGTCCCTGAATACTAACGGCTCCTGCAGTCGAATGCCTCCGTGTGAGATCACCTGAATGTCTATGTCCCCGCAAAAAAGTCTCATTGCCCTGTTGAGTTTCCTCCGTGCTTTCTCAATTGCCCCGTGATTCCGTGCCCCCCTCCAGACTTTTCTGGGCACCAACTCCGTCCAGGCAATGCAAGTCCTTGCAAGCCTTGACTTCAATACCTCCAGGTCCCTCTGCATCAGCTGCACAAGCGCCAAACCTGACAGCTATACCAGATCGTTCTCTCCCAGATGAATAATCAACAGGTCCGGGCATCCCTTTTGCGGAACCATTTTGGGGAGCCAGGGCAGTAGTGCCCCCCATCGCATGCCACCTTTTCCCCACCCGTGTACCTCATGGAATCGTGCTTTCAGTCCCAGGTTACGGCCGTACACCTGCTGTTCCACGTATTTAGATGCCCAGTGCACAAAGGAGTGTCCAACAATACAGGTCACCGTCTTAGTTCCCGGTCCACCCACGCAACCTACGAAGAGAAATATGTTAGCACCAAACACAAACCTCATGCCCCAACCAACTGATTAACTAGAAACGGCTCACTTTCTCACATAACGCTCGCAACAGCGTGACTTCCACCGTCCAATCTGCTTAATCCTGTCCCAGGACCACCCCAAACGGGCCGCAGCAGTCGCAGCCCCAATGCGAAAGGAGTGAGTCCCAAAGCCAGATGCATCCAAACCCAGATGAACCAAGGCCATGCGCAACACCGCCAACAACTGGCCCGCCGACATTCGCGCGCCCGATGCATGACAGAAAATCTCACTGACCGACACACGAGCCGTTCCCAGAAAAGACCGCCACTCAGCCACCGGGCAGACCGCCACGTCACCCGCGCCATTCAGCCAGACCCATTTGCCCCTACCCAACTGTTCAGTCTTCGAGCACCGCAACTAAATCCCCAGGCGCCCCCCATCCACCCAAATCTCCTCAAACAATCTGCCAGCCATTGTCCTTGTACTCAGCAGTTCAGACACCCGAAACGCCCCAAAAAACATCCACACCATACACAAACGAAAAAGTCTCGCCTCGAAAAGGTCGTAGCAGCATTCCGGCAAAACCCCAACCAGCCGGACCAATAATTCAAACGTAACTGCCTCCCGCAATCTACCCCCCCGGACCTACATTCCCTACTCCAACCTCGCAGCATTCTGCTCACAATCACATCTTTAGTAGGATCAAAACCCAGAAACAAACTACAGTAAAAGGAGATCCCTGCCAATTTGCCGGAAATCGTAGCCGCAGTCAAACCCTTGTCAATGCAACACAGCACAAAATTCTTCACTGTCTATTCCACCACAGACCTGTCACCCATACCAGATTCCTGACTCCAACCCATGAATGCCCCTAATTCCAACCATGCCAGTCGATACGTCCTCCTTGTGGTCTCCGCTACTGAACGTTCAACAAGGCCAATCATCCTCACTCCCCCAAGGCCCAGATGCCGGCCGGAAGCTCGGTCTTGCACAAATCTGCTCCCGGTGCCAGGTGCCGGAACCGCTGCCACTGCGAACGAGACAAAGCATCCGCAATGTCATTATTCGCCCTAGGGACATGCCTCGCCCGAAACACCACATTCAGTCTCAGACAAGCCAACATGAATCTCCGCAACAGCCGCAGCACTCTCAGGTCCCTGGCTCTCTGGTGGTTCACCAGCTCCACCACCGTCATGTTGTCGACGTGGAAGAGCACTGATCTGTTCTGAAATCCACTCCCCCAAATCTCCAGTGCCACCAGCAACGGAAAGAATTCCAGGAAAGCAATGCTCCTCCCCTGTTTCAACCAGTGAGCAGGCCAACTCTCCGCGCACCACCTCCCATCCCAGAAGATGCCAAACCCCGCTGACCCAGCTGCATCAGAGAAAATGTGACATTGCCAAACCTCTCACAGTAAATACTGGCATAAACCAAAAATGCCGAAGTCCAGTTCTCCATTGTCACAGGCACCCTGGGTCACCTAGTCAACTCCCACTCCTCCTCTTTCGAGCTCTCCTTGGCCTGAACCTCCCTATGCAGCAATTTGAACACATCCACGAATTCGTGCCTCCAAATCTGTGCCTTGACCTTTTCTGAAAGATGCGAACCCAAGGGCATTGCCAAACCCATATAGGGAAGTTTTTTCGGTACCTTCAACCAATGTTCCCTCTAATTATTCGTCCTTGTGTGCGGCAACAGAATGTTTGCGTGCACATGTTTCTAGCTTGTGTGCGCAACCGAGTGCTGAGATGTGCAACCAGGAAAATCGACTATCTGCCACTTGAAGGTTGATAACAAGCATTGGCAAAGTCAATTGGTGTGGCTTATATATGAAATTACCTCTTTAGACATTAATGGGTTTAGGTACAGAATAAGTCACCATACATGCATTATGTTACTCATCCTTGCATTCATGCACCTGTTGATCACTGAGTCACTCTTGCGTTCACCCATTCACACAACCACAATAAAATGCATGCACAAACTCAGCAACATAGGCAAGAAATTAAAGAACAAAAAAAAAAAAGAAAGCAAGCTATATCCGTAAAATGGCAGACATATGCTTGCAATAATGAAATTAAACACAACAGCAGGTGGCCGTCTTGCAATAGTGCTGTAAATAGTGTATTGTTTTATAGTTATATCTAACTGCCACGTTTAAAACCAACATGTTGGGCATTTTTCAATGTTAAAAACAATAAAACCTTATAACAATATTATTCCATGGTGGTCAGGTGGTTTAGAAGCAGTGGCTCTACATGTTGGGGTACACTGCAGATGGAGTGAGCATGAAAAACAAAAAGGACTGACCCAGCATCCCTGGCACTGAGATGCACTCATTTTCAGATGGCTGTGCACATGGTCAGATAAATGTAATTTACAAGGCAAGATAGTCAATGACTGAAGTGGTGTGTATATATATATATATATATATATATATATATATATATATATATATATATATTCACTGAAAAAACCATAGGTTATAGACCATATATAGTTAGGAATTAGCATTTACAAAACCTTGAAAATTCACTGAAAAAACCATAGGTTATACACCATATATAGTTAGGAATTAGCATTTAAAAAACCTTATTTTACTCACACAAAACCAATGAAATTCCATATATAGTTAGTTGTACTAACTATATATCGCGCACCCGCAATCCACTGCTGATCATGTCACATATTACATCATTCATGACATGGTCAGTGACATCACTGATGACATCACTGATGACATCTCAAATGACATCACTGATGACATCACTGATGACATCTCAAATGACATCACTGATGACATCACTGATGACATCTCATTTGACATTACTGATCACATCACTGATGACATCATTCATGTGATAATACGATGAACCTCTTCAGACTCTAATATAACCTTAGATACACTCAGTGTAAACAGACACTCACAGACTGTCACTCATCCATGGAGTTACTTACACACCTAGTCAGTCATGCAAAGAATCAATCACACCTCCATTTTCACAACTATACAGTTATACACACCTTACTTATTCAAACATATACTAAAACATATTTACTCACTTATACAATCCTGGATACAAGTGCACAATGATCCATACAGCCACTCACACATTCACTGGCTCTTATGCACAGTTATTTATATATGTCAACTCTCACATGTACTGTATTTTACATATGTACTTACTTTGACATGTAGCACTGAGATATCTATTCACTCACCAATACAGTCATGCACACAGTCAACCGCCCATACAGCTGTTTCCACATGCACTTTTGAACCCATACATCTATGCACAGAGTCATACACCTCCCAGCCACCCACACACACACTCAGTCTCCCATACAAATGCTTGGGCAACCAATCAATAACCCATATAGTTACTCATATAGCTACTGATCAACACATGCAGCAGTTTACAGAACAACAGACATAATGATGCACAAATTAAGACAGTTTAGTCACTAAACCATGCACTCAGTGAGACACATTTAACCACTCACTCATACAGTCAGTCATGCACCTACTAAATCCTTCATCCAGACACTTATACATCTACTCATTCTTAAATATGTAAGACATATTTTAACTTTACAGAAAAATACAGTCACTGGATGTTGTCATCAGTGATGTCATCAGTGATCTAATTTGAGATGTCATCAGTGATGTCATCAGTGATGTCATTTGAGATGTCATCAGTGATTTCATCAGTGATGTCACTGACCATGTCATGAATGATGTAATATGTGACATGATCAGCAGTGGATTGCGGGTGCGCGATATATAGTTAGTACAACTAACTATATATGGAATTTCATTGGTTTTGTGTGAGTAAAATAAGGTTTTTTAAATGCTAATTCCTAACTATATATGGTGTATAACCTATGGTTTTTTTCAGTGAATTTTCAAGGTTTTGTAAATGCTAATTCCTAACTATATATGGTCTATAACCTATGGTTTTTTCAGTGAATTTCATTGGTTTTTTAAAAGCTAATATCTATAGCTGTAAAATGTATTCTTCTTTAAATCCAAAAATATATTTTATATGTTTATTAATAATTTTTTTTAAATATTTTTTTTGTTTCGCTCCCGGTCCGCGAACCGGAAAGCTTTCCGTTAGCTCAAATTGATGCCGCGACCCGGTCCGCGAACTGGTAAGAAATCAACATAGTGACGGTATCGCGTTGCCGCGTAATGCGTCTTATGACGTACTGCGTTAGCGCACCCGAAAGTGCCCCGGGGCGCGGACCGAGGCGCGAAACGCAGCTCCCCGAAAGCGATCCGCGGCGCGTCGCGAAAGCGCGACGTATCGCGTTGCCGCGTAATGCGTCTTGTGACGTACCGCGTTAGCGCACCCGGAAGTGCCCCGGGGCGCGGACCGAGGCGCGAAGCGCAGCGACCCGGAAGCTATCCGGGGCGCGGACCGGAGCGCGTAACGTAAGCATAACAGGTCATGTGACTTGTTAATAACACTTTTCATTGGTTCATTTCACTTTTGGTTTCATAATCATGTAAGGCTAGGTCAGGTGACCTAAAAATAACACTTTTCATTGGTTGAGAAGTATTGTTTTTCCCAAATGATGAAAACCCCTCCTTCTTTCCTCACTCTGACTTTCATCATTGTGAGAGGAAGACCTTTATTACTATATCAGAAATGGCTTCAGTAGTTGCTTCAGCTGGTGCACCACCACCACCACCTCCACCTCCTCATGGGAAGAGAGGACCACCTCCCCAGGTCATGACCAACACTGAGGAGGAAGAGGAAGAAATGGAGGAAGAGGAGGGAGAAGAACCACAGTTCTTAGAAGAGGTGCCCCGGGTTTCCCATAAGAAAGCCAGTTTCATCTGGCAGTTTTATTCGATCCCTCCTGGCCAAAAAAATGTGAATGCGAGGTATGTCACCTGCCTCATCTGCAAAGAACAATTATCCAGAGGGACGGATAAGAAATATAGTTATGGGAACCATACTATGCACAGGCACATGACCAGGAAGCATCCACTCAATTATAGCCGGGCGGAAATACGGGATTTGCAGGAAAATCCAAGATCAACTCCTGTGGCCAGATCAAGAATATCAATTTCATTGACACCAGCAGAGGCACGGGAAACTGTGCCAAACATACAAGAAAATTTTGGCCACATGATACACACTTGTATGCACTGTCGTGCGTTGTTAGCATGTGGCAATATGAGCATAAATGCTATCAACCTGGCTTATGAACATCATAATTGCCCTAACCGCCCCCAGTAATTTTTTTTTTGCTCCTGTTGAGCCCTTTTCAATGCCTGTTTTTTGTTGTTTCCCCCCCCCAAAAAAACCAAAAAAAATATAAAACAACAAAAATATTTAAAAAAAAGTTCTTTTCAGAACTACCTTCCCTTTCAAAAAAAATTGCTAGAATGTTTAGCACTCTGGCAAGCTCTATTTCTTTTGGTTCGCTTCCCGGTTAGCTTCCCGGTACGCGGACCGGGAGCTAACCCAAAAAAAAAAAAAAGAGTAAGTATAAGGAAAGTAAACAGAGAGTGATGTTAAAAGAAAGACAGCTATAGGGAGTAAAGAAGAGATACTGTTTAATAGATCTATTTACCGAAGAAAAGACGGAAGAGGGTATAATTGTGAAAAACAAAATAGATAACGAAGTGAAAGAAAAAAAAAGAGAGTATAACATTAACAAAGAAGAGTTTCTTGGAGAATGTGAGTGAATGTTCAAAATAAGATTAAAACATGAGGAATAACAGAGAGAAAAAATAGAAAACAGAAAACAAAAAATAACAGAAAAAGATTACTTGAAACAGCAAAGAAATGTAAGTAACATAGAGCCATATCATCAACATAGGCAATAAAAGTTTTGCAGCTTTTATTGGCAGAAATGTGTCGCTAAAGCTGCTTTTGCGGCAGAAAACTGCCGCTAAAACCACTTTTGCACCAGTTTTCTGCCAATAAAAAGAGCAATAATTTTATTGGCTGTGTTCATAATATGCCCCTTAGTGTGCTTCAACTACACAGAGAAAGCATTATGAACAAATAGTGATACAGTGATCAGTCAAAGACACTAAGAGTAATAGAGACGGAGTGAGTGAACAAGAGTGAGGAACTATGAGAAGAGAGGGACTGACAAAAAGAGTGGAAGGAGTTGAGTAAGTAGGTAATAGAGAAAAGAATGAGGGAAGTAGCAAAGGCAGGAAACTGAGGGTTAAAGAAATGAAGCTGTGGAACTAATAGTAGGTGAATGTGATAGAAATGTAACGAAAAGAGTACAAAACATTTACCTTATAATTGTCGTTAAATTACTCACTTTTTTGTTTTTATACTTTCAATCTGTGAAAGAGAGAACAAACATTTGAAAAATATTAAAACATGTATTTAAAAATTACAAAAGACAAGGGAAAAGATTGAAGGACAAACAGTTTTTCAACAACTTTGACACTTACAGAAGCTTCTGCTTCTCCAGGCCCCCTACACAGTCCTAAAGATATACATTTTAAACTAACAGTATCTTGATGCAGATGAAGTGAGGCCTATCTTAAAACATGGTGCATCTTTTGCATTGCTGTTGTCTCAGAAAAGTGTCGCAAGACACTAACATTTTAAATAATTGCTTCAGGATGCCAATAAGATGTCTCCTATCCAGAGGTTTGTTTGAGGTGAGGCCTACTCAGGGTTGCAGATGAAATTTCGAGTTGTTGAAGAGAATAGAGGACATAATATATGTGAAGGTCTACCAATGAAGTGAGTCATGTCCACTGCACTCTTGAACAAAGTCCAAACCTCCTATGTTTCCCTCGACAGACCTAAACTTGATCTGCACAATGTGATTCGTAATGATAGGAAACACAGGTGATGTAAATGAAATACGTGCAATTTATTTTGCTCATTTCACAATCACATCACTTGTGTTTCCTTTGCTTAGATATCTCATTGTGCAGATGTAGTCTAGCATATGAAAGAATACGCAGAAGCGCAGCACTGCATGCAACAACTTTGACACTTACAGAAGCCTCACCTTCTCCATGCCTCCTACACAGTTCTACATATACATCATAAATGCAAACAGTACAGAATTAATTATACATGTTAAATGGTTTATTTTTGCTGTTCTCAGAATGTATAAAAATTCACTAAAAACAGTGACTTGAAGGTATTCATCATATAACAGCGGGGAAAAAAAAACACAATCAAAATGATTGTGTTTAAAAAACCCATACAACATAACAAATCAGAATTCAGAACTCCTTAAAGTTAACTTACTTTCCATGACGTCAAAGGATGTCCTATGAACAGCTTACACTCTGTTGTGCTGTTATTACTTTCAGCCCGTCACTTTCTGAAAGAAAATCTCCATCGTTTTTAAAAACATGTTACATGCAATAAATGACTTCTTGCTCTCTACCACAAGTTTCCACAAGGCCAAATCTTGTCAGAGCCATTTATAACTCTTGGATTTCTTGTAAGCCAATCCCGTCATTTGGCATTTCTGCAACTTTCAGAATTAAAATGTTGAAGATCATTTTCACAATCCAGGAATAGTAATATCTTCCCCTTCTTGCTCAGTCATGTTCTACATTTCCTATGACACTGATACTGCTTACTATGAAGCAGACTTACACTAACTCTATGACTACTACAATTATTTAATTCTCTACATCACTTTCAATCACAAAGCAATGTAAAACAGTAGACAGCATTGCAGACTTACATTCCCTCTACTCTATGTTTTGATTGGCTGCTTCAATTAGCTTATAAAAAGAAATAGTTTTTCTGAACTCATTCAAAGTGCACTTATTTCTCCATGACGTCCAGTCTTATGGTTAGAAGTTATGTCTCTGAACTACACTTATCCTCAAGGCCAAATTGTGTAGGAGCCATTAGAACTTCTTGAAATTCCACAGAGCACATCCCGAGATTATTTCCCTAAAATTTTGGTTTTAAAAACACCAGGTAAGAGTTTTTAAGGTCATACGGCAATTTTTTTTTAAAAATTAAAACAGAATCGTTGCAGAATGACCAGCCATTTCTAGACTTTAAATAAGCTGTGTAATGTCCTGATGTTATTGAAGGGCCGTCATGATATATAATTGCTGCAGTTACAAAAGTCCTTCCTGATATTGACAACTGTGAAGCTACAAAATTTTTAATTAAAGTTGTCAATTTTGTTCCATCAGGCCTACATCGTTGGAACATTAAAATGACATACTGGCCATATGTTCGTATAAATAATGTGGACATCATTTCAGATTTACATTGGCTACACTCCATGTTGTGATCAGCTGCTTTTACTAGCTTATTAAAGGAGACTGATTTACTGTCTGGCAAAGTTAAATATATAAATCTTTCTGAGTCTACACTAGTAGTACTTGATACCATACAGTTCTCGCAGTCATGCTGCCATTGATAAGAAAGCCCAAACAGCTGATCTACATCTACACCTTCAGCATGCAATACATCAAGCATATACATTAAAAACTCCTGACAATCTTGCTGAATATTTTGAGAGAATTGTGTTTGGCCTGAACATCTGTCTAACAGATTTCGAATTTCAGACACACTTTCTATGTTTGTTCTATCAGTGCTACATTTCTCTAACACAGAATTTAACAAACTGCAAAATCTTTGATCAGAATTGACCACAATCTCTTCTTTTACATTTTCTAGAGAAAACAAAACATTAACCACTGCATTAGCATAGCAGTTGACACCAGAACTGTTTTCAAATTGAAAACCAACAACATCTTCAACAGAATCCTTTTTGTTTCTGCTTGTAATTTTAGGTTCATCGACTTTTCGTCTTTTTGCTACAACCTCCCCAGTATTGGTCACATTTCTTCGTTTCCGGCCTACCACACGTTTCTCAAACAAAGGATACTGAGGCAAATGTGGCGCATACTCTCTTCTTAACCTATTGTATTCCTTAACACAATCTAGATCCGCACAAATGTTTGTGACATCACACTCAATCAAGTACAATCCCGATAAAGTTCTAACTCGTGACAATGCCACATATGCCATACCCTCCTTGAACACAGAACTGCCAATATTCACCAATGCACAGTCTACACTTAAACCTTGCGATTTATGGATTGTCACCGCATATGCCAAGCAAACAGGAAACTGCTTACGGCGAACATATAAGTCTTTTACAAGCAAAAATCTAGCAGAGCAACGACCAATTAGCTGTACTTCCTCAATGCCATCAAATTACATTTTTAAAAATTCAATTCCATCTCTATTTCTGTATTTTACAAAATCAACAACATTACCCATTGATCCATTTACCAGACCTCTTTCAACATGTAAATTCCTTCTTAAAATTATACGGCAGTTCAAGCACACATTCAGAGTCTTTTCAAAACCTGCAGTTTTAGATATACTCTTCTCTAATGAATCCAATTTTGTTTTCAGATTCTCAGACAAAATAATTGTTGATCCCATATGCTCTACTCTGTCAATAGCTTCCAGTTTCACAATCTCTTGCTTTTCTAAATGCAACATTTTGTTGTTGAATTTGGCACATTCTGCAAGAGTTGGCATCAAACATATTCCAGATTTCTTATCAGTAATTTTCTGAAAAATATTCTCAGGCACAACATCTTGTTCTGGATATAAATTTGACAGTAATCGTGCATGTAAAGCTTCTTTCCCATGCTCGGTCACTTTTCCAATTCTAACATCTTGTAGAATAGTCTTGTAAACTTCATCCTTCGCCTGACGCATATTTTCATGCAGTTCAGCATAATTGAAGTTTAACCATATATTGACGTTGCCAATGCTGCCTAGGCACTTCCTGGTATCTTCATGCGTGAGCATTTTGAACACAGGTTGCCCTTTCACTGGTGTCAGCTGCAAAAGATCTCCGAAAACAATGATGTGTTTGCCACCAAATAACACATCATACTCTGTTTTGAGAACTTCTTGCATTCTCAAATGCACAAAGGCAAGCATGACATTGGAAACCATGCTTACTTCGTCAATGATAAGAAGTTTCATTTTCCTCAAGATTCTTGAAACTTCAAAACAAGCATCTCCAGATAGCTTGTGATATTGTAATTTGTTGTCATGCTCCACTGGCAGCATCAGTAAACGATGTAAAGTAATCCCTTTAATGTTATGTGCTGCCAGTCCAGTTGGAGCGGTGACAACACAAGACAGCGATGACTCTGTCCTTTCCTGCAAATAGCATGAAATTGCTTTAATGAGGAAACTTTTTCCAGTTCCCGCTTCTCCACTCACGTACAGTCGGACAGGCTTCAACGACGTACATGAGCACTCTTTCTTGTCATGACTTAATCCATGATCAATTTGCATGGTAACTTCGTCATATATTTTCCTCTGCTCAACGTTGAGTTGTCTTTCCAACTCTTCTAAGTTAACCGCATCCTCCTGAGCATGTGCCATGGCTCTTTCCACTTCATTCATGGCAGTGGCAGCTTCATTTTCGATAACAGGTCCTCCTAGTGGATCCTGACTCAATGAAGCAGAACTCTGACTGTCCTGAGAACTGTCTCTGGCAATCTCGGCTGCAATCGTTGCTTCCTGCTCAATTTCCGCATTCAACATTTCTACATATTTGGGAAAAGCAGGACATTCTATGGTCTCCTTGGCGGCATTGAAAGAGTCTTCGTAACAGAGGAAATCTCCAAGCAGTTCCTCTTCTGCACGCCAAGGCTTGAAAAGTTGCAAAAGTGCTAAATAGAAAAACTCCTTTTTTTCAGGAGATTCGCCACTCAATTTTCGATGGTTTACCAAGTGGCATTTTCTTTGCTTGACCAGACATCCCTCACTTCCTATTACAGCATACACTCCTTTCTCAGTATCTTCTTTGATGTTCCTCTTGAATATGTAATTTTGAAGAACCTCATACAGACAAACATTGTCGAGGTGACTGCTTCTATTTGGATAATATGTATCCAACATGTTGGTCTTCAAAATGTCGGTACTGTTTGGCTCCTTTTCCGCCAAATACTCAATTTCCCGCACAGGTTTCAGAACTCGATTACGCGTTGCAGCAAGACCAAGACTCGCCCAAACGATACTCCTGGACTTGGCATAGAGACTTGCTGAAGACAACCGGTCAGAGCATTCGTAAGCTCCAATTTCTCGATGCGACAACATCTTCAGACTGAAACTGTACAACTTCTTGCTGAGGCTCTTTTCATGGGAAATGTCCTCCCACATATCCTTCAATTCTGTCTTCTCTTTTTTGGTGATGTAAGACGTCACATACCGAGCCACAGCCATACAGTTATCAGCCACAAACTGTATATCCATGTTAGCATTCCACATGGACAAAATCACCGGGTTGTAGTCGTTGATGTACTTGGACTCTTCGTTCCTCTTCAAATTGTATGTGTTTTTAGGTGATTTCTTCATGACATTATGTTGCAGCGAAGACATCAAACTGTTTACTCTTCCTTTAGAAATCACCGGTCGTGGAAAGCCGAAACGACATTTGGTGTAGAACTTGTCCTTGTTTCGGAATTTACGACGGCAGTACTTTCCACATCGATGGCTTTGGAAACGCTGAACTTTTTCTCTTAGGCTTTTCTTCTCCTTTGCGTTTGGAACAGCACACGTAGAATACTGTTGGATGAAACTCATCACTGAGTCTTCTGGATCCGTTCCAAATTTAGGTGCATCCTTGATCCACAGCAACATATGTATATGAGGAGCACCTCTTGCTTGGTACTCCTTTCTCCAGAAGAAATCCAACACCTCTCCAAGAGGTGGATTCTTCTTATTCATGATGAAAGACATCATAGCTTCAAATTTATGATTGAAGTACCTACATACATTGACAGGATCCAAAGAGCACAGTTCTCCGGGTGTCTTGAATTCGATGTTATCTACGTTAGCATTTGCCTCTCGTAGAAATTCAAGTAAGTCTTCCCAGCCATACTCGGCACAGCTCAGAGTGAGGAACCATGTGGGAGTACCTAAGTTCCTCAGCATACATTTTAAATCACCATGACGACGGTACCAGTACTCATTAGTACCACGCTGACACGCCATGAGATTAATCAGGTGAGAATCGAAAATACTGTCTTGGACATTGACTTTATCCATAAAGTCACTTGCCGAGATGTTTTGCATGTGTATACCACTTTTCAAGATGTGGTTCACTGCATATGACAGTCCAGACAGATCGCTTTCAAACAGGAGATGAAACAAATAAGGAATGCATTATCGAAACCTAGCATCTCCTGCATACAATCGCAAAGTCCGGTATTCAGAAGCAGGAATGTGATGAGGTCGCTCATCATATCTTCCTTCCTGACCTGTTGGAAAAAGCTGTGGGAAACACCGAGCTTCCAAACTTTCCTCCCAAACACTAATGGGACTCCCTTTGGCTTGTTTCATTTGAAACAACTCAATAGCATTCCCCATGACTTCCTTGGAATGCAAAGGATGAACACTATAATGTTCATATATTTCTTCACTAGTAGAGGGTTCTACTTTCTCAATTTGACCAGCACACAAATCGCTATCCTCTTCCTCACTTACTTCCTCTTCTGCAACATATACATTCTTATAGTATTTATTATTTTTTTTCAAATACAATGTTGCCTTTTTAACTTTCCTAACATCTACTAAATCTTGCCATATTTTCTTATTCTTTGTCGGAACCCCATTAACTAAGATAACCAGAGGTTCCTCTTCCACTTTTTCTACTCCAATTGTGTTAATGTTTTTCTTCAAATCTAGAGGCAAATAAACAACTCTTCCCTTTAATCCTCTCTGTAAATCTGATGGAGGCAATTTCCCTGTCTTTGGCTCCATTCTTACAATAGCCTGAAAGGGATGGATACTTTGAATCAAAATAGATTCATAAGTATTTAAATCCTTCAATTCAGAAGGAATCTCAACCAATTCCAGATTATTATGAACTGCTCTAGCAGGCATCTGGTTTTGATTTAATTTGCAACAACAATAAGTACACACACGTTGATCCAATCCCAAATCAAAACAATTTTCTACCATCAAGTATGTTGCAAAATCCTTCCATTCACTATTATTTTCCCTTTCACTTTTTGCATATAAATCCACTAACTTAGTCTGATTCTTATAATAAGTGCGTCGACAACACACACAAGTGAAATTTGGCCTCTCACTTGATTTGACCTGAAATGTGACAATTTCCCTCTGGAAATTATCTGTACTGGAAACCTGTACACTATCTTCCACATTACCCGCTTCTTCTTGGTCAATTTCAACATTCTCCTCTTTACTTCCAAAGTAACAAAACTCAATTTCTTCACATATATTCTTCACATCTATTTCAGAACCATGCAAAAGAGCAGCGCATAATTGTTTAAGCATAATTGCTGGACTCTTAGCATAATACAACATTCTAACTAATTTCCTCACTTTATTATGATGCACTGCTAGCATCCTGAAATTATGAAAAACACTCTGGCATACTCTCCTGGAAAGACAAGCCAGTGAATGACCATGCAAACCTGTCACTTCTCTCACTCTGCAAGGATCTAATTCTTGCAACAACCTTATTTTCTGCTTCAAACTTTTCTTATTAAATGACCGTACAAAATCACAAAGCAAATTGATGGAATCCTGTCGCACACTACAAATACTACTACACTTCCAGGTGTACACAGGACCCTTAGCACGTCTTCCTAAAACCTCATTACCTAACACCTCTTCTGCCTCTGTTGTCACAAGTTTTTCTTTTTGAACTGGACAACCATCTTTCACTTCATAAGCACGACCACTGGTGTCAACTGCATGCACCAAATCATTATCCTGGAAATAACTCTCCTCATTAAAAAATGCCTCACAGCTTGAACTATGAATCCATTCTCCAGAAAAAACTTCACAAAAATTACTACGATTAACTATTCTCTTCCATCTACTATTTCTTTTGAAATCATAAATTGCCTTGTTTAGCTTCCTAATTCTATTGATTATCAAAATAAATAACTTACGTTTAATTTCAAATGCCTGATCAATAACTTTCTCAACTTTTTTTTTCTCTTATAAAAAACCACTTTCTGTTGACCTTTCTTAATATTTTTTAACAAATTGCCAATTATCCTGTTGCGGAACATTCGTTTACGAATGTCCCTAAACTGTTGTTTCCTTCTACTATCATGCACAGAGTTATCTCTTGCTCTAGCAGTAACATTTTTGATTGGCCTTTCCTTTCCATTTGAATTGCTTCTCTTTTTATGGACTGAAACATTTTCTGTAGTAATATTTTTTTTACTACACATATTTCTTATGAATGTTTTTGTACTCTTACCCGGTGCTTTCTTCGTGACTTGACAAATCTTTTTGTTAGAGGACTGCTGCTTCTTTTGATTCACCTGCTGTCTTTGACGTTTTGCAGCCTTTCTCTCTCTTTCTTTCGTTGGCATGGTGAAATGTTGAAATGATCTGCAGTTGAATCTGTGGTAAAATATATTAAAAAATGTTATTAACCACTATTACCAAACAGTAAATCAATAACAGTGATCAAAAACTTAACACACTACTTGACATTTTAAATAGAAGATTTTTTAGTCCTTGGCAAATTTACAATACAGAAATAGCAGAAAAGAAATGGAATTTATATTCATGTTACCTGTGCTATTTTATATGTGAATCTGATCTAATTTTATGAGCATATTTTAATATTTTATTGAAGACACTACACATAACCTGTTTTTGAAGGTGTCTTTATTTTTAAATTAAACGGTTTACACTTTTACTTTTTATTTATTATAAATTTTAAAAATAAATGTTTATAGTTCCATAGGCTCAAGCAGGTCAGCTTCCCACCCTATGTCATATAATTCGGACAAATCTGCATCCTCATCACGCTCTTCTTCATCCTCAGGATTTAAATCATCCAAGGGATCAACATCCACTGATGTTTCAATTACAAGTTCAATGATGAGGTCAAAATCAACTGATTGCAGATTGTCGCTCATGTTGATGTTGTCTTTATCTTTAAAGAAAGATAACAACAATGAGATGTTGCAGAGTAAGAGACAAATCTCAGAGATTATAATAGTAAAATTGTTTAACCAGAGTAACATTTTGCAGCTATTATTTAGCCATGTCCAGCGATGCTGAGCAGGTGAAGCCTATGTCTAATTTTTCAGTGAACAGGACTCATCTCTTCTTAACCTTGGATAAGCCTCACCAACTCTGTGTCCCCTGCACATACTTAAATGTAAAGGGGCAGATTTATGTTAAATGGCACATCCCCAGGCATGCACCAGTTAACGTGCACCGCTGCTCTGCCACCCATGGTGTGCCGTATTTACAATCAGATAGGAGAAAGCTGCGTCAAAACCCTGCGCCTGCTTTAAGCAGGCATAGGTCTTGACGCAACATTGTGGAGATGGGGCACCCCTGAGCCTTGCTTGAGCTGCATCGCACTTGCGATACAACTCCAGCAATCACTACCTTTCCAGCACAGATACGTCACGCATCTGTGGCATTTTTGCCCCATGATGCCCCGCATTGTAAATGCAGCACACCATGGGTGGCGGAACAGCGGCGCAGGATGACTGGCACATCCCTGGTGATGCGCCAGTCATCATAAATCTATCCCTAAGCTTCTTATCTTGTTACAGATGAACCGCCATATGTACCATCAAACTATTTTGCATTTCCTAAATAGCGAATTTTAAGGAATAAATAGCAATTCTTTACCAATCCTAATTTGCAATGAGCAAATTGCTAATTGCAAATTACCCATTCATTTCCATGGGCTAGGAGGCTCATAGGAATGAAGGTACAATTTGCGATTAGCAATTAGCTCATCGCAAATTAGGAATTTTTCCAAGGGTGCAGGGGTGTCTCAAGAACACCCTGCTGCACCCCTGAAAAAGAAATTTGGGGGCATATGGCGCACATACATGCCCTAAGGGCATGTATTGGCGTCATATGGCACCTTTTGGTTTTTAAAAAAAAATGCTTTTTGAAAAGAATTCGCAAATTACCACCAACTAGAAGTTGGTGGTAGTTTCCAAATCCTTAATGTCATTTTTTACATATTTTTAGTTTGATACATTGCATTTAAGGAATCGCAAAATTTGCAAATCCTTCAGTGCAATCGCAAAATAAGGAATAGCAAATTTTGCTATTCCTTATTTTGCATCAAACTTGTTTGATACATACCATTTGTCTAATTAGCATTCGCAAAGGCTGAAATTTGCAGAATTTTGATCTTTGCGAATGGTAATTAGCTTGATACATATGACCCCAAGTTGGCCTGTCTTGCAACATGGTGCATCTTTTGCATCACTGCTGCATCGGTTTCATGTGGCACGTTTTTTTTACAACATGACACATCTGCCTAAATGCATCAATTTGTAATTTTCTCGCCTCATAGCAAATCTTTTGCACTGCCACTGCATCATAAAAGTGACGCACAGTGGCGCAAAAGAGACATACACCTATCATAAATCTGTCTCTACCATTTTAAATGATTAATCCAGGATGACGATAAGGTGTGGCCTATCCAGAGGTTTGTTTATGGTGAGGCCTACTCACGATTGCAGATTAAAGTTACGCTTGATAAAGAATACAGAGGAGATAATACATGTAAAGGCCTACCAATGAAGTAAGTAATGTCCACTTTATTGCGCCAGTCATCATAAATGTATCCCTAAGCTTCTTATCTTGTTACAGATGAACCGCCATATGTACCATCAAACTATTTTACATTTCCTAAATAGCGAATTTTAAGGAATAAATAGCAATTCTTTACCATTCCTAATTTGCAATGAGCAAATTGCTAATTGCAAATTACCCATTCATTTCCATGGGCTAGGAGGCTCATAGGAATGAAGGTTTAATTTGCGATTAGCAATTAGCTCATCACAAATTAGGAATTTTTCCAAGGGTGCAGGGGTGTCTCAAGAACACCCTGCTGCACCCCTGAAAAAGAAATTTGGGGGCATATGGCACACATACATGCCCTAAGGGCATGTATTGGCATCATATGGCACCTTTTGTTTTTTGGAAAAAAAGCATTTTGAAAAGAATTCACAAATTACCACCAACTAGAAGTTGGTGGTAGTTTCCAAATCCTTAATGTCATTTTTTACATATTTTTTGTTTGATACATTGCATTTAAGTAATCGCAAAATTTGCAAATCCTTCAGTGCAATCGCAAAATAAGGAATAGCAAATTTTGCTATTCCTTATTTTGCATCAAACTTGTTTGATACATACCATTTGTCTAATTAGCATTCGCAAAGGCCGAAATTCGCAGAATTTTGATCTTTGCGAATGCTAATTAGCTTGATACATATGGCCCCAAGTGAGGCCTGTCTTGCAACATGGTGCATCTTTTGCATCACTGCTGCATCGGTTTCATGTGGTACGTTTTTTTTACACCATGACATATCTGCCTAAATGCATCAATTTGTAATTTTGTCGCCTCATAGCAAATCTTTTGCACCGCTGCTGCATCATAAAAGTGACGCACAGTGGCGCAAAAGAGGCATACACCTATCATAAATCTGTCCCTAGCATTTTAAATGATTAATCCAGGATGACGATAAGGTGTGGCCTATCCAGAGGTTTGTTTAAGGTGAGGCCTACTCAGGATTGCAGATTAAAGTTACGCTTGATGAAGAATACAGAGGAGATAATACATGTAAAGGCCTACCAATGAAGTAAGTTATGTCCACTTTATTTCGCCAGTCATCATAAATGTATCCCTAAGCTTCTTATCTTGTTACAGATGAACCACCATATGTACCATCAAACTATTTTGCATTTCCTAAATAGCGAATTTTAAGGAATAAATAGCAATTCTTTACCATTCCTAATTTGCAATGAGCAAATTGCTAATTGCAAATTACCCATTCATTTCCATGGGCTAGGAGGCTCATAGGAATGAAGGTGCAATTTGCGATTAGCAATTAGCTCATCGCAAATTAGGAATTTTTTCAAGGGTGCAGGGGTATCTCAAGAACACCCTGCTGCACCCCTGAAAAAGAAATTTGGGGGCATATGGCGCACATACATGCCCTAAGGACATGTATTGGCGTCATATGGCACCTTTTGTTTTTTGGAAAAAAATGCTTTTTGAAAAGAATTCGGAAATTACCACAAACTAGAAGTTGGTGGTAGTTTCCAAATCCTTAATGTTATTTTTTACATATTTTTTGTTTGATACATTGCATTTAAGGAATCGCAAAATTTGCAAATCCTTCAGTGCAATCGCAAAATAAAGAATAGCAAATTTTGAATTAAGGACATTTTAAGTCATTTCCACATGTGCAGTGTTTTCAAATTATGATTTGAAAATCGTTTTTGGGGAAAAGGAATGGTTTGCAAAATTATGACAAGGACATAATGGTGTATGCTTCTCTATAAGGCATTTCACTGTCTCTGATGTCATTTTTCCCATATTACATTATAAGACCTTTCCCCATGGAGCACATTCCTTGTAAATATGCTCCCACCTGTGCATGGTGAATTTAGATTTTGACTGTTTGAGTCACATAGCCATGTTAAAAGTTACCCAAAAAAATTGCAAACGATTTAAAAAAACACATTCATGTGTCTTAAGGACATTTTAAGTCATTTCCCCGTGGACAGTGTTTTGTAAGTGCCGCAAAAGAGGCATACACCTATCATAAATCTGTCCCTAGCATTTTAAATGATTAATTCATGATGACGATAAGGTGTGGCCTATCCAGAGGTTTGTTTAAGGTGAGGCCTACTCAGGATTGCAGATTAAAGTTACGCTTGATGAAGAATACAGAGGACATAATACATGTAAAGCTCTACCAATGAAGTAAGTGATGTCCACTTCATTGCGCCAGTCATCATAAATGTATCCCTAAGCTTCTTATCTTGTTAGACATCAACCGCCATATGTACCATCAAACTATTTTGCATTTCCTAAATAGCGAATTTTAAGGAATAAATAGCGATTCTTTACCATTCCAAATTTGCGATGAGCAAATTGCTAATTGCAAATTACCCATTCATTTCCATGGGCCAGGATACCCATATGAATGAAGGTGCAATTTGCGATTAGCAATTAGCTCATCGCAAATTAGGAATTTTTCCAAAGGTGCAGGGGTGTCTCAAGAACACCCTGCTGCACCCCTGAAAAAGAAATTTGGGGGCATATGGCGCACATACATTTTAACAACATTCCTATACCTCAAAAACGATTTTCAATTCATAATTTGAAAACACTGCCCACAGGGAAATTACTTAAAATGTCCTTAAGACACATGAAAGTGTTTTTTGATTGCCTTTCCAGCATGGTTGGGTCACTTTTAACATGGCTATGTAACATAAACATTTAAAATCTAAATTTGCCATGCACAGGTGGGAGCATATTTACAAGCAATTTGCGCCACAGAGAAAGGTCTTATATTAAAATGGGAAAAATAACATCAGGGACAGTCAATTGCCTTATAAAGAAGCATACACCATTATGTCCTTGTCATAAATTTAAAAACAATTCCTTTTCCCCAAAAACGATTTTCAAATCATAATTTCAAAACACTGCACATGGGAAAATTACTTAAAATGTCCTTAAGACACATAAAAGCGTTTTTTGATTGCCTTTGCAGCATGTTTGTATCACTTTTAACATGGCTATGTAACACAAACATTCAAAATCTAAATTTTCCATGCACAGGTGGGAGCATATTTACAAGCAATTTGCGCCACATAATTCATAATTTTCTCCTTAAAGCACACTATTCTCTATCTAAATTAAAGAAATATTTTCTCACCTTAGCAAATACTTTGAGTTTGAAAACAGTCTCAGAAACACACCAATTTGTCTTCAGCAGAGCAAAAGGTATGCACTCCAGAGTCTGCAGCTATCAAAAGCACAGAAATGCTGTAATTCTTCACACATATCTCTCATGTCACCCAATCAAAACTCTTCCCTCACTTTTTTTCAAATGAAAACCCTTCCCCCCTCTGCCATTTCATGCCTTTTCTGCACGGCAACCACCTCTTGGAAGACGTCTGGTGTTTGCAAGTTCACACAACAATGTTGCAATTGAACTCTGAACTCTCAGTGCACCTGCATATCCAGTGCATTCTTTCATTTAATGATTTTTTATTGACCATTCAAAATACATCTTTCAAATAACTTATCCATGCACCCTAACTTTCTGTTTTCAGCAATCAAAATCCACCAATCACTGTTACTGCTTCATGAACACAGAAACTCCACAGTTTTTTTCATTTTAAACTCTCATTTTTTCAACTGCCATTTCATTGCCACACTTCATCTGACTGCAGGAGAACCTTCTCTCACCATGTTTTCTGTCTGGATTGTTGGACATAGTTATATCCACTGGGCTCACAGGTATGCTGAGAACAGAAAATTACCTAACCTCAATTTACAAGATGTGGAAATTAAGTGGTTTGGCCACAGAGGATTAAAATGTCACCAATTGATACCATTGGTGAAAACCTTTATGCATTTGCCCAAACCTGACCTGTTAATTGTGCACTGTGGAGGTAATGATTTGGGCACTTTGACTGGGGTAGGTCTGGAAATGCTTTTAAAGGACACCTTTGAGCAATTAATGGCACTTTTTCCTCAGACTGCCTTGGTATATTCAAATATATGCCAAAGACAGAAATGGAGGTGGTCAAACCAATTTTGTCCACAAATTAAGAAGTCGAGGAAGCATGTAAACAAATCTGTTTCAGCTTACATGAGAGACCATGGAATGGGCTCCATGTACAACAATAACTTGCGTTACTACATGCAAGATATCTACAGAGGAGATGGAGTTCACTTCTCAGATGAGGGCAACAGAATTTTCACTCTGAATTTAAGACTGTGCATTGGTACCTACTTATAAGTACCTAAATGTACCATAAACCCAAAAGCTCTTCTCAGAGCTACCCTACATCTGATCACTCACAATTATTATTTTACTCTAACTTTTTTCACTAATTTTCAAAGTACGCTCCCCGGGGCGCTACCCGGTACGCGAACCGGGAGCTAACCTCGCGAACTTTTTTTAAAAAATGGTTTTTTTTCGCACATATAAGCCTCCTCAGCCACCCTCACAAAACCTAGGGGGTCAAGATAAGTCTACCGTGCCCCCTTCTACCCATTCTGAACATTATTTGCCCTCCATTTTGTATCTTAATTCGACCGAAACACAAAATGGTGGACTCCCGTAACGCTTAAGGTTCGCGAACCGGGGCGCTCAACGGTTCGCGTACCGGGTCGCTCCCTGGGAAGCGCACCATCAAAAAAGGTGGGAAAGTAGTTTACAGAAAAGCCACTGGAGACAATTTCACCAAATATAGATTAGCTCATACTACATACCAATCCCTACCATTTTCACAAATTTGATTGGAATTCCATTTAGCCATTTAGCCTGTAGACCTCTCTAAATACCCTGAGGTAAATTACTTCTCAAAACACATCTGAAGTGTTGGAATTGACAACCAATTAAAATGTTACTTTCATTTTCTACTTTTTTTACCTGACATTTGATTGGTTATGTACCTGAATATATATAAAAGAAGAGAATGAAACACAGCCATTTTGACTACTACTTCCTGGTGTACATTTCAATTGGATTTTCACTAATCACTTCAACTTCTTTCTAAAGGTAAGTTGTTATTTTAAAAACTGAACTATATTGTGCACTATCAGTTAATATGGTAAACTTTTTCTGATAGTTATATACTATCCCTCTGTAGTAGTTATAGATTTAGATAGACTTCTCTGTTATAGTTATGGATGGAGTTAGGCTTCTCTTTTATAATTATGAATTTACTTACGTTAAATCACATACACTTTTTTATATTCCTACTTCCACTCTGATACTATACACTGCCCAAAGATAAATTCTCTGTTAAAAAATGCCTATCTAAAATTAATCCCAACAGTGCCCTATCTCTACTAATATATTTTTTTTTTATCCAAATTTCAGGCAACATGGAAGGCGAACAGAAAGTTTCATTTCAAATTGTCCTGCAACAGAGCAGCCAAGAATTAATTGATCCAAATTATATAGAATTTATGGATGAAACTTGGGACCAAGAACTACTGCAATGTGTGCAAGCAGTGGATGACCTCCTTCAAAATGAGGACATTTTACACCCTCATAGATTACAAGCTATGTTCAATGAAAATGACGACATTTCAGACAGTGAAATGTTAGAAATGTTATTAAATTTTGAAACACAATCACAATAATAAATAATTGCTTGAAAAATAAAAAAAAATAAAAAATAATCAACAAAACCAACAATCAATTAACATACAGTATTTGAAAAGTCTATCATTCATTTTTCATTGCAGTACGCTGCCCAGAACGCTTCCCGGTTCGCGGACCGGGCGCTACCCACGCAAAAAAACAAAAAAAAAAATATTTTTTTTTTGCCCCGCGGGGCCCTTTTAAAACCTCCACATTAAACCTAGGGGGTCAGGGAGGATCTAGTATGCCCCCTTATGGTTATTTCCCCCTTTGTTTTGGCCTCCTCTTGTCTCTCAATCCTACCGAGAGACAAGATGGCGGCCGCTCCGGACTGTTTAGAATGTTGACAGACACCGGAGAACCAATCAGCTTCGCTACGCGAAGTTCCGGTACGCGTAAGGTCCGCGAATCGGGGCGCTGCCCGGTCCGCTGTTACAGATATATATCTTTTTTTAAACGTTAATTTCTCAAAATCCACTGGAGCACATATATTGAGACCTACAAAAGGCACATCGGGCTACCAGTCCCTACAATTTTGCCAAGTTTCGTGCAAATCCATTCAGCCGTTCAGGCTAAAAGTGAGGCCAACCGCCCTATGGAAAACTCAATGTTAAAAACACGTTTTGGGACCCCCCTTTTTTCTCGACCCCCCCTGGACGAACCCCCCCCAAATTTCCAGGGGCTGCTCAGAAACAAAATGTTCCATTTTCCAGAAAATTTCAGCCAATTCCGTCCACAAACGCCAAAGTTATTAGACATAGAATTTTCAATAATCCCATAGGGAAAAAATCCTAACTATATATACCTACTGGCGACCGCCAGTAGGTAATATATATAAACCAGTATATATATACCAGTGTATGCCTGTCAGACCTTCTGAAGAGATTCTAGAAAAAATTATTACAGTCCAAAGTGTGTACCACTCAGGTTTGTCCAAATAGCAATAAACACAATGGGGTAGAGTTACTAAGATTTTACGCTGTTTGTGTCAAAAAATTTATGTAAATGGGTGCAAAATCTTTTTGTCCGATTTTCTTTACAGCGTTAAACTTGTTTAATGCTGGAAATAATGTGAAAGTAAAGCTTTGCATAGCACTGCTTTGCATTTTTTAGCGCTAAGGGGTCGTACCATGGGTGGTGCATGGACATTCCCATGGAACCTCCTTAAGTTTCTGGCACTAAACCCAATTTACTAAATAAAGTAGATAGGTCAGAAAAAAAGTGCACCCTTCAACAAGGCGCTATGAAGGAGAATGCTGTTTTTCTTATTTATTTTCTGAATCCACGTGTGTGCTGCACTGTACAGCACACATACAAAGTTGGAAAATGTTTATATGTAGTCTAAGCATACTATTTTGTAGTGGAAGGATATCCTTCCAGTACAAATCCTATGCTTGACTCATGAGACACCCTTGCACTGTGGCGCAAAGTTGTCTCCATGGTGCACAGGAGCTAAATTCAGCGGTGGCGCTAGGGAGAGGGGAGGAGAGTGCCATATTTCCATAAATCTGGTGCTCTCCTGCTCTTGCCTTCTCACACATCACAGCATTTGCGGCTGCAGCACTGCATTGCATGAGAAATTGGTTAATCTGATCAACTGTCTTGCCAAATACTAATCTGTGAGATTTCACGTAACAAAGGATGCTTTAACAGGGTGCAATAACAACCATCCGTAAGGGCCTATCCGCTTTAACAGGTGTATTTCATAATAAAGAAATCAATTCTACTGCCAGGGTTAGAATTTTTCATAAGGAATAGATCAGACCTATGATATATGAAATTACATTTCCCAATAAAATAATCAAATCTATAGCTTTAGTGATTGGATCATCACTGTAATAGAGACAGGCCAACTGTACTGAGCATAAACTTTACTACAGGGCAACCATCAGTAAAATTTCTTTCTTTTCTTTTTTTTCTTTTCTTTGGGATTTCTAAAGCGCGTAGCTACCCTAGGGTGTCCCAGCGCTGGTATGCAACCTATTGTTCCAGATGGGGGAAGGGGAGGTGTGAACCTTTTATGGAAAGAGCCATGTGTTTAATTGTCTGCGGAACGCAAGTAAATTGTGTTCTCTTCGGAGGGAAAGTGGAAGAGAATTCCACAATTTAGGGGCATTGTAGGAAAACAATCTTCCCCCGGATCGGGCTCTTTTTATTCTTGGGATACTGGCAAGGGAGAGGGAATCTGACCTGAGTTGTCTGTTCGAATGGTAAGGTTTAATGAGGGATTTCAGGATTGGCGGGCCTTTGCCTTGCATTAACTTATGTGTAATGCACAGGGTCTTAAAGATGACCCTTTCCTTGATCGGGAGCCAGTGGAGACTTTTAAGGGCCGGTTTGGCCGAGCATCTGGACGAGGTTCCTGTAAGGAGTCTGGCAGCCGCATTTTGGGCATATTCTAGTCTTTTTATGACTGATGCAGGGGCTCCTAGATATAGGGCATTCCCATAATCTAGTCTGGAATTCACCAGACCCTGAATAAGCAGTTTCCTAGATTGGAAGGGGAGTAGGTGAAGGATCTTTTGCGCTTTTTGGATAAGGCCGAAGCAGATGCCAGCGGTTTTCCTAGCCTGGGGTTTGAAATTGAGCTCCTGGTCCAGCCAGATACCCAGGATTTTGACTTCTGCTTTGGGAGTGGGGGGTGAGCCCATGCATGGTGGCCAAGAGAGGGATGGGGGAGTTTGCGGGGGTTGCCTAGCAGAAGAATCTCGGATTTCTCTCCGTTTAATTTTAGGCGAGATTCACACATCCAGTGGAAGATGTTTTTTAGGCAGTCTGCCAAGTTGTCCAGGCTTTTACTTGACTGGTTTAGGGACACCACCAATTGGGTGTCATCTGCATACATGACTGTTTTTATGCCGAATGGGGCTGTGATGTCCTCCAAGGGGGACATGTAGACATTAAAAAGCGTGGGGCTCAGGGAGGAGCCCTGGGGTACCCCACACTGTAAGGGAAGAGCCTTGGACAGCACTGGGCCGTCGGACACCTGAAAGGTTCTACCTTCTAGGAAGGACTTGATCCAGGACAGGGCAAAACCAGACACTCCTGCCAGGCTGAGCCGGTGGATAAGAATGGAGTGATCCACTGTGTCGAAGGCGGCACTTAGATCGAGGAGGATCACTGCCACTGATCCTCCTGCGTCTATGATGGTTCTTGCCTCTTCGACCACGGCTAGAAGTGCGGTGTCAGTGCCCTGTCCAGGTCTAAACCCTGTCTGAGATTGGCGCAGAAGATTGTTAGTCTCTAAAAAAAGGGACAGTTGGGCGTTTACAATTCGTTCGGCGATTTTTCCGATGGCCGGAAGGAGAGAAATGGGTCTAAAGTTGGATAGGTCCATTGGGTCCAGGTGAGGCTTTTTAAGAAGTGCCCTGACTGTAGCTTTTTTCCAGTTGTTTGGAACAGTGCCTGATGCAAGAGAGGCATTAATCAGTTGGGTGAATGGCGGGGCAATGATGTCTGCGACCAGTTTTAATTTGCTCATTGGAGCTGGATCTGATGGAGCCCCGCTTTTCACGGATTGTAGGGTAGTCAGAAAAAGTTCAGTAGTGATCAGGGAGAATGCTTGGAGGCACGGAGCCTCTGCACAGGGAAAAAAGTTTACGGGGGTTGGGCAGGGATGAGAGGAGGGAGTGATTTCAGGATATTTTTGTGGCAAAGAATTCAGCTAGTAGATTGCATCTCGTACCAGACTGATCTGGTGCGGGCGCCGGGTCTGGGGTTTTTGTAAGGAGGCGCACGATGCGATAAGTTTCTTTGGAGGAGTTTGAGGCTGTCTGTATTTTTTTCTCGAAGAAGGATGCCTGGGCGTTTTTATGGCGGATCTGTATTCATTTTTGCTTTCAGTTGCCCAATCCCTTGTCCAAAGACGCTCAAGTTTTTTGCACTGTTTCCTGAGCAGGTGTAGTTCTTGGGTGAACCATGGAGATTTCAGGCTTTTCCTCTTACTAGGGAGGGGCTTGACAGGAAGGATAGTATCCAGGGATCGATCTATCCAATCACGTAGTTGAGCGTCTGCTCTGGATGGATCAGGGTCCAACGCTGGCAAAATAGAGGCAAGTGTTTGGGCCCATGCCGCTGTGTCCAATTTCTGCCAGGGGCGGGATGATGTTTGCACCGGGGGACTCTTAGGTACTTCTGCCGATAGCTTGAGGTTAAAGGGAATTAGGAAATGGTCTGACCAAGGGACAGGGATAGGAGTATTCACTACTAGCCTTGGAAGATTTGTGAATATAGGTTCTAACGTATGGCCAATGGCATGGGTTGAATGGCTACTTTTTAAGTGAAGATTGAAGGAGGCTAGGTCGTTCTTGAGATTGGCGGCTATTTTGTTGCTTAGATCATCGAAGTGGAGATTTAGGTCTCCTAAGACCGTAAAGTTGGGGGTTAGGCAGGCCAGAGAGGTGATAGTTTCCACAAGGGAGTCGCAGAAGAGTCGTTGGTGTCCTGGGGGGCGGTAGACTAATATCCCCTAGAGGGTTATGTCTGGTGGTAAGTGGATCGAGAAGTGGACGTTTTCACAGTCCTGGATTGGGCTGTCCTTAAGAATGCAGGACAGGTGATCACGATAGATGATTGCTATCCCTCCTCCAATCCCAGAGGGTCTATCCTGATGTTTAATAAGATAGCCTGGGGGGAGTGCTTGGATGATGTCTGGATCAGAGCTGGCGTTAAGCTATGTCTCGGTGAGAAAGAGAATCTCGATCTCTGAGGATTGTAAAAGCATGTTGATTTCTATTTGGTGTTTTGGAAGGGATCTGCAGTTGAGAAGGGCCATACTAAGCCAATGTGGTTTCAGGGAGAGGCGTGGGGAGAGCTTATATGGACAGTGTGCACAGCAGGACTGTCCTTTCTTTAATGAAAGAGTGCTGCGACATGGGATGGTTGCGCCTCTTAGGTTGAGGAGAATTTCAACATATACAAAATTACAGTTGTCTAAATAATACAAATAATTCTCTAAGAAGACCTAACAAGGATTAACCTGGTGCAAATCTTCTATGTCCCATAGTTTATTCGAGTCCAGTGCTCATACCAAAACCCTTGAATACTACAGTAATCTGTGAAAAACCATGTACGTATTGTAACAATCCGCAATATAGACGTATTGGCTTTACAGATGCTTTCATAATAATCAAGCCAGTCCTACTGCCTTTGTCATAGCGTTTTATAATAAACAGATCAGACATAACATTGAACAGGTCTATAGTCAGGCAGTCAGTCAAAAATTATTTATTCGGCTAATAAAAGCCATAAAAGCACAGAATAAATAAATGAATACACCAGCAGCAATTATTGAGACAAGACAATGAAACATTATAAATACACAGCAAATACAGGTTACACATATAATTTTCCCTAAAAACATATAAAAATAGAGAATAAAAATAAGTATATAACTCACAGAGTATAAAAATTCAACATATAAAATTCATCAATAAAAAAAGGGTCACATACATTTAATCAAAGAGAAAGCAAATTAATTTAGACCAGAGCCAACATTTTCCTAATCCTTATAGCACTCAAAAAATAGCTAGCAACTCCAAAATACACCATGGGCGACGAAAGCATCTGCAGGTATAATAATGCTGGCCTTACTTAGACAAATTGTCATGGGCTCAAAAGCGGAAGAATATATTTTTTACGCAGACGGACATAAAATTCTCAGAAAAGGTATATATAGTCATTTTCCTTGGCTTCATACCATAACCGGTCTAGTGCGTAAAAGCTTATAACCAGTGAGAGTCGGTTTGTGATTCTGGTGCCACCAGTGGTGTGTTAGACATTACTAGATTGGAAGAAGTGTGCCACCCCTAATGCTCTGCATACTTATTCAGAAATGTGCTCTTGCAGCCTTTTCCCTTCCACCATCTTTCTGAGCTCCCAATCACCCCAGGATAATGCAGGAGCAGCTAAGCCAATCTATGTTTTTATTTTGAATTATGGAGCTTGCCGTATTGAAGTAATATGAGGATATATAGCACTCTAAGTGCCAGAATGCAATGCAGAAACCGACCATGATGATTTGGACCTGGGAAGCTTAAGACCGTCACTAGACACGTCACCACTGTGCATCCTGACCGAACTCCACACAACCTCCTCCCAGGCAAGGACTGGAAGGGGTGCCCTCGGGGATCTGTAGGAAGTGCAAGGAGTCAGAGGCAGAGGGGCAGCACTGAAATGCTAAACTTTTCTCTGAGCCCATTCCTTGCAGACTATCCAGCAGGTGTCAGCAGTTGCAGACTGATATCTCTGTACATGGATGCAGTCAGAAGTCCCTTTATTTGTTCAAATCTACAGCGAAGGATTGTGTGATTTATACCAGTATCTTGTCTGAAGACAAAAAAAATTCCTTTACAGATCTGTCCAAACATACAGAAACAAGGCTGTGATTGCATATATTCAACTACTAAAAAGATATACTAAGAAAAAGCTATATCCATAGTAAATAGCAACTTTGAACCTCAGACAGAGCTCCAGTGTGTACAAGGGTGTTGTGAAAGGCCAGGGTTCACAAACTTCGTTGTCATGTTTGTCACCTTCAAAAATTACCCTCATCAGCAAACTAGTATTGTGCTGCAGCTGCAGAGGAGTGATCAACAAACTTTCAGCCCGATCATAAGAAGGCAGGCACACCAAAAACCACCTTTATTGTATTGCACCACCTAGTACATCTGTACTAAATAATTTGGAAGTTATTTTGGTACGAACAAGTGCGCCCCACCCACGCACCCAACCGTCGAACCAACGCCCCCCACCGCCACCCTTCGCACCTGGACCACGGTGACCACCGAAGACACAGCCCGCACGATGAACACCATCCACTCCGGATCACCGACCGACCCCTGCCCACACCACGTCTTCAACAAGGCCGACTCCACCATCGCACCCCAACTCCGGAACATCATCAACGCCTCCTTCAACACCGCCACCTTCCTGGAGAGCTGGAAGCACGCCGAGATCAGTGCCCTCCTGAAGAAACCTACAGCGGACCCCACCGATCTCAAAAACTTCCGCCCCATCTCGCTCCTCCCTTTTCCTGCTAAAGTCATCGAGAAGATCGTCAACAGACAGCTGACCGCCTTCCTCGAGACGAACGGATCCCTCGACCCCTCGCAGTCCGGCTTCAGAGCCAACCACAGCACCGAGACCGCCCTCATCGCAGCCACCGACGACATCTGGACCCTGCTCGACAAGGGGGAAACAGTGGCCCTCATCCTCCTGGACCTCTCCGCTGCGTTCGACACGGTCTGCCACCGCACCCTAGTCCAGCGCCTCAGCAACATCGGTATCCAAGAGAAGGCACTGGAGTGGATCATCTCGTTCCTCGCCAGAAGAACACAAAGAGTCCACCTCCCCCCGTTTCGCTACGAGGCCACCGAAGTCATCTGTCCCGCAAGGATCTTCACTCAGCCCCACCCTCTTCAACATCTACATGAAACCTCTCGCAGCCATCGCACGCCAGCACAACCTCAACATCATCTCTTACGCCGATGACACCCAGCTGATCCTCTCCCTCACCAGAGACCCCGACACCGCCAGAACCTGCCTACACGAAGGGATGAAAGACGTCGCCGAGTGGATGAAGGACAGCCGCCTGAAACTGAACTCGGACAAGACGGAAGTCCTCATCCTGGGATCTTCGCCCTCCGCCTGGGACGACTCCTGGTGGCCCCCAGCCCTGGGCACCGCACCCAAGCCAACCGACCAAGCACGCAACCTAGGCTTCATCCTGGACCCCTCCCTCTCGATGACCAGACAAGTCAACGCCGTCTCCTCATCGTGCTTCAACACCCTGCGTATGCTTCGCAAGATCTTCCGCTGGATCCCGACCGAGACCAGGAAGACTGTCACCCAGGCACTCGTCACCAGCCGACTGGACTACGGAAACGCCCTCTACGCCGGAACCACAGCCAAGCTACAGAAAACACTCCAGCGCATCCAGAACGCCTCCGCCCGACTCATCCTGGATGTCCCCCGACGCAGCCACATCTCCAGCCACCTGAGGAACCTGCACTGGCTCCCCGTCGACAAGAGGATCACGTTCCGGCTCCTCATCCATGCACACAAGTCTCTCCACGACCTGGGCCCCAAGTACCTCAACGACCGCCTGACCTTCTACACGCCCACCCGCCAGCTACGGTCCACCAGCCTCGCCCTCGCAGCCGTACCACGCATCCGAAGAGCCACCGCCGGAGGAAGATCCTTCTCTTACCTGGCTGCCAAGACTTGGAACTCCCTCCCCATCCACCTTCGGCTGACCCAGGACCATCTCGCCTTCAGGAAACAACTCAAGACCTGGCTGTTCGAGCAGTAGCATACCCCTCCCCCCAAGCGCCTTGAGACCCTCCCGGGTGAGTAGTGCGCTATACAAATGGCATGATTGATTGATTGATTGATAATTGTCCCCCGCGCTGCCCCACAACTTATCCCTGCTGGCAGCTGCCACTGCTTCCAGAGTATGTTAATATCTGACAATGGACATAATTCCCAAGGTATGCCTCAGCTTCGACTGGGGCTGCAGTGAAGGTTTCTGGCTGCTCTCCTGCTGATGTAGACTGCCCTTCTCTGCAGGTGTTTAATCTTCCTCGATAAGCATTTTTAAAGACAAAAACAAGTCTTTAAAAATGCATTTAACAGCGCAGCTTAATCACTATGTGCGCATTTCAAAGACTCCGATTTAACACTTCACAAATGCAGAGGAATCCTTTGTTGTGCGTGGCGTTTGTAGGCCTCTGCACGGAGACAAATCAAAGTATGGGCGCCCGCTCAAGCGCGCGGTTTAGAGGGAACTATGCCTTCAACCCTTTCTCCTCTTTACCGTCCCCTTTGTCCCTCTGCACTCCCGTAGTCACCGACTTACCGTCCACCTTCTCACCTTTCCCAGGTGGACCGCCCGATGGCGTCACCGACTCCCGAACTGAACCATCCCCAACACCCACCGACCTGCACGTCCTCTTCCTCCCACTTTGAGGACCGTCATCCCAGGCTGCCCACCAAGATCCCTCACCTGCAATCTCCGAGATCCGCTCCCTGGGCCGTCCTCTGGGCGCCGCCACCTGGACTGCTACTGCCTTGGCCGTGGTCTTCGCCGCCGCCGGGGCCTGCAATACACCAAATGCGCCGTTGTCTGCCGTGCCCCCTGAGCCATCTGCGTCATCCCGCACCTCCCCGTCTTCACGCTCCTCACTCTCGTCACCATAGTCCAGCTCAAGCACCGGTTCCAATTCCTCATGTTTACACACAACTTCTTTCACTGCCCTCTTCACACCCTTCTGCACACTCACAGACGCACAAGTTCCAGACTCAACACGCACCACCGGAGCCCGAGCCCTCGGAGGAGGGACAGCCGCCGCAGACTGCCCTGCTGCTTCTGTCCTGCGTTTTGGGGCCGTCTTGCGCCCCGCCAGGCACCCCCGGGCTCTGCCGACAAGCACCAGCTTGGTTCCCCTCCCACCCTTCAGGTCGCTCCAGCCTGAGTGGGCCCCAGCACCATCGGGCCTCAGAGCCGTCCTGGCCGTCCCTACACCAGCCATCACTCTCTTGGGGGATTCCTCCACAGCCTTCCTGGCCCCGACCCGCCTCTGCGCCTCTTCTAACTCTGCCTCCCGTTCCTCCTCAGAGGTCGGGGTAGGAGGCCCCTCAATCTCCGGCCCCCACACTGCCCCCACTCTGGCCCTGGTCTGCTCCGCCCATCTGGCCTCACGGATCTGCTCCAGGATCCGCTCCTCCCTGGCCCTGTCCTCCCAAGACAAGGAGCCCCAGATCTGCGGGGGCGGGGGCGGGCAGTAGCCAAAAAACCTAGGCCCCCGGGGGAAGAAACCCCCTGTAACAGGCCCCGGGGCCCACCCCCCCACCACCCAAGGGAACAGGGACAGCTAAACCTCCCGGACCTACTGGACCACCGGCCGCCTCGCGCCCCGCCGGGGCAGGGGTGGGCGCCCTGGAGCTGGTGGACAGGTCGATGGGGGCATCGTCCCATTGCCCCACGTCCACAGTCACAGCCCCCTCATTCCAGTCCTTCCCAGAGGTGAGGTCCTCCACCTGCTTCCCTTCCCCGGTGTCCCCTGCCTCTCCACCAGCTCCCACAGTCACCAATGGGGCCACAACCTGGCGATCCCCCTGCTCCACCCCACCCTCCTCGCCCTCTGGCACCTGCTCCTGCAGCAGTAGCTGGCCGGGGGGGCCGCGCCCTTCACTGCCGCCCCAGAGGCCCCTGGCACAAAACCGAGCGGAGGGAAGACTCGCGGGGGCAGGCCCTTGCGCTTCCCGCCCCTCGCCGAGTCTCTGGGCGCCCCGCCCCCCCTCCGCTCCAGCACCTGCCCATGCGTGCCAGCTCATCGTCCTGACACGCTACCACAGCTGCCTTTACCCCGGCCGAGGCCGCACACGTGCCCCTCGTGGCCCCCACCCATGCTTGTCCCAACACACCTGGTTGCAGCAAGTCCTCCCTGCCAGCCCGGGCCAGCAACAGCAAGGCCGTCCGGACCTCCTCGGACGAGACGCCTGACATCGTGCAAAAACACACGCTTCCGGCGTGTTCCGACTCGGCTGCCGTGAAACAGCCCCCGACGCCAAAACACAAGCCAAGCTTGCTAACTAAACGGTACAACTTTCACTGTCCCTGCACTAAGCTCTCCTTTTGCTAACCCTCCCGATGGTGCCAGGCGCAGGAAGAGGAAGTTCCCTTCCTCCCCTGCGCCCTATACCCACCCCTAAACCCCTGCCTGTCCTATCAGTGCGCGAAAGACCCCGGGGGAAGACTATCTGCGACTGTGCTTCCCCCGGGGCCCGGCAATCTACTGATGTAGCGACGGGGTCCAAGAGAACTACAGACCTTATTTCAGAACAGCTGAGGAGAGAGAAAGATCGTAATCTCAGTGTCGCTGGCAATTCCAACATGGGTTCAACATCTATACATGGACCCGCCCTTGTTAGTGCATTGGGTGAGGTTGCAAATGGCGAAGGGAGTCTCCCTAGTAATTCATGCGGCACCCCCAACTTGGTCCCTTTGAGCGGTGGCCTTAATGTCAGCCCAGTTAGTGCTAACGATCCCGGTATGGCTTCAAAAGGAGATAAAATAGATGATGCTATGAGGCTCAAATCTTCATTGCAGGACATAGAATCCGGGGACTATTTTTTTTCCACTATCGGGCCAGTCAAATTCATCATTTTTATTTTTTTTTTAAATGTATTTTTATTGCAGGAAACACGTACGAGTACAATATTGGCACCTAAAATGTGATCGGGATTCGTGTTGGTTACAGTAACAGTGTGTCTATACACAGCCATTTAGCCCACAACCCGGGGGTCGGGCGGCGTGTGCCATTCTTCTGTCCTTCATTTGTCTCTGTTCTCAACAGTTTTCATAGGTGATAGAATAAATCGCTTCTGCTTTTTCAAACACCCTAACCCAACAAACCCCCCCTCCCTCCTATCGCCTTGCCCCCCAGAGGAAGAAGAGTGTCTTTCAACATGGTACAGGATTCTAACATTTAACGGAGGCGATTGTCGCTCCTCCCCCCCCATCCCCCACCCTCCTCCGCCCTCGCCATCGGTAGTCTATCTCGAGGTTGCATGTCGTGTGCTGTAAGCTGTGATTTGCTATGTCGGGGGCACTCCAGCAATAGCATCTTGTTGGGAGTCAGGCTGGTCTCCATCAGTGCTGTCTGAATCGGTAAGTGTGTCATTGTCGCGCAGGGCCTGCACTATTGTTTCCCAAGCCTGTGCCGCCTCTAAGGCCCGCTCATCTCGCCGCCGTCCCGCCTGCTGGAATCTCAATGTGCTTTCGCTTCCCGCCCACTTGAGAAGTTCATTGCGCCATTTAGTGCCCGTTGGACCAACTCGCGCCTTCCAGTTTCTGGTAATTTCCCGTTTGGCCAGAAGCAGACCCAAATCGATGAATTTACTAGTAAGTTTATTCTTAGGGGTGTGTGGGAACCAGTGTAGTAACCCTGCCGCCGCATCTATCTGCAATGATCTACCGGTCACCTCAGTCAGTGTGTCTCCTACAATCGACCAAAATGGGGTCAGCCTCGGACAGGACCACAGCATGTGGAAAAGGTCTGCCGTGGCTGTCCCGCATCTAGGACAATCTGCCGTCTCCAGGTCGAAATATTTCTGCAACTTCTCCGGGGTCAGATAGGCTCTATGTAATACATAGAAGTGGACCAGTTGAAACCGGGCGCTTCGCGTTCCCTTCCATGCCCGTTGCAATAGCTGGGGCCACGTGGTCTCCGGAATTTCCTTCCCCAAATCCACCTCCCATCGGGTTTTAAGAGCCGTTAGGGGGGTTAGTCCCTCATCAATCATTCTAGAGTACAAGCACGACACTGCCTTGACTGTCCCTGCAGACATCATAGTATACTGGCAGGTCATCGATGTCTGTGGTTCCTCGTGCCCAGTCCTCCAGTGCGCTTGGAGTGCTCTCGTGACCGCCGCGTGGAGCAAAAAGTCGCCACAAGGGACGTCGTAGCGATCTCGGAGCTCCTGGAAGGGCAGTAGTGTTCCCTCCTCGTAGAGGTCGCCTATGGTCTGCACACCCAGTTCCTCCCAGACACCCAGCCGGGACCAATCACCGCCATGGGGCAATGCAGTGAGCATTCCCAGAGGAATCTCCGGGGCATAGGGTCTCGGCCTGCCCAATTTGCGGTGCACTCGGTTCCAGCACGAACGTATGGTACGTTCCTCCTGAGTGAGGCTTCTCAGCTCGAGCTTTTGTTGCATCGCAATAAACGATAGGACATGTCTGGGTATGCCATTGCCTCGGGACTCCTCCGGACCTCGAAACTCCCGCGCCACCTCCTGGGTGTAGAACTGTAGTTGGGCCGCCAAGTAGTACTTCTCGAAGTCAGGCGCCGCTAATCCTCCCTCCGCTCTCGGCCTCATCAAGGTCTTAAGCGCCACTCTGCGGCGGCCCGAGCCCCACAAAAACGACACTATCATAGAATCCAGGCTTTGGAAGATGGATCTGGGGATCCATATCGGGAGTGTTCTGAAGTAGTATAGCAGGCGGGGCAGTGCCACCATTTTTAACAATGCTATCCGCCCTGCTACCGACAAGGGGAGGGTGGACCAAAAGGACATGCCACCCTTGAGCGCCCGGATGGCCCTGGAGATGTTACCCTCTAGAATGTCAGCAGGGCGATGGTAAACATACACCCCCAGGTATTTAAAACAGGCCGGCTCCCATCTAATCTCCCTATGGGTATCAGGCTGGGGGCAATCCCTGCGGAGCGGAAACAGGCAGGTTTTAGCCCAATTCACCCGGAGTCCCGATACCTCACCAAAAGTCGTGAGTACCGTGTCAGCCCCGGTCAAGGCTGTTCCAGCGTCTTCGAGGAAAAGCAGGAGGTCGTCAGCATACAGGGAGATGTGTTGGTAACCCGTTGGAGAATGTAGCCCTCTGTAGTGGGCCCCCGTGCGGATCGAGATAGCCAGCGGCTCCACCGCTAGGGCGAAGAGCAGCGGGGACAGTGAGCAGCCCTGTCTCGTGCCTCGCTCCACAGGGTATTGCCGGGATATCAGCGGACCCGATTTCACCCGAGCCACCGCCGAGGTGTACAACACTGTGGTCCATCTCAGGAATCCCTCTCCCAGACCAAATCTCTCAAGGACCCTGTGAAGATACCTCCATTCAAGACTGTCAAAGGCTTTCTCCAGGTCTATCGAGAGAATCATAGGATCGGGAGCATCTGCGTGATCGTCCTCCAGGATACGAAATAAGCGTCGGATGTTCATCGTGGTGTTGCGTTTCGGGATAAAGCCCGCCTGATCGATATGCACCAGCGAGCTCATGTGTTCTAGCAATCGTGTGGCCAATATGCTGCTCAGAATCTTATAGTCGACTGTGAGCATTGAGAGCGGCCTATAGGATGCTGGGTCCACTCCCTCCCGATCTGGCTTAAGTAAAGGAACCACCAGGGCCTCGCGCATCGAGCCCGGTAGCCGACCCAAGGTCTTCGCCTCTTTGTAAACCCTCACGAGTTTGGGGGCCAGGATATCTATGTATGTGGAATAAAACTCTACAGGTAGTCCGTCAAGGCCCGGTGTTTTATTACGTGCCATGTTTTTCACCGCGCTCCTGATCTCCCCCAGTTCCACATCTCGACCTAGGTCTTTCGCCTGTTCTTCCTCCAATGTGGGGATTGGCAGATCCTCCAAGAAGGTGTCTGCCGTGAAAGAACCTGGCGGCAACCGACTGCGATATAGCCTCTCGTAGTACCTCCAGAAGCAATTAAGGATTTCGGGTTGGGTGTAAACCTCCTCATTGCCTGTTGTCTTCATTGCCACAATGGGCGAGGTTCGTCTCGTAGGGTTAGCAAGCCAGGCCAGCAGGGCACTCGATTTGTCACCCTCCGCCAGCGATCTGGTCATGTAAGCTTTGTGGTCATAACTGCGCAGGCGCTCAACCTCCACAGCTACCGCCTCCTTTGCCGCCAGAGTCTGTTGTTGAAGTTCTGGATGGCCAGGGCGTGAAAGTTCCAGTGCACGGAGGGCACGATCAGCCTTGGTCAGGTCCTCCAGGAGCACCCGACGCACTCCAACTTTTTGCGTGATACAATAGCCTCTAAGCACTACCTTAAAGGCGTCCCATTCCGTGGCCCTCTCTGCAGTCGTGCCCTCGTTAACCTCGAAGTACCCCGCGATCTTGTCCTCTAGGTTCCCTCGGAACACCGGGTCCTCTAGCAGCTCGGGTCGCAATTTCCAGGTGGGTACTTGCGGCGTACATTGGAGCCACCTGAGATCAATCAGTAATGGGTTATGGTCGGAGAGAGTTCTCGACAGATATTCAGACCGCACAGCCGAAGCAACCACCTCTCCCGAACCTAATAGGCCGTCTAGTCGCACATGCAATTCGTGCATGCCCGAAAAGTGGGAGTAATCTCGAGTGTGCGGATGGTGCGCCCGCCAGATGTCCGTCAGTCCCCAACCAGTCTGCCAGTGTAATCTACCCTTGGCCACCCTATGTGTCGGGGAGTCTGGGAGGGGAGGATGAGACCTATCTAGGTCAACGTCCAGCACTGAGTTAAAGTCGCCCCCTAGTAGGATGGGACCTGAGAGGTATCGGGCCAAGGATCCCGACAGCCCATTTAGAAAGGCGACTTGGTCCACGTTAGGCGCGTAAATGCAGCAGATGTTTAGATCCCTTCCCCCTAGTTTCCCTGCTAATGCGACATATCTTCCTTCCGGGTCTATAGTGTGGCTAACTACCTGCATGGGTACCCCCGCCTTTATCCATATTAGTGCGCCTCTTGCGTAAGCTGAGTAGGCGGTGCAGTATACCTGTCCCCGCCATCTACGCTGCAGCGCTAAACCCTCAGTTTTGGTGAGATGCGTCTCTTGCAGCAGCGCGATCTGCACTCCTCTGCGCACTAGGTAAGCATGGACCTTATGACGTCTGGACATAGTGTGCAGTCCCCTGACATTCCAAGTAACACATTTCAGATTTGATAAGTCAGCGATTGTCCCATTCCACGTCTTCCTGTCCCTCTGAGCCCCTTACAGCTATGGTAAAGTACCTACTGAAATCTGTACCGATGACGAGTTCCCCCCTTAACAACTGTAAAACAACCTGCAAACATAAGCCCTTGTCCAACCCCCCCAGAATAGGTTCCAAACAGTACCATCTAGTCCCCATCCAAACTGCGTCCTCCATATCTACCCCTCCCATTAACCTAACGGTAGCCACCGTAGGGATGCCTTAAGGGCAACGAGGGGGCCGAGCGACGACGCGGGGTCCCACTGCTAGCCGCTGCACGGCCGAGCTCGATGGTATCAAGGTCTACCTAGAGAGCGCCTGCGACCCCTCCCAGAATCAGTGCACAAGCAATTCCCCTTGAGGAGCCCAGATCTCCCCACAGTACCGCCCCTTCCCGTAACCCCACAACCAGCACTGGCTCACCCGATAGCTTCATTGTTCGTCAAGCAGACCTTCGGCTGTCCCAGGGGTGACCTCCGGGAGCTTCACACTGTCTATGTCAGAGCCCTCCGTGTCCGAGTGTCCTCCATTCTCTCCAGGGTCCGATTGAGCATTCCCAATGTCGGTCTGGGGACCAGACATGGTTGAGACCATGACCAGCGCATCTCTTCGTTCCGCCGCAGTCTCCGTCGTGGAGGGGCGAGTAGTCCTGCCCCTGCGGTGTCTGAACCTCTTAGGTTTCCGCTGCAGAATGTCCTCCCTCATGGAGTGAGAGGAGGTTCCAAATCCGTCTGCGCCCGCCCTATATAGTTCAAGCCAGCTGCATACCTCGTCTGGGGTATCAAAGAATTTGGTGGAGTCGTCCACGATGATGCGGAGACGCGCCGGGAACAGCAGGGAGTACTGGATGCCCTCGGCTCGTAGTTCCCTCTTGACGGCCAGGACGGATGATCGGCGTCTCTGTGTCTCATAGGTGTAGTCCGGGAAAATATTCACTCGGCTATTGTCCACCTGGTAAGGACCCGTCTGTCTGGCCATCTGTAGCAGGAGGTCCCTGTCGCGGAAATGGAGCAGCCGCGCCACCACCGGGCGGGGCGGTCGGCCCTGTAGTGGCGGCTTGGCCGGCACCCTGTGCTCACGTTCCAAAGTGTAGAAAGGGGACAACCCCTCCGGCGCCACCGTCGTCCGCAGCCAATTTTCAAGGAACGACACCATGTCCCCACCTTCACTTTTTTCCGGAAGGCCAACGATTCGAATGTTATTTCTCCTGTTGCGCCCTTCCGCGTCCTCTGCCCGCTTCTCCAGAGCTTCTATGCGGGTTAGAGCATCCTTCATCGTTGCATCCAAAGTCTTTTGCGCTGGTTCTAGTTGTCGCACCGACCCTTCCACCTCTTTCACTCTGTCGGAAAGCTTGCCGTGATCCGCTCGGAGCAGTCCCAGGCCCGTCGCGACCTGAGCAATGTCCTCCCGGAGGGCTGATCTAGTTTCAGTGATCGCCAGTAGGATTTTATCTAGTTGCTCCTGAATCTGCGGGCCCCCTGGCCCCACCACTTGCAATCGCTCTTCGTTGTCCGGTGGCTCTGCGTCAGATGAGGGTTGGGTGCCTCCCTTAGGCCCTCTCGGTTTCCCCATGGTGTACTGGGTCGTCGGTTAGGCTACAGCAGCAGTGGGGCCAGCAAGTCCAGGGCCGGAACTGTTGCGGCACGGCTCTCAGAACCGCCGTCGCTCCTCCACGGCTCCCAGGGGCCCCCTGAGGCCAGCAGCCGCCAGGCCGGGCGTCCGCCGGTAGTTCTGTCCAGGAGCAGATCCGGACGACAGGAGCCCCACACTGCCGGGCGCGGCGGTAGAACCGGGGCCGTCCAGCCTCCACTGCGCTCCAGGTCGTTCACCCGTCCCACGGCCTCCCCTGGAGGGTGCACAGCCGTCAAAAGGCGGGGCTGTCCCACAGGGCCCCTCTCTTCACAGGGCCGGAGACAATCGCCGGAATGGCGGGCCGCCACACCGGGCGTCCCCCTCAGCAGCACCCGAGTTGGTTCTCCTCCTCTCCACACAGCTCTTCCGCCCCAGCGGATGCTCCCCGGTCCGGGCTCCCCGCAACCACACCTCGTGGAGTCAGTGGCCGCAGGCCCTTCGTGTTGGGGGAACGCGTGGGTGGTGTCCAGTGTCTCTCCACGCTGTCGCGGCGCAGCCCCTACACCTCCGAGCCAGGCGTCAATACCGGTGTTGCGGGCCGTCGATGCAGCCTCCGCCCGGAGGCGACCAGGACTCCTCGCCCCTCCCCCACTCTGCACCACCTCGGCGTTCCCAGAGCGCGGGTGGCGTTGGACACCTTCGAGGGTCGCTAGGGGTCACTTCGCAGGGTGCCGCTTCAACAGGGGAAGAACGCTTGGTCCGTTGGGGGTGTCAGGGCGTTCGGCTCCTCCAGTTCTCCGTCCGTCCTCCGCTCCGAGGCGGCTAAAGAGGAGCAGGCGCCATCTTGGGCTCCGTCTCGCCGAGCCTTCCTTTTGTCCGTTCTCGGTCTCGAGGCCGCCACGGACCTCCGTTCACCGGCGGGGGGTGTCCGGGTCACCTCAGGACTATTCCAGGGGTGCAGGTGTCGCAGGGACCCCCCAGCATCAGGATAAATGAGAGCTCTGCCGCGGAGCTGGAACGCTAGGCGACCTCCGCCATCGGCGCCCAAGCCACGCCCCCGCCAGTCAAATTCATCATGCGATGATTATGAATCTATATTTATGGCCTCAGACATGACTGGCGCTCAGGTTGACGGTGGTAGCGATCATAGTAGTACACACCTAGAGGACTTTGGTGATATATCAGACGGCACCTTACGAACAGTGCGTAAAAAACAAGAGGTGAGAGGTGGTGTCAAACAAACAAACAATGGCATAGGGACTACACTAGGACTAATCTTGCTTAACTGACTTAAGCATAGAGAATGGTTGTAGTCCTGGGACTGCTACTGATATGCCAACCAACCCATCCAATGATATATCACTAGTGTTTATCAGACCATGGTCACCCATAGAGAGGAGGCGCGAGTAGAGAATCAGAGAGTCCAGGGGTCATGTCGCAAATTGCAGAACTCTGTGTGCCGCATTGCTAAAGCTTGTACATAGTTCACAACGAGATTTAATGAAGCTGAAGCAAGAATCTCATGTCTTGAAGCTGAACTAGTCACACAGAAGGCACTGACTGATTCTCTACGCTCTCTAAAAGACGATACGCAATGGAAATTAGCCGACATAGAAAATCGCTCTCGTAGGAACAATCTTAGAGTCTTGCAAATTCCAGAGAGAGTGGAAGGACAAGACCCTCGTAAATTAATTTTTGACTTGTTCACTGAAGCTTTTCCTGACCTTGATAAATGGGATTGGGCGAGAGAAGTAGAAAGAGCACATCACTTTCCATTCAACCTTCGTCCTAGATCTGGTCAAGCTTTAGACAGACCCAGAGCGATTTTGATATCTTTCAACAGCTTTTTAGCTTGGGAAGAGTTGTATTCCTTGGCACGTCCTGATAAAAAACGGGCAGGGAAAGGGCTGGAGTTCTTTGTTAGGCCTGACTTTTGCCATGTAACTGTGGAAAGGCGCTGCCATTTACGCCAGCTTATCGCACCATCTCAGGCCAAAGGAGCTCAAGTCTTTCTACTAAACCCAGCTAAACTTAAAGTTATTGTCAAAGACCAAACACGATTCTTCTATTCTGAGATACTTGCGAAAGAATTCTTGCAATCTTTATAAAAGATGTCTAACTTTGGCATTATGGTTAAATTCAATGCCAAAGTCCGATTTAAGATGTAGTCGTGTAACTATCCCTATTTTCCATTTATTCTCCTTCATTTTGTGCCCTAGTTTTTTTTTTCTTTTCTCATTTTTTTCCTTCCTTTCTTTCTCTAAATCTCGTACTACCTCACCCTATACTTGATTGGGTAGTCTAAATCGGTTAATTGACATTGGCAATATGTATATGGTTTCAAAATGCTGTGAATTCTAATTTTCTCTTTATATTGCCATGATTGGCTTATACGGTGAGGGGTGTGTTGTGGAGGTGAGCACCTGGGTGGGTGGAGCTTGTCATCACAGGGACCATGGGTCCCAAAGCCTTGTTGAAGGGTAGGGGTAGGGTTTGAGGGGTGGGCGGGGGTAGGGGTTGGGGAGGTCAGGGGGGGTGGTTGGTCGTGGTGGGGTAAAATAAAGAAAATAAACCACAGTATTGGTAAAGTCTTCAGCCTAACAGATCTGATGTTATTTTTTAGAATAATGAGTATTGGTTTGTCCCCCTATTTCTCTAATGGCTAGATCGGGACTGCGAATATGCTCCCTAAATGTATGTGGCCTAAATAGCTATAATAAGAGACAAAGGGTAGCTGCTGAACTCCGGGTGATTCAACCAGACTTGATCTGTTTACAAGAAACTCATGTACCATGGACAAAGCAGAAAATGTTATCTGAAATTGGCTTTGTGCTCTTAGTGGCGTCTTTACAATCTTCAACGACTCGGGGGTGGCGGTGTTAGCCAAACCTGCTATACAAACCTCGGGACGTGTATCAGCTGATAAAATGGGGCGTTGGCTTATCGTGGAATGTGTGACGGGGAGAAAATATTGTACTGTCTATGGCTCCAATCTTGATGAAGCTATGGTTTTGGAACAGCTAAATGTGGAGCTCGCACTTTGGCCAACCCCCCTGGTGTTATGTGGGTACTTTAACATTAATTTGATTAATAAGGAACTTAATCTGGTTCCACAAAATTATAAGGGGAGGAAACCAAGGGCTTTTTGGTGCTTTTTCATTTTTCATTTAAATCATTATGCCAGGTGTTCAAAGCATCTCACGGGATGGGCCCAATCCCTATGCAGGAAAGGTTCTCCTGGTACCTTCCTCTGAGACAGCTCTGGTCCTCTGCTGCCAATTTACTGGCAACCACAAGATTCAAACGCTCCCGGATGGGGGGAGGGCTTTCAGAGTGGTAGGGGCCCAGCTGTGGAATGAGTTGCCACAAAGGATCAGACAGACTGATTCCTTAACTGAATTCAGAAAGAGCCTGAAAACCTGGCTGTTTCCAAAGGTCTGATCCAACTGACCTTCTCTCTACTCGCCATCTTGCTGATTAAGTGTTCTGAAATCTGAAGTGCCAGGATACCCGTAGGGTGGCAGTAGCGCTATACAAGCACAGATACAATACAATACAATACAATACAATACCACTGCTTGGTCGATGTTTGGGTTCATCTCTGCATGGAGGATCCTGGTTTCAGATTCTATTTCCACCCCCAACAAAAATGGGTCCACCTCGATTTTTTTTTTGCTTCACCTTTATTATTTACAGATGTCAAAATTCGAGTCTTCCCAAGAATTACATCAGATCATGCACCAGTAGTCTTGGAGATTCCTGCATTAGGTTCCTGTTTAAACCCACAACTTTTACTTTCAATCGGAAACTCCTTCTTGATGACACTTTTGTAGATTATATTAAGAGCTGGATTAAGGGTTTCTTTCAAGACAATCAACATTCAACTTCCGTTGGGGTTCTGTGGGATACATTTAAGGCTTGCCTTAGAGGGAAGATCTTGAGTTATGGTTTGTACCAGCAAAAGAAAGTTAAATCCCTAATGCTGGATTGTATACCAAATTTAAGAATGTGGAAGGAAATCTAGCGCAGGGAATAGCGGATAAGAATAATATTGCAGAACTCCAAGCCAATGTCGCTAGATGTAAGGAAACATCAACCTATCCTGGAGTAAGGATATCACAGCTAAAGATTTGGTATTCAAAAAGGAATGTTATGAGTATAGCGAAGCGGTAGGACGCTGCCTGGCTAACAGGTTACGCTCTAATGAAGCTGCTCATAGAATAGCTGGTATGAAAAATCTGTCTGGCGATACGGTGCATGATCCCCAAGAAATTCTTGGGATTTTCCATAAATTCTACGAAGATCTCTATCTGGGAAAAGAGCCAGAGCTGCATTTTGCAGACTCTGGGATACAACAATTAGTGGATTAGGTCGGTCCGGAGGAAGCAGAGATATTGGGGAGCCCTATTAACATGGAAGAGCTAGAGCTAGCCATAAATAGTATTGCAATTGGTAAGGCAGCAGGCCCCGATAAGCTTCACTCGGAGGTCTATAGGGCCTTCTTTCAAGACATCAAAATAGACTTGTTGGCTGTCTTCCAAGCAGCTTAGGCGGGGAGGGTACCGCAATTGTGGGACGAGGCCAATAATGTGATATTTAGGAAAAAAGATAAGCCACCGGACCACCCAGGGTCATATTGCCCAATTTCTCTTGTTGACTGCGATGGGAAGATCTACGCCAACATTTTGGTGAATCGGCTGGCAAAAGTTATTTCTCCCCTGGTCTCCACAAAACAACATGGCTTTATCCCTGGTAGGGGGACCGTAAATCATATTAACAGAATCGTTATGCTTTTCGATATCGCTCAGTCTCAGGCATTTCATCACGTAGCATGGGACTTCCGCTGGGGGGGAGATGGGACTTGGTCAGGAGTTTGTCCAGGCTAGAAGAGCACTTTATCGCTCACCTACGGCTAGGATCTGCTCTATGGGGCTCGTATCAGACCCTATTAAAATATCAAGAGGCACATGGCAGGGGAGTCGTGCTCTCCCCTGCTGTTTGCCCTATACATTAATTTATTTCTAAGAATGTTAGAAAGCAGCACCCAAATTAAACCCTTTTGCGCTCTGGAATATATTTTCCGCGTTTTTGCATATGCCGACGATATCGCCATTACAAAATCGGATCCTGTCACTGCTATATGTGAAGTAGAATGGCTAGGTTTTCAGTATGGCGCAGTCTCTAAGACTCAGATCCTCTGTATGAAGGATATTATGGCTAGCGATCCAAGAGCGGTCAAGGAGGTCACGTATCTTGAAATTAAGATCCGAGAAAGCTTGAAAGATCTGGTGGATGTTATCTGGGGGGATATTACCACCAAGGTAAAGCAATCATTAGAAAGATGGGAGTGTTACATCTATCTTTGGTAGGCAGACCCAATATCCTTAAAATTAATATACTCCCTAAGGTGTTATATTTTTTTAGATCTGTACCCTTAGAGGTATCTCGCGGCCATCTACAACATCTGCATGCACTCTGTTCTAAATTCTTATGGGCTACAGGGAAACCTCGAAGGGCTTTGCATTTCATGACTCTTCCTAGAGAGAGGGGGGGCTGCTTTGTTCCCGACTTCACACTTTATTATTATTATTGTCTCTTATCAAATATGCGGATAATGTTAACTGGAGAAAGTGTAAGTAAAGCTGCTGAGGCTCCCTCAATCTATCAGACGCTGTTAGGTGAAGAGGTCAAGAACAGCCTGTTAAAGAAGCTGGATAGGAGTTAATATAAAAGAACGCGCTTTAAAGTCTTGGGGGCAGCCTTTAAGGTTTGGAGTATGGTACGAAAGAATCTACAATTTCAGGGATTAACTTTCTATACCCCTACCACGGCCTTAGGTATATTACCATAAATTTTCCAGGCCCAAGTGGCCAGTAGCTGGAGACATATTGGTATCACCCAAATCGAGGATTTCTATGAGACATGGGGACGTTATGTATCCTTGCAGACTTAGCTAATTCATTTTTCCTCAATAAAAACAGTTTTTAACATTTTTACAAATTCGTGATCTTTTGAGTAAACAATCCCTAACGACGGGGCCTCTTAAACTAGTTGAAGCTATTGGAGTCAGGGAAAGATAGGGCTTTCTACATAATATCCTGTTAGCTTCAAGGAGGGATGATTTGGATAAACACAATTGTAAATGGGCACTGAAAGTGAGAGAGCCTAGTGTTTCTATGGAGAAGGCGATTGCTATTGCTGGGGAAATCTGCTTGTCAGCGAATCTTAAAGCCCAGTTTTATAAAACCATATTCAATCTATATCACACTCCTGCTAAGATGATGAAATGGGGGAGGGGGAACAATGGCAAATGTTTCTGATGTGGTATGGACAACGCTGACAGTCTCCACATTTTTTATGTCTGCTCTAAAGTTGCCCCATATATAGAAGTTTCTGATTGCGATCTCGGGGTGGTTGTCAAGATCTCGGCCTCCATGATGCTGCTAGGGGTCAGTGAGGATTTTGAGCAAGGGAAACCTATGTATACATTTCGGTACCTGCTTTTTTTTGCTACGGCAGTACCACAGCTGTTTGTAGCGTCTTCTTGGCTCCAACCTAAAGTACCGTCTTTCGAAATGTGGCGAGCCCTGTTTTATAATATTTACAATTTATAATACAGTCTCTATGCTATCAAAGGGTCAAGGAGACGCAAACTAGACAGTTATGTATGGGGGCAAGGATAGATCATATGAATTGTTGAAGGGGAATATCAATGTAATTTAATGTAACGATTTTAGGTATAATTGAATGAAATGTATTGCTTTTGTGCCTTATTATTAGATCTGTATGTGTATGTATTTATTGATGTTTTGATACTGTGGATAGTTAAAAAAAAAAAAGAAACTCTACAACACCAAGGTCTATATATTCACATAACATCTTGGTCCTCCGATAGATCTTTAAATTGAGCTAATAGGGTATCAGGTAATCAGAGATGAACGGCCACTTCTGATGAGAACCTGGAATAAAGAAGTGCCTTCCTAATGAACATGAACCTTATAAGATTTTCAATGACTAGACAATAAAAATAACACACATCTGTAAAGATTATAACAAGTGAATCTTTATCTAATCTTTTGGTTGAATGGTCAAAGCACCAAAATACATTTTGAACCACTTAATTTAGATTATCGTTTTAGTACAGGTAAAATCATAAAACATCACAGAGAGAATATAAACGCAATTTCAAAATACAGATATGAATCATACAAGCCAAGAATCCATTGTAGATTCTCAGGAATAGGGAGACTCAAGGTGAGCCAAAAGTGACACTAGAGAACAGCGTGCAATATCTGGAGTCATTCAACCCTTCAGCTGAAAGGTTTTGCCTGCGCAACTTCACCAGCTGGCAAAGTGCAGGTAATCAGGAAAGTTCAGTTCCGGAAAATCAGAGTTCAGTCCGACAGCATGAAGGTATATAGTACATTTTAAAGATAGCAAACCCCACAGCCCTTTTTCTCACAGAGCAGTTATACTTCCAATTATGCGTAATTCCTTCCCACAAAGGTATCCTTTACACAGTTTGCACTATTTCCATTGGTCAAAATCTATGGTCTGTCCATGGGGTCATCATTTCCTCACCAAATTGATCAGAAAATTATTATACATAATGCCATTGTCCGATGTTCATCCTTTTATTAAAAGTTCAATTTCATTTCTCCTCAAAACTAGAAATTCATTTGTATCATATCATGCCCGTTCCCAAGCGCTATCTTCTGAGTTTGCAACAAAGTCGACACAGTTTTGTACTACAGAGAATGTCTTTTATTCAAACTAGAGAAAAGAAACTTTAGCAAAAGTTCTCATAACTGGTAGTGAAGTCATGTCAGCTCATTCTAGTCTTATTCGAAGTAATAAATAAAAAATTAATGTTAAGGCTACACGAAAAGCCTACTAAGACATTATTATTTACTGAGAAGGCACTAAGCTTTCAAATGTTCAATTGAGTATAGAGGAAGCTGTTTCATTTGTGATTAATATTCTTCATAAAAAGTAATAATCAAATACCATTTCGAACCCCATCAAGCATTAATTAATTTTCGAAATCATTTATAAATGGTCAAACACATTTCTCTCGACATTTTAAAATTTCAGTTTTCATGATAGTACTTCTACGAGAACAAAAGTCATTTCTCATTTCATTTTCAACAACTTATGTTAATCCACTTTTGCTACTAAATGAGTACTTTTTCTAATCGTTTCTAATCATTTGGTTAAAAACTACACATTTTAGCATGTATAGGTTTTCATAGCACATATGTAATGTGGATTCATGAACATTATAAATATTTCTCTTGCCCATGAATAATTTTAATCTCGAACTGGTTTGCGATCATGCTGCAAACACCTTTCCGCTACAAACTGTTGAAAACTCATTCCTAAGGTATATTCTCTCAGTACCCCCCGAGTACCTCTTTGCATGTTTGCCATGAGGAGCTGGGCCTCCCTTATATTGCTGATCTTATAGAATTAAAGCCAATACTCTTATGGCACAGAGTTTGGTGTAAAGATCAGACCATGTTAAATAGGGAGATCCAGCAAGATACCTTAAAGTTGGAGGGGCCATTAAGGATTCCCTGGATTAAATTTGTCCATGACTTCATAAATGACCTGGGTCACCCAGAATATTTCTCAAACCCAACCTCTATGTTGGTGATTCCTAGAGAGACCTTAAAAAAAGAGGGACTCCAACTATTGAATTCCATCAGAATGGTAGGGGAAATTTCTAAAATTAGTGTGAGGCAACATCAGTTGTTACGTACAACCTTGGGGATAGCGCCTTACCTATCTTTTGTACCCAGGACGTTCAACAGATTCCTTTCGACTAGGTTCAGATTGGGTAACATACATAAATTAGTGACACTACCGAAAATGAATGATTGGTCCCATGATCTTTCACCTTGTTCCTGTGACAAAATCTCTGAACAATACACCATGCACTTAGTCTTGTTTTGTAAATTTTATGTAGAGTCGAGGAAAGTTTGGATTATTCCATTTAAAAAAAATCAAGGTATTAGGCAGTGTCACCCAGCCATGTTTTTACTCCAGCTACTGGAAAATGAGCATATAGCATGGAGATGAGCTATGTTTTTAAAGAAGGTGCTTCAATACAGGAAATGCTGTATACTCACTGAGCAGTAATTTCAGCACCTTTGTCTCTGTGTGTGCATGTGTTTATGTTATAGAAAATTAACTGAAAAATGTTGCTTAGTTTTACCGTCATATTGTTGTAAATATATAATTAAATGATATTGGTTTTTATGTGCTTTTATGTCTGTTTTAAAAAGCAGCTGAATAAAGCTTTCCTTGACTTGATATGCTGCATGCTTTTACGAAGTAGATTGAACCCTCATGTGTTTTTACAAGACACACTGTTTGTCGTGTTTCTTAAGTATGTATTAGTATTATCCAATGAACAGGAATTGACTGAGACAATCAATTCCCCCTGTGATGGCGAATTAAGCATCCACACAATCTTATTTAATAATCTGATAACAATATGATAACTCTTAGAATGTACTTGTCTTCATTTGTTTCAGTCTAACACCTTCCATGTCCTTTACAACATCGTAATAAGTACTTTTCTAATTCTATTTCAGTCCTCTTTCTCTTTCAACCTCTACTTTCCTTTATTTCTATTTTGCATTTACAGCATCTATATATCAGTAGTAGTATTAATACTCCAATTGTAATAGCTAATAATGGTGTTAGTATTTGCCCAACCAAGCTATTCCCCAGTGCTGCAATCCAACTTCCCACTGAGGAAAATCCTCTCTCAATTTTCTCCCATGCACCATCAGCTTTTAGTTCTGTTAAATCATATCTCAAGATAGTTATGTTACTAACAGATCCCCACAAATAATTACTTTTAGCAGGGACAAAAGGGTAACATTGTTGAATTTTCAGCATGTGAGAGACTCCACCTTCTTTTGCCAATAATACATCTAAGGCAAGTCAGTTCTGCAAAACCATAGACCTAATAGCAACCATTTCAGTATCTATCAAAAAAAAAACACCTGGGGTATCTGTCAATAATCGATCAACCACTGTAGACAATTTTCAAATTTTATGCGAGTTCAATATTACCCATACTGAGGGTATTATTGCACCAAAAATATCACCAATAATCTATGCAGCACCTATTCCCCTTTTGTTACGTGTTACTTTCTTTTCATTGGTTCCATGACGATCATTCACATGCTATATTTTAGGAAAGACAATACTCACGTAACAACATCCATACCAATTTTTAGGCAATTTATAATAAGCGTTTCTCCCACACACATAGTATACTCCTGGAAATACTGGTTCAGTGCCACCCTTTAATCCCAACCTCCCGTTAAAAGGAAGATGTGTTCACACTCACTGGAACCTATGAATTTATTATTATATTCAGTCTTCTGTCTTAGTATGCAGAGCTTTCCCTTGTTTTGCCAATCCAGAGACATTGCAGCGTAAGTCTAACCCTTTTTATAATCACCTTCCTTATGAGCCCATGGAGGTATTCTACTTTTCTGTTCAGCAGCTTTTCTTTTCATTTTTTCTCGTCAATCTTCTACGTGTTAATAAATTCTTTTTCTACACTGTGTAAGATGCACGTTAAATTATTTCTATGCGCATATACAATATCTATAGGCTTTACAGCATGAAAGAATTCTCCCATTACTTCAGCATCTTTAGCACTTGCCATAATATTCAGGTTCTTCTTAATAGAGAATTTCAGAAAACACTAAGTCAATATTAGAATAATAATAATACAGAAACTGCTCCTTGCCATAGAATAAACTTGTTAGTACACTTCAAGAAACAACATATGTTAAAGGAAGGTGATGGTAAGTTACCGCTTCAGACACAGACGTAGGTAACTTCATGCGACACATAACAATCTTGTGCATCCATAGTGTCAACATATTCATAAAACAGTTTGGTAAATACATTTAAGGAAAAGTCAATAATTGAATTATATCGGTGTAAGTCACTACTTGTTAGTTCTTTAATGTCTATCTCTATTCCAGGGACTTTTGTTAATTCAGTAGTTGTACTCACATACACATAAGTAGGTTTGACGGAATAAACATAATGAGGTACATTTAGAACACTCAACAATAAAACAAGCATTGGGACAAGAATACACATAAAGCAAGCACCTATACTCTTAGGCGAAGCAATCTTTTTTCAGATCTCCAAGTGCAAAATAAAATGGATGCCTCTGGTTCCGAGATGGACATATCTAGCTGCAGCGAACGATTGGGAGAAAGAAAGATGCTGTGTATCTCTGATTTGGGACTCATACTCTTTTTGTTCTGCGGACTGTATTTTCTTCTCCATCTGTATCACTTTGTTCTGACTGTCTGGAGACTTCTACTACAGTTGATGGAATTCTTCCTACTGTCAGAATGTCTTTCAATACTTCAATTCTTCTGGGCCAAAGGTTACCTTTTCGCACTTGTGTTTCTGGTACACTGTTCATTTCAATTTTGTCAATACTTCGCTTAGCTGAATCCCTTGCTCTCTGACCCTCGTTACCTACAGGGATCAACTTTCTTTCACCTTCAACAGTGTTAGGAGACCCAGTAGCTGGCGCCCACGCTACTTTGTGCTCAGTCTGTTCAGGCTGTCTTACTGCTACCACCGATTCACCTGCAACTGACTCTGCACCTTCAATGGGACAGGGGGCTCGACGAGTGTGGGCTGCATGAACCCAATTAGGTAGACCGCCACATTGAACCGCAGTTGTTGTTACAAAAAGCACTTGGTAAGGCCCACACCAATGAGTTTCTAAACAGGACTTTCTCACGTTTCTTGACAAGCACCCAATCGCCTGGGCACAAGTCATGCATTTGCTCCTGTTGGACAGTAATGGCGACTTCTCCAACCTGATGAGACACAGAACGTACCACATCAGCCAATCCTTTACAATAATTGAGCAACAAATCATCAGATATGTTCACAAGCTGATTTGCTGGGACTGTAGGCTGATAGCCCTCCCCATAATTATTTCATGAGGGGACAGTCCTGTTCTTTTGCCTGGGAGACTTCACAAACTCATCAAAACCAAAGGCAATGCATCAGGCCCTTTTAGTGATGTAGATGCACATACCTTTGCTAATCGTGATTTTATTGTGTCGTTCATTTGCTCAACTACGCCTGACGCCTCATGTCGATAAGCACAAGGCAATTTTGGCTCAATCTGTAAAGCGGCACAGAGCATTCACACCACTTCATTGTTAAAGTGTGTTCCTCTATCTGAATCCGAGACTGGAAATCCAAATTTTGGGGTGGGCTCTCTAAGCAACAGTTTGGCAATGGTTAGGCAGTCATTTTGTCTCGTAGGGCATGCCTCCACCCAACGTGAAAACAGACACCCAATTACAAGGACATATTTTAATCCTTTACAAGGAGGCATCTCTCTACAATCTAATTGCATGCGAGTAAAAGGACTTCACTACCTTCCAATTTGACTCATGCTAACCACTGTTTTCCTTGCTGTATTCTGCTGCTGATATGTTATACATCTCTGGCACAGACTCTCTGCAATGGTTCTGAATTTTGGATTGTACCATGTCTGTCTAAAAAGTTGCATCATTGCATCCCTGGCTACGTGTGTCAGTCCATGGCAAACTCTTGCCATTGTTGACAACAGACTATCTGGCAACACTGGTCTTCCATCTGTATAAACCCATACTTCATCTTCTGGTCTACTTGTACATCCTGCTTTGATCCACCCTACCCCTTCTGTCTGGGTAACTGAATCTTGCAATTCTCAGATCTCTTCCCATGTCTCAACATCTGAAAACATTAGTCTGCATTCAGATTTCAGATACATCAGTTTGTTCTTTCAAGGATTCTCCATTCAATGCATATGAATGTAGGGTACAATAACGCGCGGGTTCATCAGCATATCTATTGCCGACATGCACATAATCATGTCCAGATTGATGAGCCTAACATTTTAGCACAGCAATTTGGGCTGGGAGTTGCAATGCCATCAGTAGGTTCTTCACACATTCTCTGTTTCGTATAGGTGAACCCGAAGAGGTCATAAACCCAGGTTGAGACCACAGCTACCCAAAATCATGCAGGACCCCAAAATCATATTGACTGTCCGTAAATATGGTTACTTGCATCTGCTAAATGATGCCCTAGTGAGTGCAATCAATTTCGCCACTTGATCTGAATTTACTCCTTTCAACCATGATGCTTCAACAACACCCACCACTGTACAGTTCGCATATGCAGCTCGCAAGGTACCTCCAGGGTCTCTCAAGCATAATCCATCCACAAATAAAACATGATCATATTCTGGTAGTGGAGTGTCCTGTATGTCAGGTCTCAGCTTTGTACACAAATCAGTCAGATCAAGGCAAACGTGATCAGCTACCACTTCACAACTCGGGAGCGGCATCAAGGTGGCTGGATTCAGACTTGTAGACCTTGTTACAGTCACTTTTTCCACACCCAATATCACTTGCTCATAATTTGTTAAGCGACTGCTTGTAAGATGTAAAACCTCAACTGAATGTGGCACATACACTATCAATGGATGCCCCATTGCAATTGTCTCACGCTGCTCCAAACTCACACAAGTTGCAGCAACAGTGTTTTAACTATCCAGGTAGGGCAGCAGCCATAGGATCCAATGTGGCTAAAAAATATTCCACAGGACGGCATGCTGTTCCGTGCATTTGCGTCAGAACTGAAAGTGCACAAATGTCTTGCTAACTGCAGAATAGAGTAGAACTCTTATTAAAATCGGGCATTCTCAATGCTGGAGCTAAACACAAACTGTCTCACAATTCAAGAAATGAACGCGTGCCTTCTTCAACCACATGTACAGGGTCTAACACGTCTTTGTGTGTCAGTCTCTGCAAGGGCTTGGCTATCAGTGAAAAACTTGGTATCCATTGCCTGCAATATTCAACCATGCCCAAGAACAATCAAACTTCCTTTTGTGCACTCGGCTCATTAATCTGCAATATGGCATTGACCCGATCTTGAGATACTTATCTGACTCCTTCTTCAATGTGATGTCCCAAATAAAGAACGTCTCTCTGACAAAATTATAATTTTGCTGGTGGAAATGTATGCCCACTTACTGCCAAATGGTTCAATAGAGCAATTGTATCAGTAACACAAGCCTCTTTGGTTCCTGATGCAAATGGCAACTCATCAATGTACTGCACCAGTACAGAGTGAGTAGACATTTCCAATGTCTCCAAATTTATTTTCAAATTCTGATTGACGATTGAGGGACTTTTAGTATGCCCCTTGTGGAACTCGGCACCATGCCAAAACACCGTCTCCAAACCGGAATGCAAATAAATATTGGCTATCGGGATGCAAGGCAATTGAGAAAAATGGTGGACACAAATCAATCACTGAGAACCATTCTGCCTCGTCTGTACACCTCCTATATTTGTCAGAATATTTCTACACTCGCGCCTCCAATGCCTGAACTTGCCACAACCATGACACACAAACTTCTTCTTCATTGCCTCTATATTACTTCCTCTGCCTCTCCGTTGTGGCTTCAAATTCGGCACAGAATTCACCACCACACCACTCATTCCAGTCGTAGTCTGACCTTTTCCCTGAAATGGTCCTGAAAAATCTGTATTCATGCTCATATAACCCCTTTTCTTTGCTGCTTTCATCTGGGCTAACATCAATTTCTCTTTCAACTTTTTGTAACCCAAATCAATATCATCTCCACAGTATTTTGTATAACAAAGTATCTCATCTATTGAAGTTCTCTGCCAACAAATCAAATGCTGCTGAATCATGGCACTTATTTGTGGTCTCAAACCGTACACAAACCAATGCACAAAATGTCCCATATCTTTCTCAGAGACATTCTCAATCCCACTGTACTGTTTAAACGCCTGTAAAAGCCTCTCATAACATCCATGAACTAACTCCTTCAATTCCTGAGTAGTTCTATCTATTTTTACCCAATCTGTCTCTAACGGCGAAACCTTTCCCTTCAAATAAAAAATAACCTGATTATATGTTTTTCATGACTTCATCTGACGGTGCTCCTGTTTTTGGATCTCTTGGGTACTCCTCTGTTGGCCAATCTATAGCAATTTTACACTTGACCCACAAGTCAGTCAGAAATACAATGGCAAACAAAGCATCTACATTTTTCCACAAAACTTTGAAACCTTAACAAATCTTTCCACTTGCTTTTACTACTCAACTGGTTTTTTCTCTCAACCTAGGAAAATCATTTGTAAATTACATGTCTTGACCATGGTAGATAAATAAACCTTCCTACTGGTACTTGGCCTTGTGGCCCTCAAGATCTGGCATATAGAGAACTTTGCCAAGCATGTAGCAATATACAACTTGCACAGCTGGTTACGGCACCTACTCACGTTAAAGGGCATACTTTAGATCTTGTATTTGCTGATAAAGATCTAGTCTCAGTGGGAGAGGTCGTGGATCAATGTTGGACTGATCACGCATTAGTCCTACTGTCTGTCTCTTTGCCCGGTTCGTTAAGGACAGGTGATCCAGGTGTTACTAAGATCAGTAGGCAATGGTCCCGTCTTTTGAAACAACCAACTAGATCTACTCTGCTGTCCAGACCATTTATGGTGAAGGATAGTGCGGACAAAAGCTATCTGGCCCTTTGCCAGCAGATTGTGACATCCTTGGATGAACTGGCTCCTTTAAGGAAGGTGAGGGACAGACCTAGAAGAACTAACGCCTGGTTCACTGATGACCTTGGACAGCATAAACTTCGCTTTAAACAGCCGGAACGACTCTGGAGGAGAGTACAGGGAGTCAGATAAGGTAGCATATAGAGCGATCTTGCAGGAATATAAGGCTCAGCTGAAGAAGGCCAAAGCCCAATTTCTGGCAGACACGTTGGCCAAGGCCTCTAACAAATCGCAGGCACTGTTTAAATTGGTCGACAACCTAGCCAACCCGTCTTGTACTGCTCCGGCTATCCCTGTCTCCCAGGAATTGTGTGATTCTTTGGCCTCTGCGTTTGAGGAGAAGATTAGGATAATTCTGAACGGACTTCAGATCTCTGGTCAGTCTACATCTTCCTTGTCTCCCCTTGCAGAACCCCCCCTTACGGCGGCGCAGCTGTCCTGCTTTCCTAGTCCTTCTCTGGAGGAATTCTGCCTCCTGGCTAATGGTGTGTCTTCAGGATCACCACTTGATCCTATGCCTCATAAGATCTGGAAGGCATTCCAAGATGAGCTGTTTCCTCCGCTCCACACCATTTGCTGCCAGTCACTGAATACAGCAGTAGTCCCAGATAGCTGGAAGGTGGCAATTGTTACACCATTGCTGAAGAAGGTTTCCTTGGACCCTTCAAGCCCGGCCAACTACAGGCCCATCTCGCTTTTACCATTCATAATAAAAGTTGTAGAGAAGTGGGTCACGAGAACATTATCCAGCTTTCTGGAAAACAACTCCTGTCTGGATACATCGCAATTCGGCTTTAGGCCGGTTCACGGCACGGAGGCTGCATTGGTCACCGTGTTGGACGATCTACGAACGCGTGTCGACATGGGCAAGTCAGCATTTTTAGTGCTGCTTGACATGTCGGCCGCGTTCGACATGGTGGACCATGCAGTACTTCTGAGCCGTCTTCAGAGTACAGGAGTAACTGGCCTGGCCTTGAGATGGTTAACATCTAATCTCAGCAACAGACAGCAGGCAGTGGCACTACCACCTTATCGATATGCCATACAACAAGTGGATCAGGGCGTCCCCCAGGGGTCGGCGATCAGCCCGATCTTGTTCAATCTGTATCTTCGACCTCTGGTTGACCTGATAAAGTCATTCGGCATATCTTTCATCAATTATGCCGATGACACTCAATTGATTTTTTCATTTGAGGGTACTAAGGCAGTATCGAGAGACACTTTCCACTGCTGTATGTCGGCTACAGCTGAGTGGCTGCGAGCCAACTCGCTTCAATTCAATGGATCCAAAACGGAGGTTCTTCATTGCTCCCTAGACCGTACCCCTCGTCCGCTTCCGGAAGATTTTTGGCCTACATCTATCCTAGGTACGGTAGAGGCGGCTGAGTCGGCCCGTAATTTGGGAGTTCTGTTTGAACCCAATCTGCAGCTTGATGCCTCTGTGAACAGGACTATAGCGGTTTGTATGGGCTTGCTTCGTGCCCTTCGTAAGATCTTACCGCTTCTTCCCATAGAGGCTAGGGCAGAGGTAGTGCGCAGTTCTATTCTTAGTCGATTAGATTACTGCAATGCACTACTTCTGGGAGCCCCAAAACTTTGATTCTAAAGCTGCAGAGGATCCAAAATATGGCGGCTAAATTGGCTCTATCCCGTCCTCGCTCTGCCTCTTCGTCCGGTGCATTGGCTGATCTTCATTGGCTTCCCGTCCAGCAGAGAATCTCCTTCAAGGCGTTATGCCTTGTCTTTAAGGCTCTGCATGGACAGGGGCCGATACCGCTCCAAAATCTTTTTTCCTGGTACTACGCTGCCAGACTTCTAAGATCCTCCTCCGCGTTTCTAGTGACGGTCCCTAGGATCAATAGAGTGAGGATGGGTGGCCGTGCTTTTAGTTTCACGGCCACTACTCTTTGGAACACCCTCCCGCTGACGTTGAGGAGTAGACAAGACCTTACCTCCTTTAAAAAGGATCTTAAGACCTTTTTGTTCCCCAGAGTAATGTAATAGCAGTCCACCTGTAGGAAAGACGCAGTCTCCGCGCCAGGCTACCCTTTGGGTGGCAGTCGCGCTTAATAAGCAAATAAATACATACAAATAAATACATACTTCTCTCAGAGGATATTCCGGGTGTTTGCTTCTCCCTTTTCCAACTCCCTCACAGGATACAAAGGTAAAGGTACTGTTGCATCCTTCTTTTTAGCCCATCTACCTTCCCATCTGTCCACTTCACCCCATCTCCTTAGAGTGTTAATCAACTCTTTATTCTGTAAACGTTTTCCTGAAACATTTGAACTCTCTAAATCCTTGTCTTTTGTACAGCTTTGGACTTTTCTATGTCGACTCCATATCGTTGTGCAATCTCAGCAAATCTCTCATGTGTGTTTTTCACTTTCCGTGTAATATCCTTAGACATAAAAAGTAGTTCTTCATTCTGGTATTTGGCTAATCTTTCAGGACTTATGGTTCCTAATATCATTTCTTCTATTTCCACTTCAAGAAGAATTACTCTGTATGCTACAACTGGGTGCAATTTCCCTTATCCATTCATGAAGTACTTCTGGGGAGGATCTCAAGAATGTATCCTCTCCTGATCTCTGAAAGCCCTCAACAGTTCCACCTGTCTTTGACCCTCCCTAAGATGGTGACAATAGTCTTTCCATCTGTAACATTCTTATCGAATCGCCATGTGAACCCTTTTTTGTTGTTTCAATCAATTGTCTGAAATTTGAACTAATGGCTCGACCTCTCCGTCTGTATTTAAATTTCTTCTACTATTCCCTTTCAACCCACTCTTATTATTTCCATTTCTTTCGGCTGTTCTCTGATCTTCCACACTCACATTTCTTTCAGATACTGTACGAGTTTCGCCCATATTTCTATTGGGGACTGTTTTAGCATGAACTTGTGAAACTCTATCTCTATTATTATATAACAGAACAATGGGTCCTATAGTCACTGGAACAGCTAAGTTATCTGGATAATTAGGCATTATTATTCCCGGTAACCCTTTTCTATCTGGGGTCTGATTCTGATTCCAAGATGTCTTCTTTTGAGCTGGATCTAAATTTATAGTAGCGCATTTGCATGTAATCCTACAAAAGGACTTGTTTATACATTATTCTGTTCTTCATGATAAGGTGGAGGTCTATTGAGTAATAATTAATTCAAGAATTCATCATCTGCATCGTCAACTCCTACATCAGTTAAATCAGTATTTCTAGACTTCAACTTCTCAACATGTTTCTTCTTTTCTTGGCATTTCTTTACTACTTTGGTCTCGGCTACCATTACAGGATACATTTGTTTCCCCTCAGCTACATTCTTTCTTCATCTCCTTTTCTGTGCATCTGATTTTGCTTCAACATACAGATGTACAATATTCCTGTACCTACTCTGAGTTTTCTCTTTTTCTCTATTGTAGGCTTCATGTTCCCATTCCTTGAGAGCTTCATATTGCATAAGTCTAGGATTTGGTCTCAGACTATTCGTTCGGTTTCTTAGATTTTCCAAAACTCGGGTATTAAAATGTACCAAGTTCTGGGAATGCTAAGTCATGATCTTGCTCAGTATATTTCATCCAGTTCTCCAACCATGTACACTTATGATATTCCTTTTCTAATAACATAAACGAAGCAGGGGTTCCTTCCGGAGCCATAGGAATTCCTTCCTTAATTGATATTGGTTCATCCTTACAAAACAAAGTTTTTAACAGTTTAAAAAACGTAATTTTTCTTCTACACTAAATCAAAAAACATTTACGAAAAAATCTTCAACAATTTGTCTTCTGTGTTATAATTCTCTACCACCAATGAAAAAGTCGTCCTCATCCACCAATGCCAGCGCGTCTTCTCACCAACTGGCCAATACCTGTGTGGCACCTGATGACGTCAGTATTACTCCTCAGTTCGACTGACCCTCCCTTTACAATGTTGTTCGTCATCTTTTATAAAGTCTTTTAACAAAACAAGACAAACAACATAATACAACTTTGTCTGCTCCACTAAAAGAAACAATAGAACCCTACACTCCAAGAATTTTCTCTCGCTTCCAGCGAAATCTCGACCAGCGCGATTTCACCCTCACTAAGTGAAAAATCCTCGAGATTTCCCCAAATGGACCTTTTTAAAGAAACCTCAATAATCTCCACTTGTCACGCTTCAAGTTTCCCTATGTTAGCACCGGCAAGACCTTTTGCACAGTACCTACTTCCACAGCAGACAAAACAGGCTTAGTGTATGCCACACTAAGACCGCCCTTTGGCCCCGTGATTTTAGGCCACAACGGACTTGTTTCTTCCATTAAGGTCAACAACGAACCTTAACGTGAGACACAAACAAAACTAAGCTTGCTTCAGTGTAAATGTCACTATTACCTTTAACCTTACATCTTCATTACCTAGTATGTTTAGTCAAATAAACCATCAGATAATGCTACTAGAAAACTCATGCAGTGGAAGTAACTAAAATGTTTTCCTTTTTCCCTTATATATCAAAAACCACATCATACTCACCTTCGCTACCATCATCTACAATATCACAGAGTCTGGCCCATAGAAACTCTACAACACCAAGGTCTATTTAGTCATAAATCATCTAGGTCCTCCGATAGATCTTTTAATCAAGCTAATAGGGACTCAGGTAATCAGAGACGAACTGTCACTTCACCTGAGGACCTGGAATAAAGAAGTGCCTTCCTAATGAACATGTACATTTTTAATGACTAGACAATAAAAAACACATCTGTATTATTAATACAAGCAAATATGTATAAAAACTTCAGGTTGAATGGTCAAAGCACAAAAATATATTTAGAAACATTTAATTTCGATTATTGTTTTAGTACAGGTAAAATCACAACACATCACAGTTCAGAGTCAAATCCATTTCAATTCAAATACCTGGCCAGAATGAGAAAGAATATAAACGCAATTCCAGAATACAGATATGAATCATACAAACCAAGAATCGGTTGCAGATTGTCAGGCATAAGGTGTCAAGAATCCAACCGTATCGGCCTGGGGTCGAAAATTAAAAGAGGTTTAGTTAATGCGTACCTCAGACGACTGACACCAGACGTCATCCTCCTCCAGGAAACACACCTTAGAGGGAACCAGTGCGCATTTATTGCGCGGGGAAGGTACACTGTCCTGGCACATGCAGGATACACGGCAGACTCCAGGGGGGTGGCGATCCTTATAAAAAAATCTGCGCCATTCACGATTACACGCACCTGGTTGGACCCTCAGGGCACATATGCGGGAGTCCAGGGGTTGTGGAAAAGACGTAGGTTCACGATAATATCAGTGTACGCCCCACCCAAGCTGCAGGCTCACACACTGAAGGCGGTTGCCACTATCCTACTGGACACGGCTGACACAACTCAGGTAATGGGGGGGGACTTTAATGATGTCATGTGCACCACACAGGATAGATCGGGGACTTCACACCCAATGGGTTCCACAACCGCCCTAGCCCGGCAGATGAATACCCTCGGCCTCACCGACGTATGGCGTTGGCTCCATCCAACACAGGTAGCCTATTCCTTTTACTCCGGGGCACACAAGGTCTTCTCCAGGTTGGATTATGTTTTTATGTCTAGGCAGGATATCACGGTTGGAGACCTAGCAGAATACAAGGCGCGGGGGATCTCCGACCACTCCCCCCTATTAGTGCAGGTGGGACGAGACAAAGGGATGAGGCAGTCACAATGGCGATTAGCGGCGTGGGACATCCAAACCCCGGAAATACTTAAGGGCGTGCGTGCGGACATACGGGTGTACATGGCCGAAAATGAGGGCTCGGTGGACTCTGGTGTTACCCTCTGGGAGGCTATGAAACCAGTCCTAAGAGACCGCATTCAAACCAGGCTGGGAGAGGCTAGGAGGTCGCGCCAGGGTCAGGTAGAGAGTGAAGAGGTCTCCATTTTAAATTTAGAAACGGAGTATCACCAGCACAGGACTGAGGCCCGCCTCAGGAAATTGATTGACGCACAGAGACGTTACAGGGAATTAGTCACGGATGAGGCGCGCACTCAGGCACTGGCGACGTTGCATCGACTATATGATGTCGGTGACAAGTCGGGCAAACTTTTAGCCTGGCTGAGTAGGAGGGAAACTGCAGCGAGATGGGTGGATAAGATCTCGTTAACAGGAAACAGGCAGGTACACACGGATAGAGACATAGCCGAGGCCTTCGCAACCTATTACGAGGACTTCTACAGGGCTAGGGACCTGGGCGACTGTGAGGACGCCCAACGCTACTTAAGTGATGTGGAGCTGCCGACGCTATCCGCGGAGGCTACTGCAGCCCTGGAGGCGGATCTGACGCTGGACGAAATCTCTGAAGCCGTGACGGCGTTGAAACCGGGGAAGACTCCCGGGCCCAATGGCTTCCCGGCTGAATTTTTTAAACGTGCGGCGGATCTGTTACAGCGACACGTGAAAAACCTCTTCACGGACGCATACCAGGCGGGGAGTTTACCCCCGGACCTGGTCTTGGCCACTATTGTCCCAATCTACAAAGAGGGCAAGCCCAAAAACGACTGCTCCTCCTACCGCCCAATTTCCCTCCTGAATACGGAGACGAAGGTGCTGGCCACTGTCCTGGCTAGACGGTTACGACAGGTGATATCGGAGTTGGTGCATATGGACCAGTCCGGTTTCCTTCCGGATAGGGCGACCAAATTGAATCTCCGTCGCACCCACAACTGGCTACAGGAGGTCCGTGAGAGGAGTGAACCCCACTGGTTCCTCTCATTGGATGCGGAGAAGGCATTTGATGCAGTCCACTGGCCCTTCCTGATGGAGACCCTCCGACGTTTTGGGATAGGTCCCAAATACATGCAGTGGGTCCGGCTCCTGTATTCTAACCCGAAGGCGAGAGTGCGGATCAATGGAAGGTTGTCCCGTGAGTTCCCCATTGGTAGGGGTACGCGCCAGGGCTGTCCATTATCCCCCCTCCTGTTTACCCTTACGATTGAGATTTTAGCGACACGGATTAGACAGAATCGGGATATCAGAGGTTTTAGATGGGGTACTATTGACGGTACACAGGAAAAAATATCTCTGTATGCCGACGACGTACTATTGTTCGTGACCGACCCGGGCAGGACGATTCCAGCACTGTTCGGGGAGCTAGGCGAATTCGGGGCGAGGGCGGGACACACGATCAATTGGCACAAATCGGTCCTTTATGACCCGCACGGCAAAGAGCGTCATGAGTGCCTTCCGGGACAGCTTATTCATACGACGGACGGATTCCAATACCTGGGCGTATATATAACGCTAGATAAGGCACGCTCCTACACTGCAAACGTGGCTAGGATAATGGTGGAAACAAGATCAGAAATGGACAGATGGAGGCAACTCCCGCTCACCCTATTGGGTCGTGCCGCACTATATAAAATGGTCCTACTACCCAAGTTTCTCTATGCACTCCAGAATGAGTATTATCCCCTACCATTGGCGACTCTGACTAAAATACATGCGGACCTGCGCGCCTTCCTGTGGCTGGGAAAACAACCTCGTGTGGCCCTCACCACGTTGCAGCGCCACCAATATAGCGGGGGTATCTCGCTTCCCAACCTGGAGGCGTACTATTGGGCGGAACACCTCGCCCCGATCAACGAGTGGCTCCATGCGGCAGCCGATCACCCCACCTATGCGCTAGAAAGGTCTCAATGGTCACACAAATCTATATTGCATTACCTCTATGGGGAAGCGGTAGGCCAGCACTTCCTTCCCGCCACTAAGATAACGTTGACAGCGTGGCGTAGGGCGACGAAAAGAATGGGTTGGGACAAGAGGGTCACTCGTCAGACACCACTATGGTGCTGCAAGTGGCTGGGAGAACTGAATAAACTGAAAGGTTTTAGGAGGTGGGATGACATAGGCATCTCCACGGTAGGGGACGTGATTGCAAAAGGGGAGTTGAAGACCTTCCCGACACTAAAAACGGAATTTGGCCTACACAACACTCAGTACTACAAATACTTACAACTGAAACATGCATGGAACGCACAAAACATTGTACTGGCAGATCTCCCAGACTACGCACCACTGGAGGGTAGACTGCTGCAGGAACAGATACAGGGTGGGGCGATATCCCTAACGTATAAGAATCTAACCAACAATATGCTGGGTGACCTGCAAGCCCTGCGAGATAGATGGGAGGCGGATGTGGGGGACATGGAGGATCTAGACTGGGAACTCGCCCTCATGCACCCCCGGGAGGTAGCTATTAAATCCAGACTCCGCCTCATACAATTCAAAATATTGCACAGATCTTACTTTGATAGGGTACGTCTCTTTAAAATGGGTAGAATACCAGACACAACATGCCTTAGATGCCATCGACACACGGGTGATTTCTTCCATACACTATGGGGATGTGAAATGATTCAAGAATACTGGGAGGAGGTGTTCCGGGAACTGGAGGATGTATTGGAGGTGGCCCTGCCACGTGACCCTAGACTGGCATTGTTGGGTACAATCACAGAGGTGGACCTGCCCCGCCCCTTGACTATCTTTCTGGTACTGGCCTTAGTAGTAGCAAAAAGAGACATCGCACGATGCTGGGGAGCGCCCGGAAAGCCGAACATGGAAGAATGGCGGAGGGGATTAGATCTCTACATGGCGGCGGAGAGAGTTACTTATCGTGCACGGGGCTGCCCCCGAAAATTCAGGAGAATATGGGCTAAATGGAGACAATTCCATGGACTAGATTGAGACCTGTGGACTAGTCAACTGTGGGAGGGGAACACCTGGACGAGATGGTGTGCACAGTGGGGACCCATGAGTGTCATGTGCCTACATTAATACCTGTTCTTGTGTGCGAGATTGTCGGATGAGATATGCCGAGAGAGGGTGGGGACCAGGGGGTGGGGGGGGGTGTGGAGGGGTGGCGGGCGGCTGTTCCTGGGATTCTGTTGGGTTTTGGTTTATTTGTTCTTACTCTTGCTAGTTTGAATGCGAATCTATTACTGCAGAATATGACATGATGTAACTACTGAGAAAAGTTGCGTTCCTGGCGGATAGGGCGGAATGTTGACGCCCTGCCGTCTGTCTACCTTTTTCTTTGGCGGTGATACTGCTGATGCAACAATAAAAAGAATTTAAAAAAAAAAAAAAGAATCCAACCGTATGCTTGACAATTAGCTCAAGGAAAATGAAAAGGAATGCCAAGTCCAACCAATATAGGAAATATCCCCTATGGCACCCATTCTGCAGATTGCTGTTTCGTGTGTTGATCAAGCCGATACAAAATCCAGCAAAAGAGAAATCCAAGATGGCCGCCCGCTGCGCTACAGAAAAAGGGACGTGGTGTAGTCTTTCAAGAAAACAGACAACAGAGAGTGTGTGCGTGTGCAACGCTCGTCGCACTTCAACTGATCTGAAGGAGGAGACGGTAGTGTCTCATCTTCGCGCTTGAACTGAAAGGGATCTTTCGGTCAGCGTTTTTTCCTGGAGAGATGAACTAATGAGAACCAAGCTCCTTGTGAACAAAATCTAGAGACTAGTGTCCTTTTGCTGAGGTGAAATTCCAGTCAGAGAGCCTTCCGGAGATTAGTGTTCTTGCTGTAGAGAACACTTTGCAATTTGATGATCCGCATTTGGTAATGTTGTTTACTGTCAAATTTCAAAATGCTGAAATTCCAGGAGTCTCAGTGATGATTCACTCGGGAGCGACTGGAAATTTTTGCGACATCAATTGTACCAAAAGAATGGGAATTTGATTTGTCAAAAAGAAAATTTTGGAAGCAGTCAGGGCTGTGGATGGAACCAACTTGTTTTCTGGTCTGATAACTCATGAAACTAAACCTCTACTTCTACAAGGGCTGAATGGTCATAGAGAACAGATCATTTTCAGTTTAATTGATGCTCCACAATTCCAATTTATCCTAGGATTGCCATGGCCCACAGAGCACAACCCTCAACTCAATTGGAGTAAGAGGACAGTTCAAAGGAATTTAGACTACTGCATGGTAAATTGCTTCCATGAGAATGCAGAGAGTTCTGAAAAATCCCAGACTAGTTGTTTGGCTTTAATTCCAATAACTATCTGTGCAACCAAACAGAAGAAATTCCAATGGAATATCAAGATCTAGCGAAGGTCTTTGACAAAATAGAAGCAGAAAAATTGCCTCCATACCGACCATACGACTGTAAAATTTAATTGGAGGCTGGAGCAAATATACCTTGCAATCGAGTATACTCGCTTACTGAATCAGAGAACCAGCATTTGAGAGAGTACTTGGATCAGTACTTAGCTAATGAATTTGTGCGGCCATCGAAGTCCCATGTCTCATCTCTTCTATTTTTCATCCCTACGAAGAATTGTGAACTTCGCACCTGCATTGACTTTAGAGTGACGGTAAAAAATCGATATCCATTGCCCTTAATATCGGAAATGATGGATCAAGTAAAATACGCAAAAATGTATACGAAGCAGGACTTAAGAGGAGCGTACCATCTCGTTCATGTAGCTCAAGGAGATGAGTGGAAGACAACATTCAGAACCCGGTATGGGTTGTTCGAATACTAGGTAATGCCATGTGGACTCTGCAACGCCCCGGCTTCGTTCTAGCATTTCGAGAACGATGTGCTTCGAGAATTCTTAGACACATTTGCAGTAGTCTACATAGACGACATTTTGATCTTTTCAAAAGATGAAAAAGAACATGTAACTCACGTAAGAGCAGTTCTGAAAAAAATACTTGAAAACCATTTGTATGTCAAACTCAAGAAGTGCGTCTTTCATGTGGCTCGAGTGGAATTTTTGGGTTTCGTCTTATCTTCAGACGGAGTCAGTATGGACCCAACTAAGGTGAGAGCGGTGCAAGAATGCCCCCCTCCCAGAAGTGTGAAAGAAATTTAGAGCTTCTTGGGGGTTTGAAAATTGTTATCGATAGTTTATCTCAAATTTCTCATCTATTGTCAGCCCCATCACTCGTCTTTTAAAGAAAGGAGTCAAGTTTGAATGGACATCAGATACAGGGTCAGCTTTCCAATTTTTAAAGCAATGTTTTATCACAGCTCTAAAATTGCTGCATGCTAATTCAGAAGAACCTTATTTGTGGAGGCAGATGCATCAGACACAGCGATTGTAGGGATTCTTTCTCAGAGGCACAAAGACAAGGGCCAGTTACATCCGGTGGCCTTTTACTCGAGGAAACTTACCCCAGCTGAAATCAACTACATGATTGCCAAGAACTTTTGTCAGTAAAAGATGCCTTCCAAGAATGAAGTGGTACAAAAGGGGGTGGCGATGGACGGAGCATCTGAGCCAATCAAACACTCACACCCAGTCAACAGATCTGGGTTTAATCCATCACCGTTCTTTAGCCCACTCTGCCACCCCAGTTCAGATATGGCCATATGCAAATCAGTCTGACCCTGTGCCTCATGGGAACAGTCCAGCCCGAACTGCCAAGCCATGCCTTCCTTGGACCGGAAACAAGCTTCAGAGAGATTTCAGCCGTCTTCAGCCCGGCTTGCTTGAATCCAGTGGCAAAGTGAGCAAGGGAATCACGTCCGAGCATACCCTGCCAACTTATGACGAACAAAGTGGTACAAAAGGGGGTGGCGATGGACGGAGCATATGAACCAATCAAACACTCACACCCAATCAACGGATCTGGGTTTAATCCATCACCGTTCTTTAGCCCACTCTGCCACCCCAGTTCAGACATGGCCATATGCAAATCAGTCTGACCCTGTGCCTCATGGGAACAGTCCAGCCCGAACTGCCAAGCCATGCCTTCCCTGGACCGGAAACAAGCTTCCGAGGACCGGGTTCTGGCATTTCAGCCGTCTTCAGCCCGGCTTGCTTGAATCCAGTAGGAAAGTGAGCAAGGGACTCACATCTGAGCATACCCTGCCAACTTATGGCGAACAAAGTGGTACAAAAGGGGGTGGCGATGGACGGAGCATCCGAACCAATCAAACACTCACACCCAGTCAACAGATCTGGGTTTAATCCATCACCGTTCTTTAGCCCACTCTGCCACCCCAGTTCAGACATGGCCATATGCAAATCAGTCTGACCCTGTGCCTCATGAGAACAGTCCAGCCTGAACTGCCAAGCCATGCCTTCCCTGGACCGGAAACAAGCTTCCGAGGACCGGTTTCTGACATTTCAGCCGTCTTCAGCACGGCTTGCTTGAATCCAGTGGCAAAGTGAGCAAGGGTCTCACGTCTGAGCATACCCTGCCAACTTATGGCGAACAAAGTGGTACAAAAGGGGGTGGCGATGGACGGAGCATCTGAACCAATCAAACACTCACACCCAGTCTACGGATCTGGGTTTAATCCAACACCGTTCTTTAGCCCACTCTACCAGCTCAGTTCAGACATGGCCATATGCAAATCAGTCTGACCCCGTGCCTCATGGGAACAGTCCAGCCCGAACTGCCAAGCCGTGCCTTCCCTGGACCGGAAACAAGCCTCCGAGGACCGGTTTCTGGCATTTCAGCCGTCTTCAGCCCGGCTTGCTTGAATCCAGTGGCAAAGTGAGCAAGGGACTCTTTTCTGAGCATACCCTGCCAACATATGGCAAACAAAGTGGTACAAAAGGGGGTGGCGATGGACGGAGCATCTGAACCAATCAAACACTCACACCCAGTCAACAGATCTGGGTTTAATCCATCACCGTTCTTTAGCCCACTCTGCCACCCCAGTTCAGACATGGCCATATGCAAATCAGTCTGACCCTGTCCCTCATGGGAACAGTCCAGGCCGAACTGCCAAGCCATGCCTTCTCTGGACCGGAAACAAGCTTCCGAGGACCGGGTTCTGGCATTTCAGCCGTCTTCAGCCCGGCTTGCTTGAATCCAGTGGCAAAGTGAGCAAGGGACTCACGTCTGAGCATACCCTGCCAACTTATGGCGAACAAAGTGGTACAAAAGGGGGTGGCGATGGACGGAGCAACTGAACCAATCAAACACTCCCACCCAGTCAACAGATCTGGGTTTAATCCATCACCGTTCTTTAGCCCACTCTGCCACCCCAGTTCAGACATGGCCATATGCAAATCAGTCTGACCCTGTGCCTCATGGGAACAGTCCAGCCCGAACTGCCAAGCCATGCCTTCCGTGGACCGGAAACAAGCTTCCGAGGACCGATTTCTGGCATTTCAGCAGTCTTCAGCCCGGCTTGCTTGAATCCAGTGGTAAAGTGAGCAAGGGACTCACGTCTGAGCATACCCTGCCAACTTATGGCGAACAAAGTGGTACAAAAGGGGGTAGCGATAGACGGAGCATCTGAACCAATCACACACTCACACCCAGTCAACAGATCTGCGTTTAATCCATCACCATTCTTTAGCCCACTCTGCCACCCCAGTTCAGACATGGCCATATGCAAATCAGTCTGACCCTGTGCCTCATGGGAACAGTCCAGCCCGAACTGCCAAGCCATGCCTTCCCTGGACCGGAAACAAGCTTCCGAGGACCGGTTTCTGGCATTTCAGCAGTCTTCAACACGGCTTGCTTGAATCCAGTGGCAAAGTGAGCAAGGGACTACCGTCTGAGCATACTCTGCCAACGTATGGCGAACAAAGTGGTACAAAAGGGGGTGGCGATGGACGGAGCATCTGAACCAATCAAACACTCACACCCAGTCAACAGATCTGGGTTTAATCCATCGCCGTTCTTTAGCCCACTTTGCCACCCCAGTTCAGACATGGCCATATGCAAATCAGTCTGACCCTGTGCCTCATGGGAACAGTCCAGCCCGAACTGCCAAACCATGCCTTCCCTGGACCGGAAACAAGCTTTCGAGGACCGGTTTCTGGCATTTCAGCCGTCTTCAGCCCGGCTTGCTTGAATCCAGTGGCAAAGTGAGCAAGGGACTCACGTCTGAGCATACCCTGCCAACTTATGGCCAACAAAGTGGTACAAAAGGGGGTGGCGATGGACGGAGCATCTGAACCAATCAAACACTCACACCCAGTCAACAGATCTGGGTTTAATCCATCACCATTCTTTAGCCCACTCTGCCACCCCAGTTCAGACATGGCCATATGCAAATCAGTCTGACCCTGTGCCTCATGGGAACAGTCCAGCCCGAACTGCCAAGCCATGCCTTCCCTCACTCACACCCAGTCAACAGATCTGGGTTGCATACAATAACATAGCTCCACAGGATTCACACCTTTTTATTTAAATCATGGAAGACATCCAAATGTAATTCTAGGTAAAGAAGGGGAATCAGTACCAGCGGCAGAAAAGTTAGCACAAGAATTACAGAATTTCCGCTTTGTTAATATTCAGCCCCCGGGTGGGACAAATCCCAGGGCAATGTTAGCCCCGGGGACCGCCACCCCCGGGCCTTCATAAATAAATGTGCTGGGGGGGCTAGCCCCAGGGACCGCCACCCCAGGGCTTTGATAATAAATGTGTGGGGAGGCTCTAAGGCACCCAAGCCCAGGGGACTGCCACCCCAGGGCTTTATGTGAATATTTGCGGGGGGCTCAAGGCCCCCCGCAGCTCCGGGTACTGCCACCCCCGGGGCTTGTCTTTATTTTTTTTTTAAACCTGTGCGGGAGGGGGGGCTCAAGCCCCCCACACACGCCCCAGGGACCGCCACCTCCCTGGGGCTCTAAACATTACAATTGGGGGGTCTGTGACGTACCCCCCAAGCCCCGGGGACCACCACCTCCCCGGGGCTTTGTGAATGGTGGGAGGGGGGCCGCGCGTCCCTCCTGGAGCCCTGTTATGGCCCTGGGGGGGCCCCGAGGCTGGCTCCTGTAGTGTCCCGTGGTGCCCACCCCGGGAACACTGTAGTTTGCTATGGCGAGGCGGGAGCCTCGCGGCTCCCCCCTGCCATAGCAAACTGCTTGGGTATTTGGAAAAGAGAGAGCAGGAAACCTGCTATCTCTTCCAAATACCAAAGCTTTTCCACAGGGGGAGCTGCATCTTAGCAGCTCCCCGTGTGGAAAAGCAATGCCGGCTCCAGCAGGACGCGGGGAGCCAGCTGGACCTCGGAGAGATTGGGGACCGCCTCATGGTCCCCAAAGGAGAGGGCCAGCCCCGGGGGATGGGGTCCCAGGGTCTATTAATGGCCTGGGGGGAGGGGCGCGCGGCCCCCTCCCTCAAATGTAAAAAATATTTATGAAAAAAATTAAATAAATAAACACCAGCCGGCCCGAGGGGATGGGGCCCCCGGGGCCATAAATGACCTAAGGAGGGGGGCAAGGCAGCCCCCTCCAATATGATAAACATTTTAAAAAAGGGCCATGCCCCGGGGGATGGGGTCCACAGGGCTGATTATGGCCTCCGGAGGGGGGCCACACGGCCCCCTTCCCAAATTTTTCATTTTAAAAAATAAATTAGGGGGCAGGCCCTGGGGGATGGGGTCCTCAGGGCCAATAAATGAGAAAAAGAAGGGGGGCTAAACAGCCCCCTTCTGAAAAAAAAAAAGAAAAGACCGGCATCACGCTGGAGGCCGCGCCCCCTTTTTGCAGCACTCTGCAAACGTGCCCCCTGGCTTGTTTGCAGATGGGGAATACATTCTCCTAGAATACTGGGGGCCCCTGGGGGCAAACTAGCCCACCAGGAACCTCCAGTATGCACTAGGGGGCTGCATTGCAGAGAGGTGTTCTGAGGCCACGCCCCTTTTTACACCTCTTTGCAACGCAGCTCTGTGGTGATTAACGGAGGTAGCTGGTGGGCTAGTTGCAACCCAGGGACCCTCAGTATTCAAGGGGAGTTTATCCCCCAACTTAAAAAGCGCCAAGGGGCGCGTTTGCACAGTGGTGAAGGGAGGGGGCGGGGCCTGAGGTGACATGTTTGCAAACACACCCTGTGGCACGTTTCAGGTTGAGGAATTAATACTTCTTCAATCCTGAGGGTCCCTGTGGGCCAACTAGCCCACCAGGTTGGCCCACCAGGTACCTCCAGTAAGCGCCACGGAGCTGCGTTACAGAGTGTTGTAAAAAGGGGCGTGGCCTCTGAACACATCTCTGCAACGCAGCTCTCTGGCGCATACTGGAGGTACCTGGTAGTTGGCCCCCAGGGACCCTCAGGATTGAGGAGGTTTTAATTCTCCAACTTAAAAAGCGCAGGGCGTGTTTGCAGACATGTCACCTCAGGCCACGCCCCCTTCCTTCACCACGCGCCCCATGGCGAGTTGTATGTTGGGGAATTCTCTTTCAATACTGAGGGTCCCAGAGGGCCAACTAGCCCAACAGGTATCTCCAGTATGCGCCAGGGAGCTGTGTTGCAGGCAGTTGTTCAGAGGCCACGCCCCTTTTCACAGCTCTCTGCAACGCAGCTGTGTGTCGCTTACTGGAGGTAATTAGTGGGCTAGTTTAAGCCTACGGACCCTTAGGATTCAAGGGGACTTAATCTCTCAACTTAGAACGGCCACAGGGCGCATTTAAACAGTGGTGAAGGGAGGGGACGGAGCGTGAGGTGACGCGTGCAAACACGCCCTGTGGCGCGTTTAAAATTGGGTAAATTATTCCCCTTCAATCCAGAGGGACCCTGGGGGCCAACTAGCACACCAGGTGCTTCCAATATTTATTTACTTAGTGTGTTTTATATAGCGCGCAGCTACCCCAACGGGGTGTCCCGGCGCTTCTGCACATTTGCTGAGTCTTACACGAGTGAGTTTAGCAGAAAAGGAAAGTTTTCAATGCTTTGCGAAAAGGCAGCTCCTCCTGTATCATCCGAATGGAGATGGGGAGTTTATTCCATAAAGAGGAGGCACATACCTGGAAGGTTTTTCCCCCGGAGCGTGCTTTTTTGAATCTGGGGGAAAACAACAGACTTTTTGAGTTGGAACGAAGGTGTCTCTCATTGCTATAAGGGCGAAGACAGGAGGAGAGATAGGCAGAGCCTTTTCCTTTGATAGCGCGATGGGCTAAGGTGAGGGCTTTAAATTCCGCTCTTTTACTAACAGGTAACCAATATAACCTGCGTCGATGTGGCGAGATATGCTCACGTAGGGAAATGCCACTGACCAGCCGAATAGCTGCATTCTGGACTGTCTGTAACCGATGACAGAGGCCAGAAGTCAGTCCAAGATACAGACCGTTGGCATAGTCTAAGTGGGATGTTATCAGTGCCTGAACAATGATTTTCCTAGTGCTGCTGGGAGAAAATTGATGAATTTTCTGACCATTCCTAATTTTTGAAAAACAGGCAGCAGACACTGTCTGGACTTGGTTATGGAAGGATAGGCTGGAATCCCATCTTACCCCCAGGTTTTTTACTGATTCCTTGGGGGAGGGGGCTACACTCAAATCAAGTGGCCACCAGAGGTTCGAGTCCAAAGGAGAGGATTGGTAGAAAAAGAGAACCTCAGTTTTTCCTGCATTCAGCCGGAGAAAATTATTGTCCATCCAACGGGCGATATTACGAAGACAGAGTTTCAATGGATTAATGGTGGTCTGAGTGGGAGTGTCATAAGAAAACAAAAGCTGAATGTCATCAGCATATGAGGTGGCCTTAATTCCTGACTGAGCAATGAGCTCGGCCAGGGGGGAAAAATAAACATTAAACAACAGGGGGCTTAGTGAGGAGCCCTGAGGGACACCCCACTTTAACGGACGGCTCTCAGAGGTGTAAGGTGGAGTGAACACCGCCTGTGTTCGGTTGGATAAAAAAGAGGACAGCCAGTCCAAGGCCTTACCTTGAAAGCCTTTAGACCGGAGGCAATCAAGCAGGACGGGGTGAGAGACGGTGTCGAATGCTGCCGAAAGATCAAGCAGCACCAGCACCGCTCTTGAGCCACCGTCCAGCTTCCATCGCATGGAATCCGCCATCTCTATTAAGGTAGACTCGGTGCTGTGGCCAGGTCTAAATCCATGTTGGGAGTCATGGAATAGGCCATGGGTTTCCATGAAGCCTGCTAATTGCTGATATACCAGTTTTTTAAGAACCTTGGCAGGGGCGGACACTAAGGAAATAGGCCTATAATTAGCCGGATCGTCTGGGTCTGCGTTGGCTTTTTTGAGAATAGGAACTAATTGGGCATGTTTCCATGAATCCGGGAATATGCCTGTCCTGAGGGAGTCATTCCAAATGTCATTTAATATGGGATTGAGAAGAGAAGCCAATGCTTTATATTGTTTGGCCGGCCTGGGATCAGTTGGAGAGCCTGATCTACATTTTAAAAGTTCTGTCAAGGATCGGTCTAAAGTGATCTCCTCAAATTCCGAAAAAACTGGAGCAGACATTGAATGGTCTGCCAGTATTTCTTCAGTTCCCATACTTTTACTACGGGGGAAGGACTCATAGATGGATGCAATTTTTTTCTCAAAATAGTCAGAAAGACGATTACAAAGGGACTGAAACACTGGGAATTGACATTTAAGGGCCATAGGGTCAGTGAAAGTTCTTACTGTATTAAAGATTTCCCTAGTGGAACCTTGTGCTCTGTTGATTTTCTCCTCCAGGAAGATTCTTTTATGATTGATTATCTTCTTCCGGTATTCCTTAAGGGCTATTTTATATTTTTGTTTATCGTCTAAGGAGTACGAATATCTCCACCGACGCTCCAAAAATTTACAAGCAGATTTACATTTGTGGAGTTCATCAGAATACCAGGGTGAGGAAGGGACAGCTCGAAAGGTTTTAATGGGCCTCAAAGGAGCAATAGAGTCAATCACAGAGGAGATCCAGCTGTTAAAATTAGTCAAACGAGAGTCCAAGTCTGATGCATCCATAGGAGCGGCAGTTGAGAGGTGTTCAGCTAAACTGTCGGGAGAGATCTTACTCCAGTTGCGGCCTACCGTCTTGGCCCGTAGCCTAGGTCTGTCTTGATGAAATAATAAGATGGAAAAAGGGATGAAAAAATGATCAGACCAGATCACTGGGTAAGGCTCGCTAATGGAGATGTCTGCTAGATTGGAGCTGATAAGATCAAGTGTGTGTCCAGCCTTATGGGTGGGGAGAGAGATCAAGTGGATTAATCCACCATCAGTTAGGGTGGAAAGAAAATTAGAACTGGTAGTATCGGAGGCATCCTCCACATGAAGGTTAAAATCACCAAGCAAGGTGAAGTTCGCATAGCGGGAACTAGCTTTGAGCACAAAGTCCGAAAGAACAGGTAGGAAAGATACCTTGGACTTAGGAGGACGATATACTAGTAGGCCTGAACAAGTAATATTGGGCCTCAGTTTAATACAAAATGGTAGTGCCTCTATAGATTCAATTTGGGCAAAGGGATAAGAAGAGATAGTCCATTGCGATCTATATATTATGGCCACGCCTCCACCATGACTATCACTCTGCCTGTTGGCACACATGATGTTATAACCAGAGGGAATAGCCAGACACAAGGCTGGGTTAGATTCATCCCCCAACCAAGTTTCCGTCAGGAAAAGAAGATCCCACTTTTGTCTGTCAGGGTCTGGGCTATATCTAGGGAATGTTTCACCAATGAGCGACAGTTAATCAGACCCGCCTTAAGATTTAACCTTTTCCTATTAAGGACGACCGAGCAGGGACCTGTAAAAGTGAACATTGATTCACAAGATTACCAGCTTCCTGTCCAAGGCTACGCCCTGTGGCACGTTTTAAGTTGGGGAAATAATTCCCCTTGAATCCTGAGGGACCCTCGGGGCTAACTAGCCCACCAGGTGCTTCCAGTAGGCGCCACTGTGCTGCGTTGCAGAGAGGTGGTCCAGGACTTGCCAATTTTTACACCTCTATGCAATGCAGTTATGTGGCGCTCACTGGAGGTACCTAGTGGGCTAGTTGGACCCTAGGGACCTTCAGGATTCAAGGGGACCTTTTTTCCCAAATGAAAACGGCCACAGGGCTCTTTACACAGTAGGGAAGGGAGGGGACGGGGCCTGAGGTGACGTGTGCAAACACGCCCTGTGGCATGTTTGAAGTTGGGGAAATAATTCCCCTTGAATCCTGAGGGCCCCCAGGGGCTAACTAGCACACCAGGTGCTTCCAGTAAGCGCCACTGTACTGCGTTGCAGAAAGGTGGTCCAGGACTTGCCACTTTTTACACCTATATGCAACACAGCTATGTGGCGCTCACTGGAGGTACCTAGTGGGCTAGTTGGACCCTAGGGACCTTCAGCATTCAAGGGGACCTATTTTCCCAAATTAAAACGGCCGCAGGGCGTGTTTACACAGTGGGGAAGGGAGGGGACGGGGCCTGAGGTGACGTGTGCAAACACGCCCTGTGGCAGTTTTAAGTTGGGGAAATAATTCCCCTTGAATCCTGAGGGCCCCCAGGGGCTAACTAGCACACCAGGTGCTTCCAGTAAGCGCCACTGTGCTGCGTTGCAGAAAGGTGGTCCTGGACTTGCCACTTTTTACACCTATATGCAACACAGGTGGAGGAGTGGCCTTGATAGCTCGCACTGATCTCCACTTTCAGATCCTTCCCTCCCCCCTTATTCCGGAAGTGGACTACCTGGTAGCGCGCTCGACCTCATACCAGACACCTTTGACTTGTGTTCTTATTTACCGTCCCCCCCAACTCACCCCTTCCTTCAATTCCAGTTTTCAAGATCTCCTGGCCACACTGGCGATAAATAATTCATCAGTTCTAGTCCTAGGGGACCTCAACTTCTGGCCCAATGACCCCGCTGAAAACTCCCACTCCAAGGACTTTACCGACCTTATGACCAGTCTTAATTTCATACCCCACATCCACAGTCCCACTCATATCCATGGTCATATGTTGGACCAGATCTGGGCTTTAAATGTCCCCACATCACTTCCCATCGTTTCCCCCTGCCCCTGGTCTGATCATTCAGTTATTTCATTCTCCCTTGCCCTAGCCCCTGAGGCCAAACCCCTACTTCGCAAGAATATCTGGATCAGGAAATGGAGCAAAGCTGACATGCCGTCCCTCTGCTCGTCCATGGCCGAGACCAGCCCTGACCTCTCAGGCCTCACAGCTCCAGTTCAGCTGGCAACCATTAACAACTGGCTGACCCAATAGGGCGACGAATTCGCCCCCCTGAGACGGATTACGGTTAAAAGGGCCCATGCAGCTAATAGATGGTTTAACCCAGACCTTAAGGCGAAAAAGCTAGCTGCACGGAGAGCTGAGCGAACTTGGAGGAGAGCTTACTGCCCTGTACTGAAAACTGCATATCTTTCTGCCCTCCAGGCCTATAAAAAAGGCATTCTCGAGGCCAAGACTAATTTTTACTCCAACAGGATATTAGCGGCAGAGTCCCAGTCCAAAGAAATTTTCGCCACTGTTCACGAATTAGCCTCATCCGATAGAGCCACGGCAACGATCCCCCTTCCCAGCATTTATGCAACTCGCTCAATGAATTCTTCATTGAGAAGGTTGCAAAGATCAAAATCAACATACCCCTCCCTTCACCAATATTCGTTAACCCCTCTCCCCCACCCACCGCCTCTAAACTGACCAGTGTTCCTCTGTTGACCATGGACTCACTTCCTCCGTTGCTTCAACGGGTAAAGTCGGGCTCCCCCCTGGACTTCTGCCCCGCCCACGTCCTCAGAGACATTTTCCTGGCTTGCCCTACCCCTCCCCTCACACTCCTTAACGACTCGCTCAGCAATGGTGTCGTCCCCAACTTTCACAAAGCAGCGGTTGTTATCCCAATCTTAAAAAAACCTGGCGCCGATCCCTCATCCCCTTCCAATTATCGTCCCATTTCCCTGCTGCCCTACTTGGGAAAGGTTTTGGAAACCCACGTCACCAGCGCCCTGAGTACTTATGTGGAGGCAAATCATTGCCTCTCTCCCCGCCAGGCGGGCTTTCGACCTCTACACTCCACGGAGAAGGTAGTGATTTCGGTAATGGACGGACTTCGCGAGGGCATTGACACCAATCTCCCGCAGGCCCTTGTCCTCCTGGACCTGTCCGCCGCCTTTGACACGGTGGACCATTCCATCCTCCTCACCCGTGTCAGGGCGGCGGGCATAGAGGGCTCAGCCCTCTCATGGCTTGAGTCCTTCCTGTGTGGCAGGGCTCAAGCGGTCCACCTTGCTGGCTTCACTGCCGCCTCCCGTAAGGTGGAGTGTGGCGTCCCTCAGGGTTCCTCACTTTCCCCCCTTCTGTTTAATTTATATATCTACCCCCTCATTTTTATGTTACAGCAGCTGGAGGTCACGGTGTTTAATTACGCCGATGACCTCCAGCTAATCTTCAATCTTTCCCACTCCCCCTCGTCCGCTCAGAACGTTCAAACTGTTATGTTATTCATCCAGGACTGGATGAACTGCAACCACCTCAAGCTTAATCCAGACAAGACTGAGCTGGTCTTGACTGGAGGTGGTTGCAGTCCATGGTCCCCATCTTTTTGGCCCTCATCACTTGGTGCCCCCCCACTCCCGGTCCCTAAAGTTAAAACCCTTGAGATTCTGCTTAACTCTCAACTTTCTGTGCACCCCCAAGTTAGTTCGGTGGTATCCTCCTGCTTCTTCTCTCTCAGGATAATCAGGAAAATATCCCGTTTTTTCTCCCTTCCGGCGCTAAAGGTTATTGTAATGGCTATGGTGCTCTTGCGCCTTGATTATGGAAACATAATCTACAACGGCGCGCCGGCCTACGCCATACACCGCTTGCAGCTAGTGCAGAATCAGGCTTCCCGCCTGATTCATGGACTGCCCAAATTCCACCGAGCCACCCCATTGCTGAAGGCACTGCACTGGCTGCCCGTGAGAGAGCGGTCCTTATTCAAACTAGGCTGCCTCACCTTCCAGGCCAGGATGGGCACTGCTCCCGAGTTCATCTGCTCAGCGGTCAGTCCCTACTTACCAGGCAGAGAACTCCGCTCTACTCACATGGCACTCCTGGCCATACCCCGTTCTAAGAAAAAGAAAGCTGGCGGGGCGAAATTTGCGGCCCTTGCACCTGTGTTCTGGAACTCCCTCCCCCTGGCACTCCGAACCTCATCCTCTTATTTAGAGTTCCGGAAAAGCTTGAAAACTTTTCTTTTTTCTAGTGCTTTTGCCACCTAGTACGTCCTCTCCTGCTGCTGTTTGCTGGTCGTAATCTTCAAAGCGCCATGAAACCGCTTGGTATAAGAGCGCTCAATAAATGTTTTTAAATTCAAATTCAAATTCACACAGCTGTGTGGCGCTCGCTGGAGGTACCTAGTGGGCTAGTTGGACCCTAGGGACCTTTAGCATTCAAGGGGACCTATTTTCCCAAATTAAAACGGCCGCAGGGCGTGTTTACACAGTAGGGAAGGGAGGGGACGGGGCCTGAGGTGACATGTGCAAACACGCCCTGTGGCATGTTTTAAGTTGGGGAAATAATTCCCCTTGAATCCTGAGGGACCCTGGGGGCTAACTAGCCCACCAGGTGCTTCCAGTAAGAGCCTCTGTGCTGCGTTGCAGAGATGTGGTCCAGGACTTGCCACTTTTTACACCTTTATGCAACACAGCTATGTGGCGCTCACTGGAGGTATCTAGTGGGCTAGTTGGACCCTAGGGACCTTCAGCATTCAAGGGGACCTATTTTCCCAAATTAAAACGGCCACAGGGCGTGTTTACACAGTGGGGAAGGGAGGGGACGGGGCCTGAGGTGACGTTTGCAAACACGCCTTGTGGCACGTTTTAAGTTGGGGAAATAATTCCCCTTGAATCCTGAGGGACCCTGGGGGCTAACTAGCCCACCAGGTGCTTCCAGTAAGCGCCACTGTGCTGTGTTGCAGAGAGGTGGTCCAGAACGTACCACTTTTTACACCTCTCTGCAATGCAGCTATGTGGCTCTTACTGGAGGTACCTAGTGGGCTAGTTGGACCCTAGGGACCTTCAGGATTCAAAGGGACCTAATCTCCCAAAGTAAAACGGCCACAGGGCGTGTTTACACAATGAGGAAGGGAGGGGACGGGGCCTGAGGTGATGTGCGCAAACACGCCCTGTGGCACGTTTTAAGTTGGGGAAATATTTCCTCTTCAATCCTGAGGGACCCTGGGGGCCAACTAGCACACCAGGTGCTTCCAGTAGGCGCCACTGTGCTGCGTTGCAGAGAGGTGGTCCAGGACTTGCCAATTTTTACACCTCTATGCAACGCAGTTATGTGGCGCTCACTGGAGGTACCTAGTGGGCTAGTTGGACCCTAGGGACCGTCAGGATTCAAGGGGACCAGCTTTTCCCAAATGAAAACGGCCACAGGGCTATTTACACAGTGGGGAAGGGAGGGGACGGGGCCTGAGGTGACGTGTGCAAACACGCCCTGTGGCATGTTTTAAGTTGGAGAAATAATTCCCCTTGAATCCTGAGGGCCCCCAGGGGCTAACTAGCACACCAGGTGCTTCCAGTAAGCGCCACTGTGCTGAGTTGCAGAAAGGTGGTCCAGGACTTGCCACTTTTTACACCTATATGCAACACAGCTATGTGGCGCTCACTGGAGGTACCTAGTGGGCTAGTTGGACCCTAGGGACCTTCAGCATTCAAGGGGACCAGCTTTTCCCAAATTAAAATGGCCGCAGGGCGTGTTTATACAGTGGGGAAGGGAGGGGACGGGGCCTGAGGTGACGTGTGCAAACACGCCCTGTGGCACGTTTTAAGTTGGGGAAATAATTCCCCTTGAATCCTGAGGGACCCTGTGCGCTAACTAGCCCACCAGGTGCTTCCAGTAAGCGTCACTGTGCTGCATTGCAGAGAGGTGGTCCAGGACTTGCCACTTTTTACACCTATATGCAACACAGCTATGTGGCACTCACTGGAGGTACCTAGTGGGCTAGTTGGACCCTACGGACCTTCAGCATTCAAGGGGACCTATCTTCTCAAATTAAAACAGCCACAGGGCGTGTTTACACAGTGGGGAAGGGAGGGGACGGGGCCTGAGGTGACGTGTGCAAACACGCCCTGTGGCACGTTTTAAGTTGGGGAAATAATTCCCCTTGAATCCTGAGGGACCCTGGGGGCTAACTAGCCCACCAGGTGTTTCCAGTAAGCGCCACTGTGCTGTGTTGCAGAGAGGTGGTCCAGGACTTGCCAATTTTTACACCTCTATGCAACGCAGTTAGATGTCGCGGTCACTGGAGGTACCTAGTGGGCTAGTTGGACCCTAGGGACCGTCAGGATTCAAGGGGACCAGCTTTTCCCAAATTAAAACAGCCACAGGGCGTGTTTACACAGTGGGGAAGGGAGGGGACGGGGCCTGAGGTGACGTGTGCAAACACGCCCTGTGGCACGTTTTAAGTTGGGGAAATAATTCCCCTTGAATCCTGAGGGACCCTGGGGGCTAACTAGCCCACCAGGTGCTTCCAGTAAGCGCCACTGTGCTGTGTTGCAGAGAGGTGGTCCAGGACGTACCACTTTTCACACCTCTCTGCAATGCAGCTATGTGGCTCTTACTGGAGGTACCTAGTGGGCGAATTGGACCCTAGGGACCTTCAGGATTCAAGGGGACCTAATCTCCCAAATTAAAACGGCCACAGGGCATATTTACACAGTGGGGAAGGGAGGGGACGGGGCCTGAGGTGACGTGTGCAAACACTCTCTGTGGCGTGTTTGAAGTTGCGGAAATAATGCCCCTTCAAACCTGGGGGCCAACTAGCCCACCAGGTGCTTCCATTAAGCGCCACTGCGCTGCGTTGCAGTGAGGTAGACTAGGCAGTGCCCCTTTTTACACCTCTATGCAACACAGCTCTGTGGCGCTTACTGGAGGGATCTAGTGGGCTAGTTGGACCCTAGGGACCCTCAGGATTCAAGGGGACTTAATCTCCAAACTTAAAATGGCTACAGAGCGTGTTTGCACAGTGGTGAAGGGAGGGGATGGGGCCTGAGGTGAGGTGCACAAACACAACATGTGGTGCGTTTTAAGAGGTAGTTTTAATACCCCATCCCTATTATATACTAGGGGCTTACAGAGGAGGTCATGCTAATGTAAATGTAATGTAGTATACTTGTAAAGCGCACAGCTGCCCCAGCAACGGGGCGTCCCGGCGCTGTATAACTCTGGGGAACCCGTCCTGGCTTTCCCTGTGAGATGGTCCCTTGCTGGGAGTCCCCAAGGTGGAGCCAGGCATCCCCGGAATTGGTGGGGCCGTTGTGGAGACTAGGCAAGCTAATGCCCAGAGTTGCCGAGTGGAACCCCTGATTAGAGTAAGCACCGAAGCGAGAATTATCGAGTCCGCTGACCAAGGTCCACGACCCTGCCGCGTCGGGAATTGAACCCTGGTCCCGGGCTGACTTCTGCTCGCAGACCTGCCGCCTCTAACCAGTGAGCCACACTACTCCATAGGGGGACCCCAACGCATAGTGTTCCCTAGTGTATGTAGGTGTTTTCACTGTATTCTAAGTGTCTTTTAACATAGTACTGGCTCTAGGACTGGTTAGTCAGACTCCGTTACCACCAGTATCCGTCTGGAAAAAGTTGAGGGTACAGGATGATTTTGCAACAAGGCTTCTTTCTGCCATTCTGTTTGTTCTTTCTGCACTTTTTCCTTCTTCCTGTACTTTTCTTAATCTTTGAGGACTTCTGTTGCTTCTTTCTGCATTTCTTTTTTTTCTTACTGTGCGTGTTCTCTTCCTTCTTCAGATGTCCTATCTCTGTAGGCATATTTAGAAATTATCATTTAAAAAACCTTTGAAATTCACTGAAAAAAACATAGGTTTCAGGCACGTTATAGTTAGGAATTAGCATAGTCATCAGTGATGTCACTGACCATGTCATAAGTGATGTAATATGTGATGTCATCAGCAGTGTATTGCGGGCGCGCAAGTTATAATTAGCTGAACTAACTATAACGGGGGAATTTCAATGGTTTTGTACGAGTGAAATGTCCAGCTAACTATAATGCCCCTGAAAACTATGTTTTTTTCAGTGAATTTCTAAGGTTATTTAAATGCTAATTCTTAACTATAACGTGCCTGAAACCTATGGTTTTTTCAGTGAATATATATATATATATATATATATATATATATATATATATATATATAAATTCAAAGTCCCGACTTACTTTTTAGTCAGAAAGCACACGGACAGCTTCTTGCTGAAGTCGCGTTATTTATTGCAGATTACACAGCAAAAACAACTCTACGCGTTTCAGGAGTTCACCTCCCTTTCTCACGAACCGCCCTCGTAAAGAGGCTCGGGGAAAGCGAAGCCTGGCGGCTGCCAGGCAGTTTGGAGTGTATATATATATATATATATATATATATATATATATATATATATATATATATACATATACATATATATTCAGTGTTCACAGGTTGCCCATGGCGGGGTGCACTCACTCTCGGCGTTCATAGGGTCAGGGAAGATTGCAGCACACTCAGCGTCTTGCAGCACTTGACGCGTTTCTGGCTCCGCCCTTCTTCAGAGGTGCGCTGCTACAGTGTAAGTGTTGACGCATGACTATCCAATAAATACCCTGGTGCTGTAACCAATCAAACTCCAGTGAGTGAAAGCACAAAGTCTTGTGGGATTGGAAGCCCAATTTACGCCCCAGTGGGCCGGCAGCACTTACAATGTACAAATGAAGTTAAAATTCACGGGCGTGCTGCGAGTATCTTCCCCCATTCAGCCACTCGCCAGTATCTCCCGTAGTGCTCACAGAAAAGCACCGGAGCCGCCACCTACGCGGCGGTGCAACCCCCCGACCGGACCGGCCGGATAAATTCAGTGTTCACAGGTTGCCCATGGCGGGGTGCACTCACTCTCCGCGTTCATAGGGTCAGGGAAGATTGCAGCACACTCAGCGTCTTGCAGCACCTGACGCGTTTCTGGCTCCGCCCTTCTTCAGAGGTGCGCTGCTACAGTGTAAGTGTTGACGCGTGACTATCCAATAAATACCCTGGAGCAGTAACCAATCAAACTGGGGCGTAAATTGGACTTCCAATCCCACAAGACTTTGTGCTTTCACCACACTGGAGTTTGATTGGTTACAGCACCAGGGTATTTATTGGATAGTCCCTATGAACGCCGAGAGTGAGTGCACCCCGCCATGGGCAACCTGTGAACACTGAATATATATATATATATATATATATATATATATATATATATATATATATATGTATATATATATATATATATATATATATATATATATATATATATATATATATATATATATATCCATACTTAAAGTCACTCCTTCTGGACCACTGCGGACCCTTGAAGAGTGGCGCGCACGGCGGCAGAGAAAACCGGCAATTCAATGTTCCAAATTGCAAGCAAGTCAGCGTGCTCTCAGGAAAGTAGACAAAGCAACTCCAAAAAGGTGTCTAGGACGAGCACCAAGAAGTTTTTGCACTTACCTAAACCACCTTAACATCATGGGTAACGTACACATGCCTGGACTGTTTTTTCAGCTGTCCCTTTAACTGCAGTGTGTGTGAACAGAGTGGGCAGTTGTACTCTGGAATATCACTCTGCCCCACTCTAAGGTGATTCTTAAAAACATCTTTTTAGCACAGTCTGGCACTGGCTGGCAGTGTTGTCATTGTTTTTTTCAATATTTCTGTTACTCTGTTTTCAATTTGACCATTCCTTATCCGATTATAACCTGTGTGGGTACATGATTTTGGCACTTGCCAATACTGTGACATCCGGTTGGTGTCCGATGTATGTTGTGTTTTTCTTCCCCCATTGTGGGCAGGGTGTGTACAGGAATCTGCACATTTCATGCATGCACTGCATTTTGTGCATAGCCAGGGCTGGATTTCCCACCACGACACTCAAGCTGCAATCTATTCATTATGTGTTGAATTTCGAACTTTATTGTATGATCCGTTTTGACACTCACGCTCCATGCGGTAATTTTGGCAGGGGGCTGGGTCTCTGGACCCGGTACTCACGTGGTCCACGGGGGTGTTTCTCTGCGACACACTGCTCTGTTCAGTAGCTCATCACGCCTTTGTGCAGTACTACTATTTTGCACTCCTGAGGATAACTGGTATGTCATAATGTCAGCATATTTCTACACACATGTGGGGCTTTGACAGTTACGACGTTGGATGGGTATTATTTAATTTCCATTTTTCATGTATTACACTACTATGAAATGTAATTGTTGTGTGTCCAATGATTTGACAAATCAAGCAATATGTAATAGTTAACAGGACACCACCGATACTTTTATACTCACATGTATGGACGTTACGTGTTTTGCTTATGTGAACACAGTGACAGCAGTCCCATTTCTATGTTCATGTACCTGTGCATTACAAATATGGTGATTGGTATGCACGATATTCATGTGATCAAGCCACTTCGTGTGGGGAAACTAAGCATGGGCGAAATCTGCGAAATCGCGGTCCGCGAAATCGTGCGAAAGCGAATTCGCGATCCGCATAATTTGCAAATTTGTGCGAAATTGCGAATTTTGGGTTTTTTGCGTGCTCGCGGGGTTTATTGCGTGTTCGCGTGCTTTGCGTGTTCGCGAGCCGCTAGCACGGCAAAGTTACCCATGCGGTCGTGTATGGGCACAGCACCCTCTGGTTCACCACTGCCACCCTCTGGTTCACCACTGCCACTCTCTGGTTCACCACTGCCACCCTCTGGTTCACCACTGCCACTCTCTGGTTCACCACTGTCACCCTCTGGTTCACCTCTGCCACCCTCTGGTTCATCACTGCCACCCTCTGGTTCATCACAGCACCCTCTGGTTCACCACTGACACCCTCTGGTTCACCCCTGCCAGCCTCAGGTTCAGCACTCACCACTGCCAACCTCTGGTTCATCACTGCCACCCTCTGGTTTGCCACTGCCACCCTCTGGATCATCACTGTCCCCCTCTGGTTCATCACTGCCACCCTCTGGTTCATCACAGCACCCTCTGGTTCACCAGTGACACCCTCTGGTTCATCACAGCCACCCTCTGGTTCACCACTGCCACCCTCTGGTTCATCACTGCCACCCTCTGGTTCATCACAGCACCCTCTGGTTCACCACTGTCACCCTCTGGTTCATCACTGCCACCCTCTGGTTTGCCACTGCCACCCTCTGGATCATCACTGTCCCCCTCTGGTTCATCACTGCTACCCTCTGGTTCATCACAGCACCCTCTGGTTCACCAGTGCCACCCTCTGGATCATCACTGCCCTCTCTGGTTCATCACTGCCACCCTCTGGTTCATCAAAGCACCCTCTGGTTCACCAGTGCCACCCTCTGGTTCATCATTGTCACCCTCTGGTTCACCACTGCCACCCTCTGGTTCATCACTGCCACCCTCTGGTTCATCACACCACCCTCTGGTTCACCACTGACACCCTCTGGTTCACCCCTGCCACTCTCAGGTTCAGCACTCACCACTGCCACCCTCTGGTTCATCACAGCACCCTCTGGTTCACCCCTGCTGCCACCCTCTGGTTCAGCACTCACCACTGCCACCCACTGGTTCATCACTGCCACCCTCTGGTTCATTACTGCCACCCTCTGGTTCGCCACTGCCACCCTCAGGATCATCACTGCCACCCTCTGGTTCATCACTGCCACCCTCTGGTTTGCCACTGCCACCCTCTGGATCATCACTGTCCCCCTCTGGTTCATCACTGCCACCCTCTGGTTCATCACAGCACCCTCTGGTTCACCAGTGCCACCCTCTGGTTTGCCACTGCCACCCTCCAGATCATCACTGTACCCCTCTGGTTCATCACTGCCACCCTATGGTTCATCACAGCACCCTCAGGTTCACCACTGACACCCTCTGGTTCACCCCTGCCACCCTCAGGTTCAGCACTCACCACTGCCACCCTCTGGTTCATCACAGCACCCTCTGGTTCAGCCCTGCTGCCATGCTCTGGTTCAGCACTCACCACTGCCACCCTCTGGTTCATCACAGCACCCTCTTGTTCACCACTGCCACCTCTGGTTCATCACTGCCACCCTCTGGTTCATTACTGCCACCCTCTGGTTCGCCACTGCCACCCTCAGGATCATCACTGCCACCCTCTGGTTCATCACTGCCACCCTCTGGTTTGCCACTGCCACCCTCTTGATCATCACTGTCCCCCCCTGATTTATCACTGTCACCCTCTGGTTCATCACAGCACCCTCTGGTTCACCAGTGCCACCCCCTGGATCATCACTGTCCCCCTCTGGTTCATCACTGCTACCCTCCGGTTCATCACAGCACCCTCTGGTTCACCAGTGCCACCCTCTGGTTCACCACTGCCACCCTCTGGTTCACCACTGCCACCCTCTGGTTCATCACTGCCACACTCTGGTTCATCACAGCACCCTCTGGTTTACCACTGACACCCCCTGGTTCACCCCTGCCACCCTCAGGTTCAGCACTCACCACTGCCACCCTCTGGTTCATCACAGCACTCTCTGGTTCACCACTGTCACCCTCTGGTATATCACTGCCACCCTCTGGTTTGCCACTGACACCCTCTGGATCATCACTGTCCCCTTCTGGTTCATCCCTGCCACCCTCTGGTTCATCACATCACCCTCTGGTTCACCAGTGCCACCCTCTGGATCATCACTGCCCCCATCTGGTTCATCACTGCCACCCTCTGGTTCATCACAGCACCCTCTGGTTCACCAGTGCCACCCTCTGGTTCATCATTGCCACCCTCTGGTTCACCACTGCCACCCTCTGGTTCATCACTGCCACCCTCTGGTTCATCACAGCACCCTCTGGTTCACCACTGACACCCTCTGGTTCACCCCTGCCACCCTCAGGTTCAGCACTCACCACTGTCACCCTCTGGTTCACCCCTGCTGCCACCCCCTGGTTCAGCACTCACCACTGCCACCCTCTGGTTCATCACAGCACCCTCTGGTTCACCACTGTCCCCCTCTGGTTCACCACTACCACCCTCGTGTTCACCACTGCAGATTATGGTGGGGAAAGCACACCTTCCCAGCCTCAACTGAGATGAATTAATTTGGGGCTGGTTAATGTGTCACTGAATTTGAGCTTCATGTCTGGCACCTGCTTCCTTAGCTGTAAGTGCTTCCTGTTGCAGTTTAATTTTTTTTACAGGAGCATTGTGCCATACTTGTAACTATTCTCTGACCCTGCTTTGAGGGTCAGAGCAGGTTCAGAGAATAGTTGCAAGTAGGCAACTGAACTCTGGAGTGGCCCCTCAGGAAGCACTACAGGGAATGGTTACAAATTAGCTTGAACTTTTGCACCTGCTAAGTGCTTTCAGTTTTCCAAAATTCGTTTTTCTGCCATTTCGCGAGATTCGCGGGGCGTGAATTTGTGCAAAATCGAACTTGCAATCCGCAAATTCGTGCGAATTTGTGGATTTCTTTTATTTTACGTGTTCGCGCGTTTTTTTGCTTATTCGCGGACCGCTTGCAGCGCACCGACCCCGAGGTTGCCCATGCGGTCGTGTACGGGCGCAGCCATCTTGTTTGCGTGACGTGTTTCCGTTTCCGGCCACTAGTTGCATGCTCGCGTCGTATGCGGCACACGATTACGTGTTCGTGGGCGTTTTCGCTTGCTCGCAAGGGAAATATCGCGCAAACTTACCCACGCGGTCCTCAATGGGCGCGGCCATCTTGTTTTTCATTCATTGCTCTGGTTCTGTGCATGCTTTCTAATCCTCCTTTCATCTGTGCAATCCTTTATTTCTTTGGACTTTTTTTTAATGTTTTCTACTCTATATCCATCCTTATTTTTTTCTAGATCTATATTTTGTGTTTTTTTCAACTTTTCGTTACTTTTAAAGCTACTTTAAAAAAAAAAAAATTACTTTACTTTTTCCCTATTCTTTCCTTTTTTAGGGCTCGGGGCGGAGCTCCGAGATCCTAATGTTAAAGAAAAAAAAAAAAAGTTTCTTTAGGGCTCGGGAAAGAGACATTCCTTAGTGCGCGAGTTTTTTTTTATTATCTGAATTGTGATTGGTCCTCGCGGTGATGTATTGTTAGTAGTCTTGATGCGATTGGGCAGATGTAATGTTAGGCGGCCATGTTGGCATATTGTGTGTGGTTACGCGCACGGCAGACTATTAATCTTAATTAGGAGCTGTTAGAGTGCCCTTGTAATGCAATCCAGATGGTGGGAGCGCGTTCACCATTCTGCATTGCCTGTATGGGGCGCGCGTTCGTCTGCAGCGTTTTTGGGGCTGAGAAATGTGGACGTTTATTGTATTGAACTTTTATGTGATTTATTATTGCTCTGAAAAATGTGTGTTTGCAAGGAAGTGTTCCCGATTACAAGGACATGGTGTTCGCTTATTTCCTTTGAAGCGCTGTCTGATATGTATTTCTCTTGAATAGCAACACGTACCACCACCACCAGTACTACCACCTAGTGTAGTAAGTGCAGAGTAGTGTGTGCAGAGTGCAGAGTAGTGAGTGCAGAGTAGTGAGTGCAGAGTAGTGAGTGCAGAGTAGTGAGTGCAGAGTGCAGAGTAGTGAGTGCAGAGTAGTGAGTGCAGAGTAGTGAGTGCAGAGTGCAGAGTAGTGAGTGCAGAGTGCAGAGTAGTGAGTGCAGAGTGCAGAGTAGTGAGTGCAGAGTGCAGAGTAGTGAGTGCAGAGTGCAGAGTAGTGAGTGCAGAGTGTAGAGTAGTGAGTGCAGAGTAGTGAGTGCAGAGTGGTGAGTGCAAAGTGCAGAGTAGTGAGTGCAGAGTGCAGAGTGTCGAGTAGTGAGTAGTGAGTGCAGAGTAGTGAGTAGAGTAGTGAGTAGAGTAGTGAGTAGTGAGTGCAGAGTAGTGAGTGCAGAGTAGTGAGTGCAGAGTAGTGAGTGCAGAGTGCAGAGTAGTGAGTGCAGAGTAGTGAGTGCAGAGTGCAGAGTGCAGAGTAGTGAGTGCAGAGTAGTGAGTGCAGAGTAGTGAGTGCAGAGTAGTGAGTGCAGAGTAGTGAGTAGAGTAGTGAGTAGTGAGTGTAGAGTAGTGAGTAGTGAGTGTAGAGCAGTGAGTAGTGAGTAGAGTAGTGAGTAGTGAGTAGAGTAGTGAGTAGAGTAGTGAGTGCAGAGTAGTGAGTAGTGAGTAGAGTAGTGAGTGCAGAGTAGTGAGTAGAGTAGTGAGTAGTGAGTAGAGTAGTGAGTAGAGTAGTGAGTAGAGTAGTGAGTAGAGAGTAGAGTAGTGAGTAGTGAGTAGAGTAGTGAGTAGAGTAGTGAGTAGAGTAGTGAGTAGAGTAGTGAGTAGTGAGTAGTGAGTAGAGTAGTGAGTGCAGAGTAGTGAGTAGAGTAGTGAGTAGAGTAGTGAGTGCAGAGTAGTGAGTAGTGAGTAGAGTAGTGAGTGCAGAGTAGAGTAGTGAGTAGAGTAGTGAGTAGAGTAGTGAGTGCAGAGTAGTGAGTAGAGTAGTGAGTAGTGAGTAGAGTAGTGAGTAGAGTAGTGAGTGCAGAGTAGTGAGTAGAGTAGTGAGTAGTGAGTAGAGTAGTGAGTAGTGAGTAGAGTAGTGAGTAGAGTAGTGAGTAGTGAGTGCAGAGTAGTGAGTTGAGTAGTGAGTGCAGAGTAGTGAGTAAAGTAGTGAGTAGTGAGTGCAGAGTAGTGAGTAGTGAGTAGTGAGTGCAGAGTAGTGAGTAGTGTAGTGAGTAGAGTAGTGAGTAGAGTAGTGAGTAGTGAGTGCAGAGTAGTGAGTAGTGTAGTGAGTAGAGTAGTGAGTAGTGAGTAGAGTAGTGAGTAGTGAGTGCAGAGTAGTGAGTAGTGAGTAGTGAGTGCAGAGTAGTGAGTAGAGTAGTGAGTGCAGAGTAGTGAGTAGTGAGTGCAGAGTAGTGAGTGCAGAGTAGTGAGTAGTGAGTAGAGTAGTGAGTAGAGTAGTGAGTAGTGAGTGCAGAGTAGTGAGTAGAGTAGTGAGTGCAGAGTAGTGAAAAGAGTAGTGAGTAGTGAGTAGAGTAGTGAGTAGAGTAGTGAGTAGTGAGTGTAGAGTAGTGAGTAGTGAGTGTAGAGTAGTGAGTAGAGTAGTGAGTAGTGAGTAGAGTAGTGAGTAGTGACTGCAGAGTAGTGAGTAGTGTAGTGAGTAGAGTAGTGAGTAGTTATTGTTATTGTTATTGTTACTTTAGTTTGTATAGCGCCAGTTCACCCACCGGTCTCAAGACGCTTTCAGACCAAGAAACACAACCAATTTTCCAGGCTAGCAAAGAAATAAGGTATCTCATAATTAAAGGCCAAAAGCTTCCCTGAATAATGTTGTTTTCAGTTGTTTTCTGAACTGTAGGAGATTGGCCTCCTTACGAAGCAAATCTGGCAACTTATTCCACAACTGTGGAATTTGTGTGGAAAAAGATCTTCCACCCTTTGTTGCCAATTTGAAACGAGGGCAAACCAATAGTTGAGCATCCGAGGATCTAAGTGATCGTTTCGGATTGTAACGCGTCAGACGATCCTTGATGTAAACTGGTGCTTGTCCGTATATTGCCTTATGTGCAACACACAGGCTCTTGAATTCCACCCTCTGCTTCACCGGAAGCCAGTGAAGTGTATGTAATAGGGGGGAGGCATGAGCTTTCCTGGGAAGCTTAAAAATCAGGCGAGCTGCATCGTTCATAACCACTTGTAGTTTCTTGATCAGACTATTTGGCAGGCCTAAATAAAGGACATTGCCATAGTCCAATCGTGATATAATCGTGGCTGACACTACCGTGCGGAGCATCGACTGAGAAAGGAGAGGGACAAGTTTGCGTAGTAGTGAGTAGAGTAGTGAGTAGTGAGTGCTGAGTAGTGAGTGCAGAGTAGTGAGTAGAGTAGTGAGTGCAGACTAGTGAGTAGTGAGTGCAGAGTAGTGAGTGCAGAGTAGTGAGTAGAGTAGTGAGTAGTGAGTAGAGTAGTGAGTAGAGTAGTGAGTAGAGTAGTGAGTGCAGAGTAGTGAGTAGTGAGTAGAATAGTGAGTGCAGAGTAGTGAGTAGAGTAGTGAGTAGTGAGTAGAGTAGTGAGTAGAGTAGTGAGTAGTGAGTGCAGAGTACTGAGTAGTGAGTGTAGAGTAGTGAGTAGTGAGTAGAGTAGTGAGTAGTGAGTAGAGTAGTGAGTAGAGTAGTGAGTAGAGTAGTGAGTGCAGAGTAGTGAGTAGTGAGTAGAGTAGTGAGTGCAGAGTAGTGAGTAGAGTAATGAGTAGAGTAGTGAGTAGTGAGTAGAGTAGTGAGTAGAGTAGTGAGTAGTGAGTAGAGTAGTGAGTAGAGTAGTGAGTAGAGTAGTGAGTAGAGTAGTGAGTAGAGAGTAGAGTAGTGAGTAGAGTAGTGAGTAGTGAGTAGAGTAGTGAGTAGTGAGTAGTGAGTAGAGTAGTGAGTAGTGAGTAGTGAGTAGAGTAGTGAGTAGAGTAGTGAGTGCCGAGTAGTGAGTAGAGTAGTGAGTAGAGTAGTGAGTGCAGAGTAGTGAGTAGAGTAGTGAGTGCAGAGTAGTGAGTAGAGTAGTGAGTAGTGAGTAGTGAGTAGAGTAGTGAGTGCAGAGTAGTGAGTAGAGTAGTGAGTAGTGAGTAGAGTAGTGAGTAGAGTAGTGAGTGCAGAGTAGTGAGTAGAGTAGTGAGTAGTGAGTAGAGTAGTGAGTAGTGAGTAGAGTAGTGAGTAGAGTAGTGAGTAGTGAGTGCAGAGTAGTGAGTAGTGAGTTGAGTAGTGAGTGCAGAGTAGTGAGTAGAGTAGTGAGTAGTGAGTGCAGAGTAGTGAGTAGTGAGTAGTGAGTGCAGAGTAGTGAGTAGTGTAGTGAGTAGAGTAGTGAGTAGTGAGTAGAGTAGTGAGTAGTGAGTGCAGAGTAGTGAGTAGTGTAGTGAGTAGAGTAGTGAGTAGTGAGTAGAGTAGTGAGTAGTGAGTGCAGAGTAGTGAGTAGTGAGTAGAGTAGTGAGTGCAGAGTAGTGAGTAGAGTAATGAGTAGAGTAGTGAGTAGTGAGTAGAGTAGTGAGTAGAGTAGTGAGTAGTGAGTAGAGTAGTGAGTAGAGTAGTGAGTAGAGTAGTGAGTAGAGTAGTGAGTAGAGAGTAGAGTAGTGAGTAGAGTAGTGAGTAGTGAGTAGAGTAGTGAGTAGTGAGTAGTGAGTAGAGTAGTGAGTAGTGAGTAGTGAGTAGAGTAGTGAGTAGAGTAGTGAGTGCCGAGTAGTGAGTAGAGTAGTGAGTAGAGTAGTGAGTGCAGAGTAGTGAGTAGAGTAGTGAGTGCAGAGTAGTGAGTAGAGTAGTGAGTAGTGAGTAGTGAGTAGAGTAGTGAGTGCAGAGTAGTGAGTAGAGTAGTGAGTAGTGAGTAGAGTAGTGAGTAGAGTAGTGAGTGCAGAGTAGTGAATAGAGTAGTGAGTAGTGAGTAGAGTAGTGAGTAGAGTAGTGAGTGCAGAGTAGTGAGTAGAGTAGTGAGTAGTGAGTAGAGTAGTGAGTAGTGAGTAGAGTAGTGAGTAGAGTAGTGAGTAGTGAGTGCAGAGTAGTGAGTAGTGAGTTGAGTAGTGAGTGCAGAGTAGTGAGTAGAGTAGTGAGTAGTGAGTGCAGAGTAGTGAGTAGTGAGTAGTGAGTGCAGAGTAGTGAGTAGTGTAGTGAGTAGAGTAGTGAGTAGTGAGTAGAGTAGTGAGTAGTGAGTGCAGAGTAGTGAGTAGTGTAGTGAGTAGAGTAGTGAGTAGTGAGTAGAGTAGTGAGTAGTGAGTGCAGAGTAGTGAGTAGTGAGTAGAGTAGTGAGTGCAGAGTAGTGAGTAGAGTAGTGAGTAGAGTAGTGAGTAGAGTAGTGAGTAGAGTAGTGAGTAGTGAGTGCAGAGTAGTGAGTAGTGAGTTGAGTAGTGAGTGCAGAGTAGTGAGTAGAGTAGTGAGTAGTGAGTGCAGAGTAGTGAGTAGTGAGTAGTGAGTGCAGAGTAGTGAGTAGTGTAGTGAGTAGAGTAGTGAGTAGTGAGTAGAGTAGTGAGTAGTGAGTAGAGTAGTGAGTAGTGAGTACAGAGTAGTGAGTAGAGTAGTGAGTAGTGAGTAGAGTAGTGAGTAGAGTAGTGAGTAGTGAGTGCAGAGTAGTGAGTAGTGAGTAGTGAGTTCAGAGTAGTGAGTAGTGAGTAGTGAGTAGAGTAGTGAGTAGAGTAGTGAGTAGTGAGTGCAGAGTAGTGAGTAGTGAGTTGAGTAGTGAGTGCAGAGTAGTGAGTAGAGTAGTGAGTAGAGTAGTGAGTAGAGTAGTGAGTAGAGTAGTGAGTAGTGAGTGCAGAGTAGTGAGTAGTGAGTAGAGTAGTGAGTAGTGAGTAGAGTAGTGAGTAGTGAGTAGAGTAGTGAGTGCAGAGTAGTGAGTAGTGAGTAGAGTAGTGAGTAGTGATTAGAGTAGTGAGTAGTGAGTAGAGTAGTGAGTAGAGTAGTGAGTGCAGAGTAGTGAGTAGTGAGTGCAGAGTAGTGAGTAGAGTAGTGAGTAGTGAGTGCAGAGTAGTGAGTAGTTAGTGCAGAGTAGTGAGTAGAGTAGTGAGTAGAGAGTAGAGTAGTGAGTAGAGTAGTGAGTAGTGAGTAGAGTAGTGAGTAGTGAGTGCAGAGTAGTGAGTAGTGAATTGAGTAGTGAGTGCAGAGTAGTGAGTAGTGAGTAGAGTAGTGAGTAGTGAGTGCAGAGTAGTGAGTAGTGAGTAGTGAGTGCAGAGTAGTGAGTAGTGTAGTGAGTAGTGAGTAGAGTAGTGAGTAGTGAGTAGAGTAGTGAGTAGAGTAGTGAGTAGTGAGTGCAGAGTAGTGAGTAGTGATTAGAGTAGTGAGTAGTGAGTGCAGAGTAGTGAGTAGAGTAGTGAGTAGAGTAGTGAGTAGTGAGTGCAGAGTAGTGAGTAGTGATTAGAGTAGTGAGTAGTGATTAGAGTAGTGAGTAGAGAGTAGAATAGTGAGTAGTGAGTAGAGTAGTGAGTGCAGAGTAGTGAGTAGTGAGTAGAGTAGTGAGTAGAGTAGTGAGTAGAGTAGTGAGTAGAGTAGTGAGTAGAGTGTAGTGAGTGCAGAGTAGTGCATAGAGTAGTGAGTAGTGAGTGCAGAGTAGTGAGTAGTGAGTTGAGTAGTGAGTGCAGAGTAGTGAGTAGTGAGTAGAGTAGTGAGTAGTGAGTGCAGAGTAGTGAGTAGTGAGTAGAGTAGTGAGTAGTGAGTGCAGAGTAGTGAGTAGAGTAGTGAGTAGAGTAGTGAGTGCAGAGATGTGAGTGCAGAGTAGTGAGTAGAGTAGTGAGTAGAGTAGTGAGTAGAGTAGTGAGTAGAGAGTAGTGAGTAGAGTAGTGAGTAGAGAGTAGAGAGTAGAGTAGTGAGTAGAGAGTAGAGTAGTGAGTAGAGAGTAGAGTAGTGAGTAGAGTAGTGAGTAGTGAGTAGAGTAGTGAGTAGAGTAGAGAGTAGTGAGTGCAGAGTAGTGAGTAGTGAGTAGTGAGTGCAGAGTAGTGAGTAGAGTAGTGAGTAGTGAGTAGAGTAGTGAGTAGAGTAGTGAGTAGAGTAGTGAGTAGAGTAGTGAGTAGTGAGTGCAGAGTAGTGAGTAGTGAGTTGAGTAGTGAGTGCAGAGTAGTGAGTAGAGTAGTGAGTAGTGAGTGCAGAGTAGTGAGTAGTGAGTAGTGAGTAGAGTAGTGAGTAGTGAGTAGAGTAGTGAGTAGTGAGTAGAGTAGTGAGTAGTGAGTAGAGTAGTGATTAGAGTAGTGAGTGCAGAGTAGTGAGTAGTGAGTAGTGAGTGCAGAGTAGTGAGTAGTGTAGTGAGTAGAGTAGTCAGTAGTGAGTAGAGTAGTGAGTAGTGAGTAGAGTAGTGAGTAGTGAGTGCAGAGTAGTGAGTAGTGAGTTGAGTAGTGAGTGCAGAGTAGTGAGTAGAGTAGTGAGTAGAGTAGTGAGTAGTGAGTAGAGTAGTGAGTAGAGTAGTGAGTAGTGAGTGCAGAGTAGTGAGTAGTGAGTAGAGTAGTGAGTAGAGTAGTGAGTAGTGAGTAGAGTAGTGAGTGCAGAGTAGTGAGTAGTGAGTAGAGTAGTGAGTAGTGATTAGAGTAGTGAGTAGTGAGTAGAGTAGTGAGTAGAGTAGTGAGTAGAGTAGTGAGTAGTGAGTGCAGAGTAGTGAGTAGTGAGTGCAGAGTAGTGAGTAGAGTAGTGAGTAGTGAGTGCAGAGTAGTGAGTAGTGAGTGCAGAGTAGTGAGTAGAGTAGTGAGTAGAGAGTAGAGTAGTGAGTAGTGAGTAGAGTAGTGAGTAGTGAGTAGAGTAGTGAGTAGTGAGTGCAGAGTAGTGAGTAGTGAGTTGAGTAGTGAGTGCAGAGTAGTGAGTAGTGAGTAGAGTAGTGAGTAGTGAGTGCAGAGTAGTGAGTAGTGAGTGCAGAGTAGTGAGTAGTGTAGTGAGTAGTGAGTAGAGTAGTGAGTAGTGAGTAGAGTAGTGAGTAGAGTAGTGAGTAGTGAGTGCAGAGTAGTGAGTAGTGATTAGAGTAGTGAGTAGTGAGTGCAGAGTAGTGAGTAGAGTAGTGAGTAGAGTAGTGAGTAGTGAGTGCAGAGTAGTGAGTGCAGAGTAGTGAGTGCAGAGTAGTGAGTGCAGAGTGCAGAGTAGTGAGTGCAGAGTAGTGAGTGCAGAGTAGTGAGTGCAGAGTGCAGAGTAGTGAGTGCAGAGTGCAGAGTAGTGAGTGCAGAGTGCAGAGTAGTGAGTGCAGAGTGCAGAGTAGTGAGTGCAGAGTGTAGAGTAGTGAGTGCAGAGTAGTGAGTGCAGAGTGGTGAGTGCAAAGTGCAGAGTAGTGAGTGCAGAGTGCAGAGTGTCGAGTAGTGAGTAGTGAGTGCAGAGTAGTGAGTAGAGTAGTGAGTAGAGTAGTGAGTAGTGAGTGCAGAGTAGTGAGTGCAGAGTAGTGAGTGCAGAGTAGTGAGTGCAGAGTGCAGAGTAGTGAGTGCAGAGTAGTGAGTGCAGAGTGCAGAGTGCAGAGTAGTGAGTGCAGAGTAGTGAGTGCAGAGTAGTGAGTGCAGAGTAGTGAGTGCAGAGTAGTGAGTAGAGTAGTGAGTAGTGAGTGTAGAGTAGTGAGTAGTGAGTGTAGAGCAGTGAGTAGTGAGTAGAGTAGTGAGTAGTGAGTAGAGTAGTGAGTAGAGTAGTGAGTGCAGAGTAGTGAGTAGTGAGTAGAGTAGTGAGTGCAGAGTAGTGAGTAGAGTAGTGAGTAGTGAGTAGAGTAGTGAGTAGAGTAGTGAGTAGAGTAGTGAGTAGAGAGTAGAGTAGTGAGTAGTGAGTAGAGTAGTGAGTAGAGTAGTGAGTAGAGTAGTGAGTAGAGTAGTGAGTAGTGAGTAGTGAGTAGAGTAGTGAGTGCAGAGTAGTGAGTAGAGTAGTGAGTAGAGTAGTGAGTGCAGAGTAGTGAGTAGTGAGTAGAGTAGTGAGTGCAGAGTAGAGTAGTGAGTAGAGTAGTGAGTAGAGTAGTGAGTGCAGAGTAGTGAGTAGAGTAGTGAGTAGTGAGTAGAGTAGTGAGTAGAGTAGTGAGTGCAGAGTAGTGAGTAGAGTAGTGAGTAGTGAGTAGAGTAGTGAGTGCAGAGTAGTGAGTAGAGTAGTGAGTAGTGAGTAGAGTAGTGAGTAGAGTAGTGAGTGCAGAGTAGTGAGTAGAGTAGTGAGTAGTGAGTAGAGTAGTGAGTAGTGAGTAGAGTAGTGAGTAGAGTAGTGAGTAGTGAGTGCAGAGTAGTGAGTTGAGTAGTGAGTGCAGAGTAGTGAGTAAAGTAGTGAGTAGTGAGTGCAGAGTAGTGAGTAGTGAGTAGTGAGTGCAGAGTAGTGAGTAGTGTAGTGAGTAGAGTAGTGAGTAGAGTAGTGAGTAGTGAGTGCAGAGTAGTGAGTAGTGTAGTGAGTAGAGTAGTGAGTAGTGAGTAGAGTAGTGAGTAGTGAGTGCAGAGTAGTGAGTAGTGAGTAGTGAGTGCAGAGTAGTGAGTAGAGTAGTGAGTGCAGAGTAGTGAGTAGTGAGTGCAGAGTAGTGAGTGCAGAGTAGTGAGTAGTGAGTAGAGTAGTGAGTAGAGTAGTGAGTAGTGAGTGCAGAGTAGTGAGTAGTGAGTAGAGTAGTGAGTGCAGAGTAGTGAAAAGAGTAGTGAGTAGTGAGTAGAGTAGTGAGTAGAGTAGTGAGTAGTGAGTGTAGAGTAGTGAGTAGTGAGTGTAGAGTAGTGAGTAGAGTAGTGAGTAGTGAGTAGAGTAGTGAGTAGTGACTGCAGAGTAGTGAGTAGTGTAGTGAGTAGAGTAGTGAGTAGTTATTGTTATTGTTATTGTTACTTTAGTTTGTATAGCGCCAGTTCACCCACCGGTCTCAAGACGCTTTCAGACCAAGAAACACAACCAATTTTCCAGGCTAGCAAAGAAATAAGGTATCTCATAATTAAAGGCCAAAAGCTTCCCTGAATAATGTTGTTTTCAGTTGTTTTCTGAACTGTAGGAGATTGGCCTCCTTACGAAGCAAATCTGGCAACTTATTCCACAACTGTGGAATTTGTGTGGAAAAAGATCTTCCACCCTTTGTTGCCAATTTGAAACGAGGGCAAACCAATAGTTGAGCATCCGAGGATCTAAGTGATCGTTTCGGATTGTAACGCGTCAGACGATCCTTGATGTAAACTGGTGCTTGTCCGTATATTGCCTTATGTGCAACACACAGGCTCTTGAATTCCACCCTCTGCTTCACCGGAAGCCAGTGAA